>NC_136532.1:1726106-2326106 GCF_910591455.1 Pholis gunnellus
AATAGGACATTGTGTATCATGAAAGGACCACACCAGGATTTTATTTACCTATTGTTGGTTTTCCATGTCAACATTATTTTGTATGAGCAGAGATAATAGAAAAATATTCATTTTTGCATGTCTCATTTCTTCGTGGAGCACATATCAGTACCCAGCACATTTTTTTTTTGTAATAATATGTAACAGAATGGATGCCTCCCAAGACTTGGTCCTTATCTCTTCTATTTTAAGCCGTGCAGCCCCTATAGAATGGTATGGCAGATCCCACCCGTTGTCTCCTGGCTGAACCCAAGCTCATATTTAACATCACACAGGTGGAGACAGACACGCAGCTACAGAATATGTCAGACTTTATTGCTTTGTAGATTAGCATGTCGGGGAGTTCAGACTATTCCTACAAGCCTATGAAGCCTGAGCTACAGTAATATAGCTTATGGTTTAAATATGATGCGATTCGTGCCGCAAACCATAACAGAAGCGTAAGCTACAGGATTCAATCTGACAACAAGGATCCAGAGCTGATATTTTACTATCAGAGGCAAGCTGCGCTGTGGCAAGATGAGTTTAAATTCCCGTACTGCATCCTGCTTCCTCAGCATACAAACATGGAGCTCACACACTCATTACGGTGGCTTAAATGTAGTGGACAAACCATGAGCAAATAAAAAATCTAATTTAAAAAATCAGAGGAGACAACCAAATATAGGAAACACAACTGAATACAGGAAGAACCACCAAATAAAGACAATACAAACAAATACAGAAAGTACAACCATATACAGGAAATACAAGCAAATAAAGACAATACTTCCAAATACAAACAAAACAACCAAAGACAGACGATACAACCAAATACAGACAATACAACTAATTACAGGAAACACAACCAAAAACAAACAATACAACCAAATACAAGAAGCACAACCAAATACAGGAAACACCACCAAATACAGACAATACAACTAAGTACAGGAAATACAACCAAATACAGGAAATACAACCAAATACAGAAAAATACAACGAAATGCAAAAAACACAACGAAATGCAAAAAACAACCAAATACAGGGAATACAACCAAATGCACACAACAAAACCAAATACAGACAATACAACCATGTATAGACAGCACAACCAAATACAGACACAAAACAGAACTCATCTATGGCGACTGCTCATCAGTGCTGGAAAATTATACAACAAGTTTATTTCTGATAATAATAAACAACAATTTAGATATTGATGAAGATATTTGCTAGCAAATATACATATGTCCACTTGTTGCACAGTCCATGCTAACATAGCCTGTATAATGCTAAGTCATGGAGTAAATAACTCACACACTATGACAACAACTTGTATGCCTGTGCGTGTTCGGTGTGAAAGGATCAAGAGCTGGATACCATGGTCAAAGATGGCGCTCCTATCAAAGTTGCTCACTGGACACATATGCAGAAACAGCCTCAGCCTTAACGTGTATGGACTCATAGACAGAGATGGGCAGTATCTCTATTACTTGTATTTGAAATATGTATTTCAATTACTTTTGAGTATTTTGTAATTTGTATTTGATAGGGCCGATAAAAAATCTAACGTAATTTGTAACAAAATACTTTAGAGTGGAGTAATTTTGTATTTAAAATACTCAAAATACTTTCTCCACGAATCAAAAAACAGTTCACGAGTTCAGCCTTCAGATCTTCAAGTTCAACGGATTGTCTGTCAAGTTAAATATTGTATCTCAGTGTGACAGATGTCAACTAGCTTGATGTATAACTTATGTCTGGGTCTGGCTACATAGCCTATTGTATATACATGGTGATGGTTATAATAGCAAGCTAGCGATCGATGCTAACACGCTAGCATGCTGTCGAGGCTAGTGCATAGCCAGTGTTTAGCAAGTTAACTTATCAGTGGAGTAGCTAGCTATAGGAAGAGGGAGATTGGGAGCTTGTATGTCATATGTGATGAATATGTTCTTGTTGATACGAAGCCAAAGTTTATGGGCTGTTATGTCCCATTAATAAAAATATATATATACATAATCAAGTTGTTGTCTTTCAATAGCTTTGCTTAGTTACACTGACATTCTGTGACTGTTCTTCCTGTTTGTGGGGTTCACCAGAGCTTTGTGTACATTATATAAACCTGAATGCTCTGCTATACCACATTGTGAGAAAACGGAAAATCCAGAAAAAAGTTACATTTTCTGGCACCAGTATTTTGTATTTTATTTTAATACATTTATTTGAGGGGTATTTTGTATCAAAATACATTTTGATGTATTTTTGCCCATCTCTGCTCATAGAGCATGCTCAGTACAGTCCTCCTCCAGCTCATCTGGTCGAGTGTGCCGCCTGACTTCCTGTTGGCTACCCATGCACGTACACAAATTATTCACATTAACGTCCAAATATTACTGGACCGCACCGATCAAATTGTGATTGTAAAAACATTCTTTTGGGATTCTAGGAAAGATGTATACACAATTCGGCAGTATCAATATCCCCTGGAAACTTGTTCTGTGAAGAGTTGCTGCATGTGTGTGTGTTGTCTGTATTTGAAGTACATTTCTGTATTCCTATAAGTTAAGGAAATATAAAGCTGCACTAACTGAAGCCTCACTCATCACACATGGCAGACATGGACATGGGACATCCTCACAGACAGAGGCCATAGTTAAAGCTCCCCAGCGCAGCTCCATTCAAGCCCAGCATCTCTTTATGGTTGCTTTACCCCAGTCTGTCTGGGCAAAGGGTTCAGGCCTGTGTCTTTTACCTCTTTTGTCTGCTCTCCTGGGGGACATGAATGGGAGGTTGGGGCCCGAACAAAAGGCAGATCATGGGTCTATGGGGGGGACAAATGAGCTTAGTTTGGGTAATGGTAGCCAAAAGGAAAGGGAGGTCTGGGGAAGTATTGAGGCTCACCTAGGACCGGAACGGGAGGGGAGATGAGTTCTCCAGAATGGACAGCTGAGATCCTCCTTCCCACAATGCACATACTACCGGACAACAACAACAACAACAGGGCCCGTCTGCGGGTGAGGAAAGGGAGAGGATCACCAGCTGATTGAATGTTTCTCCATGGTAACTGTTAGCTCTGATCAGTGATGTCGTCCTAATAAAAAGGAGGGTGAACTACGACCTCTGTCTGGTGATCATCACACCATCTATTACTTATTTCTGCCTTTTTTACACCGTAGTCTTATATGCCATTAAACTCCCCAATCACTATGTGATCACGGATTGGAAGACTGTTCAACTTATAATGTAATAACATTTTCTCCTTTATTACAGCAAAAAGTTAAAAACTGCATTAATATATATATATATATATATATATATATATATATATACACACAGTATATATAAAATATATAAGAAATGCCTCATATGCCTCAATATATTCCTTTAGGGCAACAGCAGTCAGGCCTTTTATTCTGGGATCAAGATAAGACCTTTGCTTTAAAATGGAGATGGAGTTGAGATTTCTCTAAATGTCACCTTATCCCAAATGCCATTTGAATTCCACCCGCCTGTGCTGCTTCACACTTTGTTTTTTTGGAAAAGAAACATTTCTTTGTGCACACCCCTATTCCACCGGTACACACACACACACTCCCCACCATCCCCATGTCATCCCCCCCCAACTCCCTTGTGGTTTTCCTCGTCTGCTGCTGTTGCTTACTAATCTTGCAGACAGCCACACAGAGGGCAGGTTATTCTGCAGACCACAGTCTGTTCGAGCAGAATGTCGGTTGTGTACAGGAGCAAGGAGAACCTTACTGCGTCTGCATATCCAGAGCCCCAATACATTCACAGGTCAGCTAAAGGAAAGTTAACGCGGCCCGTGATGACGTTGTCACGGTTTGATTAATTGATTAATCTAAATGAATTATGTTTGATATTCATGTATCATTGAGGTGAATAGGTGCCTCGTGCCGATTTAAAGAGGTGACTTCCCCAAACAAAAAACACAAAAGAGAAGAGAGGAGTAAATCCTGCCTACATGTGTGCTGACCCAGAAACAACATTACATGAGAAAAATAAATATCAATACAGAATGCCTCAGAGTCTTTCACATCAGGGACCCCGGCCCGGACCACTTGACCCCAAAAAGGTTGTCTTGGGAATGGATCACTTGTACCCGGGCATGGTTCACATCAGGTGTGAAAAACACCTGTACCAAAACAGACTGATTTTAGAACGTGTTGTCATGACTACGCAGTTGTCTTGTTCAGACATGGCCCAGAATGGATCTGTAATTATTTCCTAGGCTAGCCAGCAATTAAAAAACTGTATAAAAACTAAAATTATGATATAAGCACAGCTGCTAACACTCTGTTCTGCAATTATTTATTGCCATCTGATGTTGTCTTGGATTTCTACAACCAGTGAGGATGACCAGTGGTATGGCGCTCCACAGCTGATCACGGGTGTCAGTACAGTCCCCCTCCTCCTTGAGGAGACATCTTTTACAATAGAAAAGTGCTAATGGAGTAGCTTTCTACACCGTGGTTGTCTAGACCAGGGGCCTCAAACTCATCTTCACTCTGGGCCACATCAGCATCACGGTCGCCCTCAAAGGGCCGGTTGTAAATGTAAGACTGTGTAAATGTAACTAGTCCAAACATATTGGTAAATAACTGTCTCTGCATTTGATTCTTGTTTATTCAAGTGTTAAAATATTGTACATGCAGTTATATAAATGTAAAAATATATTTAAGCACATTTCTGTTATTATAACTTAAATCCTTTTAATTTAGGTTTAAGAAACCCACATTACTCTATCAAAGATCAAACTTTTAAAGAAAATAGCAAAGACAAATATCAAACACAAGTTATTACAATAACTTTGTTCAATGCTAAAAATCCTTTCAAGGGTGTGTTTGCACAATCCCAGGTGAAGTATTTCATGTGTTGTAAAGCCACGTAGTAGTCTTCAATGTACTCACAATACATTTCCATGTCAAATGTAGAGTAACCAGCCAAAGAGCTGCTTCTATGACTGTTGTGTTTAAGTATCTCATAATTCTGACTTTCTATCTCATAATTCTGACTTTCTATCTCATAACTTCGACTTACTATCATCATTTTGACTTTCTGTCTCCTAATTTTGACTTTCTATCTCATAATTTCGACGAAGGGGATATTTTTATTATCAAGTCTAACTTTTATTTATTTATTTATTTGTTTTAACTTTTTTTTTTTTTTTTTGCTGGCAGATTCGCGGGCCATATAAAATGACGTGGCGGGCCTTGAGTTTGAGACCCCTGGTCTAGACGGTAACTGCAGCAACATAAACAAATGTGGCGTAGATGACTCAAGTCAAGTGTACTCGGGTACGGAACAATGTGAAAGCTGAGCGGAGATGGGGGCAAACTCAGGCACGGTACGAATCAACGTAGCTGACATGAAAATGCTCTTACTGCATTATGTGCCATTATATTTTTAGGATCTGAATTGTCACCTTGCGCCTTCATTTTGTGTTTTCTTTTACATGAATAAAGTCATGTGTTTGACATTCGTTTTTTTTAGACATGTAGAAAAATCATATCAAATGTTCCATTAAAAGTTCTTAGTTAAGCCGGTAAAAGCTGCTGTTGTCTCTGGTGTAGATTGATTCTCTCTTGCTGTCCTGCACTCCTGAGTGACATCTACCAGCATCTTGTTAAGCTGATGAAAAAAGTCCAGAGCCGGCTGTGGAACAGTGATGTGATTTCTGATGTCAGTGATGTGACTGATAACCGGTGGCAACCTCTGGGTACAAGGCCGGCCGACGGGCTGACAGGTGATGTGTGAAGCGACAGGAGAGGAGCTGCTGAATAATGGGCCCTTGTCAAAGCCTTTTTTCACTGTGCTTTGGAAGAGCCAGCGACACAAGGCAGCACAGCGCGGCCTCCCGTGATTAATGCCCTCCTCGGGACCGGGATTGGCTGTTGGTGGTCCCCGAATAGGAAAGGAATGTAGCCCTTGTTTCAGTCATGTCACGGCGCCCGCAATATCTTCATTTGCTGTCGTTCGTGAAGCCATTAAAAAAGAAATGTTTTGTAAATCTATTTAAGCTCTGCGAGGATATCTGTCAGAGACGGTGGAGCAATGAATTATAATGAGGACCATTCTCTTAGAAACACAATGAAAGAGGGGTTTCAAATGGAAACCGAGGCACGGGGATGTTAACTTTTATAGCTTATCTCCATGGTTTGTATCACCCAGTAGTAGAGCTGGAGGCAGACGCGTCCCCTTTCTCCTTTCTTACCTTTAGATAAGCATCTTTTCGCTCTTTGCTCTCGTCAAGCGGTGGAAAACCCAGCACGAGCCAGACTTTAGGATATTTCAAAGCGCTGTTGTTTACCACTATCCATCTCACACTCCGAATCACCTGCAAGCATTAAGAAGGCAGCCTGCACCTCTCGAGAAACAACACCCGTCCGTCAAAGCACGGCAGCAGCTGTGATGCGTGGAAGGTGAGAGGTGATGGCATGGGGGGTCAGCAGAGCAGAAGGTCCACCGGACAATAGAGCGCGGCGAGCTCGGCCTGGAGGAGGCAGCTTTGGACGGATTACATTAAGCAGCTGTGAAGAGGTTGGAGTGGCGCTCTGCTCCCCACGCCCATTATATGTGTTCTCAATCAGCTTCGAGGATGAGCCATTAGGGTGCTGTTCCACATGTGGAATTGTGCTCCTCGGGAGGAACATGGTGGTAATTGGCCTCTCACGAGCCTCTAAATCAGTGTCAGTGTGCCGTGAGAGATCATCAGGTGTGCCGTGGGAAAATGTCCAATTTCACTTAATCGGTCCAAAAAAATATTATTTAGTTGCTGCAAATAATTTGCCATTGTTGAGCGTCTGAGCCTGCAAGTGGCTGGATAAGTAATTAAATATTCTTCCATGCCAGTGGGTGGCAGTAGGTAGCGCAATAATTACCGTGTTAATTTAAGACAGTGGAATTAGATGATACACGGGAGAGATTGCGGTGACAAGACGAACAGTGATGGAGAAATATTTTAAAAGGAAAAATGCAGACTCTGAAAAAAAAAGAAAAAATGGTGAGCTCGAGGCAATACAGCGAAAGTTATATTTCGTTTCACCAGGGATCCGACTGCACCGACTCTGTTATGCTTGGTGTGTGGGGAAAAGCTATTTAACAGTGCCATGGTCCCAAGCAAGCTCAAACGTCACCTCCAAACGAAAGAACCCGTCACTTACATACACATATGCTCTATTATGCTACAGTGTATCATTTTGTAACTTGTTTGGTTGTTGGTGTGCCTCGGGATCTTTTAAATGTAAAAAATGTACCGCGGCTCAGAAAAGGTTGAAAAACACTGCTCTAAATGACATATTCTGCCATTTTCATCTTCTGCCAGCAGAAAAATAATGAATAGCAAGCTTTCAAAATACATTTTAGGGATAAATGCAAGTTACAAGTAATTGTCTTATTATTTTAGAGATCCTGAGGAGTTTTGCAGTTGAGGCTTTCAGGGGTCTGAAGTGTCAATCAAGGGGTCTCAGAACTTAGGAGTTTGTATCCTGTTTGAAACCAAAACTAAATGTTAAACTTTTTAATTACATTATTTTAAGTTACATGAATAAGCATGTGACGTAAAGTTAACTTACGTCACATACGTAAAGGCAAGGTAGAAGTTACGTAACAAACAGGCTTATTTTATCCCAAACCAGGATCTTTTACCAAACCTAACCAAGTAGTATAGTTGCCAGTTATTCCTGACTAAGCACCCAGGTTGGGTATCTACATTGGCTTCCAGTTTTGTCACAGTCCTTTACCTTGTGAAGCGTCTCAGGTCATCAGGCTGCTTTTTGCTAATTGCTCCCAGAGTCCAATCTAAACATTGAGACTTGCTCTGCACCACAGAGACGGAGCAGACTTTTAGAACATATAAGACTTGCTTCAACTTTGAATCCAAAATGTTGCTCATGATCATTAACACTGCACACACATCTTTACATATTTATTTATTTATGTTTTTATCTTTATCATTTATTATATAATCTTGTAATTCACTTTTTCTGCTGTAGGTGTTTATTATACATTATGTAAATCACTATGAGTGGCCTTTGTATATGAAATGTGTACAAATTGATTTTTGCAGATTACAATCGATATTGTTCCCTATTGTTCAATGCGTCAAACAAATGTTGCAATGCAGTATAGAAGTGTATAGCACTTTATTTTTCTCTCTCAGCTTGTATGTATCTGTAAAAAGGAAAACGCTGTTAATGATTCATCTTCTCCTGCGCCAGGATAGAGAGATGGAGGTACAGAAGCAGGGAGGGAAGGATGGAGGGAAATGGGAACTACTAAGTGTTTATTAATGATAAACTAGCTCCAGAGACTCCAGGAGGCTCGGTGATCTCATGAGGTGCAGAGTCTGCTCTATTTATTCTCACAACCTGTCAGCCATTTGAAACAAAGGGAAAATATATCTGGAGCCCTGCTGCGCTCACTTACGGAACTTTGCAAATGTCTTGCAAACAGGAATTACATCCAAATTTGCCCCAGAGCTTTTCTTTAATGATGGCAGGTCTGTTTGAATTCTAACGGATTCCAATTACAACTGGAAACACAGAGAGTGGGAGAGGAAGAAGATGCAGGCTCTCTGTTATAATAGTGTGGTAACTGGTTGCAGAAATACACCATATTCTTGGGAAAGTAGCCTGTTGGTTAAGTAAATATCACAAAGGTTGCTCATGTGTTCTCAGTAGATTGAATACCAGTATCATCCACAGAAGCCTGTGTTCTCAGGAACCTCTGATTTTCTATCCCACCAAGTTATTAATTACATCCCAAGCATGAATCGCCTCTTGATTACATGCCTAAAATGAAGAGCAGCAGGACACTGACATTAACATATCCTGAGTAATGTTGCTGACCGTTTAGGGAATAAAACAAGAATGTTTTCATGTTCATGTGACCTCATGCTGTCATTACTGTTGTCTCTAAGTAGTAAAGGCAGGTGTAGAAGGACGTTTAAAAAGACTTTGGACGAATGCTTTGTTATGTGCGATATTAATTCAGTATAATGTTGAAATATTGCCTATCTACACATCAGACACACATTAACATTATCATTAATTTGGAGTTTTCTTTCTGGACACCTGACGAATGTCAGGTCCAATATTCACTCTTCTTTTAGCTCTGGTTTGGTCTTCACCCCGCGAAAATATTTGGCTCTTTCGACGCTCCACTACAAGCCTAACAAGTCTGCCATTTGGTGCTGATAATGTAGCATGAATTGGGTTCATCAATGCTTTTTAGATAAAAACTAGGAGTGAATCAAAATAGCAAATATGGGGCCATTAAATCAAAACAATTAGCCGAAAGATGCTAAAAAGCTCTGTAGACTATAGAGGAAAACTGCAGTCAGTGATATAGTAATTTGATCAATTGTTAAGATAATAATATTGACTCGTGCAGCTAATTAAGCAAGTAGTTTTAGCTGCCTTAAACAAGAGGTGGGAGATCAGAAAAGGTAGTAAGGAATCAATGTACCACAGGAAGTGACGACGAAGACTGCAAGCTAGCAAACATGGATGTTAACAATGCACGATTTAATTTAATATCTTAACTGAAAATGTTAACACGATTTACGAAAACTAAAATGGATTCAACACGTTTGTTAGACCTCAAGGATACACACAATTGGTTTTGGTGACAAACACTGATAGTAAGTAGTTGTTGCCTGCAAATGCAACAATACTACACTTGTCAAATACCGACGCTTGGTCAGTGGCCCTATGCTTTAAACTATGATGCATGGTGTCTTTACAAAATAAACTTCCAACTTTGTTTTCATTCATTTTAACGTTTACTCATGCAACAAAACTACTTTGATAGGTTAAGGCAACAAAAGACTTGGTTAAATCTAGTAAAAAAAAGAATGTGTTGTGGTTTAAAATGGGTAAGTTTGTTACCTAAAATAATTCCATTTGTTACGTGACCGTGACATTCGTTAAGTACGTAAGTTACAGAACAAAACTATGATAAAATAAGTCAGCGTTGACTTGGATTTACACAAGACATGAACAGCGGTTTCCTGCCTGGGTGAAAGTCCAGTCTTAGTTTGATTCTCCAACCTGCCAACCCACGCAGACTTTCTCACTCTTTATACTACTGTCTATTAATGACGCGGATAGGTTTACAATTGAGTAAGTTAAAAGCCTCTCATACAGACACTACTATGTGCCGCTGTGCATTGGTAAGTAACACATGCTCAATCAAAACTCGTCAAATACCAACGCTTGGTCAGTGTCCTTATGCTTCAAACCACGGCGCTCTACCTACCCCTCCAGCAACAGCTTTGGATGTGTCAAGGATGTTTTGTCAGTTTCCACTTGTTACATGCATAGTGTCTTTTCAAAATAAACTTCCATTCTCACAGGAAGTTAGGTTAAGGCAACAATACCACTTAAATAGATTTAGGAAAAGAACGTGGTTGACGTTAACTTGACGGACTAAGCAGTGACTAACTAACAACATTATCACTTTATGATACGCATATACAACTAATGTGACAAAAATGTCAACGTTTACTGTCGCACGGAGCACAAACAGCAGACGGAGGTCCCGTGTTTGCTCGGGTCAGGTCTCAGGAGGGCAAATTTCACCCTGCAGTTGATGGAACTCTGAGCCCAACAATGACCTTTCTTTGCTATTCGGCATCAACAGTGTGCAAAAATTCTCAATAAAGCTTAAATTATGAAACCTACTTGCCCTATGATGAAGCTACCAAGTGTTCACTGACAATTACGGGGCCGATTTAACTGCCAATGTGGATACAATCACGGTGCTTGCTGTCCCTTCATTAAAGATCCTTCCTTCTGTTTGATTCTAATTTATATGTGCTGGTGTTTTGCTTGTTTATGCTCCCTGAATATACCTTCCAATAAGTTGTGTAGTTTTATTCCTCTCACAGCTCACCCTTGTCTGAACTAGATCTTGGCAGTTATACAGCACATCTGTATGCCTGAAACACAGCAAACGCAGCCCAAAAGGAGCGGAGAGAACT
The DNA here is from genome assembly GCF_910591455.1 of Pholis gunnellus. NCBI lineage: Eukaryota > Metazoa > Chordata > Actinopteri > Perciformes > Pholidae > Pholis > Pholis gunnellus. Next base: position 1,737,133 of record NC_136532.1, read on the forward strand.
GCTGAAGGTTTCAGCACTGTTGAGATGCACTCTTTGGAACAGTAGCTGGTGAATGTGATGGCTTCCATGTGCATGTTTATTATGTGCTTCCGCTGCTGCTGCGGCTGCCTGAACACACTGAACACTCATGAGTCTCAGCCATGTTTTTTCCCCCTCTATGTTCACACTTTTCTTCACATTCCTCAGCTCTCTCTCTGTGTGTGTGTGTGTGTGTGCATGGACATCTGTGTGTGCTCCCATCCATGTTGCTCACACAAATCTGGTCTGCTGCGAGGCGAAGCTGTACCGGCAGCCTATAATTACAACGGCAGCTCCAGTGTGAGAGCAGAGAAGCCTGCTGGGTAATTGCCACTAAGAGCACCGGGGGGAAGTATGGCTCCTTTATGTCCAGCACTTATTGGAATGGATCAACCAGAGCCATTACAGAAATTGAGCAGGACCGAAAAAAAGAAAACTGACACATTGCATCGAAGAAAGTCAGCAACAGTTACCTTTATAAGAACACAATGAATACTTAATAAACTACAGCTGTACTTTGGCTGTTTAAAAGACTGCATTGTCATGACAACATCCAGTGATATAGTGATATAGATACATAAGAGCTGGGTTGGTAACCAATATTTTTAGTTGGAGTAAGATATTGGAGTAAGTCTACAGCAAGTTTAGTAAACCTACTCTTTAAAGACAAATCTGCAGGAATTTGCAGAAACAACATACATACATACTGTCATATACTTGGTCTCCAGAAACCAATATGGCAACAAATAACTCACTTATAGTACCTGATGTGTAGCCTGTACCAGCGTAGTTCAAATGGAACACAAAAGAGGGTGAATTTTAACTATCGGTTGACTTCCCTTTTGTGTCAGTGACCGAGCATAGCAAATCCGTCTTCCTCCTCCGTCTGGTGTGGCCTCTCTCTTCAAAGCATCCTGGACAGTTAATTTACAGCACGAGGACGATGAATGCACTTACACACACACGTGCGTGCCCTGGCGAGCCGGTAAAATCTGAGACATCCTTAAGGATCCCTTGTCTCGGGGAGCTGACAATTTACTGCAAGCCCAGTCTGCTTTCTCAAATATACAACCAGCTCAAACAGCTAACGGTCCGCTGTGTCAAATCTGAGGGTCCATCAGAGCAGAGCTAGTCGTAAGGCAAAAACACAGCCATCTGTAATGTGTTAGCTGGGTTTTTTTATGAGAGAAGAGGGCATCTCTTCAACTAATACATAGAGCATCCAGCTGAAATAGGTCATGTTGGCTCTGCCTCCTCTGATCACCATACTTGCTCTCAGGAATACCTCTATACACCTCAAAGAGGTCTTGTACTTTATACTGGAAATATATGTACAGGCTGTATTTTAAAAGCGTTCTCACTCCCAACTCGTCAAATATCGGCGCTTGGTCAGCGTCTCTGTGCTACAGATACCAACCCACCGAGTCACCCTTTATTGTCTGTACGAGAAGCACCAGGCTTTCAACTAACTCCAGTGTAAACTCATCCACATCATTATTAGACGCTCAGAGCAAGTGTAGATAAAGCAAGAAAGTCCACTTATGGAAGAGGTCGAGTTGGTTCAAACAAACGCAGGACTTTGCAAAATCTCCAGTTGACCAGGAAACCGCTGTCCGTGTCCTGAGTGAAACCAAGTCAACTGGTGATTTTCCAGTAGTTTTGTTATTTAACTTCCATACTTAACTTACTAACAGTAGTTACGTAACAAACTTAGTAATTTTATTGTGTAAGTAAACCTTAAAAATAAGTAAACCAATGTTGGAAGTTTATTTTGAAAAGACACTGTATGCATGTAACAAGTGGAAACTGTCTCATCGACCTGACGCATAAAAAAAAAAAAATGACGCTTTTATAGTGTAGGGCCGGACAAAAAGAATTGCTCATTGACTGAAATGTCTGGCTGAACTGTGCATTCAAATCCAGCCTTATTGATGAGAAATTGCTAGTCTTATGAACGTGAATGCTATTGCTTTGTTATTGAGAAAGTACTCCAGTGATTTGGTGCTGCACTTACATTGCAACAACAAAACATTGGTGGACCGTCACGGGAGTGCAGGAACTAGGACTCAATCGCAAGACCACAGGAGGCAGAGTCTGGTATAACAGATTTTATTTTGTCAGGATAAAAAGGACAGGAATGGCTGTGTGGAGCCCATGGTCCGACACAGTGTGCAGGCCGGATCGACGGTGTGGTACCCGTGGTCCGACACCGGAAGGCAGGCAGAGCAACGGTGTGAAGTCCCGTTGGAACACAACGGGGGCACGGGGGATTCCCGGACCGGTGGACACCGGAGGCGGACGCTCGTGACAGAAGACGATACGGGGTCGAAGCGGGTGAAAGACGGTACGAACTGACAACCCCAGACTGCAGGACCAGGGTTGATATAGTGGCAGGGGAAGGATTAATATGATCAGAGTCTGGTGTGTCAGCCTGTGAGAGGTAAACGGCTAGAGTGTCTGCAGCTGGGGTGTAGCTGGGTCCAGGAGAGACTGCGGCGCTGAGGCGGCGGCGGCCGGGAGCGGCTGCAGCTCAAAGGCGACAGCTGGAGTCGGCTGGATCGCCGACCAAACACGGGGAGCTGGAGTCGGTTGAACCGCCGACAGGACACGGGAAGCTCGAGTTAGCTGCGGCTCAGGGGAAATGGGGATCGCTGCGGCCCAGCAGGAACGCTGCGGCCCAGCGGGAACGGGAGTCTGACCCTTCCTCTGCCTCCTACGAGGGTTGACAGGGCAGTCCATCAGGTCACGGTTAGCCCTTTGAAAACTCCGAAGCCCTCCCAAGACCAGGCGGCTTCCCGCAAACTGTTCATGCCACTCAGGGGAAAAGCGCTCGAAACGTTGGTCCCCTGATTCCCACAAGTCACGGTTTGCCTTCTGGACCCTCCGAGGCCCTCCAAAGGCAGGGCGGGTTCACACAAACCCACCTAGGGAGACGACCATCCCAACAGTGGGCTGCTGAGTCCATTTTTGGTCAGTTCGTTCTGCCACGGGAGTGCAAGAACTAGGACTCAATCGCAAGACCACAGGAGACAGGCCGGATCGACGGTGTGTTTACCTGTGGTCCGACACTGGAGGGCAGGCAGATCGACGGTGTGAGTCACGTGGCTCGATACCAGAAGGCAGGCAGAGAGACGGTGTGAAGTCCCGTTGGAACACAACGGGGGGCACGGGGGATTCCCGGACCGGCGGACACCAGAGGACAGGCAGAGCGTCGGTGTGAAGTCCTGTTGGAACACAACGGGGGGCACGGGGGATTCCCGGACCGGCGGACACCGGAGGCGGACGCTCGCGACAGAAGACGATACGGGGTCGAAGCGGGTGAAAGACGGTACGAACTGACAACCCCAGACTGCAGGACCAGGGTTGATATAGTGGCAGGGGAAGGATTAATGTGATCAGAGTCTGGTGTGTCAGCCTGTGAGAGGTAATCGACTGGAGTGTCTGTGCACTAGTCAGGGGTGTGGCCATGGGAGTGACTGGAGGCAGAGGAAAATCCCAGAGCACATGGCACACAACAACAAACAGGGGAATGACAGAACACATGAGGAGAGGAGATCAGGGGAAAATGAGATAGGGATCCTGACATGGACTCCATCAGACAGATTTAAAAAGGCCAAGGAATCCTGATTTTTAGTCCCTGCTATGGGTCAGGCTCTGTAATGTTGGACTCCTTCATTAGTTTATTAAGTGGTGAAACGTAAGTTGGTACATTTACTCAGTACTGCCATTAAGTACATACGAGGGATTTAAAGGAACAGTGTAGGATCATTGGTATATAATCACAGAGAAACTAAGAATCGTTGTGTTTGCTTTGGCTTGGAATGAGCCGTTTAATTCTATATAGGGAAAGGATCCTCATGTTGCAATGCAATGTTTATACAGCAGCCCAGAACATACAAAATGCTCTCACTCAGTGTAGTTATGCAGGTCGCTGTCTATTGCTAAATTTATTATGTTTTCTCCTGCTCATGGCAGATGGCAGGACTTGTGTGCACAGCATTCTCCTGAACCGGTTCAATTCATCTGGCTGAAACAAGTGATTTATGACAAGTTGGTGCAGTAAAAAGGGTTTTGTGAATCCGAACACACAAATATCAAAGGAAACAAAAGTAGTTTTAGGATAAATATAAGTAAATGTTACAATACAAATATACATAATATAATAAATACAAATACGTGAAACATCCATCCATCCATCCATTCCATTTTCCTCCGCTTATCCGGGGTCGGGTCGCGGTGGCAGCAGGCCAAGCAGGCTGACCCAGACTTCCCTCTCACCCGCAACATTTTCCAGCTCATACTGGGGGATCCCGAGGCGTTCCCAGGCCAGCTGGGAGATATAATCCCTCCAGCGTGTTCTGGGTCTTCCCCGGGGTCTCCTCCCAGTTGGACGTGCCCGGAAAACCTCCAGTGGGAGGCGTCCAGGAGGCATCCTAATCAGATGCCCGAACCACCTCAGCTGACTCCTTTCGATGCGAAGGAGTAGCGGCTCGACTCCAAGTTCCCTCCTGATGTCCGAGCTCCTTACCCTATCTCTAAGGCTGAGCCCGGCCACCCTACGGAGGAAACTCATTTCGGCCGCTTGTACCCGCGACCTTGTCCTTTCGGTCACGACCCAGAGTTCGTGACCATAGGTGAGGGTAGGAACGTAGACCGACCAGTAAATTGAGAGCTTTGCCTTCCGGCTCAGCTCTCTCTTCACCAAGATGGTCCGGTGCAGCGCCTGCTTTACTGCTGCAGCCGCACCGATCCGCCTGTCGATCTCCCGCTCCATCTTACCCTCACTCGTGAACAAGACCCCGAGATACTTAAACTCCTTCACTTGAGGTAGGCACTCCGTCCCCACCTGGAGGGAGCAATCCACCGGTTTCCGGCAGAGCACCATGGCCTCGGATTTGGAGGTGCTGACTCTCATCCCCGCCGCTTCACACTCAGCTGCAAACCGCCCCAATGAATGCTGGAGGTCACGATCCGAGGAGGCCAACAGGACCACATCGTCTGCATATAGTAGAGAGGTGATCCCGAGACCCCCGAACCTGACGTTCTCCACCGCCCGGCTGCGCCTAGAAATCCTGTCCATGAAAGTCACGAACAGGACCGGTGACAAAGGGCAGCCCTGGCGGAGGCCAACACCCACCGGGAACGTGTCTGACTTATTGCCGAGAATGCGGACACAGCTCCTACTGCAGTCGTACAGAGACCGGATCGCCCGTTGTAACGGGTCCGGCACCCCATACTCCCGCAGCACCCCCCACAAGAACCCCCGAGGGACCCGGTCGAAAGCCTTCTCCAAGTCCACAAAACACATGTAGACTGGTTGGGCAAACTCCCAGAACCCCTCCAGTAGTCTTGCGAGGGTAAAGAGCTGGTCCACTGTTCCACGGCCGGGACGGAATCCGCACTGCTCCTCTTGAATCCGAGGTTCGACAAACGGTCGGAGCCTCCTTTCCAGCACCCTGGCATAAGCTTTCCCCGGGAGGCTGAGTAGTGTGATACCCCGATAATTCGAGCACACTCTCCGGTCCCCCTTTTTGAAAATGGGAACCACCACCCCGGTCTGCCAGTCCATGGGCACTGATCCCGACCCCCATGCGACACTGAAGAGGCGTGTCAGCCAAGACAGCCCAACAGTGTCCAGCGCCTTCAGCATCTCAGGGCGGATCTCATCCACCCCCGGCGCCTTGCCACCAAGGAGCTTTTTGACTACCTTAGCGACCTCTGCCAGGGATATGGGTGAGCCCCCCAGGTCTTCAGGCGCTGCCTCCTCTGCAGAGGACATGTTGGTCGGGTTTAGGAGTTCCTCAAAGTGTTCTTTCCACCGCCCGACAATATCCCCCGTCCGGGTCAACAGTTCCCCCCCCCTGCTGAGAACAGCCTGGGGTAGGCCCTGCTTTCCCTTCCTGAGGCGTCGGATGGTTTGCCAGAACCTCTTTGAGGCCAACCGAAAGTCCTTCTCCATGGCCTCCCCGAACTCCTCCCATGCCCGAGTTTTAGCACCCGCGACCACCGCAGCTGCAGTCCTTCTGGCCTGCCGGTACCTCTCAGCTGCTTCAGGAGACCCCTGGGCCAAACAGGCCCTGAAGGCCTCCTTCTTCAGCTTGACGGCTTCCCTCACCTCCGGTGTCCACCACCGGGTTCTCGGGTTGCCGCCACGACAGGCACCGATGACCTTCCGGCCACAGCTCCTAGCGGCCGCGTCCACAATAGAGGCTTTGAACATGGTCCATTCGGATTCCATGTTCCCAGCCTCCCTCGGGATGTGTGAGAAGTTCTTCCGGAGGTGGGAGTTAAAGACCTCCCGGACAGGGTCCTCTGCCAGACGTTCCCAGTTCACCCTCACTATACGTTTGGGCTTGCCGGGTCTTTCCAACCGGTTCCCCTGCCATCTGATCCAACTCACCACCAGGTGGTGATCAGTTGACAGCTCTGCTCCTCTCTTCACCCGAGTGTCGTGAAACATAACTTTGTTTTTTAATCATCTCAGGACTTGTGACGCTTTGGAGGGGCCCGACCCCGATGTTGGACAGGAACCATTGGACTGAACTTAAAACTAGCTCCAGTTGCCTCCGTTAAATGCTACCTATGCAGTGATGCCGTAGTATGAATAATAGTATAATGTCAGACACAGGGGTGATTTTTCTGCAAGTTGAGCACTTTTACTTTGCTATATTCGGTACATTTTGTTGATAAAATGTACTTGTACTAAAGTACAAATTTGAACACAGGACTTTTACTTATAACAGTTTGTTTACATTGTTGTATCGTTAGAAGAAGGAGAAGATGTGAATAGTTCCTCCACCACGGACCCTTCCTGCCTGGTGAACACAGGTCTTTTTGTTTAGACATTGTAGTCTCCAAGCCAGATGACATCATCAGGGTTATTTCCTCAGACTTGACAGACACCATTAATGAACTGCATTTACACAGCCTTTTATCCATTTAGCACTTTACATTGTGCCTCTCATTCACCCACACACACACACACACACACACACACACACACACACACACACACACACACACACACACTCACTCACTCACAGATTCACAACAGAAAGCTACCATACTAAGAGCTGGCGACCATTGGAAGAGATTTGGGGTTCAATGTCTTGCTCTACACTTCGACATGTGGAAATCGGTGCTATGGAATGACAATTTGTCCAATATAAAATAATTAAATATGCTTATGAAATAAATAAATAAGTAGACATATGTAAATACATGTAAATATTAAAATCTAAATAAGCCTTTATAGTTCAATAAATTAATAAATATGGCTATGAAACAAATTGTGACGTAAATAAATGAGTAATAAATAAACGTAAATACAAAAAACATAGATGAGTCACATACTTCAATAAATAAATCAATATTTCATGATTCCACATTCATTTTCATTCTGAGGGCTATATTTATTTATCGAGCTATATTGAGTAATTTATATACTTGCATTTATTTATATATCTATAACCTCATTTAATTATTTCAGGATTTATTTCATAGTCATATTTAGTCATTTATTTAATATTGAATAAAATGGCATTCCATAGAGTTTCCCGTTAAAGATATATCGTTTAAATGCATAACAAAAATACATGGCCTATTATTTAAGTAAATGCTTCATAATGTGTCCTAAACCTTCTTAAAACTGACAAAAGAACTCTTGTCTAAACTCATGATCCAGCTAGAAATAATAAAATAAATGAAATTGAAACACTTGATGTCTTCCTCAATCTGATTTATGGTCTGTATGAGCGTATCTATGAAAGCCGTGTGTAGGACACGTCCCATAAAACATGTCGAGAACACACACACACACACACCTCGAGGAAACCCCTCACGGGTGCTCATTTGCTCCGACACACAACCACTCGGCTGACTTTGTCTTGAGTTACAAGTTGATGCCTCTGAGCTGTGTGCTTAATAAAACAGACAGTGACCTCCATCCTTCCCGCTCCACGCCTTGGACCATTCCCCACCAACCCAGCACAAAACTGCTTGTACGTCAGGATCTTTCATTATGTACGGTAGTAAATCGAGCTCTATTGCTCTGCCTATCCCCTAAAAAAAAAAACAGGTTGGGAGGGCACTGGAACAAAGATCCACACAGGTTGGGCCAAGGCCTTGAGGAGGATGAAGGAGATCGGAGTCAGCGCTTGTATGAGGGATTTACGGGAGACACTACTGTGAATGTAAAACCACGTCTCAGCTTTCAGCCGCGCTTTTATTTCTTCAGGGCTTGAGCCCAGCTGCAGACGCAACTCCCTGACTCTTCCCACTTCCTGTATCAGGAGGGTCGACATTGATCTGTTACTCTAAAGAGAAGGGGAGTCAGTCAGCCTACACACACTCACACAGCCACTTGTCTTTGCATCAGTGCCCTCTAGAAGGCACTTTGGGATAAATTTGTCTTCTTCCTCTTCGGTGAAGCTCTGTATCAATCCGTAAATCACTATAACTACTGCCAGCGCTGGGACCGTGGACAGGGATTGAAAACCAGAACATTGCAGCATAAATTGGATATAGCGTTCAACCAGCAGGGATTGGACATTTTTTTCCAGGAGTTCAGTTTGGTGAACTGGAGTCTGCGCTGGGCTTTGGAGGCCTTGCAGCATGATCTCAGCTCATCGGGCCGCAGCAACAGTTGAAAGCAGAAATCTTAAGAGAACTTCTGCAACAACCCCGCAGAGAGGTACAGCACAACTTTTACCTCAACCTCAGCACATTAAATAAAGATAGCAAAGTGCATGCAAGTCGATCTCGGCTTTCCAGAACCGCTGCCCTTAGATGACCACGCTTGTGCTTAATCATTCTTTAATATTCACGGCTTCACTCGTGTGTGTGGTCCGTCGTATACACTTTGACAAGTCTGCGTATTTCATTGGTATGCGGAGAAACATGTTTTTGCCTTTTCGGCGCTCAGCCGCAGCTCCTGTTGCGTGATTGACAAGCGCTGCTGCCTCTGTAATCTCATTGCATGGCTGACTGGCGCGATCGGTGGAGTCAAACAGAATAAGGCCGTCGCATTGACATGCGAGAAGAGCACCCGGAGTTGAGTGGACGGGGAGCCTGCAGTTTCCTCGCTGTGATTATTTTCCCCCCACACAGCCTCGCTGGTGTCTGACAAGGAGTGACACAAAGACTTCAGTGTGTCATTGTCTAGGTGGAGGAGAGGGACAGGGATGGTCTCTGTGTATACACAGACAAAGACACTCTAAACGTGAGGACACATCACTGAACAGATGGAGGAGAGACTTAGCACTTTTTTTTGAGAGAGAGAGAAAGATTTGGAGATTTTTGTTGTGTTGCAGCATTGGATTTCAAGGTTGTTGGATTTGGGGAACGCGCACCCACACACACATACACACACACTCAAGATGATTAGTTGCATTTGAGGATTATATAACTCCCAGGGTTGCAACCTGCAAATCTCTTGACGCTTAACCAACCCAAAACAAACTGATTTCAGTCTGCGACCAGCTTACACTGCAGACAGAGATAGCAAGACAACTTGTGAGACAAACGAACATGTTTTTAAATAAATGCAGCTGGATTAGGAAGGAAGAGATCAGAGACCTGAACCTTAACACACCAGAAGATGACCTGAAATACTTTTGTCCACTCAATGTGATCTTGAGGGTCAGATGTTGATTTAAACGGAGCTACAGCTCTGAAGCCGATGTGCAGATGTTCCAGCTGAAGGGGAGGAAGAGCTCACTGTAGTACTTCTAGTTCATATCTCTATATTAACAATATAAATGGGTCGCATGTAGTGATGGACAGCCAAGTCTGATAAAACAAAAAATTGGCATTTTACGTTTCTACAAACCACAGATACGTTGAATGTCTATCTTTTTGCATTCAGTCAGAGTAAGTCATGTAGTGTACCGAGCAACCGTTATTGAAAGTATCGTGAAATAATAACAAATAGGACAAGTGAGAAATTCCACTAGAGCCAGGTGGGGGATGGGTAAAACAAACACAGGACCTTCACCCAGGACACAGATGTTCTTGTTCCGAGTGAAACCCAAACAAAGCGTTGATTTTATGCTTTTTACGTATCATCGTTAGGTAAGAAAGTCCTCTAAGGGCCGTTGTTATTCATTCACAATAGTTACGTTTGTTACACAACGTCGTTACGTTATTAATTGAACATGAACCGTGATGTTTTTTCTAACCTCAACCAAGTAGTTTGGCTTTCTGTAGCTGTTACAAAGCTGATGTGAAACACATTTATGAACGTATTTTTGTTTCAGAAGCGTTGACAGGCATCGTATCCCGTGTTTTTGTAGAAACGTTCAACACCAACATTTCTTTTCTGCCGACTGGGTTGAGATAAACTCACAAAGGCCTGACTGCCATTCCTCTCAGTTCTAATGAGCTCTTTTAGGCTCTTTAAGACAATTGTTTTGTTTTTAAAACCAATTCAAAAAAAGGTTTGCTTTAGTCTTATCACTCTCATCAACCTGGTTTCAGGGTTAATTTTTATTTTTTTAAATGCTCTGATAAACTCACTGTACAGTATTTCCCTCAGGAGATGGTGGGAAATATCTTCCACCAAGAGTGAATATTGCTTAAAAAAGTACATTTGTTACGTAGGTAAGTAGGCTATGTAACGTAAGTTAAGTATGTAACCTGTCACTTAAATCAATGTTGATTATTGGTTACACAGGGAACAAGAACCAAATAGGTCTCTACTAGTATGACTCCACAGCAGCTGATCTCCAGTCAGATTGCCACGACGCCCTATAGCCTGATTGAGGGGCTCTTCACCGACTAAGCGACACATCATCACAGAGGAAAAGGCCATCCGTGAGCTAATCGATCCCTGACCTCAAACAAGTGGAGTGAACGCATTTATAAGAGTTAGCAATCCAATCGGAGTCACGGGGGGGCTGAAATATTGCGCTACGCTGTGCGTTTCCTCCTTCCTCACATGCCCACTTGTCTTCTCCTTCATCATACTGAGAAGAATAGAAGTGAGGGAGGAGTAGCCCTACAGCCTCCCTCCTCACTCCCAGACACATATCTGCCAGAGGAAGTCCCTCTGGACTCGTGTAATATTCCGCCTGTCTGGAGCGTTTGTGGACACATGAAGCCGTTGGATCCCTGAAGCTATTATTGTATCAGAGCTGTTCCAAGCATTTATCCAAGTCAAATCAAACACACTGCCTGACTACACCCTCGCTGTGAGTGCATAACCAAACATTTTTGTTTTGTACATGTTTGGTGTTCATATATGTGGTGATAGCATTTTGCAAACACCTGAAAACATGTCAGACTGAACTAGAAATTCCATCCACTTCTAGCATAAATAAAATGCTAGAAGTGTATGGAACGTGTATTTAATACCTACTTGATTTACATAATCTTCCCCTGGGTATAAAAGGTAGAAGGATATATGGTATAAAACCCAGTGATCCATCACATATCACATATATAGCTGTGATGTATATTCTAAGCCTGAACAGCAGAGAGAAGAGTGTGTTGCTATAGCATTGTTCCGATGTGTTCTGGGATGTAAGTAACCCGTGCCAACATGAACTGACAGCTATGTCAGGAGGGAACAAATCCTCAGAGTAACAGTGGAAAACCGTACATCCTCCTCTCAGTCTTATTTCTAAAGAATATCTGTCCAGTTAGCAGATTTCATTCTTTTCACCGTGGTGTGAATTTTGCTTCCACGTTATCAAAATAACGAGAAATGCTCACACATTCAGTGCCATTCGTTTCTTTTTTTCCCAGCAGACATTTTGAATTGTCGTGTGTTACATTTATCGAGCGAAGCAGTCGCTGGGAGGTGCACAGGGTGGATGGTGGCTGCACAGAGCAGGGACCAGGATCCTGAGTCTGCCTGTGGTTACTGTAGGTTTTGGCAACAAGGTTAGCAAATTATTGGGATTTCAGGGGACATATCATGAACTCACACTTTGCTCCCTTTTTATTGAATCTTTTATTGTGCACATACATTTTGGGTATCTGGAGTGCTAACCAACCCACAAACAATACAACAATAAGACAACCCAGCCACAAAATCAGAAGATCAGGGCTGCTTGGATCAGACATGTGATTCAAGAAGAATCAGATTCGGCTCCCCCCTCCTATGGAACATGCAGCCCCCCCACAGGTGTTTTGTTAACAGTTACTTTTGGAACAACTTTCCACAGAAGAAATAGTCCCTATGAAAACTGACGAGGACAGTTTCTGATTATCACATATAAAGTTGAAAGCATCACCAATGAAGTTATATTTATCTCATTCTATTGTGTTGGTGTGGAGGCAGAAACCTCAGAGGGAGGAATACAAGTTTACATCCCAAGGGTGTAGCTCATAGTGCACAAGTAAATAAATATAAGACTCTTCTATATATAAAACATCTTAATTATGGTCTTGAATCAAGATATTAAAGCAGCAACAACTCAATGAGACAATAGTCAAATGTAGACAGTCAAATTATGCATAACAGTTATTGATCATAGCACGAAACGTTACTGCTCAACTGAATATAAAAGGCCCAGTAAACGGATACCACACGTTCAAATGTGTAAAATCATATTAAAATAATGATAACAAAATAAGCTTTTTAAAAAAACATATATGGCCTACATACCTACATAGATCACTCTGGACATTTCTCCTCATTAATTATGTGGGAGTTGGAACTGGGTTATGGTTTTTGAGGTCACCATAGGCACGAACCCGACTCAATTGAAGACCGGAGGAAACCCCAATCGGGTTCCGGCAGAGAATCAAAGCTCTATCTCTCCCTCAGGTTGTGAGCAGGCTCAACCATGCTTAGCTTTTTGAAAAGGTATTGTTCACTTGGCTGTGAGCTACTAGTCCCACAAGATGGGGGAAAGCGAGGTTGGAGTAGGGACCAGGGTGAGTTTGGGGTCAGGTATTGGGGTGGGGGTTTGGTTATGGTTAGAGTGCACGGCTGCATGGTTAGATACCTCGAGAAGAATGAAAGAAAATACGCTCAAAGCATTTTGGCACACTGACAGTCTCCAAACTCCCTGGGTTTGCATGAGTTTTAAAGAGGTCTGCGTGCCGGGGAGCTGTAAATCACAATTACAATGACTTGAATCTCTCCACACTTAATATTCAGAAAATTCAGAATTTTTGATATTGAATTGTTTATTGGACCTTTAGTCCAAAAATATATATACATATTTATTTTTGAATTTACCTATATGATATTTTTTTTGTATCACATTTGCTACATCAGGTATATTTGGCAATTTATTTATCACAACAATTTTTATTTTACAAACAATAACAAATGATGTTCATTGCTTTTTGAACATTTGGAACAACTGAGAAGCCAACTGAGAGTCCAGAATGTTTTTATATTGGGTGCTCTGGCACACAGGGCCAGTGTTGCTAATGGCCTCAGGTGTTTCCACTCTGCCTGATGACCCTCTGCCACACCTGCAAGGAAGGCAGCCAAACAACAGGCAGACAGGGCAGAGAGGGTCGTCACACATGTCCCACAACACTACCTTTTTGCCATCTAAAAGTAAAAACAAAAAAATGGTCTACTCTGAGTTTCTTTTTTTGAAACAAGCAATATAACAAACGATTTTGATAGCCAATGATTTGTTATTATATATATATAAAACATACATTTCCACTCAATATATCTTACTATGACATTTCTACCTTAATTAGTTTAATTAAATAATCAAAACAGTGTATTTGGCATTGTGATATGGCATAATCCAGATTGCATGATGAAATACAATACAAGGATTTACAGGTGAATTCTTACTTTATATACCTGCTGTCTCATATTTGATACCTATATTTTCAACATGATTTTACTGTAAAAAAATAATGAAACATTAATTAATTATAGGTTGCTTCAATACAGTAAATATTGATATTGAAATATTAGTAACACTATAAATTTTATTCTTACCGTAACTGTTTCAAAATTAGCAACGATTACCCTGCCGAAAACGGAACGAGTCACGTCATGATTAGGGTTGGGTACCGAAACCCGGTGCCAATATGGCACCGGTACCTATACGACCGGTACCTACCGGACCGAAACGCAACGCAGATTTCGGTGCTTCCTTTCGGTGCCTGAGCCGATTGAAATACTTTTTTTAACACTACTCTGATGACTCCGTCCTGGCAGCAGGTAACGATAGCTACCGTTTGTATAGCTACAGCAGCTAGCTAGCCATCAACCTTTTAACAGAGAAAATGCCGAAAGGTAAACGGTCAAAAGTGTTTTTATTTTGAAAGTCCGTTGCTCACTGGCAGCGGTGGAGGAATGGAGACTACTGGACATCGCTGCGGTAAAGTCAGCAGACACTCAGGTCTCCGTGGTCAACTCAGCAGACACTTACATGTTAGTGACCTATACGCTGAAATTCATGGTAAACGCATTCAAACGGCACAGATCGGGAGCGAGCGAAGGACTTTGAAAGTTAGCGGAAAGATTTAACGTGAGACAACATCCGGTTTCTTCAGAGGAACATCCGGTTTTCAGAATAAGATGCCAACAAAGTATGAATTAAATTCACATTAAGTATAAAACATGCTACCTGCATCTCGTGAGTTAAAGGGAAAATACACCTACATTGTGCGTAAGTGTGTCTTTATTCTTTGATCGCTGGGTAACCATCATCACCTCTGAGTTACAGCATTATATTGATGAACAGTAGAGCTGCATTCACATGCTCTGTCATGAAGACGACACACATTTAGATGAAACGTGCTGAAACATTGTATTCCTGTTGCACAGCAGTGGAACGTTTCACATGAAGTCACACACTGAGCACAGATAGTGAAGAGATAGAACTGCTACTGTGTAAAGGGAATACTGCTGTTAAAAAGAACCTTATTTGTTTAAAGTGTTTGCAAACCAAATGTTATTGCACTTTTGTTCATATAGCAGTACTTTTAAAATAAAAGTGCACAATACACTACCTTTGAATTAATTATTGAACTTTGCCATAACAATGAGATTAATCACAAAAAATCCATGCGATTAAAAATTGTAATCGTTGCCCAGCACTAATATGTATAGTATACTTTAAACAGTTAAATATATTGTTAAATTTGACTTGGCAATAAAAAAAGTATCGGTTCAGGCACCGTTTAGGCACCGGTATCGTTTTAGCACCGGTATCGGAAAAAACCCAAACGATACCCATCCCTAGTCATGACGGCTGCCATTTTGGAAATGGAATTGAAATACCTGCTACTGCCTGCAGTGCATTGAGAATCCACCAGATGGCAGCAGACATGTATAGGATTGTATACAATACGTTTTTCCAGGAAAGTATTGCTCATGTTAATTACATAAAGGTCTCTGAAACTGTTGTAACAAGTATGATACAAATGGCGCTACAGGGTTTCAATGATGACATCAAGAGGATTTAATACCGGCTTTAAGATTTGGACTCAAGGAGATGATGTCACGCAGCAGCAGACACAAACACGTCTGCGTGTAGTCTGGTCTGAGACCGCAGCGTTGTCATTGTCAAAGCCAGGTTTGAGCTCACTCACCAAGTTTGATTAATAAAATACATGCTTTTCAAGGAGATTCGCAGACACTGAAAATATGTCTGAATCGAGTAGCTGGTAGTCTACTATGGTTACTATCACGTGACCTGACCTGTCACGACCGTTAAAAGCAGCTCTGGAGGATAATGAGCTCATCTGCGCAGTTTGCCAGCAACTAGAAGCCGTTTCGACAGCAGAAATAAGGCAGACCCGAGTCTTTGATTAGACCCGAGTCTTTGATGTAGTATTGCACTTCCTTCAACATTAGTGCTGGTAGCAGCGCAAAAGCAGGTGGAGCGACGCTGAGCAGCGGGCAGGGCCCCACTGACACGGGAGCCTCCACCCTGACCTTCCACGCATCATCGCTTGGCCATTAACCAGGCGGGAGGTGGACGAGATGGCCTGTGTCTTAACAGCCACTTAGAGAGGGTGCAGCGCGGAGCCTGGCGTGCTATGTAAACACATTTATCCCGGGGTATGTGTGGACATGTTCAAATCTCCTTTGCTGTTGGTGGCAAAGTGCATCAATACTTTACTGCAGCCGTCAAATAAATCAGCAGAAAAACATTCCGCTCTGCTGGGGTTTTTTCGAGCCAGTGCGATCTCCCGGCATGCACTGGCACGTCCCTCTGGAAACAGACTGCTGGTGAAAGGATGCGTCCTCTAACGCAACCAGTAAACATATCTGCTGGTAAGTGTGCGGCCCAGCGGCCTGGAAGAGCGACGGGCGATCCATTCCGGCGAAGATGGCAGCCTGAATAATGCAGCCGCTTGTTCTGTTTGAATGAAAAAAGGAGTTGGCACTGGGGAGGGTTCTGCTGGCAGATGATCCGGTGGCAGAGTGCCCCTCTCTCTCTAAGGGAGAGAAGTGGGGGGTAAGAAGAATAAATAGAGTTCTCAAACAGAGCGCACCTTCACTTAATCACACATTCCAGAAGTCTTGTTTTGGGTTTTTGGGTTGCAAATTTAGCAGCTGAAAAAAAGAAATCCTACAAACGGGTAATTGAACTCTGAGGAGGTCGCGTCGCGTAGTAGCTACCTGTTACGATCTGACATCAGCCCCCAAGCAGAGCTTGTGCCCATGGAAACAGGAGCCTGAGAAAAGCCTTGTACAAGGTGCTTTTTCGAAGCCTTCTCTTCCCCTTTTTTGCTAACATGAATTGCTTGCCAACAGCACTTGACTGTAGCGAGTTGAAGCCTCCCTCTCGGCAGGTCTCTAGCTCTGTCCAGAAAAAAAGCCGGGGGGCTAGATGAGTGCAGGGTGTTTTTTTTTTCTCCCAGCGCCAAGCCGTCGGGGAGCCGGATTGTTTGCATTCGGCGTGATTAGAGCCATTAGCCTACGTGTCACAGAAGCCCCCGGGCTCGGCCTGGCTCTACTCTTTCCTCACCTTGTGTACGGGAGGAAATTATTTCATCCGCTAGTCTTGGTGCCACCGATGACAAGGTTGGGCGGAAGCTTCCTCCTTAACTAGGTCACTGTGTTATTCAAGTCCAGCAGGAGACTGGAAGCAACAGAAGGCGTTGTGTTTCAAACTCCCCCTCACCCGCCGCTGGAGACGGCAGAGAAAACGAAGAGAGGGAAAACTTTCTAGAACAAGCAAGCGTAACACACAACAAACCTTGACTGATTTAGCACTTTTCCTATTTAACCTGAGTATGTGTTTATCCACTGGATCGTGTTCTGTAATGGGCCCAGTATGGATAGCAGGAATAACAGCAAATGTCAATTTCACCGTTCACAAATATTTGATCTACTGATGCTGCTCGGGCTCTTTATGGCTTTTTAAAGGTTAGCACTCTCTTGACATGCTTTTACAGGAAATGTGCCCGGTGAGTGCCCCGCCGTCGAGAGTCTCATCTGGAGTCGGGAGCAAAAAGCCAAATCGTTACTCTTAGCGACCGCCGAACGTGCCACTCAAGGAGCCCTCGATTCTTTTGAAATGCTACCGACAGAAAACACACCTCTTCATGAAACAGTAGACTCAACTTTGGTTGGCCTCAGTCGGTGGCTGCCACTCAAGTTGCCGGTGTTCTCTGAAAAGAAGCGCTGAATTGCCCGTAATAAGGTCCCTCTCAAGTTATAACGGCGGGACTCTCAATGCAGCAATGCAGCAATCGTCTTGCACCAAGGCGGCTCAAGGTTAAAATGAGCGACTCCAGCTGAAAATGGGGGTCATTAAACTTTCAAAAAACGATTCTGGTAAGAAGCACAAGGGCAGTGAAGTGAAAAGGCTGGTTGTTACTTCGATATAGGCTTCATGTAGTCGATCTTTCATTCGCTTCTCCTCTGTAACGCTGCCCATACATTCAATAACATGGAATCAAAATTTTTCCTGACACAGAATTTCAACTGTAAATATGAAATATTTACACTGATGGTATGGCCACAGCAGATAATGGTTCACTACGTGTTAAACATTGCCTTCTACTACTCACATTGTGGTCTCAGCCAATCTGTCATGTTCATTGTAGAACTATGCACATATATGTACTTATACAATATGTGTTATTAGAAAACGTCACTCCCAAGTCTTTAAACATGTCAGCTTGGTCAGTGGCCCTACGCTTCAAACTATGACACTCTACGTACCCCTCTAGCGTCTGTTTTGCACGTGTTCATTCCACTCGTGATATGCATACACTGTCTTTTCAAAGATTGTTCACGGAAAATAACTTAAATATCTTAAATATAACTTAAATATCTTGGTTTAGGTTTCAATATGTCTGTTTGTTGCGCAGTTTAGTAGGATGTGTTACGTATGTGCCGCAACTCAACGATGTTTTTAACTAATGTACGGGACTTGAAATAAGTTAACGTTGACTTTTGGGGTCACACGGGGAAACAAAAAACAGCCTCCTGGGTGAAAGTCCGCCACGTCACTTTATGTGGCCCGCGAATCCGCCAGCAAAAAAAAAAAAAAAGTAAGACTTGTAGACTTGATAACAAAAATATCCCCATAGTCGAAATTATGAGATAGAAAGTCAGAATTATGAGATACTTTAAACAGTCATAGAAGCAGCTCTTTGGCTGGTTAACCTACATTTGACATGGAAATGTATTGTGAGTACATTGAAGACGACTTTAAACGTGGCTTTACAACACATGAAATACTTCATGTAGGATTGTGCAAACGCACCCTTGAAAGGATTTTAAGCATTGAACAAAGTTATTGTAATAACTTGTTTGATATTTGTCTTTGCTATTTTCTTTAAAAGTTTGATAGAATATTGTGGGTTTCTTAAACCTAAATTAAAAGGATTTAATTTATAACAGAAATGTGCTTAAATATATTTTTACATTTATATAACTGCATGTACAATATTTTAACACTTGAATAAACAAGAATCAAATGCAGAGACAGTTATTTACCAATATGTTAGGAGTAGTTACATTTACAGTCTTACATTTACAACCGGCCCTTTGAGGGCGACCGTGATGCTGATGTGGCCCAGAGTGAAGATGAGTTTGAGACCCCTGATCTACGTAATCATTGTAATCATTGTGACGTCACCCATTGGTTTGTGGATTGCCATTTTTAAACCTTGAGTTAGGCGATTTTCGGCGTCACCATCTTGGATTACGGCTGTCGCCATGTTATTTTTTTTGCAACCAATAAACAGAAGTAACCATATTCGGAATGCGGAGGTGTGACGTAGAGATGCCGGATACGGCTCAGGTAGCAGCAGTGACCTGTCAATCATAGTAAACCCGCCCTAAAGCGTCCCCTGCTTTATGGTCTGTTTGAATCTAAATGAATCATGCTGTATTGAAGAAGACTTGAAACTAGAGATTGAGACCATAAACTCATGTTTACAATGTTTACTGAGGTAATAAATCAAGAGAGAAGTAGAGTCATTTTCTCATAGGCTTCCAAATCAGAGCCCACAGATTATACAGTTCAAGTGTTCCTCACAATATGGGAAACATAGTGATACTTCACGGGTAAAAGTAAACAGCAAATATCAAAAAATGTCCTTATCGTGATGTACATGTCACATACCAGTTATTCAGCTGCAGCTACTGGTCAGTTCATCATATACCTGACTGGCATCAAAGCTGAGTTGATGGAAAGCAGAGCTTTAAGAGAAGTTATGTCCGATACTCCCAAGACTCTTTCTAAACACAATGTTATGCTTTGTCGTGCTTTGTCGCCTCCCCTCTAAGGCCGCCCAGCCCCAAGAGAGGAGTGCAGCCTGTAGGCATGCAAAGGTAATGTGTGTGTGTGTGTGTGTGTGTGTGTGTGTGTGTGGGAGGGGGGGGGGGGGGTCGATTCTCCAATCACATAGCTGTGAGGGGCTAGCGCTGCCAAGCGGCGAGGGCTTCCTCTGCCCGCGGCTCCCTCCCCAGCTTTGTTCTGCCCGTTATCTTCGGCGGCAGATAATCCTGAATGTGCTTGCGTGGATCACAGCTGCTTCGCCGGGAATCAACCACCGGCTCATCATGCATGTTAAACTCATTACATATTCAAAAGGGTACTAAATCTCCTTGCATATCTGCTTGCTGGAGGGGCACGTGCATGTGTGTTTGCTTGCATGCATCCGTGCGTGAGCGTGTGTGTGTGTCAGCCTCCTCCTCCTCTATCCTCAAAGAGGCTTTGCTAGCAGCATTTTTCCCCCTCCTCCCATTTAACCTTCCCCTTTCATCCTTACCCTTGTTCACATCCACTCATGCTCAAAGACTTGGATAAACAGTTGGACTCAAAACTTTACATTGTGGATTCTTTGTGGATGAGCCGAAATGAAGAGGTTGTTGACACACACCTAAAGAGGTGTTGAGAAAGATAGATAGATAGATGTGTGTGTGTGTGTGTGTGTGTGTGTGTGTGTGTGTGTGTGTGTGTGTGTGTGTGTGTGTGTGTGTGTGTGTGTGTGTGTGTGTTGTGTTACACAGACAGAGCTCTCACCAAGGCTCTTTTGTGTTCCCCAAAGACATGGCACTATCGGAGTACAGACAGATTGGAGGGTAAGATAACTGATACCGCTGGGGGGTCAAAGGTCAGCACAGCACAGCAGGGATTTGTACCGCCACTACAACAGGGCTAACCATTTGAAGGTGTGTGGAACCATGGCTGTGGTCAAAGAAGTGGCTTTAAAACGATGGATAAACACATTTCATTTCCTATATTCTTCACAATAAAAGTCCACTGTATTCTTGCTGCTTGTACCTTTCATCCCTGCAGTATTATTAGACTGGTTTTTATTGAAGAACAGAGGCAAACAAAGCTCTCTTATTTCAGTGATAAACACATTACAATTCCTATAAATTCATTACAATAAAAAAACGGTTTATTTATTGTTTGTAGTAAAAGCTTGTATTATGAAGCAGCAAACTCAGGAAATATTAGGTTTCATCAGCAGTAATGTACTACAACTCCTATACAGCTGAAAGCCAAACAGTAAAACAAAGCAGATATCTGAGAGTACAAACAGGGACGGAGAGAAACTAAACTTCCAACCACATCAGAGATTCAGTTAGAAGCTGCAAAAGTACTAAAGGCTGAACACACACAAAGTCTCCATCTGCAGATAGGAGTTGAGTCTTGAACCATAGACTGTAAAAAAATATGTAAAGCTCATAGTAGGTGGCTTTATCCATCGCCGTCTTGGCAGTGACAACACAGCCCAACTCTAAGAACGGACAAAGAGATGAGAGGCTGTCACTCAAAGTAGCTACACCATCAATTATGCCTAATTGTAAGCCTTAAAATAATTTAAAAAGGGTGAGTTATATAAAAATTCACCCCATATAGCTGTCATGAACAGAGATATTAGCTATAGAGACCAAAATAGTTTTTGTACCAGGCTGTAAACGTGTTTATTTATGCTGTAAAGTTGGGCAGTTTAACATGGGGGTCTATGGAGGTTGACTCGCTTTTTGGAGACAGACCCCAGTGGCCATTTTGAAGAACAGCAGTTTTTGGCAGTTCCACGTTGATTTCATTTCTCAGCATAGGAGGTTGCAGCCTATTTCCCAAACGCTTATTAGAGGGGGGAAATTGAGGTCGTAACGGGTTGGCCTTGGTCAGCGAGACATTACCCCAATCCGCCTGGAGACAGTTTGGGCGCACTTTGGCCAGACCTCGGGGAGATGGTCTATATCGGGTGCAACTTGGTACGACTTGACACGTTAAAACTGGTAATGGAAACTCAAATCAGCGCTGCGTGGTTTTACTCTCCGCTGCTAAAAAATGGAAAAGCCTTTTAGAGACTAGCTGAATTTAGCACCTAAAGAGACAGCTACATCCCTCAGGAGTTGAAAAAGACTGAAGAAGAAGAGCTAAAAGAGGAGTGAATATTGGACTCACGTTTGTTGTTTTATGAGAAAAAAGACACCAAATAAATGCAAATGTCGCAGTTCGTTAACATTACATATTGCTGAAACATTGCAGCCATGACCACATCTGACTATATAACCTACACTTACTGATGCTTTGCTGTGCTTGCACAAAGAGCTCCAGACAACAGTCCATTTACTTATTTTAGTTAATTAGTTACAAACAAGCTTTACAGATTTTCTGGCTATTGACACAGAAACTCAATTAACAAAGATTGGATGAGGTGTATACATGCTCAGTATCCCACCTAATTACACTATATCCAAGCTATCTTATTTGGGTTTCTCATAAGCAGGATAAGGGCTAATCTGAGCTTTTATGACCTGGGATAAGTTTAAAATGCAAGAAGTGTCTGAACAATAATAATATCATAAATGTACAAAATCTATTAGGTTAAACAGGAAATAATGTCAGTGTATTCCCTTCAGAATAAACCAAATTGGTTAAAGAGATCAAGGAGATTACTTTAGAATACAATATCCAAAGAGAGAGCTCATCAGTCTATTGTAGTGCATGACTTGTGTGGTTTACCAATAGCTCATACAATTCATATGCCTGCACATCATATTCCAGGATCTGCACTGAGGGGATTAAGCAGCAGATCGATCCACAGTGGACATGCGTTTGTTAATGTTCGGTAAATCAGTCATGGTGGCCATTGGTCTATCTGCAAGTCCTCACCTCCACACTCACCCACTAATCCTGTCTCCAGACAGGCTGATGCCAGATCAGCAGTGACTTCAGGATGCAGGGACCCCCGTCTCCACAAATAAGCCCACCGGCCTGAAGATCAGCCTCCATAAGTCACCCCTAATGTTTATTTGTCAAGGTGTGGGTGAGACGCCTGAAAGCTATCAAACTACATGACTTACTTTGTGCATTATCAAGCTTATTCATTATCATTTTTTGAAAGTCATATATAAAGCAGGATATCTTTTTAAAATGTAAATTGTACAAGGAAACTGCATTGTCAATTATGTTTTGAGAGAAACTTTTTTCTTTGTTTTTCACATATCACAAATACGTTTCTTATCATAGTCTGCAGAAGGCGGAGGTCGGGGTGGACGGGTGGGTCAAGCACAGGACTTTCACCCAGGACACCGCTGTTTGTGTGTTTTCTAGTAAAAGTAAAAGTCAACGTCTGACAAACCGTAATGTTTTTACTAAATCTAACCAAGTAGTTTTGTCGTGTTTTTTGTTTGGTTTTGTGTCAATTTACAATGTTAAAAACTGTGTATGGGAAAGTCGCATGGGAATTATTTTTTGTAGGAAACAAGGTTTATTTTACCATCTTCAGGGGTTTTGATCTATTTTATTTGGAAATAAATAAGCTAGGAAGCCATGGAGAAGCAGCCTTTTGCAAATGAAATAATAACATATTATATAAATGCATTAAATGATTATCAGTTACCCTTTGTAAGTGCAAGTCTCTCAATCGGCGGGGATGACGTAAATCTGTACAGACTAAGTTTGCATCAAGTTCAACTTTGGTGAACTTTGACACGCAATTTTGAACACATAGAGCTAGCTAACTGAAGGAACAGAGAGCTGGAGAAGCTATCACTATTTATTAGCTACTTTCATAAATTCCTGCCCTGACGAAGTATAATCAGACAGCTAGCTTGGAGAGCTTTTGTGACTTACAAGTGCTAGCATGTTACCGAAGTGTAGCAGTTAGCTTGCCAGCTACAGTGGTTCATCAACTGGCCTTAATTAAGAGTTGTCACTACGTCACCGAGCTTATAGCACCACCTACTGTACATCATGCTTTCACACACAAGAATTCAGATATTAAATGATTTGGAGGCTGATTCACTTTTCTTCTCCTATTCGCCTCCATGGATTCAAATAGCAACCTTCCACAAACCAAACCTGCTTCTCTAATCTCTCTGCCCCCAATAGCACCCAGAACTCAACACCTGAAAGACACCTGAATCCCTCAGAACACACAAACCTCTACAGCCCGGGTTTCAATTTCACCTCCTGACATTTGGATTTCACTGCTGCTTATTGGCCGCTAAGAGATAAGCAGTGGCACTTTGTTGGTTAGGAAGAGAGAGTGTGTGAGTAGAATAAAATGATGTCTTGAACACGAGTGCAAAAAGAGCGAGCCATTGGAAGGAGAAAGGGCAAACTGGCTCCCAAACACAGGTCAATACAGTTTCTATTGGGCCTCCAGGCTCTTTAAGTATATCTGAAGGACAAGAATAAATTTGGAATGATGCGCACTTATTATTATTTTTTGATTAGACAGGCCTTCTTCATCGCAGAGTTTTGAAATAAGTCAGGTTACAGTGATAAGACGACAGCTTTCATTTACTGGACACATATGGGCTGGGATTCACGCCACCCCAGTGCATGCTCAGAATTTCTATCAGGTACTCCTGTCAGTCCCCCACCATCCCCCGACCCCACCCCCTTCGGTCTTACTCAGTTCGATATGTCTCAACACATCATCCTCCCGCCAACCACCTCCATCATATTGTTGTTCTATTATAATCCATTGTTTGAGGAGCAAGCGGGAAGATCGATGTCCGATTATAACGAACGCACAGAGTAAAGGTGCTGCGATGTGAAAGCCTGTCAGAGCTGTGTACGAGGGAGAAAATGTGAATAGATATCTAAATATATATATATAGGCTACCACAGGTCACAAAGTCCACGAAGCCTCTGATTACACTACAAAGTCCTTAAAAATGCACTCGGGCCAGTAGAACGCAAACTTGGATCAATGGCGCATCTGAATCAACAGCCTTTGTGGGTTTGTCATGTCAGCTTGATTAGATTCAGGAGGAAAGTGGGTTGATGAGTAAACATGACAGCATCAATACTGCATGAGGCCAAACATCCAACGATTTATTTTTCTTTAATGTGTGAGATCTGGGTCGAATCCTCTTAATACTCCGACATGAAAATATTTTTTTTTATTTGCACAGATTAATCTGCCACATTGAAAATGAACATGGAGAGTGTGAAAAGCAAGAAGTAGTAATAAAGGAAAGCCATACATTTTCCCTGAGCAAAGTCATGTTCTATTACTATAAATAAAAAATAATTGTTAAAAGAATAAACAAACCCCAAACGCCAATCCTGTAAAGGAAATGAGGCTTCGCCCTCTCAATCTGATAAGAAGCCAAAAGAAGAAAAAAAAGAGTCTACCTTGTTTATACAGAGCCGGGGCACTTCAGTGGCATTGTCAGTGCTGGAGCTGCAGGGTGCTTGTTGTTTCCCCAGTGAACTGAAGCAGATGTCAGCAGAGACACCTGCTCTGGCTCAGCCTCCTCCTCCGCCGCCTGCCGGCCCCGGGTGTCGGGGGGTCGCCTGCCCTGCCCCAAAATACACCCATCACTCAGCCCCCTGGCATGCTATTGTCTTAAGCACGGTGGTGGATTTATGTACTCATTAGGACATTTTCTGCACATATCTCATCTGTTGCACGACCGTTCAATGTTGTAAATGAAGGGAGTGATAGCTGGTAACTTGTAGGCAAAGCGGGCGTCATTATATATCATGTTGTTATTGGTGCAAAAATATAAGAGTGTGATTGCTTTGATGAAAAGACCTAAATTAGTGGTAAGCATGAAAAAAAAATTCTAAGGAGCTTACAGTCTCTTACCGAGGGACTAGGTCCGGGGTTAGGGCCGGGGTGGGGGTGTAGGAGTGTGGTGGCGGCTGGCCATCTGTTTGGGATGTTTCATGGTGCACTTGCATCAGCACCCGTATGATTGATTGACAGTTGGGTAATCCAATCTCTGCTTTTCTAAGTGGGAGTCATGGGCAAGGATTTTCCGCAAGGAAGGATATCGAATCATGCAGCCTTCGCAACTGCACGAAAAAAACTAAAAAAGTAAAATGTTGTGTAACTCTGGGCAGAGATCTTAGGCCATGGGGTCGCTGCTTTAATCAGGCCCTGCTCAGCAAAGACACGAGGAACAGTGACCTACATTTGTCTGAATGACAGATGTCCCCGGTGTCTGTGCTGCAGAGTAGTAGTATGTGCTCATTCTTTGGTGATTACTGCCACACGCCACGCGGCTCAGGCATTCACGGCTTCTGCAGCAGCAAAGAGCTCTGTGATCTGTTTAATTACACATCAAATGTTATGCTGCTGTGTGCCCGGCTGATCTGACTGCACACATGCAGCAATGATACTGTAACAATGCAACAGCATTACACAATAAAGGGGCTCTCGTGTGGACTACAAATTCAGATGAGTCTTTGCTGAAAGTAAATCCAACCTCTCATATCTCTTTTTGCAAGACTAGAGCACCAACTGGACAAAGTGGCCCTTGGACCCCTATTGGGGCCCAAAGGGTCTTTGATTAACAGTAGTTTGACCACTTTTAAGCTTTTTTTTCAAAGCTTCCAACTGCATCTTGTGGTCTTCTCGTAGAAAAATAAATAGTAAGCGGATCATGAGGTTAAGATTATTTAGCCAAACTAGTTTTTCCCAAATTAACTTGTTTGTACTGGAAACATCTAAAGCTAAAACCAATAGCCGATTAATCGATCGAGTAATAGTAACTAATTTGACACCACCTGATGGGATCAGCCACTACAGGAAACTTAGATACACTAACTGACTGGGTTTTATGAGTGCTTCATTCATTTAACCTCCTTCCTTTTTAAAGGTGGGACCATATGGTTGAAACAAACAAGACACAACATGTTTATGATTCAGGCTAGCTGTTTCCCCCTGCTTCCAGTCTTTATGCTAAGCTAGGCTAACCACGTCCTGACTTTACCTCTGTAGTTAGCACACAGAAACTAAGGTGATATCAACTGTCTTACCTCACTCTCATTAAGAATGCAAATTAGTGTATTTTTCAAAAATGTTTAACTATTGCTTTAACCAGAATACTGTATATAAAAAAAAATGCTAAATCACATCTGTTAGCAAAAACAAATCTTTGCCTTGCTAAGAGACTACATTAGAAACTAGATGCATTGTCTATTCAATTCCATAACAATTGACTTACCCGTATGTGTCCTTGAGCAAGGGGTCTTTTATTTCATTAAAAAAAAATATTAATTTAAAAAGCTTCTTTGAAAACGGCAAGAGAACAAATTTAGAAAATCACAAAGTTGTAAGACAATATGTCTGACTTGATTTGGTTGAGCTTCTGTTGTCTCTTTATTCCCGGCCGTAGATCAGCTTCTTCTTTTTTTTACTTTGTTGTGACAAATTCATCTTCACAGTCATTACAATGGAAATCTGGCTGGGCAAAAGGCCTGGTTGGTCTGTGGGCGTGCTGGTAAGGGGATCGCATCTATCACATTACACACCTGTGCTGTTGTTCCTCACCATGATGGCAAGGTCAGATTTTAATTCTGGAGCGCACACACACACACACACACACACACAAACGCTGGCAGTGGCTGTCCCTCTCCATGTGCTTCCCAGTCTCCTATCTTGAGGGCAGCTTCATTTGTTTATCAGTTGCGTCCGACACAGACATTGCAGAAAGAGAAACAGACAGTATGAAATAGAAGATGTTTGATGGATCAGTAAATAAGATGGTATTCGCTGATGCTAAAGGGCTTACAATCTTTAGTGTCCATCGAGCTTGTCAAACAAATGTTAAGAATTAAAGCAAGCTGGTGTGACTTTTGCTAAATGGCGCACACACACGCACACACACACACACTGCCGGTTTCAAGCCACTGGTATTTCAAGACTCTTTATGCATCCAATCCACTGCAGGAGACCAAGGGCAGAAATAAGATGCAGAGGTGCCATTTGTTTTAACTTAATCCTTCAATAATCCATGGTACACATTTGTAGACCAGTTTAACTGGAGCAATCAATAACACATGCCAAGACCTGGCCACGTATGAGGTGCACCGCACAAATTTCATTTTTGAACCAAAAACAGAGCACAGAATCAGGTAACTCTAGGAATCTTAATTCATTGATTATGCTCTGTAGCAATAATTTAAACTCAAACTCGAGCAAAAGAGGTGGAACCCAATCAGCTGCACTGCAATCTTGGAGCCCATGGGCCATCCTTTGAGGACGATTTAGCTTTTAATTAGCTTGTAGATTGGATGTTTATGAAACATTCCGGTCGTAGACGTTATCTCTTAACTCCAACTGCAGTCTTGCGTGTCAAGTTGCTAATCTGACTGTAAACAATGACAGGTGCACGGGAGAGGAAGCAACCCTAACCCCAGAAATGTTGTCCATAGCCCTCAGCTACAAGTGCTGACAAGTTGTCAGATCACAGTGGCATCGCTTTCACCGCTTTTTAATGGAATGGATCATGACTGATGCCACCTAGTGAAATTGTATTCCTCCCATTTACATTTGCACCGCACGCCTCTGGCGATAATCGTTAAAGTCAGACACAATGCCCTTGTGCTGTTTGCCTTTGAGCCACGCACCATTAGTTCACATGAATAAAGCCCTCTAACCCTAACCCTCTGAAGATGTAGGTAACAAGATTAGATTTATAAAAACAAATGTGGGATTTTCAGTTATATTCACGTTTATAATAATAATAACAATAATAATATTAATAATATGAATAATACATGATATTATTATATTATTTATAGATCACTTTTCAAGCTTTTCACTGTGAGGAAATAAAAAACATCAGAAATATAGAGACAATTGCAAGAGGCAAACAAAAAAGAAAATATGAGAAATCCATTCTGAAATGCAGTCCTCAAGGGAAATGTCTAAGACCCAGCAGGCTTTGCTGCTCAAACGGACTTGTGAACAAGTAAACCACATTCTGGATCTGGCCACTGACACTATGAACTGTTCATCAGAATTAGACAAGGTTAATACAATCATAATTTGATGATTGGTGCCTTTGCTAGCGAATGTTCTGATAGAGCTTGTGTGCTTTTGTGATGGTCTATTTTTCCACACTGAGACAGTTCAATCCACAAAATAATGATATGCGGCTGTTGCCATCAGATGATAGTCTTGGCAAATCGGTGCCAAAGGTTAAGATACTGATGGAACATAAAGATCACACAAATCTATCACATATAAGGTAAAAAACCTTGAGATTGAGATACCCTGAAGAAAACTGCCAAGGGGTTGGTTATGAAATATCACCTACAGGGTCACGTCAGTGAATCCAGTAATTATGCAGCTAATATATTGATTGAAAAAGATAATTCAATTTGAGAACAAGTGACTAATAAATGTGACGCAAAACCACAAAATCAAAATATAGTGGTGTGAAAAAGAAGGCTCGTCTCAGCGTCATTCAATGACTTTTTCCTTTCCTTTAACATACGTACAGTGCTTGCTTTCACCTACCTTTGTAGCATTCACATCAGTGGTCAAAAAAATACATTAACCCCCCATGGCAGCTGGGCAACTGTTTTACAGACGTCTCTTTCACAATGGTGGATTATGGGGAAAATGCTATTTGGGCTGCAGTGAACTTTCTTTTGCAATACCACAAGTCGCCACTGGAGAAAATTGGAAGCGGTGTCGTATGCAGTTCTATAATACATCCATGACCCAACTGACCGAGCAGATGGTCCTTTGTTAAAAAACAGTATACCCACCATGCATCTCCAATCTTCATGGCATTACATAGAGAGGAGAGATAACTTGTCATGCAAGAGGTGTGCTGTTCAGTTAATGAGCCCATTTAAAATGCTTGATAGAGAGGCCTCAACTCAAGAACATTTAATTCGGGATTATTCAATTTTTCCACTGTTGGTAATAAAGCAAGGTCAAAATGTCCGTCCCATCCCTCACAAATATCGCAGCTTGTGTTATTAGTTGTAATTTTTATGAATAATGTTTTTAAAGTACAGCACGTTGTTTTAAATAAGAAAAATCACACAGCTGTAAATTCATTGATTTTATTGTGATATGAAGATGAATCCGGCATTAAAAGCCAGGTATAAGATGCTACAAAAGGATTGTTTTAGGGTCGGTCTTTAAACAGGCTTATGTCAGGTTAGGTAATAAAAATGTGATCTAATATTTTGGGTTTTCCCTTATACTGCCTGTCATACATATCTGGATACATCACAGAAGAGCATCATGGAGTTTGGATGCCATTTTGCCTTTGTAAAGCACTTCTTTATTTGTTTCGGAAAACATTACTTCTTGAATCTCTAAAGTGCATTTGCCCTTCAATTTAACTACATACTGTGAATATGACTTGTGTGATTGGATCCAAATGGGTACTCAATGTTTAATGAGTGCATTCACAGCTGTATTCACACTATATACACTTGGGTGTATGGAACGTGAACAAGGCCACTGTATATTAATACCGTGTGTGTGAGAACAGTTATAGCTCAAATATAAAACTTCAAAGGAGCTACATGAAGAGGTAAAAGCCTTTTACAATCAGCAGCCTACGGTTCAGGTTATAAGGGACTTTGAAGACTAACACCGATACCAGTAGGCTATGTCTGGATTTAAACAGCTGCTAACTGACATTTTGTGCCAGCATGTGTAGCATTTTGTTAAACTTCTAAGAAAGAATGAGACGGTTTGTTACAAATTGGGTGTCATCTTGGTAGCCCTGGTCGTCAATTCTATTGGTTATGATAACACTGAATATGTCAAAGTAATTGCTGGTATGTTGGAACAAGACAGCAATGCTAGAAATAAATCAGACAGGTCAAGAAACATGAGCAGTCAGACCATTATAATGGTATTGCTGTGTTCGGAGACCTAAGCCATTACTTTGGTATATTAATGTCCAAAATGTGATGAACCCTAGTTCTTGTGTGATGGTTCAAATTTTGTACATAGTCAGTTTACAACATTCTCTGTTAAATAAGCCTTATTATGATAATATACAGTTTACTATTGAGACAGACTTTGTCTGACATGAGGGATTCATGTTTGTTTACTTTTACTGGCATGTTCAAGTTTCCAAATTGCATATCAAAACTTTAAGGAAAGTTTCCCTGCCATAATTAGGGCTTGGATTGTCAGAAAGAGGTAATTATAGTTAATCTCACATAAATTAAATAGAGCATGAATCATATTGAATCAATTGTTGTGACAGTGTAGTTTTGATACATTTTAAAGCTGCATTAATAAGTTTCTTTTTAGCCACTTGGGGGCAGAATTTGGCCTTTGCACGGCAGTAAATTAACCCTTTGCTAAGTCCCGCCCTCAAACGCAGACTGGCCAATCCTAGCGTGGCTTCGGCCAGCTCAAACCAGGGTCCGACAACTATCAGGCTTTGCTCCATAGACTGTCATACAACCCGTTCAGATTTTCTTCATTTTCAGGCTGGTTTAGTTGATTTGGAACTAGTTATGATTAGAAACGTTGTGTAACAGTGACACTCGTTACCCGGAGAGGTTAGAAGGAGATATATGTTTCTAAAACAGTGTGATAGCATATTGTTAACTAGCGTTTGTTCTTCTATACAGGAACAGTGCTGTTCCTTCATTTTAATGTCTTCTGTCTCGATATGGTGGTTCACATTTACACTTTGATCCGTAGGCGTTCTCTTTCTATGTTTGCACTGACAATTCAATTTGACATCCTGGATATATCCTTCAAATACATTTTGTAGACCTTTCTGTCTGCCTCTCTCTGAAACCCCTTTTTTGTTTTCCCAAAAATTAGACAATATTTCTTCAAGGAGTGCAGTTAGTGACAGAGTGTGCTCCATGGTAACCCTGAAAAGCATGATGGAGTAACAGCAGGGGGCGGAGCTTAGCAAAGGTTCATTTGCACACGCCTGTCAAACACTAGTAACCACCTTAGTCAATTTTTAAACAAACAAATTTATACTAATCATGTTTTCATATTGCTTAAGATGTATAATAATGGCAAAGCAAGTTTGGCAAATTTGCATAAAATCTGTTTAATTAAGCTCATACACCGAACCGGAAGAAACGTAAATTGACCTAGCTAGTTGCTCATATTATTTGTCTGTGGTTTGGTGTTCAGCAGGTAGTGAAAAGTGGGTTTATCAGGGCTTTTTAGAGAGTGCCAAGACTGAACCAAACGTTCACTTGCGATCCATAAAATCAAAACAATGAGCTGAAAGATGCGTAAAGGCTTCATAGAACCCATAGGGTAGGGATCCTGCAGAGTCAGGGAATCATTTTCTGCGGCTTTGTCATTACAAGTAGCCCCTTTCACTTTACACATGTATAACACATAATTTGACCAATTGTTGATATAAATATATTGATTAAAGCAGCTTTCCAATGAATATTAACACAATGAAAAAACAACAGGGTTTCTAAACCTGCAGATAATAACAATCATAATATCTCAAACACAAATTAGCATCTGGGGTTTCTTAAAATGTGCCCAATCATTGCAACGTTAATATGCTTTATAGCCATCACAAGATCAAACATTAGGTTACAGACTCCCAAGCCAGCACACCGGTCCATGCTCTAAAAGTCAAGGTTAGAGGTTGTGGGGTGCTCACCCTTGCAATGGAGCTATCAGACATACTGACATAAATAATGCAGAACAAAACCCCAATGAATGTGATTTATTTTTCCTACTGCCTTCCAGATGAAATGGAATTGTATTGGAAAAAAAGAGATGTCATTCGCGGCCCGTTGCCAAACAAGGTGACAGATGCTCACAGAAGAGTATCATTTCAGAAACTCATTAAAATGAACGAGAAACGGGGTCAAATGTTTTTTTTATCAGTCGCCAATGGGAATTTGAAATTGATTTAACATGCTCAGAGAACGGGAGGTTCAAATGAAAATGATTGGCATTCATGTCTTTGATAGACACCTCACTTCTGGCTTTGCTGACACTGGAAATTTCATTTTACTTCACTGTCAGATACTAAGCCCTTTGTTTCTTTTTCTTAAAATGAAATTAAAATGGGCAGTATTTAATCATTGTCCGCTGAAAAAACAGGATTTGTAGAAGTTGGTTTAGAAGATGATAGAGGATAATACATAAGAAATGGACCCAGGATTGTTTTCCATTGTCCATCCCTTGCAATAATTTTGCATTATTGTTGACCCCTATTAGACCACACAGATTTCTACAACTCATGCCCTAGTAAGATTTATAGCTTTCAATCACTCCAATGAAATATGACTACTACGACAGATACCAAAGTTAATTACACCATTATATTCCCTATTCTTTGAATATAAAGTATCTGCTGTCAATCACTCTCCATGATGTTGTTTGGGACTATGGCATTCACTCTTAATGTGAATGTTAAACCGTAACATTCTCCTTCTCAGATTTACTCTGAAGCTGCATAGCTAGAATCCAACATGCAATATATACAGTACTCAAACAAAGAAAACATACCTAAAAAGGACTAGTTGTGATGTGGGGTGTTGATCCTTTCATTAACATTGCAAATGAATGTGAATATAGTCTAAATATAGTAAGATCTTCCAAATTCAGGTTACTGGGACACAGCAAACAGTCTTGTCTTTAGCTGTGGTCCCTCGGGGTTTGTATTCTCAGCATCAAAGCACTGCAAGTTGGAGCTACAGAAGAATAAGCACAGTTTTCCTAAACACACACTCTGCTTTGTCAAGTTTACTATCCACCAGGCAAATTTAGTAAGTAGCCATTAGGCATGTTAATGCTATATTCCAAAAGATAAGTTAGATTGGTTAGAGCAGGGGCGGAGGACGGCTGGGTGGGCGGTTGTCTTCTGGGGCTCCAACCCAGAATATTTTCTCAAAAGTCCTGAATACCTTCATCTTTTTCATTTCCCATCACTCTCTTAGACTGGACCGGCAAATTAATGGAGCAAAAGTTCTGTTACTGGGGAAGTATTGCCATCTATGTCCACCCTACCATTGTCATGGGGTATTGTTCTATGCTACCACTACTACCATTATGATATTGCCTACAGACATGTAATATAACTGAGTAAATGTTATTATGTTGCCCTAATATTAAATTCAGACTATTGACGACAATAACTTGAGCCCAGATTATTGTGACATGGATTCAAATGTAGCAGATTTGTCATTCATTCTGTGATCTCTACTCCACCATAATAGGTTTCAAGATTAGTAATACTGTTGATGTAAAATGTCTACCATCCCTGTGTAGGCCTATGTAATGTAAGTAAAAAATATTAACATCAGATCATTTTTGCCTCTTTTTAGGTGGCAGCAGCATACACTGTATATAACAACGTCTGGGTATGACGTCACCCAGTGGTTTGTGGTCGGAGCTGCTTTCCAAATTGCATACTTCCTCCAGTGGTGGGCCGTCAGGGCCTGCAAAGCCTTCTCTGCTGGCCTAAACAGAATCACAAAGTTATAGCTATTTTATAATTTCATATTTTTTCTTAAATACATTTAATTTTTTCTTAGATGTATTATAATTTATAAAAATATTTTTCCCATTTCCATTTTTCTCATTGCACAGCTACTGTCTTCCTCAGTTGCTCTGCTTCCAGTGCAGCTTTTTTTAAGTAGAGCTTTTATCCAATCAGATTTCACCTCTGTGTCTCTAGGTAAGAAGAGAGGCCCAGGCCTGCAGACTCACAAGTGAATGGGGACGATATTGTTGATTCTCATAGTCTTCAACCAATCAGATCTTTAGTTTGACATTCTTTGACGCACCAGAGCAGGCCTACAACTACGTCAGCATTAGGTGCAGCTCAGTGTGTGCTGTGATTGGTCAGTGGGCGAGCACGTGAGTATTGTGAAACGAAACTTAACTTGCCAGCAGAGCTTAGTTGGAGGAGTAAGAGTTCAAATTGAAAGATATGGAAGAAATTATAAAATGTGTTAGGGTTTTGTGTGGTGTAGTTTATTTATTTTTTTACCTAGCTTTGTTTTTTCAACACTCAATGGCTGAATAAGGAGGAGAAACGGATTTAGTGGTGGAGTTACTGACAACGCCTTTCTCAAGAAAGATATTTCAGGAAAAGCTGGATATCGTAAGAAATGGTCAGTCAACGCCACAGCTGGCAGCCCTGACTCAGCCAGGCAAATGATTTGTATGAACGGTATTTCTTGCCGACAGTGTCGGAGAAGCGTTGCACATTTTATGGCTGGGTTTGGAGCTATGCTACGCTAACCTGAGGACACCATAGCATTTGAAAACTTTTGGAGAGACTCGAGTGGATTACAACTCAACGAACACTTTCCCAGGGAAACAGCTCCACAACCGCAGCCCAACGTGCGGTCTGCGCCGGCCGGTGGGCGCCCTGGCGCGCGGTCTGCGCCGGGTGTCCCGGCGGAGGTGGGATCCCGGCCCCACTGCGAACCTGCCGCAGCAGACCGGCGAAATACAACTGGGGAGGCTCGACTGTCATCACTGGCGTCCATGAATCGAAAAGGACTTCTTACTGGAACTGAAACGATGTACTCTTTAAGTTTCGGTAAGTGACAAACTGCGTTAGTTTTTTTACATAGTAACTTACTACTGTTCATTTTTTCTATCGTGTCGTTTTTATGAATAGTATTTGAATCGCTCGTGCTCTTATGTGGTGGAATGCGTGGATCCGCTGCAGGTTTGCTGGATTGATGTGTCATAATGAGGTTATTAGGAGGTAATTCAACTGTAGTAGAATACCTGGGCACAGAAGGCCCAGGTATAAAATGCACGGCCCGCCACTGACTTCTTCTTTGTACCTTTAGTACATACTGCAGCTGCCCTTACAATCAACTTTAAAGCTGCATTGATCAGAGTTTTTTAAGCCACTTGGGGCAAAACTCGGCCTTGGCTCTTCAGTAACTTGACCTTTTGCTAAGTCCCGCCCTCAAACGCAGACTGGCCAATCATAGCGTAGCTTCGGCCAGCTCTGACCAGGGTCAGACAACTATCCGGCTCGGCTCCATAGACTATCATACAATCGTTTCAGATTTTCTTCATTTTATGCGATGTATAATAGTGATATTTGTTACCCGGACAGTTTGGAAGGAGATAAACGCTTCTAAATCATTACGTTTCTATGTAAAAACCTGTGGAGCTAACATTAGCAGATTATTTGAGCACATCATTAACTAGTATTAGCACTTCTATTACTACTGAAGGTATACTCAATGTACACATGCTGCTTTTTAATGATTGTAACAGTGAATAAAGAACTACACTGCTTTGCACGTTCTTTAATTTCATTGTATTGTCTCAATCACCAGGTGATGTGTGGGTTCACTTTTACACTTTAGCTTCTATCTTTATTTTTTGAATCAGTCTAACCAAATTGCATACTTTGTTTTTATACTTTTAGTACACACTGCAGCTGCCCTTACAACGTAAGCACTGCAGAATGCATTGAATTATGACATAGTACTTTGTCATACCATTGCACCTTGAAGTTTGACCCTCTTGCTCATATATTCGCTGCGCAGGGGATTGTGGGTCAAAATAGCATGAAAAGCATGCTGGCTTGCATAATGTAAAATGTGACCGGATGCAGTAGGACATCCTGGTATTTTTGTCCAACTGCATTTGACATACTACATATTGTGACAAACTAAATATTTTACTGGAATACTAAATCGTATGGTAATATGGGGAGTTACAAAACACAACTGGAGTTAAGTATTTTGGCCATCCTCAACTTGTCTACCTTAGGCAGGCAACCTCATGATCTTTAGGGTAATTTATGGGGCATTTCCTGCATGCTGTATGGGACAAAAACACCTTCAGGTGGACGGTTGCTTTCACCCAGTAATGGTTGCAAGTCGCTAACCCATTGTATGGCCAAACAGGCCTCTGAAATGTATGTGATTAGGCCCTGACTGACTTTACAATGTGACTTCAAAGAGCTCTATCAGCTCTTTGAAGAGCTTTAATATGTCAGAACCAGATCCGTCACTCATTGCTTTCTCTTGGACCTCCAAGGAGGTATCAAGGCCATGAAGAAAGGCTGACTGAGACCTAAATTTGCAACTCGCTCACCCTAGGTAATACAACTTCACCAAAAACAAGGGAAGGGAAACTCTCAGAGACTCGGGACTGTCACCTACAGAAAGCTCTCGAAGAGCTATGCCACATATGTCAGCCCCATCAAGACACTGCCATCTCTCGCAAGATAGAAGTCACAGTGGTGGGCCATCAGGGCCAGCAAAGCCTTCTCTGCCGGCCTAAACAGAATCACACAGTTATAGCTATTTAATAATTTTTCATAAATACACTACTTGTATTTTTTACTCATTATAAACTAATTAGCTTATTTTCTCATTGCATAGCTACTGTCTTCCTCAGTTGCCCTGTTTCCAGCGCTGCTTCCAGCACAGCTTGTTTAAAGTAGAGCTTTTATCCAATCAGATTTCACCCCTATGCGGTCTCTAGGTAAGAAGAGAGGCCCGAGGCTTTCAGTTTAAGTAAATGGGGACGTATTGTTGATTCATCTTCAACCAATCAGATTTTTAGTTTGACATGTTGGACGTAATCTTTGACGTGCTCAGAGCTTCTGGGTGGCCTAGCTTGGTGTATATTCTTTTTTTTTTACCTAGCTATGTTTTTTTTAATGCTCAATGTCTGAAGGAGGAGGAGAAACAGATTCGGTAAGTGAACTGCTTTTCTTTTTTTACATCTGCAGTAGCGTTACTACTGTGTTAATTTGTCTATCGTGTCATTTTTATGATATGGTTAATATTGTTCCCTCTGATGTGAATAATATTTGAATGGCCCGTGCTCTTGAGTGTGTGGATGAATGCGTGTTTTAGAGCCGCAAGTTTGCTGGATTGATTGGTCATGCTTTGTTGTCATATAAATATATGTGACTGGTTCTTGTGAGTTTGTTCTTGTCATTGAGTTAATTACATTGATTTTGACTATATGCATTCTCCGTTAATGACGAAGCATCCCGTCATGCGCATATTCATGTTCTGCAATCTGCAGTTAGTGCATTTGTAGGTGTTGAGCTTCATTTTTACACAAAACAAATAATAACCTGTAGGGGTTAGGGTTCGGATATTTGGTTCTCTGTTTGGGCTTTTGTTTTCTTCCTGCTAAGCTAGTTTAGCGTAGCGTGCCTCCCAGAACACACGTACACCAGAATACACCAGAGTACAATGTTTTTCTTCCGTGGTGGGCGTGTCAGACCTCATGTTGTCTGTTACGTCGGGTGGGTTGCCATGTTGAGCGCAGTGGCTCCACCGAGAGAACATTATATTTCCCACAATTTAAGCTCCTGCATTTTTCAAATGCAATAGTATTATTCAAACATATTGTTCGGTTCGTAATGTGTACCGAACCATGAGCCTCGTTTAGAATACGTTTATTGTTACACCCCTAGAAACAAATAATAATAGTTGTGACGTCATAATGAGGTTATTAGGAGGTGGTTCAACTGTAGTAGGACAGCACTGAAGGCCCAGGTATAAAATACATGGCCCGCCACTGGTGTCCTCAAATGATTACGGTTAGTCATTGACCTCAAATGGCTAAGGTTAGGCATTGACCACAAAAGGTTAATGTTAGGCTTTGATCTCAAATGGTTAAGCTTAGACATTGACCACGATTGGTTACGGTAAGGCATTCACCACGAATGGTTAAGGTAAGGCATTGACCACGAATGATTAAGGTTAGACATTGACCACGAATGGTTAAGGTTAGACATTGACCTCAAATGGTTCAGGTTAAGCATTGACCACGAATGGTTAAGGTTAGGCATTGACCACAAATGATTAAGGTTCAATCAGGAGAGACTTGTTTTATAATTTAACAATGATTTATTACACATGCATCAAATGCATCACTGAAAAGTGCAAAGTCTTTGGCGATTGGACTCCATCCTGAAGTACTATCAGCGAGGGTAGGGATACTGAGGTCCAATAGGCCTAATCCCCCCTGGATTCCAGACACTGATGGTGGTGGTGAAAGGAGTTGCTGGAATCTGATGATGAATCAGGAGCATGACTGTGATGCTGACTGGAGGTGACTGGGGTGGAGGAGGGTCGCATCTGCTTAACGCTGAAATGACAACTGACAGCAGCAGAGAGGACACTTTTAAAGTTTGACAGCAACGATATGATTGGCTTAAGGAAACTGCGTGCAGAATCTGGTTGGTTACTAAAAGTGCACGCCCACAATCAACTGATAGAGTAACTACAAGGAGAGGAGAGACAGAGATTATGAGTGAGTGTCTTCCTGACTGAACTTGCGCTTCATTTAGACATTGACCACGAATGGTTAAGGTTAGACATTAGCTGTGTCTCAATTCAGGGGCTGCATCCTTCGAAGGCTGCATTCGTAGACCGGTTGCGTCACAGCGCAGCGACTAAGCTGTCCCAATTCGCATGTTTGTTGAAGACTCCTTCGAATGCAGCCGACGAATGCAGCCTTCAGACCCCAGATTTGAAGGACACATCTCATGGATCCTTCGCGGCCCAGCTCATCCCAAGATGCATTGCATGCCGTTGAAGATTTTATTTGAACAAACATGGCAGCGAGTGATGCGAGAGCTGGAGAAGCGGAAGTATTGGGTCACTCACACTCACTCGAATGTCACCAATACTAATGTTGAAGCAAAATAAGAGATTGTATAACATCACGTGTGTTAAAATGTTCCGTTAAGTTACGTGACGTTGGTAACTGATAAGCTAACTGACGTTAGCCTCTGCGCTATTACCGGCTGTCTGCATCCGACCGTAGTTACACCTTGTAAAGTAACTGTTAATAAGGTCACTTTCAAACCTCAGAGGTTGAATAATATCTTACTGAGATTGTGATGATTTTACAGATGATTCATATTTCATATCATGTACTTAAATGGACCAACGTGAGCTCAGGTAGACTGGTAGTGAACCTGAAATATTACTTTAAGTCCGGTAACGTTAAGACAAATATTTTTTTCACAAGAATCTCAAACTCCTCTTCACTCTAAAGGTGTGTTCACACCAAACGCGATGAACGCGTCAAGATTACATACAAAGTCTATGTACAGACGCGATGAACGCGATGGCGTGGCGCGTTGCGTTTGACGCGTCAAAACGCCGAAA
Source organism: Pholis gunnellus (assembly GCF_910591455.1). Classification (NCBI taxonomy): domain Eukaryota; kingdom Metazoa; phylum Chordata; class Actinopteri; order Perciformes; family Pholidae; genus Pholis; species Pholis gunnellus. Next base: position 1,776,873 of record NC_136532.1, read on the forward strand.
CGCCCCAAATGCAGAAGTTGAAATATTTGAACTTCTGCGAAAAAATCGTGTGATCAGAGCCTATCAGCGTTGAGTAGCTCCCCACGTCATCAGTGAAGTCCTGCTGTTGTTGAATCAGGAAATAAATGCTGTAGCCGCCATGTTCACCCAGAGCTCTACGATCCCTCATATCAGTAGAGACCGGACCAAACTATGTGTAGACATGTGTGTGTGTAAACCATATGGTACAAACAATGAAATAGACACTGCCGTATTTACGTCTATATGACGTTATCGTGAGTGTTGATGGAGCTGCTATAATTTTAGCATAGCCTAGCACCGGTCGATCCGAGCTTCATTGATGAAACAAGTACAAATCGGCATCATTACATAGTTATTTCGGAGTCCCTTTGTCGGTTTATTGCCGTTAAAACACAGCCAAGTCAGTTTATTTTATGTTCATACAGCTGTAGTAAACAGCCGACGTGTGGCTCGCTAGACACAGTAAGCTCGATGAAATCCACGGAGCTCCTCTGGACTATGTTATGAACCAGACATGACGACGTTTAGTTCCCCGTGACATCTGGGACTTCCACAACACGTACTGAGCAGAAATAGAGGCTATTTTTCTACGGTTGATGGCGGACAGTTGAACTGCTTTCAGGCCGATAAGCCACGCCCCCTCTCAAGCGCGATTCACGCAAATGAACACAAATAGTCCCCGGCGATTCCGGCGGCGCAAATGACGCGATGAACGCGATTCGCGCGTTCATCGCGTTTGGTGTGAACACACCTTAACAGTGACATCACACACTCTAAACTGCGCAATACACACCCATTATAAAGTCAGAAACAGACCCACATTTTCCTGAAACTTAATCTGTGACTTCATGAAAACTGTGCTAGCTATCAAAATGTACATTTGGCTCAATAAAGTCCAGCGTTTTGTCTACGTTTTAAACTTAGAATCATTTTTCTACGTTAAAGTATGGCCCCTCAATATGGACCCAAAGTTAAGTGTTTTTTAGCTCTCCTCACGCCGAAACCCTATTCAAGTGCATGGAGAAATTTTGCTCCGTTTTTCGGGATTTTCGGGAAAACCGCTGGGTGAATCTGTTATAAAAGTCATTGCACACCATTCCCGATCGGGCCGCACGTTTGGATATACTTTTCGCGCCGCTGTTGGCAACGCTGTGTGAGGAGAAGCGCGGCAAACTTTCTGGATAATAATCAGGATTAAGCCCGCAGGATTACAGTCAGTGTGCTTTGGCACAGGCAGTTAAGACATTAGTCCATTTGTAATATCTGCATTTGACCATCCTGTACTTAAGGTTACAGTTATATTAGCGCTCATCCTGTATAAAGCCTTCACTAATAACACAAACAGTAGATCCTTTTGATGTGTTAATGTTGCTGTCAGAGATGACAGTTGTGATGTCACCTTTTTCTTTTATTAATTGAAATTGAAATAAGACATCCATGTAAATGATTTCTGTGTGAATTTGTGTATATTCTGCTGTGTAAATTATAAAAAAGTATGTGTTACCAAATAATAATAAACTGACATTTGTTTTGCTGCTGTTAATGTTAACTGTCTTGATTAATTTCCTCTGCCTTAGGATTGCTATATGTATATGTGAATGAAATGAAATAAAGTTACAAGAACTATAACTGATTGAAAATGAGTTATTTAACATAGTAACTGATTTAATTAACTGATTAATTTAGAAACACAATATGAAAAAGATCTATAAATTAATTATTGAATATATGATAAAAAAGACTGATTAAACACACTAAACTAAAACCTTTCCAGTATATATACTGAAAAGGTTTTAGTTTAATGTATTTATATATATATATATATTTTTAATCCTGCTGAGTAGGGATTATTTATATATACTATAAATGTATATACACCAGTGGTGGGCCGTGCATTTTATACCTGGGCCTTCACTGCTGAAATACCAACTTATAACCACATGATGGCGCCACAGCTAGGGTTATTATTCGTTTCTTGGGCTGTAACTATATAACGTTACGTATTTGTATTAAACCCTTCGGTACGAGGCTTACAAACCGAACAAAACGTTTGAATAATACGAGTGCATTTGGAAAACGCAGAAACTTAAATTGTAGGAAATATAATGTTTTCTGCGCTCACTAGGAGACAGCGGTCTGTGTGACCTCTGAACCGGAACAAAAAGAGCTGTGCCCCGCAAGTGTTCCGGGAGGCTAGGCTAACTAGCTTAACAGAAAAACAACAGCAGTAACATGCATTCTGCTACATACTCAAGGGCCATTCAGATATTAGATGTAAAAAAACGAACCAGTTGACTTACCAAATGCTGATCACATCCTCTTTTCTTTGTTGACAAAGAGTTTAATCCCACAGTTAAATCCCAACTCACAAATCCGTTTAGCTTCCAGTTTCAGCCATTTAGTGTTAAAAAACAAAGCTAGGTAAAATGCAAAAAATATCATAATTTCATGTATCGTTCAATTTGAACTTGTTTTACTACTCCGACTAAGCCTCTGCTGTAAATTTTGTTTCAAAATAGTCACGTGCTCACCCACTGACCAATCACAGTACAGAATCTCACTGCAGCGCTGCTGCTAATGCTGACGTAGTTGTAGGCCTGCAGGCCACTCTGGCACGTCAAAGAATGTTAAACTAAAGATCTGATTGGTTGAATACTCTGCCAATCAACAATATCGTCCCCATTCACTTAAACTGAACATGGATGCACTGGTGTGTCTTCAGGCCTCGGGCCTCTCTTCTACCTAGAGACACAGAGGTGAAATCTGATTGGATAAAAGCTCTACTTAAAACAAGCTGCACTGGAAGCAGAGCAACTGAGGAAGACAGTAGCTGTTCAATGAGAAAATAAGATAATAGGAAAAATATTTTTATAAATTATGATACATGTAGTGTATTTAAGAAAAATGATTCAATTATAAAATAGCTATAACTTTGTGATTCTGTTTAGGCCAGCAGAGAAGGCTTTGCAGGCCCTGACTGCCCGCCGTTAAATGGTTAAGGTTAGGCATTGACCTCAAATGGTTAATTAAGGTTAGGCATTGACCTCAAATGGTTAAGGTTAGGCATTGACTTTAAATGGTTCAGTTTAGTCTTCAATCTCGAATGGTTCAGTTCAGGCATTGGGTTGGGAAGCAGGGGATGCATATTGTACCATTTATCAAATTTAAATTGATATCCTCTATAATATATATTATATACAATGTATCATTTAGGTCTATATCGTTTTTTTGTAGATAATCAGTGTGTGTTTTCTTGCCCGAATCGACCGCTGCAGATGGCGGGCTGACCGCGGAGCAACGGGGCCTCATGTGCGTGTGTCCAGCTGTGTCTCTCTCAAAGTGAATGAAAGATCAGGTGAGAAAGCAGGCAAATAAGTAGCTTACTAAAAACGCTTCAATTAAGAATTGATGCATCCTACGATAGACTCTTCCGATCCGCCTTGATAGAGATCATCGTTCAAACTATTTAGAACAAATATGAGGAGGTTATGATTATGTTGCATATGCTTTTTTTGATCAATTAATCACAGCTCTTTGCCAAAATTCACAGAATATTGGCGACTCTCTTCAAGGGTTAAGAGATAAGGCCTGCCCCAAAAAGTTTCTAAATGTGTTGTCTTGGTCAAGACTTCCCTCATCTTTTACAGTGGAGTAGTGTGAGGAAGCGCATAGACATAGACAGCATAGACAGAGGCGATGATTACAGCAGTCAATAACTCTGTAAACATACATTTGAGATGTGAGTAATTGTTAGAAAAATTCACGCGAGACCGATGGAAAATCATTAATCAATTGGCCATTTATTCTTGCAAGAAGGAGACAGAGTTGATTCACATACAGTATACATGGATCAAGGCTGCTCAGAGGTCTGACTCTGAGCCTCGGATATTTATACCAAGTAAACAATAGTGTCACATGCAATAATACGTCACAGAAGCATAACACACACACAAAATGGCGTCCACGCCATGTAGTCCAAGTAGATGTCTGCAACTTTACCTGAGCATTTGTTCTGGCACAAAGGTCACATTCTCATAGTCAGGAGGCTAAGTTCTCATAACATAGCTCTGTACCCATCTTAATGCTCCCACAGTCCTTATTATCATTTCAATCCAGGACATGCTGCTGAGTGTTCTTTCGCATAGACTAAACAACTGTGGTGAGGCAGTTCACACAACAAGGACACATAAGGACACCAAGCTTTTAAAGCACACCTTATAATTAGTCATTTAGATTTTACCCAACAGTAATGCAGTGGTGGGCCGTCAGGGCCTGCAAAGCCTTCTCTGCTGGCCTAAACAGAATCACAAAGTTATAGCTATTTTATAATTTAATATTTTTTCTTAAATACATTTAATTTTTTCTTATATGTATTATAATTTATAAAAATATTTTTCCCATTATCCTATTTTCTCATTGCACAGCTACTGTGCTCCTCAGTTGCTCTGCTTCCAGTGCAGCTTGTTTTAAGTAGAGCTTTTATCCAATCAGATTTCACCTCTGTGTCTCTAGTAAGAAGAGAGGCCCAGGCCTGCAGACTCACCCAGTGCCTCCATGTGCAGTTTAAGTTGAATGGGGACGATATTGTTGATTCAACCAATCAGATCTTTAGTTTAAGATTCATGGCCGCACCAGAGCGGTTTGCAGGCCTAGTTACGTCAGCATTACTGCAGCTCGATGCCTCTCTCCCGCAAGGTGCAGAGTGTGCTGTGATTGGTCAGTGGGCGGGCACGTGACTATGTGCCCGCGAAACATGTTTGCTAGCAGCAGAGCTTTGGTTGTAGCAGACAGAGTTCAAGTGGAAATATTTGAAAGACATTTTACCTAGCTTTGTTTTTTTAATATGAAATGGCGGAAGGAGGAGAAACAGATTTAGTGGCGGAGTTACTGGGAACGCTTTTCTCAAGAAGGACATTTCTGAACAAACTGGACAGTAAGAAACGACCCCACAGCTAGCAGCCCTGACCAGCCAGGAAAAGGATTTGTATGCAGCGTCGGAGAAGCGTTGCACATGTTATGGCTGTGAATGTGTTTCATTTTAACTGAGCGTCGGTACTTTTGGAGAGACTCGAGTGGATCTACAACTCAACGACCACGTTCCCAGGGAAACAGCTCCACAACCGCGGCCCGCCCTTCGCCGGTCCACGACCGAAGACGACCACCGGCGGTGGAAGACCGACTACCATCGGCGAAATATAACTGGGGAGGCTCGACTGGCGTCGATGAATGGAGAAGGACTTCTTACTGGAACTGATGTACTGGGATTAAACTCTTTGTCAACAAAGAAAGGAGGATAGACAGCATTTGGTAAGTGAACTTCGTTTGTTTACCTCTACTGTTCACTTGTCTATCGTGGCGTTTTTATGAATAATATTTGAATGGGGGGTGCTGCTGATCGCAAGAGGAGCGGCTGTTGCCGGACCTTCGTCGTCGGCGGGGGGGGGGGTGCTTGCAGGAGAGCGACTGCTGCATCAGGCTGACTAATTAGCTCGCAGAGTTTTGCAGTAGCTCGCGCGGTTCACTGTGCATACGTGGTGACCCGTGTGTTAGAAAAGAATGGTATGCGATCTACCGGCACTACCTCCGCGATCGACATATTGGGCACCCCTGATTTGGACTGTATTGTCCGGTAATGACGCAGCGTCCCGTCATGCTCGTATTCATGTATCTACACTCTGCATTTCGTGTTTTGTATGCTAGGTGTTGAACTTCATGTAACATTTTATTTCATTTGTCAAATGTTGCAGTGTTATGTAAATATGCGGCTTTTACACGAAACAAATAATAACCCGTAGCTGTGACGTCATAATGAGGTTATTAGAAGTGTAGAACAGCACTGAAGGCCCAGGTATAAAATCCACGGCCCGCCACTCCAGTAATGGTATATTACATTACAGCCATTTAGCTGACGCTTTTATCCAAAGCAACTTACAATTCAGATGCTATCATACGGTAGGCACAGCTACAGGAGCAATTTTGGGGTTAAGTGTCTTGCTCAAGGACACATCGACATGGAACCAGTGCTGGAGCCAGGGTTTGAACCACCAACCCTCCTTGAAAGACGGCCCTGCTCTCCACTCAGCCACAGTCGCCCTCATATAATTGTATAGCAAGCCAAGACTGCAAAGGGCCCCTGTCAAAAGAAAATTAAATAAAAACATATACTGTACTTATAACTAGTGTACTAATGTAATGGCAAAAGATCAAAAGTCGGACAGTGAAATTAGTTATTAAAAATAATAATATAAAATACATGTTATTCTCCAGCATGCCCATACTCGCGCATACATTTATAACTACATTAAACTCCTTATCACTGAGGTTAGTGCTCCTGAACCTCCAGCAGAAAAGTGTTTTATGTCACTCTAGAGCAGGGGTGGGCAATTAATTTTTACCGGGGGCCGCATGAGCAACCCGAGCACTGCTGGAGGGCCACATCGACAATATTTCAATTAAATTTTGCTCAATATTATTTTTGATATACCGTAAGATAAATAAGAATAATTTCATTTAACCTAACTTGACTTTATACAAAAGCAGATTGCTTTTGATGGTTTTATTTAAACTCTTAATCCTTAAATATTTATATTAGGCTATGTGAAATTGAAATAAGAAAACAAAAACAATCATTGAATCACTGCAATTTAATTTAATTTTTTTATTAATTTATTAATATTAATATTAATTTATTTTTAATATTATTTTATCTCTGGGGGTGTGAAGTTTGGTAAAAGGTCCTTGTTGGGTTTGCAGTTTTACCATCAACGCATCAGCCTCCCTTGCGTGCTGTGGAGAATTTAAGAATTAAAAGCATTATTTAGTAGAATTTATAACATCCTTAGTGGTGAATAGAGGTGTCACAATAATAAAAGGTAAAATATGTTAGTCACAAAATATTTACTGAAGAATGAATTATGTTTGTAATATGTTTACATGAAGGATATTATATGTTACAGTATATTGACATATTGAATGTATTGAAATCATGAATGCATAAACGCTGGAGGATTTAAACACTGTAAAGAATAGCCATCAGGGAAAGTTAAGGAATTCAAGGCAAGGCTTTTCGGAGACATCAAAGGGGACATCAAAGGGGACACAGAGGTGCTGGACAAATGACCAACAAAGGAGGAGGAGAACCGGAGACAACTGAAGGGAAGCAGACTGCCATAAAACAACAGAGAGGACTCCTGGGTAACACCATGCGGCCGCAGGACAGAGGGCAGGTCAGAGGTGATGTCACAAGGAGCCAGCCATTGAGATGAGCAGTGGATCAATGAAGGAGGCGTCAGAGCGATTGGAAGCCAATCACTGACCCCAGAAGACGGCCTTTGTGTTTTACGACAGATTTCGGACACTTTCCGACCATCAAAGGACATAAAAGGACTGTTTGCGAGGACGTGCGCCGGGCCATGGTAGTTCACTTTGCAGGACCCGACTAGGTCGGGCCTGTGAGTGGAGTTGCACGTGGTCTCTGCTCTCGAGATGCATACTATCGATAGTGTATTATAGATTGTAATTCGGATCGAGTTACTTTATGATGCGCCTGCGCAGAAAGAAGTAAACACAGCAGCGGCCTTGCGACTCCTCCACTAGCTTCAGCCTCAACAGTGCTCTTCATCAGACAGATTCCGGTATTCATCCTCGTGCTTCGTCGTGTACTGGCGATTCAAATTATAATCTTTAAACACAGCAACCTGTGTACCACAAATTAAGCACACGGCTTTACCTTTAATTTCTGTAAAGAAATACTTGGCAGTCCATGTCTTGTTGAAAACACGGCATTCGTCATCAACTTTTCTTTTTTTAGCGTGAGCGGACATCTCGGGGGTAACCGGGCATCACTTGTCGCTGTGCACCTTCACTCACAGGTTACGCACGGACATACGTCCATAAATAACACTTTTCAAAATAAAAGCAGCACAGTTGTATTGCACGCACGACATAGATGTTTTTTAAAATTTATTTTGTAATTTGTGATTGCCGCTGTTCACCTTCACTCACAATCACGCACGCGCATACGTCCACACGGAAGTAATACAAATAACGCTTTTCAAAACAAAAGCAGCACCGTTGTATTGCACACTCGACATAGATATTTTTTAAATTTATTTTGTAATTTATGATTGGCCTCACGCGGGCCGGACAGGGACGCACAAAGGGCCGGATGTGGCCCGCGGGCCGTAAGATGCCCAGGTCTGCTCTAGAGAGATGTGCAGTAGTTTAACACGCTTTATTCTACTATACGACAAAGGGATTAACCTGTGGTATCAGATATCATGTGAAGAATACAACTCACAATCAAAGGCCTCACAGACAGACCTCCAGCAAAGTCCCTCCAAACCCAGAAAAAACACAAGAGTCATTGTTATGGAGATGGTGTGAGGCTGGAGAATTAGTTCAAACTTTTGAAATCATGAATGTGGGCTTCGTTTCCTCTACTCAGTCTTTCAACAGGTAATATGATGCTCAAGCTTTCCACCGTTTGGTCATAGTTTCCCCGATACAATCACAAACTCTGCTGTAATCCAGCTGTTAGATGGTGTTATTGATGTATGATGACTACATAGTCTGACTCACACACAGTCCAATAATAATAAGCTCATGTTTCAAAATCATTCATGCTCTTTTTCCAACTGAAACCGTGCACATTGAAATTCACCTTTGTAAAGACAGATGGACCATTATCCTTTGCCTAAAAAACATGTGCATGTCAGGAATTTGTACAGAGTGGCATGTTTCTACCTGAAGTTCAACCAACAGAAGTTATGTCTTCCAGCTTTCGCTAGCATTTCCTCTGAATTTCTTATTAACCAAAGCAAATGTTTAAAAGTTCAAAAATTCTAATGTGTGAGTGATAATAACACAATTATCCTGATTGGCCATATTTGTTGGAGAAAACCTACATCCAGTCCAGTGATACATTAGGACATTGTATGTAGGATGGATTGTGTAAACTGTAAATCCACATTATCACTAAGGTAATTTGTAATTAGTACGTTTTTTGTTCAGTAATATCTGGTTATTTGTCAGTTGAACAAATTTTCACATTCGTTTGCGATGTTAACGGTTTACTCCAACTTTTCACCCCACAGTCAGACAGCTGCATTTGCCCCACCGTTGTCTCTAAAACAAATGCATGTGTGCACGCAGGTAAAAGCAGAGTGTGTGACGGGAAGTATAAAACAGTAAGGCTATAGCTGTGAACGTAGCAGTATACTGTGTGTAAAGTTAATCTGTCGGTGAATGAATGCCACAACTCATGTATAAAGTAAAGATAAAGATGTATAAAGAAAAAGGGCGCCCCCTTCATTTCTATGAAAGTTTCTCAGTGGCACATGAATCTAAAAAAGTACGACATCCGGGTTATAAAACCAGGTTCTTCCAGCAATCTACCGCATCATGTGACCCATAAATGCCAGCCCTCTGTTCGGCCTTGTTCTCGGGCTCATTCACATGAACAGAGGAAAGCAAATAACTCTGGGTTATGCTATTAGTGCATTTTACAACTTTTATGACGTAATGGTTTAAATATGGATTATTCATGTGTTCTTACTGGGAAGTTGATGTACCTCAAAACAAATCATCCACTGGGTGATAAAAATACAATGGGAAAAAGTAATTTTGGGCCCCATGACATCACGTGATAGACCCGAAAATTGTAATTTCAACGTTTGGCCACTATGTAAAATTTGCTCAAAGCTTTAAAGATTCTATGAACCTTTGACTGAACTGCAGGCTGCTGAGCACGGTGCATTAAGGAGAGGAGAGGCTGTAAGGAGAGGTTCTAAAAATGTAAATAGTTAAAAATGTACAGCACATAGAGCCTGCATTTTTTTTCCAACATTGGTAACACTTGTAAGCACCTGGAAACATGTTGGATATATAGATTCCAGTGTGTTTCAATTTTTGGAAGAAATTCAACTTGCACTTTTTTAATGATCCATGGCATGGTAACTGTGTTATAACTGCACTTTGAGTTATCTATGCTTCTAGCCATGACTGTCCTGTTTCCATAGAGGTGCAGGACTTGTATATTGCAGTGAAAAACGAGGCCACAGATAGAAAAATGTGACAGGAGCAAAAAACACCCCGAAACTGCTTGGGGTTCAGAGAGTTAAGGGACAAGCTACACCTCTTTGTGTTTTGCATCAGCTTTTTTTGATCTTTAATATTTAATCTCGACGGGCAACAGTTAAACGGTTTATACATTTATTTATTTATAAACATGGCTACTTAGAATCCAAGAGTGAACTGAAGCCAATCAGCAAGAACTCCCTTACTGTTGTGTGTTTGAACAGTGATGCAGAGAAACTAAAGTGTAGGTGACTAAGAATTTTTGAACAGATTACAATTATTTGGAAAATGGTACATGAACGAAATGGTGTTAGTTCGGGCAGAGCGCTGACGCATTAGCGGATTAGCATCAGCTGCTTCATTCATGCTTGCTATTTAACAGGACAGAAAACATGAATTCTTGGTAGAGATGATCATATATCAACCCCTTAAACAGGTTGATGTTTACAACTTACACATCGGCTCAGTCATGTTGTTTCTGTCAAACAATAACGTAACTCTTGACATAAAAGTTAACATTGCTTCTTGCTCAATCCTTGATGTCACACCAGGAGATATCGCCTCAGATTTGTGGTGTCCAGAGAATCCCTGAGACTTTCCTACACTCCGTTTAAACCCCATGTCAGCGCCTTCCTGCCCAACCTAATCTCTGTCTCCGTGTCAGATGGTTTTCTCATTTGCTGCGCCCCACCTGCCAGAGAGCACAGAAATCAAAGAAGAGGACTGCACCCAACAATGCCGGAGCCAGTTAAAAAAAACCAAGGAAGGAGGACCGAGGCCCAGGGGAGGCCTTCATCCTTGGGTTACCGAGCTGACCATTACTCTCAAGTTAGGAGACAGAGAGGCTGATTGAAGCCAGACAGTCGAAGCCAGAGGGACGGGAGGAGGACGAGACGGAGACTGGAGGACTGACAGGAAGAGGAACAAAAAAATAAAAAAAGACTCAGGTTAACTAAAGTTAAGCTTTCAAACGGTAAGAACAGCGAACAGTAGCAATAAATAAAAGGTGTATCATACTGTCACGTATAGACAAACTAAACTGTGCTGTAAAACATTAGAGACATTTCTCAAAATGTTTCATAACATTTCTCAAAATATATAAAAGTGAACCAATGTGTGCATCGGTATCAGACGCCGAGATGAGTTGGGAATGAGAACAGGTCGATGACTTCATGTTTCCTGAGTTGTGGGAAAGCATGTTTCCATTCTGAGCTGGTGTTCTTCAACCTGCTTCCCTGAAGACCAGACGGTTTCAACACACGTGTCTCACCTGCCATCGCTGTTCCTCTTAACATGTGCGACTGTAACTAATTTAACAAAGCATGTAAAGGAGTAAGTAACTCAAGCCTCAGAGAAGCAAGTGTTTCTCCGTGGAGAGGCAAAATGGAGTCGCAGGGCTCTCAGACCGCAACCAAAAAACGGTCTATTTGAGCACGTGGGTTAAAATGTCTTGTGTTCGCATTCATGCGAGTCCATGATGATCATCATCATCGTTGGTGACATCAGCCACTGTCTATTCCGTCCCCGCCTACAAAGGATAAAAAGTCAACTTTGATGAGGGAGTGTTGAGCAGACGCTAGTCCGTTGGCAGGGTTCGAGATCTCCGCTGGAGCGGAGCAGAAATGCTCCCTTGCCAGGATGCTCTTTCCACTCACTCTGCGCTCGTATGATGCATGTGCGCCTGTTTTTTATGTGCACATGTTAAAGGTTGAGACCATAAACTGTATACAAGAAGTGGACGTAGTCATCGTGATGTCACTTATTGGTTTTTGGACTGCCGTTTTGAAGCCTTGAGTTTGGCGATTTTGTCGTCGCCATCTTGGATTCCGGCTGTCGCCATTTTTTTTTTTTTCCGAAAGGAAGTTAACATATTTGGAATGCCAAAGAGTACACGTTTCTGGTAGCGGCAGCGACCTGTCAATCACAGTAACTCGCCCTAAAGCATACTATGCATTATGGTCTATTTGACTCTAAATCAGGGGTGTCAAACTCATTGTCGCTCTGGGGCCACATCAGCATCATGGTTGCCCCCAAAGGGCCGGTTGTCGGCGGGGGGGGGGGGGGGGGGGGGGGTGCTCCTTCGTCTTCGGTGGGGGGGTGGGGGGGGGCGTATGTGGCAGCTGGTGGAGGTGTGCGCGGCGCGTGCGGATCGGGGAGGAGCTCCGCCGTGCGCGATACAACGGATATTTGTAAATTGTCCGACTTTTACATTTTTTTTTTTTGCTGGCGGATTCGCGGGCCACATAAAATGACGTGGCGGGCCGGATCCGGCCCGCGGGCCGTATGTTTGACACCCCTGCTCTAAATGGACTATAATTTACTAAATGAACATCATGTTGTATTGAAGAAGACTTGAAACTAGAGATTGAGACCATAAACTCATGTTTACAATGTTTACTGAGGGAATAATTTTTTCATAGATTTCTTTTCGCAACCAGGAGTCTCCCCCTGCTGTGCAGTAGAGAGAATGCAAGTTTTAAGACACATTGGCTCCACTCGGCAGAACCGCAGGTTGCTGCCTGGTGGAGACTAATTTAACGGCGTACGCATATACGTAGTGGTTGACAGCACGTGGTGAATGTGTACGAAGTGGCGGGAAACTTTACTAAATATTTCATTTAACTGTCACCGTGTTCCATAAATGAAGGGGCCTATAGATTATTTAAAAAAGCAAGATGAGGAGAGAGAGGAAGAGGCTTAAAAAAAATAAAAAAAGTAATGTAGAAGAAAGTAAAATGAATAAGTATTCGTACTTTAGTAAAAGAATGTAAGTATTTATAAAAGTAAAAGTACTCTTTAGTTGTTACATTATATTATATTATAATATCAGATTATTATTACTATTGATACAGTAACATGTAAGATTATTTTAATGTTGTAGCTGGCTGTAATAGAGCTAATGTTAGTTTATTTACCATAGAACAATGTGTTGTATTTCTCTTACTCATTATAAACAAATGTAGCTAAGTAAAAAGTACAATGTTTCCCTTGGAATGTAGTGGAGTAGAAAGTAGCATCAACACTTTACTTTAAGTCCTTGAGCTTCTACCACTGATTAATACCATGCTGTAACATAAAAGGATCCAACCAAATCATGTGCTGGTGTGGAGTTAGCTCCAGTGCTACCAGTAGAAAAGTTGGTCCGAAGCCCAGAATGTGTTTAACATCTGGGGGAGACCTGGAGGAGCCGGGTCAAGTAGTAGCTGCAAATCATGTTAGTTTTAATCGGTGTTCACCGCCACATGGTCGGCCTTCACTCCAGCTCAGACACTCTGGGTACGTTTTCAATCAGAGGAAAGTGCACTAAAGTGACTTTCCTGTTATTAGATACGTTCCCAGTACTTACCGTGTCACAGGGTAAAATCCCGTAGCTGAGTGAAACATCAGTCACATGCCTATAATAGAGTATGTTGATGCCGTTTTCTCTGATACAATATAATATTGATTCTTTGGACAACAATACAATATTTGTTAATATCACAAAATCTTGCGATGCGTTTTCGGATTCGATTGAAGCCTGAGATCATTCGTCCATTTAATCACAATCATAGCAACTCACAAAAAATCAACTAGAATATGATTTCACAATTTTATTACAAAGAAGGAGGAAATGCTTGGACGGAAATGGTGACACATATGTGCCATGTGAATTTCAAAATAAAAGGGCATCTTAAGGACTTTTTTTACTTTGCATCAATCATTTTGGATGTGGCAGTCACTTAGGCCCTGTCCACACGTATACAGATATTATTTTTAAACTGATATTTTTCTGTACATTTTAAACTAAAGTTCTGTCCACACGACCTTTGTTTTACAAAATATCTCCGTAGACTCCAAGGCTCGCCGGGCCAGTAGCTGGCGATAAAGGATACGTCAAAGATACTTCAAATACCAGAGAAGAAGATTCTGAGCATGCGCAGTGCGCTTATTTTTCTTTTGCGGTGTTAACTAATAGTACAAAATACTAAAGCAAAGGTAATTATGTCTTTATTTAAACATATTTGATATTTGGTGCTATGGCGAATACAAAATTGACTCATATGTGTAAACGGAAGATGAGGTGAAAGTCCAAGAAATGTTACATTTTATACAATATATTTAGGCCGCAACATTCAAATTCTTGCATATCATTGAAGAACTTTAAAGAAACAGTTGAACATAATTTGATATCACCATGAAACTTCCCCAGTTGATTACTTTGATTTTGATTTTTCTGAAATGTTATGTTTAAACATTCAAATGAGGAATTATCTTATTCCACATGTGATCATTAGCATATATTTCCAGAACATAAATATGAACACTGGATAAAGACAGGTTCAAAAGTCTTGTTGACATATTAGAATCAAAAGGTTTTTACAGAGGGAAATCTCTTTGTGTCTCTCCATAAATCAGAAAATACTTTCAACAGCGATAAAAAAAATCTATTTTCTCCATGTTTTCAGGAATAAACTGTACAAAGCCCTCTGTAAAAAGCTTCAGAATATAGAGAGGAATGAAACTGTAAAGTTTGGTGTATGTAAGAGCCACTGAAGTGGAGATTTCTGTATCAGAGTCTGAGAAAAAAATAATTTAGAGAAAAGGGCCTTTAAAGAGATGTTTTGTTAAATTACAGACATTTTGAAGACACTTGAATGAATAGGGTAAATATTTTAACTCATAGATATCTACATGAAACTTCAAGAGTCGATTACTTACATTAAGACAATACAAAATACATTTTGAATTAAAGCTGCGAGAAGCATTGGTCGGGCCCTCGCACGTTCACGCACGTCGAGGGTACTGGCAGGACTCTGGCTGACGCGGCCGTGCATTTCCGTGACCATCAAACACTGCGTGCACGAGTTAGATTATCTTTCCTGCGTCGACCAGCAGCGTAGCAAGATCGTGTTGCCAGGTCTCAAGCCTCAAATGTGTTGAGGGTACCAATACAATCATAAATGTAAGCCTGTTAAGATCATCAAGAAAATGAATGTGCGTGAATGCGCTTCAGTGTTAGTAACATAACAGACTCTCAGTTTACTGGGATGGGGTTCAACTCCCTGCAGTGTCCTGCTGATTGGATTTGGACTTACGTGAAAGTTAAGAAAACAGTAGTGTCATTTGCTTTCACTTGAACACTTTAATTTAACACTGTTTTCATTTTAAGCTCTTCTGTAACTTTAGATTGTAGTATGAAGCATTCATTGTAATATTTAACCTGATTCTCATGTAGAAGCTCTGGACAGATCATTTATACTAATGCCCATTGACATGGTTTGAAAACCCACTGTTATCTAACTTTTGCTCTCCAAGCATCTTAGTTTGCACATATTTAGATCAAAGAAGTCTTTTTCTCATGGTGTGCCCACAAACCCTTTTAATAAGTTCAGTGTTTGGTCCGCTGGTTTAGTGAATAACTTTTTTGTACGCCCCATCACGTTCCACATACCTACCAAATTTCATACAGCTAGGTGAAACCCAATGTTGGGGCTACTCAATAGGGGGCGCTAGCGAGGCAATATTTCACAACGCAGCTGGACACCCCAATCAGGCTGCAATTTTCGCAAATTCTGGCTTGCGTGCAAAATTTCAAAATGTTGCCAGAATCCCAAGCACCTCCTTTTTGCGAGGAAACTGCTAAAATAATAATAATAATTAAAGCTGCAAGCAGCAATGTACGGGCCCTCGCATCCTCCCGCACGTCGGGGGTACTGGCGGGATGCCGGCAGAAGCGGCCATAAATATCTGCGACCATCAGACAGCGAGCCCACAAGTTAGACGTATTTCTAATGATTGGACTGTGTGACACTGGAAATTATGTAGTGCAAATATTTCACCAGTTCCTGTATCCACTATGTGGCGCTAGAGAACACGCGCAAACATGCATTATGTTGCTCTATATCAAGTATAGACCACATCGTGTAAATCCAATTCAGTGTGTCACATAACGCTGTCTTCCTGTTGTCAGTAGGTGGCACTATGATTTTAAGTGGAAATTGGCTCATAGACATCCTCAGGCCATGACTGTTATCAAGTATGGCAAGTTTGGAACAGATTTGAGCAAGTCCAGTGGAGTTACATCAGCTTGTTGTTTAACGGCGAATCACTTAAAATGGCCGCCATGCCACGGCTTCGCCATTCCATCAAACGTAAAGCTTTGACTAACTTGTAATTGCAAAGTTCTTTAGATTGTACTGACCAAATTTGAAGTGGATCTGACAAAGTCCCTAGGAGGAGTTCGTTAAAGTATAGCGACTAGAAATCATGGGGAAATTCACACAAAAATCAATCTGGCCGACTTCCCGTTACATTTAGAGCATGGTCCCAAGACAATTTTTTCTTCATGTGATACATGTGCCTCCTAAATTTCATACATGTAGGTCAAATGTAGCGCTGGGGCTGGGTTTTTGAATATTTGTAGGGGGCGCTATCGAGGCAATTTGAAAGGGTCAAGCCAAAAAGCCATATGAAATATGGCTTTTCCATCACCTATGACACCTGTGCAAAGTTCCAAGGCTTGTTGAGCATCCTAAGTTACAGGAAAATAAGCTTCATTTTTCATGGCGAATGACGCGTTGCCACGGCAACAGCGTTTAACGACAACTCACAATATTCACGATGAAGCATCATCATGTCTTGCGGCTTACCTTACCAAATTTTAGACTGATATGGGAAACTTCCTCGTCGGAATACATCAAAGTATCAAACTTGTCATTTCCTTTTGCCAGTAGGTGGCGCTATGACTTTGTGAAAATGTTGGCATGGAAATGTGTTCAGGCCTGGACCAGCATCATGCATAACACATTTGGGGCAGATTGAATAAAGTACCTTGTAGTTACAACAACTTCCTCTTTCATGGCGAACGGCACGAAATGTGCCTGACATGGGCGCCACATAAAACGAAGGTCGTTCAATGTCAGTACACCATTTCAGTAACTTTTCATCATTAATGTCTTTAGATCATCTTGACCAAATTTGAAGTTGATTGTATAAATTCTGTGGGAGGAGTTCGTTAAAGTACAATGCCTGAAAACTATGAAAAATGCCGAAAAATGCAAAGAAATGAGAGTATTACTGCATTGGCCCCTAGTGGTTGTATGGAATAAAAATTTGAGGGTATGTTACAGGACACAATGTGAACATATGCTACAGATTTCGTGATGATAAGCCACATGGTTTTGAAGTTATATATATTGCTGTAGAAGGCCAACTCCTCATGAAATTCATTGGTCCATATATTCTTAATGCAATAAGATATCAAGAAACTTTTCATAACTTTTGATGATATATATCCAATAATGATTCACAGCAAATTTGGTACCAATCAGACCCAGGGTCTAGGAGAAGTGATTTTTTTTTTATTTTTACAAAATTCAAAATGGTGGATAATTTTGGTAGGCGGAGCTTAGGGTCCCAAGAGGATTTTTTGTAGAGCTCATTCAGTTGCTCATGTCTGTAAAATCTTAAGTAATTTGGACATACGGGCTGTCGGGGCTTGCCTTTCCATTATCTAGGTGGCGCTAGCGAGTAATTTTGTATGCTCGAGCATTGGACCCATAAAATATCAAAATTTCCCGCAGTCCTGATATGCTCGCCAAATATGGGGAGGTTGGGGACATGTCAGATACCCTTAAACGGTTTTTCATCATAGGGTATAATAATAATTCCTACAGATACAATAGGGACCTCGCGGACCCGACGTTGTCGGTGCTCGGGCCCTAATAATAATTCCTACAGATACAATAGGGACCTCGCGGACCCGACGTTGTCGGTGCTCGGGCCCTAATAATAATAATTCCTACAGATACAATAGGGACCTCGCGGACCCGACGTTGTCGGTGCTCGGGCCCTAATAATTCCTACAGATACAATAGGGACCTCGCGGACCCGACGTTGTCGGTGCTCGGGCCCTAATAATAATAATTCCTACAGATACAATAGGGACCTCGCGGACCCGACGTTGTCGGTGCTCGGGCCCTAATAATAATAATTCCTACAGATACAATCGGGACCTCGCGGACCCGACGTTGTCGGTGCTCGGGCCCTAATAATAATAAACATTACAAAAACAATAGGTCCTCCGCTCCGACTACGTCGGTGCTCGGGCCCTAATAATAATAATAATAAACATTCGAAAAACAATAGGTCCTCCGCTCCGACTACGTCGGTGCTCGGGCCCTAATAAGAAGAAGAAGAATAATAAACATTACGAATACAATAGGTCCTCCGCTCCGGCTATGTCGGTGCTCGGGCCCTAATAATAATAATAATAAACATTCGAAAAACAATAGGTCCTCCGCTCCGACTACGTCGGTGCTCGGGCCCTAATTACAAGTTTTCTGCAATGTCATGTTTAAATATGCAAATGATTTCTAATGATTCTAAATTATATCTAATGGTAACTTTTGATGAATTTAGGAGAAATCTATGGACACAAATAGAGAAAGTAGTAAAATAAACACATAAATGTGCATGTTGGATGTTTTCTTGCCACTACTCTCAAAATTGAACAGTGCATGGAAAAATTATGTTTTTGCCATCAGAGTCCGGCCTTAAATAAAAAATGTTGAACTGCTCTACAAAAACCAAACACTGGACTTTAAATGAATACACAGTCAACGTAAATAATAAAATTTCTCCTGTACATCTTGTAACACTTAGTGAGGTTGTATGTGGTACTTACAGCTATAAATCTGTTAAGATTGAATATGAAAAATGTCACTGCACATAAAGGACTATTTTTCTTCTGCCGGGTTTGATTCAAAAGCCTTTAATCAGACTGTCACAGTAGGAGAAGGAACACTGTCTACACAGTTGCATTATGGGCACATATGAGTACATAGGAGATCCCTCGGGAAAGCAGTTTGAGTTTCCATTCTCTGGAGAAAGAACTAGTGCATCTATGAAACGACAAAGTCACAACATCTTTTTGTCTTTGTTCCCTGTTTCCTCCGTCCGCTATCCCTTGGCATCAGTCTTTTTATATAATATGCTTCATGAGACTTCAAGATGATATCCATATTTGCACAAACTGTATCCGCCCGCACTCAAAATGTCTGATCCTTGAAAGTCATCTAATCCTTCAGATTTGCGAATTTCAAAGCTTTGCCGTTCAACTAAGCTTTCATTTAGCATTTTGATACACTGGCGAAGGGACAGATTAGAATAACCCGATTACCGACTTGTCCTGCATCTGTGAGAGACGTTTTTTTTTTTTCATAATGGACACAAGACAAAGATTCTAATTAGTGTGTCTTCATTCCCAAGAGGTTATTATGCTGTTATTAACAGCAAAGCCAAGGTTAAAACTCCTCTGTGATTATACTCTCACCAAAAGCTGGCTAAATCACATTAAAGGTTGAGGCAAGCAACCCTTTATTTAAAAAAAGGTGCAATGTGTAACATCTGGCCAGAATTTTTGTAAAAAAAACCCTAAAAAACACTATTAATAAAATGTGAAGAGGTTACGTTGTGTCAAAGACGTCTATGTATTGTGTCTCATAAATATCTACTAGCATGCTAACCAGCTAACCTCGGCCCGTCCAGTCTTATTATACGACTTGTACCTAGAGAGGTGATAGTGAGTCACTAGTGTCAGTCAGACATGAGAGGACTTAGACGTTGAGCTGCCCCGAGGATTTGTCAATAATAATACATTCATGGTCATTGTGCGGTTTGATAGTTTGTTCATTGGATTAAATTGCATAAATGAGAAAATGGCACCCTCGCTTTAGGCCAGGGCTACCTTGTGATTGACAGGTCGCTTGTCATGTGGTGTGGTGCAGGGGTAGAGCAAAGACTCAAGCGCAGACACTGGAGACAAGGTGGAAGGCAAGGTTAATTTACTTGCACCAAAAGCGGACAAAAACAGGAGCCAAAAACAACTCCAACAGGGAGCGCGAAAAATACAAACTGAAATTAAAGCTGCAAGCAGCGATGTACGGGCCCTCGCATCCTCCCGCACGTCGGGGGTACTGGCGGGATGACGGCAGAAGCGGCCATAAATATCTGCGACCATCAGACAGCGAGCCCACAAGGTAGACGTATTTGTAATGCTTTGACTGTGTGACACTGGAAATTATGTAACGCAAATATTTCACCAGTTCCTGTATCCACTATGTGGCGCTAGAGAACACGCGCAAACATGCATTATTTTGCTCGATATCAAGTATAGGCCACATTGTGTAAATCCAATTCAGTGTGTCACATAACGCTGTCTCCCTGTTGCTAGTAGGTGGCACTATGACTTTAAGTGGAAATTGGCTCATAGACATCCTCAGGCCATGACTATTATCAAGTATGGCAAGTTTGGGACAGATTTGAGCAAGTCCAGTGGAGTTACATCAGCTTGTTTAACGGCGAATCACTTAAAATGGCCGCCATGCCACGGCTACGCCATTCCATTAAACGTAAAACTTTTAGTAACTTTTAATTGCAACAGTCTTTAGATTATACTGACCAAATTTGAAGTGGATCTGACAAAGTCCCTAGGAGGAGTTTGTTAAAGTATAGCGACTTGAAAGCATGGGAAAATTCACACAAAAATCGAAATGGCCGCCTTTCCGTTAATTTTAGAGCATGGTCCCAAGACACTTTTTTTTAAGTCTTCATATGATACACGTGGCTACCAAATTGCATACATGTAGGTCAAACGTAGCGCTGGGGCTGGGTTTTTGAATATTTGTAGGGGGCGCTATCGAGGCAATTTGAAAGTGTCAAGCCAAAAAGCCACATGAAATATTTATTTCCATCACCTATGACACCTCTGCAAAGTTCCAAGGCTTGTTGAGCATCCTAAGCCACCAAAAAATAAGCTTCATTTTTCATGGCGAATGACGCGTTGCCACGGCAACAGCGTTTAACGACAACTCACAATATTCATGATGAAGCATCATCATTGTCTTACAAATTACCTTACCATATTTGAGAGTGATCTGGGCAACTTCCTAGTCGAAGTACATCAAAGTATAAAACTTGTTATTTCCTTGTGCCAGTAGGTGGCGCTATGACTTTGTGAAAATGTTGGCATGGAGATGTGTTCAGGCCTGGACCAGCATCATGCAAAACAAGTTTGGGGCAGATTGAATAAAGTACCTTGTAGTTACAACAACTTCCTCTTTCATGGCGAACGGCACGAAATGTGCCTGACATGGGCGCCACATAAAACGAAGGTCGTTCAATGTCAGTACACCATTTCAGTAACTTTTAATCATTAATGTCTTTAGATCATCTTGACCAAATTTGAAGTTGATTGTATAAATTCTGTGGGAGGAGTTTGTTAAAGTACAATGCCTGAAAACAATGAAAAATACCTCAAAATGCAAAGAAATGGGAGTATTACTGCATCGCCCCCTAAAGGTTCTATGGAATAAAAATTTGAGGGTATGTTACAGGACACAATGTGAACATATGCTACAGATTTCGTGATGATAAGCCACATGGTTTTGAAGTTATATATATTGCTGTAGAAGGCCAATTCCTCATGAAATTCATTGGTCCATATATTCTTAATGCAATAAGATATCAACAAACTTTTCATAACTGTTGATGATAGATATCCAATAATGATTCACAGCAAGTTTGGTACCAATCAGACCCAGGGTCTAGGAGACGTGATTTTTTTTTTTTTTTTACAAAATTCAAAATGGTGGGACATTTTGGGAGGCGGAGCTTAGGGTCCCAATATTATTTTTTATAGAACTCATTCAGTTGCTCATGTCTGTAAAATCTTAAGTAATTTGGACATACGGGCTGTCGGGTCTTGCCTTTCCAACCTCTAGGGGGCGCTAGCGAGTAATTTTGTATGCGCGAGCATTGGACCCATAAAATATCAAAATTTCCCGCAGTCCTGATATGCTCGCCAAATATGGGGAGGTTGGGGACATGTCAGATACCCTTAAACGCATTTTCATCATAGGGAAGAATAAGAATAATTAAAGCTGCAAGCAGCGATGTACGGGCCCTCGCATCCTCCCGCACGTCGGGGGTACTGGCAGGAAGCCGGCAGAAGCGGCCATAAATATCTGCGACCATCAGACAGCGAGCCCACAAGGTAGACGTATTTGTAATGCTTGGACTGTGTGACACTGGAAATTATGTAGTGCAAATATTTCACCAGTTCCTGTATCCACTATGTGGCGCTAGAGAACACGCGCAAACATGCATTATGTTGCTCTATATCAAGTATAGACCACATCGTGTAAATCCAATTCAGTGTGTCACATAACGCTGTCTTCCTGTTGCCAGTAGGTGGCACTATGACTTTAAGTGGAAATTGGCTCATAGACATCCTCAGGCCATGACTATTATCAAGTATGGCAAGTTTGGAACAGATTTGAGCAAGTCCAGTGGAGTTACATCAGCTTGTTTAACGGTGAATCACTTAAAATGGCCGCCATGCCACGGCTTTGCCATTCCAGCAAACGTAAAAAAAAATTTAACTTTTAATTGCAACAGTCTTTAGATTGTACTGACCAAATATGAAGTGGATCTGACAAAGTCCCTAGGAGGAGTTCGTTAAAGTATAGCGACTAGAAAGCATGGGAAAATTCACACAAAAATCAAAATGGCCGACTTTCCGTTAATTTTAGAGCATGGTCGCAAGACATTTATTTTTAAGTATTCATATGATACACGTGCCTACCAAATTGCATACATGTAGGTCAAACATAGCGCTGGGGCTGCATTTTTGAATATTTGTAGGGGGCGCTATCGAGGTAATTTGAAAGGGTCAAGCCAAAAAGCCATATGAAATATTTATTTCCATCACCTATGACACCTGTGCAAAGTTCCAAGGCTTGTTGAGCATCCTAAGCCACAGAAAAATAAGCTTCATTTTACATGGCGAATGACGCGTTGCCATGGCAACAGCGTTTAACGACAACTCACAATATTCATGATGAAGCATCATCATTGTCTTACAAATTACCTTACCATATTTGAGAGTGATCTGGGCAACTTCCTAGTCGAAGTACATCAAAGTATAAAACTTGTCATTTCCTTGTGCCAGTAGGTGGCGCTATGACTTTGTGAAAATATTGGCATGGAAATGTGTTCAGGCCTGGACCAGCATCATGCAAAACAAGTTTGGGGCAGATTGAATAAAGTACCTTGTAGTTACAACAACTTCCTCTTTCATGGCGAACGGCACGAAATGTGCCTGACATGGGCGCCACATAAAACGAAGGTCGTTCAATGTCAGTACACCATTTCAGTAACTTTTAATCATTAATGTCTTTAGATCATCTTGACCAAATTTGAAGTTGATTGTATAAATTCTGTGGGAGGAGTTTGTTAAAGTACAATTCCTGAAAACAATGAAAAATGCCTCAAAATGCAAAGAAATGGGAGTATTACTGCATCGCCCCCTAAAGGTTGTATGGAATAAAAATTTGAGGGTATGTTACAGGACACAATGTGAACATATGCTACAGATTTCGTGGTGATAAGCCACATGGTTTTGAAGTTATATATATTGCTGTAGAAGGCCAATTCCTCATGAAATTCATTGGTCCATATATTCTTAATGCAATAAGATATCAACAAACTTTTCATAACTGTTGATGATAGATATCCAATATAAGATTCACAGCAAGTTTGGTACCAATCAGACACGGGGTCTAGGAGAAGTGATTTTTTTTTTTTTTTTACAAAATTCAAAATGGCGGAAGATTTTGGTAGGCGGAGCTTAGGGTCCCAAGAGGATTTTTTGTAGAACTCATTCAGTTGCTCATGTCTGTAAAATCTTAAGTAATTTGGACATACGGGCTGTCGGGGCTTGCCTTTCCAACTTCTAGGGGGCGCTAGCGAGTCATTTTGTCATGCTCGAGCATTGGACCCATAAAATATCAAAATTTCCCGCAGTCCTGATATGCTCGCCAAATATGGGGAGGTTGGGGACATGTCAGATACCCTTAAACGCATTTTCATCATAGGGAAGAATAATAAGAATAATTAAAGCTGCAAGCAGCGATGTACGGGCCCTCGCATCCTCCCGCACGTCGGGGGTACTGGCGGGAAGCCGGCAGAAGCGGCCATAAACATCTGCGACCATCAGACAGCGAGCCCACAAGGTAGACGTATTTGTAATGCTTGGACTGTGTGACACTGGAAATTATGTAGTGCAAATATTTCACCAGTTCCTGTATCCACTATGTGACGCTAGAGAACACGCGCAAACATGCATTATGTTGCTCTATATCAAGTATAGACCACATCGTGTAAATCCAATTCAGTGTGTCACATAACGCTGTCTTCCTGTTGCCAGTAGGTGGCACTATGACTTTAAGTGGAAATTGGCTCATAGACATCCTCAGGCCATGACTATTATCAAGTATGGCAAGTTTGGGACAGATTTGAGCAAGTCCAGTGGAGTTACATCAGCTTGTTTGACGGCGAATCACTTAAAATGGCCGCCATGCCACGGCTACGCCATTCCAGCAAACGTAAAACTTTTAATAACTGTTAATTGCAACAGTCTTTATATTATACTGACCAAATTTGAAGTGGATCTGACGAAATCCCTAGGAGGAGTTTGTTAAAGTATAGCGACTAGAAAGCATGGGAAAATTCACACAAAAATCAAAATGGCCGACTTTCCGTTAATTTTAGAGCATGGTCGCAGGACTTTTTTTTTTAAGTCTTCATATGATACACATGCCTACCAAATTGCATACATGTAGGTCAAACGTAACGCTGGGGCTGCGTTTTTGAATATTTGTAGGGGGCGCTATCGAGGCAATTTGAAAGGGTCAAGCCAAAAAGCCATATGAAATATTTATTTCCATCACCTATGACACCTGTGCAAAGTTCCAAGGCTTGTTGAGCATCCTAAGCCACAGAAATAATAAGCTTCATTTTACATGGCGAATGACGCGTTGCCACGGCAACAGCGTTTAACGACAACTCACAATATTCATGATGAAGCATCATCATTGTCTTACAAATTACCTTACCATATTTGAGAGTGATCTGGGCAACTTCCTAGTCGAAGTACATCAAAGTATAAAACTTGTTATTTCCTTGTGCCAGTAGGTGGCGCTATGACTTTGTGAAAATGTTGGCATGGAGATGTGTTCAGGCCTGGACCAGCATCATGCAAAACAAGTTTGGGGCAGATTGAATAAAGTACCTTGTAGTTACAACAACTTCCTCTTTCATGGCGAACGGCACGAAATGTGCCTGACATGGGCGCCACATAAAACGAAGGTCGTTCAATGTCAGTACACCATTTCAGTAACTTTTAATCATTAATGTCTTTAGATCATCTTGACCAAATTTGAAGTTGATTGTATAAATTCTGTGGGAGGAGTTCGTTAAAGTACAATGCCTGAAAACAATGAAAAATACCTCAAAATGCAAAGAAATGGGAGTATTACTGCATCGCCCCCTAAAGGTTCTATGGAATAAAAATTTGAGGGTATGTTACAGGACACAATGTGAACATATGCTACAGATTTCGTGATGATAAGCCACATGGTTTTGAAGTTATATATATTGCTGTAGAAGGCCAATTCCTCATGAAATTCCTTGGTCCATATATTCTTAATGCAATAAGATATCAACAAACTTTTCATAACTGTTGATGATAGATATCCAATAATGATTCACAGCAAGTTTGGTACCAATCAGACCCAGGGTCTAGGAGACGTGATTTTTTTTTTTTTTTTACAAAATTCAAAATGGCGGAAGATTTTGGTAGGCGGAGCTTAGGGTCCCAATATTATTTTTTATAGAACTCATTCAGTTGCTCATGTCTGTAAAATCTTAAGTAATTTGGACATACGGGCTGTCGGGTCTTGCCTTTCCAACCTCTAGGGGGCGCTAGCGAGTAATTTTGTATGCGCGAGCATTGGACCCATAAAATATCAAAATTTCCCGCAGTCCTGATATGCTCGCCAAATATGGGGAGGTTGGGGACATGTCAGATACTCTTAAACGCATTTTCATCATAGGGAAGAATAAGAATAATTAAAGCTGCAAGCAGCGATGTACGGGCCCTCGCATCCTCCCGCACGTCGGGGGTACTGGCAGGAAGCCGGCAGAAGCGGCCATAAATATCTGCGACCATCAGACAGCGAGCCCACAAGGTAGACGTATTTGTAATGCTTGGACTGTGTGACACTGGAAATTATGTAGTGCAAATATTTCACCAGTTCCTGTATCCACTATGTGGCGCTAGAGAACACGCGCAAACATGCATTATGTTGCTCTATATCAAGTATAGACCACATCGTGTAAATCCAATTCAGTGTGTCACATAACGCTGTCTTCCTGTTGCCAGTAGGTGGCACTATGACTTTAAGTGGAAATTGGCTCATAGACATCCTCAGGCCATGACTATTATCAAGTATGGCAAGTTTGGAACAGATTTGAGCAAGTCCAGTGGAGTTACATCAGCTTGTTTAACGGTGAATCACTTAAAATGGCCGCCATGCCACGGCTTTGCCATTCCAGCAAACGTGAAAAAAAATGTAATTTTTAATTGCAACAGTCTTTAGATTGTACTGACCAAATATGAAGTGGATCTGACAAAGTCCCTAGGAGGAGTTCGTTAAAGTATAGCGACTAGAAAGCATGGGAAAATTCACACAAAAATCAAAATGGCCGACTTTCCGTTAATTTTAGAGCATGGTCGCAAGACATTTATTTTTAAGTATTCATATGATACACGTGCCTACCAAATTGCATACATGTAGGTCAAATATAGCGCTGGGGCTGCATTTTTGAATATTTGTAGGGGGCGCTATCGAGGCAATTTGAAAGGGTCAAGCCAAAAAGCCATATGAAATATTTATTTCCATCACCTATGACACCTGTGCAAAGTTCCAAGGCTCGTTGAGCATCCTAAGCCACAGAAAAATAAGCTTCATTTTACATGGCGAATGACGCGTTGCCACGGCAACAGCGTTTAACGACAACTCACAATATTCATGATGAAGCATCATCATTGTCTTACAAATTACCTTACCATATTTGAGAGTGATCTGGGCAACTTCCTAGTCGAAGTACATCAAAGTATAAAACTTGTCATTTCCTTGTGCCAGTAGGTGGCGCTATGACTTTGTGAAAATATTGGCATGGAAATGTGTTCAGGCCTGGACCAGCATCATGCAAAACAAGTTTGGGGCAGATTGAATAAAGTACCTTGTAGTTACAACAACTTCCTCTTTCATGGCGAACGGCACGAAATGTGCCTGACATGGGCGCCACATAAAACGAAGGTCGTTCAATGTCAGTACACCATTTCTGTAACTTTTCATCATGAATGTCTTTAGATCATCTTGACCAAATTTGAAGTTGATTGTATAAATTCTGTGGGAGGAGTTTGTTAAAGTACAATTCCTGAAAACAATGGAAAATGCCTCAAAATGCAAAGAAATGGGAGTATTACTGCATCGCCCCCTAAAGGTTGTATGGAATAAAAATTTGAGGGTATGTTACAGGACACAATGTGAACATATGCTACAGATTTCGTGGTGATAAGCCACATGGTTTTGAAGTTATATATATTGCTGTAGAAGGCCAATTCCTCATGAAATTCATTGGTCCATATATTCTTAATGCAATAAGATATCAACAAACTTTTCATAACTGTTGATGATAGATATCCAATAATGATTCACAGCAAGTTTGGTACCAATCAGACCCAGGGTCTAGGAGAAGTGATTTTTTTTTTTTTTTTACAAAATTCAAAATGGCGGAAGATTTTGGTAGGCGGAGCTTAGGGTCCCAAGAGGATTTTTTGTAGAACTCATTCAGTTGCTCATGTCTGTAAAATCTTAAGTAATTTGGACATACGGGCTGTCGGGGCTTGCCTTTCCAACTTCTAGGGGGCGCTAGCGAGTCATTTTGTCATGCTCGAGCATTGGACCCATAAAATATCAAAATTTCCCGCAGTCCTGATATGCTCGCCAAATATGGGGAGGTTGGGGACATGTCAGATACCCTTAAACGCATTTTCATCATAGGGAAGAATAATAAGAATAATTAAAGCTGCAAGCAGCGATGTACGGGCCCTCGCATCCTCCCGCACGTCGGAGGTACTGGCAGAATGCCGGCAGAAGCGGCCATAAACATCTGCGACCATCAGACAGCGAGCCCACAAGTTAGACGTATTTTTAATGATTGGACTGTGTGACACTGGAAATTATGGAGTGCAAATATTTCACCAGT
This sequence comes from Pholis gunnellus, assembly GCF_910591455.1. Lineage (NCBI taxonomy): Eukaryota > Metazoa > Chordata > Actinopteri > Perciformes > Pholidae > Pholis > Pholis gunnellus. The sequence continues at coordinate 1,805,127 of NC_136532.1, forward strand.
TCCTGTATCCACTATGTGGCGCTAGAGAACACGCGCAAACATGCATTATGTTGCTCTATATCAAATATAGACCACATCATGTATATCCAATTCAGTGTCACATAACGCTGTCTTCCTGTTGTCAGTAGGTGGCACTATGACTTTAAGTGGAAATTGGCTCATAGACATCCTCAGGCCATGACTATTATCAAGTATGGCAAGTTTGGGACAGATTTGAGCAATTCCAGTGGAGTTACATCAGCTTGTTTAACGGCGAATCACTTAAAATGGCCGCCATGCCACGGCTACGCCATTCCAGCAAACGTAAAACTTTTAGTAACTTTTAATTGCAACAGTCTTTAGATTATACTGACCAAATTTGAAGTGGATCTGACAAAGTCCCTAGGAGGAGTTTGTTAAAGTATAGCGACTAGAAAGCATGGGGAAATTCACACAAAAATCAAAATGGCCGACTTTCCGTTAATTTTAGAGCATGGTCCCAAGACACTTTTTTTTAAGTCTTCATATGATACACGTGGCTACCAAATTGCATACATGTAGGTCAAACGTAGCGCTGGGGCTGCATTTTTGAATATTTGTAGGGGGCGCTATCGAGGCAATTTGAAAGTGTCAAGCCAAAAAGCCATATGAAATATTTATTTCCATCACCTATGACACCTGTGCAAAGTTCCAAGGCTTGTTGAGCATCCTAAGCCACAGAAAAATAAGCTTCATTTTTCATGGCGAATGACGTGTTGCCACGGCAACAGCGTTTAACGACAACACACAATATTCATGATGAAGCATCATCATTGTCTTACAAATTACCTTACCATATTTGAGAGCGGTTTGGGCAACTTCCTAGTCGAAGTACATCAAAGTATAAAACTTGTCATTTCCTTGTGCCAGTAGGTGGCGCTATGACTTTGTGAAAATGTTGGCATGGAGATGTGTTCAGGCCTGGACCAGCATCATGCAAAACAAGTTTGGGGCAGATTGAATAAAGTACCTTGTAGTTACAACAACTTCCTCTTTCATGGCGAACGGCACGAAATGTGCCTGACATGGGCGCCACATAAAACGAAGGTCGTTCAATGTCAGTACACCATTTCAGTAACTTTTCATCATGAATGTCTTTAGATCATCTTGACCAAATTTGAAGTTGATTGTATAAATTCTGTGGGAGGAGTTCGTTAAAGTACAATGCCTGAAAACAATGAAAAATGCCTCAAAATGCAAAGAAATGGGAGTATTACTGCATCGCCCCCTAGAGGTTGTATGGAATAAAAATTTGAGGGTATGTTACAGGACACAATGTGAACATATGCTAAAGATTTCGTGATGATAAGCCACATGGTTTTGAAGTTATATATATTGCTGTAGAAGGCCAATTCCTCATGAAATTCATTGGTCCATATATTCTTAATGCAATAAGATATCAACAAACTTTTCATAACTGTTGATGATAGATATCCAATAATGATTTACAGCAAATGTGGTACCAATCAGACCCAGGGTCTAGGAGAAGTGATTTTTTTTTTTTTTTTATAAAATTCAAAATGGCGGAACATTTTGGTAGGCGGAGCTTAGGGTCCCAAGAGGATTTTTTGTAGAACTCATTCAGTTGCTCATGTCTGTAAAATCTTAAGTAATTTGGACATACGGGCTGTCGGGGCTTGCCTCTCCAACTTCTAGGGGGCGCTAGCGAGTCATTTTGTCATGCTCGAGCATTGGACCCATAAAATATCAAAATTTCCCGCAGTCCTGATATGCTCGCCAAATATGGGGAGGTTGGGGACATGTCAGATACCCTTAAACGCATTTTCATCATAGGGAAGAATAAGAATTAAAGCTGCAAGCAGCGATGTACGGGCCCTCGCATCCTCCCGCACGTCGGGGGTACTGGCGGGAAGCCGGCAGAAGCGGCCATAAACATCTGCGACCATCAGACAGCGAGCCCACAAGGTAGACGTATTTGTAATGCTTGGACTGTGTGACACTGGAAATTATGTAACGCAAATATTTCACCAGTTCCTGTATCCACTATGTGGCGCTAGAGAACACGCGCAAACATGCATTATGTTGCTCTATATCAAGTATAGACCACATCGTGTAAATCCAATTCAGTGTGTCACATAACGCTGTCTTCCTGTTGCCAGTAGGTGGCACTATGACTTTAAGTGGAAATTGGCTCATAGACATCCTCAGGCCATGACTATTATCAAGTATGGCAAGTTTGGGACAGATTTGAGAAAAGTCCAGTGGAGTTACATCAGCTTGTTGTTTAACGGTGAATCACTTAAAATGGCCACCATGCCACGGCTTCGCCATTCCATCAAACGTAAAGCTTTGAGTAACTTGTAATTGCAAAGGTCTTTAGATTGTACTGACCAAATTTGAAGTGGATCTGACAAAGTCCCTAGGAGGAGTTCGTTAAAGTATGGCGACTAGAAATCATGGGGAAATTCACACAAAAATCAAAATGGCCGACTTCTTGTTAAATTTAGAGCATGGTCCCAAGACACTTTTTTTTAAGTCTTCATGTGACACACGTGCCTACGAAATGTGATACATGTAGGTCAAATGTAGCGCTGGGGCTGGGTTTTTGAATATTTGTAGGGGGCGCTATCGAGGCAATTTGAAAGGATCCAGCCAAAAAGCCATATGAAATATTTATTTCCATCACCTATGACACCTGTGCAAAGTTCCAAGGCTTGTTGAGCATCCTAAGTCACAGAAAAATAAGCTTCATTTTTCATGGCGAATGACGCGTTGCCACGGCAACAGCGTTTAACGACAACTCACAATATTCACAATGAAGCATCATCATTGTCTTACGGCTTACCTTACCACATTTTAGACTGATCTGGGAAACTTCCTAGTCGGAATACGTCAAAGTATAAAACTTGTCATTTCCTTTTGCCAGTAGGTGGCGCTATGACTTTGTGAAAATGTTGGCATGGAGATGTGCTCAGGCCTGGACCAGCATCATGCATAACACATTTGGGGCAGATTGAATAAAGTACCTTGTAGTTACAACAACTTCCTCTTTCATGGCGAACGGGACGAAATGTGCCTGACATGGGCGCCACATAAAACGAAGGTCGTTCAAAGCCAGTACACCATTTCAGTAACTTTTCATCATTAATGTCTTTAGATCATCTTGACCAAATTTGAAGTTGATTGTATAAATTCTGTGGGAGGAGTTCGTTAAAGTACAATGCCTGAAAACAATGAAAAATGCCTCAAAATGCAAAGAAATGGGAGTATTACTGCATCGCCCACTAGAGGTTGTATGGAATAAAAATGTGAGGGTATGTTACAGGACACAATGTGAACATATGCTAAAGATTTCGTGATGATAAGCCACATGGTTTTGAAGTTATAAATATTGCTGTAGAAGGCCAATTCCTCATGAAATTCATTGGTCCATATATTCTTAATGCAATAAGATATCAACAAACTTTTCATAACTGTTGATGATAGATATCCAATAATGATTCACAGCAAGTTTGGTACCAATCAGACCCAGGGTCTAGGAGAAGTGATTTTTTTTTTTTTTTTACAAAATTCAAAATGGCGGAAGATTTTGGTAGGCGGAGCTTAGGGTCCCAAGAGGATTTTTTGTAGAACTCATTCAGTTGCTCATGTCTGTAAAATCTTAAGTAATTTGGACATACGGGCTGTCGGGGCTTGCCTTTCCAACTTCTAGGGGGCGCTAGCGAGTCATTTTGTCATGCTCGAGCATTGGACCCATAAAATATAAAAATTTCCCGCAGTCCTGATATGCTCACCAAATATGGGGAGGTTGGGGACATGTCAGATACCCTTAAACGGTTTTTCATCATAGGGAAGAATAATAATTCCTACAGATACAATAGGGACCTCGCGGACCCGACGTTGTCGGTGCTCGGGCCCTAATAAGAATTCCTACAGATACAATAGGGACCTCGCGGACCCGACGTTGTCGGTGCTCGGGCCCTAATAATTCCTACAGATACAATAGGGACCTCGCGGACCCGACGTTGTCGGTGCTCGGGCCCTAATAATTCCTACAGATACAATAGGGACCTCGCGGACCCGACGTTGTCGGTGCTCGGGCCCTAATAATTCCTACAGATACAATAGGGACCTCGCGGACCCGACGTTGTCGGTGCTCGGGCCCTAATAATTCCTACAGATACAATAGGGACCTCGCGGACCCGACGTTGTCGGTGCTCGGGCCCTAATTAAAGCTGCAAGTAGCGATGTACGGGCCCTCGCATCCTCCCGCAGGTCAGGGGTACTGGCGGGATGCCGGCAGAAGCGGCCATAAATATCTGCGACCATCAGACAGCGAGCCCACAAGTTAGACGTATTTCTAATGCTTGGACTGTGTGACAATGGAAATTATGTAGTGCAAATATTTCACCAGTTCCTGTATCCACTATGTGGCGATAGAGAACATGCGCAAACATGCATTATGTTGCTCTATATCAAGTATAGACCACATCGTGTAAATCCAATTCAGTGTGTCACATAATGCTGTCTTCCTGTTGCCAGTAGGTGGCACGATGACTAAGTGGAAATTGGCTCATAGACATCCTAAGGCCATGACTATTATCAAGTATGGCAAGTTTGGGACAGATTTGAGCTTGACCAGTGGAGTTACATCAGCTTGTTTAACGGCGAATCACTTAAAATGGCCGCCATGCCACGGCTACGCCATTCCAGCAAACGTAAAACTTTTAGTAACTTTTAATTGCAACGGTCTTTAGATTATACTGACCAAATTTGAAGTGGATCTGACAAAGTCCCTAGGAGGAGTTTGTTACAGTATAGCGACTAGAAAGCATGGGAAAATTCACACAAAAATCAAAATGGCCAACTTTCCGTTAATTTTAGAGCATGGTCCCAAGACACTTTTTTTTAAGTCTTCATGTGATACACGTGCCTACCAAACTGCATACATGTAGGTCAAATGTAGCGCTGGGGCTGGGTTTTTGAATATTTGTAGGGGGCTCTATCGAGGCAATTTGAAAGGGTCAAGCCAAAAAGCCATATGAAATATTTATTTCCATCACCTATGACACCTGTGCAAAGTTCCAAGGCTTGTTGAGCATCCTAAGCCACCAAAAAATAAGCTTCATTTTTCATGGCGAATGACGCGGCAGCAGCATTTAACGACAACTCACAATATTCATGATGAAGCATCATCATGTCTTGCGGCATACCTTACCACATTTTAGACTGATCTGGGAAACTAGTCGGAATACATCAAAGTATAAAACTTGTCATTTCCTTTTGCCAGTAGGTGGCGCTATGACGTTGTGAAAATGTTGGCATGGAGATGTGCTCAGGCCTGGACCAGCATCATGCATAACACATTTGGGGCAGATTGAATAAAGTACCTTGTAGTTACAACAACTTCCTCTTTCATGGCGAACGACACAAAATGTGCCTGACATGGGCGCCACATAAAACGAAGGTCGTTCAATGTCAGTACACCATTTCAGTAACTTTTCATCATTAATGTCTTTAGATCATCTTGACCAAATTTGAAGTTGATTGTATAAATTCTGTGGGAGGAGTTCGTTAAAGTACAATGCCTGAAAACAATGAAAAATGCCTAAAAATGCAAAGAAATGAGAGTATTACTGCATCGGCCCCTAGTGGTTGTATGGAATAAAAATTTGAGGGTATATTACAGGACACAATGTGAACATATGCTACAGATTTCGTGATGATAAGCCACATGGTTTTGAAGTTATATATATTGCTGTAGAAGGCCAACTCCTCATGAAATTCATTGGTCCATATATTCTTAATGCAATAAGATATCAAGAAACGTTTCATAACTTTTGATGATATATATCCAATAATGATTCACAGCAAATTTGGTACCAATCAGACCCAGGGTCTAGGAGAAGTGATTTTTTTTTTTTTTTACAAAATTAAAAATGGTGGGACATTTTGGGAGGCGGAGCTTAGGGTCCCAAGAGGATTTTTTTGTAGAACTCATTCAGTTGCTCATGTCTGTAAAATCTTAAGTAATTTGGACATACGGGCTGTCGGAGCTTGCCTTTCCATTATCTAGGTGGCGCTAGCGAATAATTTTGTATGCTCGAGCATTGGACCCATAAAATATCAAAATTTCCCGCAGTCCTGATATGCTCGCCAAATATGGGGAGGTTGGGGACATGTCACATACCCTTAAACGTTTTTTTATCATAGGGTATAATAATAATAATTCCTACAGATACAATAGGGACCTCGCGGACCCGACGTTGTCGGTGCTCGGGCCCTAATAAAAGGCAAAGTCCAAAAAGACAAAGTCACAAACCTGAAACAAACCTGGAACACGGAGCACACACACAGGGAAGCAACAAAAACGATCCAACAAAACAACAGGAAAGCAGGAGCGTTTATATGAGAGGGGTTGGCAGAGGGAAAACCCAGGGGCAGGTGATTGGGCACTGGTGTAGTGAATGACGACAATCAGGAAACACACTCAGACACAGAGACACAGGAGGGAGCCGGGAGGAGACCAGGAGCGGAGCTACACAGACAGAGACAGAGACACAGGGGCCAAAGCCCAATCCTGACATCGCTACCCTACCAGAGCAGTACATGCCGTCTCTATGCCACTCCTCCGCCGTCCACATATGGTCACTTCCGTTCATTGGTTGCCAAAAAAGCCAAGATGGCGATGGGCGAAACGCCGAACTCTAGGCTTCAAAACGTCAGTCCACAAACCAACAGGTGATATCATGGTGACTACATCCACTTCTTAAACACAGTCAATGGTCGGGAATAGAGCGTACGGCTCCGGGTGCTAAACTCTTATTTTTGTGAACAATACCAAAGAATTTTGACATGTCACAGTACGAAAGTGCAAATATAAATAATCAATTAATTGAGGAATTCCATTTAGTTGCTTCAGTTTCAGGGTCCGGGTATGGACCCTTTTCCCGGCAGACATTTTGACTTGTTATAGCAGGAAAAGTAGCCCGACATCGCCAGACCCAATCTTGGTTCATTTTCAATTTCCAGGGGGGGTGTTATCAACCGATTATCAACGTCTGATGTAGTGCTAAGCGACCAGGTGAAGATGGTCAATCACAGCATAGTAGTACCAGCCAATCACAGCCTTTGGGGCAAAGCTGGTGGGGGGAAAGGTAACACTTGAACAACGGAAAAATGTAAACAGACTACAGCATGCACAGATGAGCTGGTACTGTATATAGGTATATTCAACTTTTGCCAAATCCTGTCTGAAGTGTGGCAAACACATATTTCTTCACAAGCAAAGCTTTTAACCACTAAGCCTATTTTGAGCCCTCCGCTCGAACATTTCATACCCATACTCTAAGGGGCTTATCTCGCTAACTACAAGGTCTATTTGAATAATTTCAATGGTATTATAACACTAACACTTGTGATAGTTTTTTAAAATATGTACATATCAGTGTATATGTTATTGGTTAATGCTGAATGAATATAACACACAGCTCAAATAAAAAATGTTCAGGTTCGCCTGAAAAGAAAAGCACTTTTATTGATTTGAAATCATGCTGTCCTAGGCTTAAACTCTCTCAAATCATATCACAAGATGTCTTTTGTCCTTTTAAAAAAAAAAATTGGCTTTGATAGAGTGAAGTATACCTGAGAAATCAATGCCGGTGTACAGGTCAGCTGAGGTCAGCCAACGTCAATTTTGATTTTGAAAGTAGCCAATATAGCTCTTTTATTGTACTTTTAAATACTATATAACTCTATATTTCACTTCTTTTATCACTAATAGTGTTCAATCTATCTAATACAGCAGTTTGGCATCATTTTGAGAGCCTGTGCTATATGAAAACCTGTAAAATATGGCTAATTTCCGTCAGAATTTCAGTTTTACGGGATGTATTTGAACCTAACACAGCCTGTGATTGGCCGATTTGCGCAATTCTTACAGTTCTGAACCTGGAAGAATCTGGGCAGTGTAGTGATTCGTTATTTGAGTTGTTTGACAGAATTTTAAGCCAATAAAATAATCAAAAACTGTGATCCGCCCCCATGGGTCAAACCCATTGGCCAAAACTGAAATTATTATTCATTCGTCATAGAAGCTCGTCAGAGACTGAGTTTTTTTTACCAGCAGAGGAGAGAGACGGCTTCGATATGCCGGCATGGATTATTATTATTCTTTTTTTTAATTTTCATCCAGGAAACATCTAAAAGGTACGGAGCGTTTCAATGTTTATGATGATGGGCTGAGTTGATATCTGTGGCAGATCAATAGTAACTTTATAACGGTTTAAAGTAGAATAATTTGGAGGCGATAGTTCGATGCAGTGTGTTCTCCTCGTGGTCCTGGATATGAAGTGTGTGTGTGAAAGTGCCGTAGATCGCGGCTGGATCGATAACGGAGAACATTGCTCGCCTTCTCCTGGTGAGAAATAGGTGAAATTGTGGTAGTACTTGTAGTACCTTGAAGTACTTTGTGTATATATATGTTTTTGAGTGATTCAAATAGGTCACATGTTCCATTTGATCAGAATCTCTTCGTCATGTACGTTTTTGAAATATTTTAAAATATCATTTTATTCGTTCTCAAAAGTGATTTGTACTACATGTGTACACTCTTCGCCCCCCCTCTAGAGCCCAATTTGGCTCCGCTCGGGATCTAAATTAATTGCACCTAATTGTTCTCAGCTGCTGCCATCTTTGTTTTTTTTTAAAATGCCCTCAATGGGTCTCCTCTTAAACAAGCCCCTTTATAACAAAATGGATTATTGCAGAAAACAACCTCTGTGGCAAATACAAGTTGATGATACTTACTCATTTTGTTCAGCAAGATATTAATTCATTCAAAAATTAATGATTTTTGAAGCGTGACCGCAATTGGCAGAAGTAAAAAGCTAATGTTATGCTATAAAGGAACAACACCACAGTCACATGAGTGTGAGTATACACAACAAGGCTGTGAGGCGGACGTGTGACGTTGAATGTCCCCGACAACCTCTGTAGTCTCATTTAGACACTTGTTGGTAATCACCTTGTTAAAGACACATAAAAGCTTCAAAATTCATGAGCGGGGTATTTAATGACGCATTTTATGTCCTAGAACAACACGTTAACATCTTTTAAGCTTGTATTAACCACAGACTTTATTTTAGGCCTCTAATCAAAAAACCTATTGACTTCGAGACGAGGGAACCAGAAGCGCACACATGCTAATGACTTCCCAGGCTTTATGACACATTACTGCAGCTGTCTATTCTTCACACTGGAAATCATAGTTTATACTCGTCACAGTAAAGCCGGCGCGAGGAGCGTGGGCCAGAAAATGACGTAATCGCGGCCAGGCTGGTTGCACCTCTGAATTTTTTTAACGCTATTTACACGTCTAGGGATAAAAACAAAGATGGCCAATTTAATGCTTTAGAAACAGGAGGTGTTAAAAATCTACATTGGAGTTTATATTTTGCAGCCAAATCAAATAGTTTACGGGATATTCAACCTTTCTTTATAATACATTTAATACTTGACTTTTTTCTTTACAGGGTTTATAAAGAGGCAATAAAGTAGTCCATGAATTTGAGATGTGAGTTTACGGTTACATTTCCTCCTCAGCATTGTGGAGGTCGGTTTATGGCTTCTTGCCGGTAACAGCTACAGTCTATGAGTTACACTCGTTGTCTTTTTGTTTCTTTACAGTTTGTTTTGTTTGTACGCCCTCTGGCGTTTTGGAGAATAATGCACATAATGAACAGCACATAGAGTAAAAACAACTCCGCCACCTGCGGATGCTCGCACTACGGTGCCAAGAGCGAGTATAAACAAAGCTTCATGGCTTACTGGGACATTTGAATAAAACAGAGATAATTGTAATTTGTGCTTTCCTTTCAGTAACTAATCTAATAATAGTCAAATGACAACAATGACTTCTTAACTTAAAATAAATCAAAATCAGATGTCAATCAGCTGAGACAGCGATGCAATATAGTACATAACGGATGGAATACAAACTGTGGTTCAATGTGCTGTGCCTTCTGGTCCCGGCAATGTATTCTCCATGAGGTTTCCATGGATAATCTATTACGGCACAAGGTCAGCATGTAAAGAGCGGGCCATGCACAGAATGGTTCTGAAGATCAGACAGGAAGGAAGCTCTCTGTACTGCACGCTACTAAGATGTGCTTTCCAGCCCAACCCGCCTCCTCACTCAAACCCAAGAAAAATATGTGATGAAACGCATGAGTGCAAAAATCAATTGGCATAAAGCATGAAGCACGCCATGGCGATGCGCAGATGGAGACTAGATTTTCAAGAAAGCACAACTGAAAGTGGCTAACCCTCATTGCGCTGCTCTGTGTATCTTGGGGCGGGGAGTAAAATGGTCCCAGCTCTCATCTCGCTCCGTCGGCTTAAGGAGGCCGACCCAGTCAACTTCGTGGAGTGACTGCAAGGAAGAGACTGTTGCTATGGGAACGAATGTGTAGATTTTTTTATTTTAAGTAGTTCAAAATGAAAAACAAGGATAGTTCTGATTAATACAACACAAAGAGATGTGTGTGATTTCCTCTCGGGCTCTGACCTTTCAAGACAGTTTTCCCAAAGAAAAATAGAGCTTTTAACGCCTGTGGTCGCCCTCAGCGGGGCCCCTTGAGAGTATCATCATCATCATCATCATCATACAGCTGTGAATGTGTTGTGAAAATCGGCGAGGGGGGGGACAACCTCCTTCTGGTGTAAATCAGCGAACATTGTGGGATTGAGCGGGCTCTGTCTCAGTGAGTACTACTTACACACACCAGCCTGTCATCAGATGTAATATAAAGTGATTTCCTGAGGAAAAAAAAGACCCCATACAAGTGAAGCGCGTGAGCTCCTTTCCTTTGTTCGAAAAGCCTCGTCCTTCCTCAGGTCACACAGGATGAAGCACCCCCGTTATTCCTGCGCTGAAGTCTGGATGGGTAATCAAGAAATAAATTGTCCAAGCTGCACGCGATTTATTTAGGGGGGGTGGGGAGGCACATTATCAACCGCTGCTGACAAAGTGTGTGTCAAATTAATAAAGAATGTATATAAAATGGCAGAGCCGCTGTACAAAGGGAGCTGGATCATCATAATCCTCTGATAGATGGAATCCCATTAGCCACGGGTCCGTGATTTACAATGAGAGGGGTCAGATTATTGCTGCGATCTGGCATCAGAGGCTGTTTGACGCCGCTCGCTGCTCTACCTACACCAGTGTGGAAATCTCCAGCGGATCGCGGCGCCTTTCTGTTTTGGTTCATTTAAGCTGTGAGGGACGGGAGCATTAACGTCTGATCTTTTGTTCTGTACAGTATCAGCAGAGCCACACAAAATTATAATCACAATTACTTTTATAAATATTCACATCATAATTTGTTATGATGGTTATTCAGTGATTCTAGGGAGAAAATATATTTTTAAGATATCAATTTAAATATATGTATTTCTTTTTTCTGCAACATATATTGCAATATGAAAAATTGCTGGAATATTCACCCTACATTTTGTAGGCTATGTTTAAAGTAACATTTTGTTTGCATGCTCTAGTAAACCATCATAAACACAATGGTTATATAGATGTGAATGGTGATGACACGGCAAAAAAGTCACACCCACAAAGTATGATTAAGTATTCGGGGTCCTTGTTTCAAGACAGTTTGAGTGGGCTGCAGACATCAGTATGAGCGGAGCACGCATTTTAAACTTTCAAATCGCAGTCAATGGCGTTCATTTAATTGTCAAATGAATTGTGCAGCCCCAACAGAGCCTCACAGCTGTCTGACAAAAACAGAAACAACAATGAATGCAGCACATTATAGGTTACTACGTGACCACGTGTCAATCTTGCGTGACAGCAATGTGTGTCACATCATTATATCAGTCCTTGCAAAACTAATACTTAGTATACAAAACTGGAAGTTGGCTTTTTAGTCAATGATTGTTGTGATACTAATGCACTTTTATTGCACAGATTGGTCAAATTCTCATTATTACTTCGGAGAGAAGAGAAAAAGGAGAGAAAATGGAGCGACAGTAAATGACACACGCTGAGCTGAAATGAAACTAAATTCCCGTCGATGCTGAGTCGTCCACATTTGCTAGAATCGATACATTCCCACACCTCCCATCTTTGCTTTAAACAAAATGTAGAAATGTCTAATAGCCAGATATTCAGAAACTTGCATAGACATCTCTTCCATGTAGATTTACTAATGCCTTACATTCAGAACGCTGAGAAGAGGTCTTGTGTAACCGTGGCGACTCCTCTAATGGCTGTCCTGCAATTTTTTGCCTCTTCCGCAGCGCAGACAAGCATGGAAAACTGTATGTACGGTAGCAGGAACTGGCGTCTGGAGACGAGCCAGGGAAATTACTTACAGCGCTCCTGCAGGGATAATAGCTGGACCAGACCTCGGGCAGGACACAAGCCAACGACTTCCCACTAGGCCAGGACCGCAGCCAGATGGCTGGAGGCCGAGGTGCACTGGTATGCATAGAGCGAGATCAAGTACTGTTATTTCAGGCAAATATCAGGCAAATATAAAATAAAAGACTGAGGCAGGTAACTCTTATAGAAACTATACCAAAAACAAGGAGAGTAGCATGTTCGAAATCCAAAAATGAGACCCAAAGTTGAAAGAGGTAATGTAGCAAAAATGATATGTGGGCCCTGCTTAACCTCCATGTTCCTTCCGTTCTCTGTGCATTTTGGACAGGGTTGCACCGATTGGACTTTTTCAGTCTGATACCGATACCTGGGTCTTATCTGCCGATAACGAGTACCCATCTAGAGCCCCAGATACCAACGAGTGCTCCTATTCTAGAATAGTATGCGATTTTAGGTTTAGCCAAATCGGTTTGTGGTTATTTGATTAAACTTAAAGCTTTATCTGCTGCCTGGCATAAACTAATCATAACCTAATGGGACCCCACATTTGATGCTAATGCTAGCTGTTGTGACCAACATACAACGTTAGCAAGTGCATATCAGCTACATTATCCTCTTCATTGTATCCCAGCTGCTGAGTCAGCTGGGATACAATGAAGAGGGTTAGGGTGTAACCCAATGTTCCTCAAGGCTGTGCAAGCATTCATATTAACCCATAAAATCCCTTTTTACTAGATTTAGGAATGTCTATGCATTTATTTATGCATTTGGATGCTAATGTTTAAGAAATGCTTGTGAGACTAATGTTGGAGAATGCGAGAACTGTTTAAAGGACTACTCAGGAAACTACTCAGGAAAGCCATTAGTAAACTGAAACGGGGGCAGGGGGAGGGGGGTGTTGGGGTCCTGAAATTTAGCACAGTATTACATTGATCTAGAATCTCAGTTAATCCCAAAGATGTCTGCCGTTGTGCAAATCCCTATGCAATATACCTTTGATCTCATGACTGCTGGTTTTGATTGATCTAGAAGTGACCAGTAAGCTTCCTTCATTGCCACGAACGAGGTTGAAGCTCTGAGACGGACTAAACCCAGTAATCCTGTTCATGCTAGCCGAGGGGCTGAGAGCAGGTCTGGGTACAGTGGCAGGGAGACAATAGCGGCACTGTGAGGCAGACAGCTAGGTTTTCACCCCCTCTCCTCTCCCCAACAGCCCCCACCGTCGTGGCTTTGTTCCACTAGCTTAGACCGCAGCAGACCCAGGGCTTCCCCAAACCCTGTGACATCACAGCCCAGCTGATATGAAGCACAAAGGATCCTGAGGGGGGAAAAAAAGGATGCTTTCTATTTATAAACCTTGAATGAGTGCCGTGATTCCCCTGCCTCAGTCACCTTCACGCCAACACTGTATTGCAACCCACAAAAAGTTCTAAAAAAGCTTTGCTGAGGGAAAGGGTAACATCCTCATATCTGCATCAGTGTAAAGTCCAAAGTCTCCAAAGTAGAAGTGCTGATGTTTTTAAGAGAATTCATCCGTGACATGCCGGTAAATGCATTCTGAAATAGCGTTTACACAGACCAGGAGTCAGGTGAGCTGGGAGACATGGTGACTTTCTCATTTCTCAAATTTGTGCCCTCCTTGATCCTCCTGCTTGGGACCCGGAAATCGATCTTAGCGCTAAACATTGGAGCATGTACCAATTCCTAAAAAGCCTTTCGAGGAGCGAGGAGGCTTGCCGGATCTATCCTCAAACCTAGAAACAGTTTGGTTTTTTTCATCGACTTTCACCTATTGTCTTAAACTATTTCTTCATTTAAACCATCTACTAGGGGTGCAACGGATCATTAAACTCATGGTTCGAGTTGTATTTTTAAGTCAGTTTTAAGTTTTAAGTCACGGATTGGATTAGCACAAGAGAGAAAAAGGGAGAAAATATAACTTTTAGAGATGCCCCCACATTTTTTTTTTGCTGCTGATACCAATTAATGATCCACGTTGGCTGGTACAGATTGTTTTTGTTGTTTATTTTGTTAGCAGCTGGCCTCCAGACTATTTTTTTTCACCAAAATCATTTCGACCGCTCAGAGTCAGTCAGTGTAAACCGAAACTAACCGACAAACCAACCACTTCTAACCATCCCAAATTGTAAATGTTATCCTTTTAGTTTATTGTAGTCATCTATAATGGTTATTTGAATAAAACTATTTGAAATGCAATTCAAATGAATAGAAAATAAAAGTTTATATTTGTATTATTTCCTGAAAGGAGCCTGAAACTATCACAATGTAGCTGAATTGAACCTCAGTAAATTGGCTGCCAATATTACAATCTCTGTCGATTTCAACATGGATACGTTGTTCACAATGTAGTATTATGAGGGATCGGCGACTAGAAAGCCTTGATGCAGATCTCCTGATCACGTTTTTATTCTTTACTCAATATCGGCCAATAACATTTAGCAGTCAATCGTTATTTCACACTATGATGGTTGAACTGTGTATTAATCTGCGGTTTACATGCGTGCTTAACTACTATGTCATTTGCAAGTGCCTTCATCATTTCAAGTGTTGATTGTAAAAGGAAATGTTATTTTTATACATCTCAACTCAATACGTTACAACACTAACACACCTGTCTCTTAGACAATATCTTAACTAGGCTGCATAAAGAAGTTTAACCCTTAGTTACCATTTAGACTAGATATGAGCAACCTGTCTTCATAAACAGGCCATGTACCGCTGTCCTTCATAGTAGCTGTAATTAAACCTCTTTTTAAAAAGCCTACTCTTGATCCAGAGGTTTCGGCTATAGACCTTTATCTAACCTTTCCTTTGCCTCTAAAATCTTTGAGAAAGCAGTCGCAAATCAGTTGTGTGATTTTCTACAAAACAATAGTTTATTTGAGGATTCTCAGTCAGGATTTAGAGTGCATCATAGCACAGAGACAACACTGGTGAAAATTACTAATGACCTTCTAATTGCATCAGAAAAAGGACTTGTCTCTATACTTGTCTTGTTATACCTTAGTGCTGCATTCGACACAGTTAACAATCACATCCTATTAAAGAGATTGGAATATGTAATTGGTATTAAAGGGATCGCATTAAGTTGGTTTAAGTCCTATTTATATGATCAAACTCAATTGTACATGTATCCAAATGAATCCTTGAGCACACCAAAGTTAGCTACGCAGTTCAAAAAGATTCTGTACTGTGACCAATTCTATTCACATTATATGTGCTTCCTTCAGGCAATATTATTAGAAAACACACAAACTTTTGTTTTATGCAGATGACACCCTGTTATATCTAACGGAACCAACCAAATAGCTATAACCAAGCATGCCTTAAGAACATAATTTCCTGAAAAAAACTGAAACTGAAAAAATTGTACTTGGCCCTGAACACCTCTGAAATAATATTAATACAATTAAATAGTTACTCTAGATGGCATCTTCCTGTCCTACAGCACCAATGTAAAGAATCTTTATATACAACACAGTTACCATGCCATAAATCATTAAAAATAATAAATTGATGATAATTTAAAACAATGGAATCTATATATCCAACATCTTTACAAGTGCCCACTAGTGTTACCAATGTTGGGGGAAATGGAGGCTCTATGTGCTGTACATATTGAACTATTTCCATTTTTATAACCTCTACTTGTGTAGAAAATTTAGTTAAAATGTATTTAATGAAATATCAAAATTGTAGGTTTTGTTTTGGTTTATTTTTCTAACGGAAGTGTTCCTTGCACATGTGTTCAAGGACCGTCGGAAAGATTAAAATCGGACAATTTCTTTAAAAAGTTTTTAAACCTTCTGGCTAGGATAAACGGTGTAGTTTTAGAGTCTTTAAAGAAAATATGCTTTTCAATCCCGATGGCAGGTTTTGGGATTCAGAGGATTAACTCCCTCACAAAACTAGCTTCAAGGACAAACTTTTTTCACCATGTAAAATTGCAAAAATCAGACACATCCTGTATCAAAACAATGAAGAACAATGTATTCATGCATTTGTTATTTCTAGACTAGATTGTAAAGCCCTCTAAGACACATTTGTGATTTTCAGCTCTACAAATAAATTGAAATGAATTATTACTACTTTTATTATCATTCTATTAAAGCAGTCAGTCATCAATTTTCTTTTATTATTTCTGTGGATACTGCTACTACTGCTATTACTGCTCTGATTATATGTATCATTTCTGTTATATGGATTGACTATGTTGTAATTTTATTATGTTGTTTCTTCTGTACACATGACATCTATTGCACTTCTGTGCATCCTAGGAGAGGGATCCCTCCTCTGTTGCTCTACCAGAGGTTTCTTCCTTTCTTTCCATGTTAAAGCGTTTTTTTTAAGCTCCTCATGTACACATAATTTCAAAACAAGACAAGTATTATATACTGTCTCCGTCAAGGTTATGACTTTGGATTAATGCAAGATGGAACATAATGGTCAAGCCATAGTATAAATAGCATTTTACATTTTAAAATGTATACGATTATATCAGGGGCAGTCGATAAAATCAACAGTAGTATTAATTAATTGGGGTGTCAATGGCAAATGGTTTATATTGCTCATGTGTCAGGTAGGATCATTTTGCTTCGGGTAAGTCAGGACCAGCTCTGCACTCAGCATAACCACACACTCATATACTGTATTTGCAGACTGGTTAGTCCTCAGCTACAATTTGAATGATGTTGGGTGACACAATTTCGTGAGGTAAGACAGATGACATACAATAAATTGAGCCAGCTGGAGGGCTCTGTGTGCTCCAGATTGAAGAGTTTATGAAAACAGAGTGCCTGGAGTTATTCATCCCTCTCCAAAATACAGCATCAGAGGGTTAAGTACAAGGCTAGCTGAAGAGTATTCCTGCTCATCTTAAATTACCTCACCACGAGGAGAGAAGGGCGGTGAAGTGTAATCGAGAAATCTCATATATTTCTTCAATGCTGAGAACAGTTATAGAAGCGCAACAAGCAGATACTCTAATGATCTATCCTGGGATTTCCACCAACTTCATTCTCAGTCAGCAGTCTTCCATAATCCCTTTTGATATTGACCATATCCTGTCCAGCCCGACACATGTATTTGATGAAGCCTGGAGGTTTCCATCTAAATATTGACCTGCATGATAATTCTGAATCTGAGAACATGCGGCAATGATTGTGTGATAAAATCTTTGTCAGGACGACCTGGATAACTGTTCCACTATCCTGAATGATTTTCCCTAAACCAGAAATGGGAAATGAGATAAACAGTAAGTGAACATCCAAATGATCCAATAGTTTACACTTGAAGACAAAAGCTATTCAAGGTCATTCAAGATGAAACTCAAAAGAAACATCAGGGTAAATGTTTTGAAATTAAATTCTATAGTTCTGTCCAAAGTATTTGACAACATTTTAACTTATGATAGCGCTAGATCCAAGTCATCCTCTGGGGAACATGACTGTATGTTCCAAATTGCAGGGCAATCCTTCCAATAGTGGTCCAGATATTCAGTAACTAAAATTGCCCCCTCACGGTTGTTTAGCTCTGCCAACCAGTCAAGTTGCAGTTTGTTCAAAAAATATCTTCACTTCAGCATTTTATCCGATTAGATATTTGAGAGAAATTATCTATATTAGCATATGAATTATTGAGTTACGGCCCAAAACTTGTTTTGTGAGGTCACAGTGACCTTTGACCACCAAAATCAAATTAGTTCATGCTTGAGTCCAGGTTGACGTTTGAAGAAATTCCCTCAAGACATCTCTGAGATATCCATTCTGAAGAATGGACAGAAAGTACAGACGAACGGACAACCCTCTGACAATGGCTGTCACAGAGGCATGAAAACCAAAATGCCAACATGGTGCCACGTTTACGGATCATCAAGTCATTAAAAAATCATCCTCTAGGGATCTTGAATATGTGAAACATCTTGTGTTTAATATCTTGAAAAATATAACACAGACTTCGATGGCATTTGCAACAAATTCAAGATTCCTTGAGGATTGATTACAATGACTATTAAGATCCTCTGACATTTCATTTTGCACCAACATGATGCTCGCACTTTTTGTTTTTTTCAGCAGATGTCAGACAACACTGGTTCTGAATGGAAACATCCCACACACTGACTCACAGCATTTCTCTCAGTCGGTCAGATACACACTTACAATTATTATTCCAGCCGTCTGCGCCATTGTTACTTTTTAAGACTTTCTGTGTTCCCAGTAGACGTAGAGAAAGTGCACTCATAAGTAGCCAGCTGTAAATTCATCTCAATTTCACAATACTCAAACTCAATCGCAGTCACGGGGGGCAGAGGGGCCAGAAGATTGGATTGCATACACCAACCCCACATTTTCCTTGACCTCGGGAGGACCAATAAAACACATGACTTCATTCTCTTGAGCCACTTTAAACACTTATCTGATCATTAGCAACTTCTGCTGAATCCAGTGGGAACAATTATGGGCTCAGCAAAGCACAACTGAAGCCTCGGCGACTGTAGGTGAGTCCAGACTGGACATTGTTATTGTAAAAGAAGTCATACATGAGCAACATCTCATTCTTGTTCAGCACAGTGGTGCAGGGGTGTTGGGGGAGGATTGGGGGGGTTAAGTTTGATTAATGGTGGCAATTAAACGGATAAATAGAAGTGGATGCCTAATGAATCTATCAGCCTTTAGTCAGGTGTATGGATGGAGCTCTGAAATTGGTCCCAGTGCCCGACGATCCTAATTTGATTGCATAAATCACAGCAAAGCTAGGCTTTAGCCGCCGTTAAACCCTATTCAACACTAATAGCCAACACAGAATTCCATCAGACCTCCCCAATTATCCAGGCCGGTGGGGAGATACTCATCTGTAATAATTGCCATATGTTGACTTAATTGAGCCTGATGAGAGCTCAATCTGTGTGCAAAAGAAAATCTGTTAACTGGCCGATAATACATACATGATATCATAGGAAAAGTACACAATGGAGTCAGTGTTTAGCCGTATGTCACTAGCAATAACTCAGAGGCTCTTTGAACTGAAAAGTAGAGGAAGCAGGCCGCATCAGTCTTCAGAGAGGATTAACCCTTTCCCTGGGGGCTCTTGATGCATTGGGGAAATACCCCTGCATTAGACTGTGTCTCAGATAGAAATCAGTCATCGTTTCGGTCGGTGTGTCTGCTTTTGCCGCATGTGATCTGTGATCTCTTCCCCAGACAGACTCTGGGCCAGCTGCAGGTCACCACACATGGCCCCAAGTGGAGGAAGCAAGATGCCAGAAGTTACCTCAGCTCCCTCTGAAGATGGCCACAGGAAGCCCCTCATCAGGGTCATGTCATCAGCATAGTTAAACAGTGATGTCAGATAAACAGCTCCTGGAGTTTGCACTGATGTCATGTTGTACTCAATGGTAAATCCAGGCTATTAATCTTCATTGATTTCTGTAGCACAATAAACACAATACACAATCAAATTTGTCAATATCATAGCCTCCCCCATGTTTGACTCATTGTGGTCTTTACGTTCGCTCAAAGTTCGGCACTGTCAAGATGGTTGGAATTAGTCAGTGGTGCAAATTTGTTGGTCAAAGTTAGCTAAAGTTGAACTCGATGCAAAAGCATCGTGCAAATTCACTTGCAAATTGAAATGTCACCATTTTAATGCTGATGTAATTGCCATAAAAAGATATCTGCAAAAAAAAGCTGTAGGCCATGGGAGAAGATGTTGGTATCGGAAGCGGTCTGGTTTCCATTTGTGCTTTTATTGACCAAACAAGTTTGGGCGGGCTTTGGTTGAATGCATATACTGTATATAAGAACTGGAGTAGTCATTGTGATGTCACCCATTGGTTTGTGGACTGCCGTTTTGAAGCCTTGACCCTGGCGTTTTGACCATCGCCATCTTGGATTAATGGCAACCAATGAACGGAAGTGACCATATTTGGATGGTGGAGGAGTGACGTAAAGACACCATATACGGCTCTGGTAGGGTAGTGACCTAAACATCATGCTGTATTGAAGAAGACTTAAAACTAGCGATTGAGACCATAAGCTCATGTTTACAATGTTTACTGAGGTAATAAATCAAGTGAGAAGTAGTGTCATTTTCTCATAGACTTCTATACAATCTGACTTATTTTTGCAACCGGAGGAGATGGTCAGAAGCGAGAATGCATGTTTAAGACACTTTCGAATTGGCTTCACGCTTCTGAACCAGAAGTTGCCGCCTGGATGAATGTAGGTAAACAGTCCGTGTGAAGAGCAAAAGAGACAGAGCGCATTGGACGAAATGGAATCTCTGATCTTATCAGGTGGCGTCTAACGATGATTTAGCTTTATATTAGCTTAAAAGTAGCTCGGAAACTATCTACTTGTAAGACAACCCGGTCGTAGACGTCGTCTCTTAACTAATAATAATACTACTACTATATCGTTCTAATCATCGGACTGTAAGCAATAAACAATGACCAATACACGGAAGAAGAGGTTTACCCCAAGACGCTTATCCATTGTCAGACCGAGTGGATGGGTTCTGAATCTGAAGCTGGTATGACCGGGCCCTTGAAATACATATAGTATGCAATTGCACACAGATATGGTTTCTGGTCACCAAAAGATAATATCAATAAATGGATCGGGATAATGACCATAAGCAAAACATTGGGCTGACCAGAGGCAGGAAACTCCAACCTCATCAACCTCAAAGAAAATGATGTCATGAGAACAGACTTGTTATTGAAGTGTAGTGAAGAAACACTGTGGCAATGAGCCCTTAAAGATGTTGCCAAAACAAAATAAATAAGAATTTTGCAGATTTCATGCTTCATATTAAAAAATGTACTCAGCTTTCCACTACCACCTTCTACTTGTTGCCCCTGAGCACCCCCATCAGAGCAGTGGAGGGTTAAGTTACCTGCTCAAAGAAACCTGCCGTGCCGCAGAAACGCGGGGAAATCATTTAGTCTTAACATGAAGTATGTTCACCGCCGCTGCCACTCACTGTATGTTTATGGAGAGCAATGAGCCATGTCGTCGCTTTTTAGTTCCACTGTAACCATAAATCATCCACAGACCAATATTTTTGTCATCTCTAAAGTTGTGTACATTGAAGCCGATTTCAGTCAAAAACCTCATCTTTTTTCCATCCACTACACCTGATATTCAGAGTTTGTACCCAGTTATATTCTTACTGGTGGAATTGCTGAAACTGCATTTAGGCAAGCATGTAACGCTGAAACTGTTTTCCATTAAAAAGCTAATTCAATTATTTTATGTGGATCGGCACCTCCTTCGGGCAAGGTAAACCACCTAATCTAATCAACTGTAAGGGAGATGGATTTATAAAGAGTTCATTTATGTAGCAGCTCGTGAGAACTGTTTTCATGTAGTTGTAATTCAAGCCGCTATAGTCAATACTGTAATATAAACAAAAGGATTAAATGACAATGCGTATTGTGAAAGGAGCTGCTGGTAGTGATCAAGTCACAAACAATTATCACCCCCCTCTGCTGTCCCCCCTCAGCTCCACAGAGCATTTTTCAGCTCATAGTTTTGGTTTTCATCAGCATAATTTCTGGTTGCAGCTGTGCTCAGCATTCCATACTAAAGCAGGCATTACATTAAGGCCTCTATTGTTTTAGCTCACATTGTACTTTAGTGGTGCATACAGTATTAACAAGCACATTTTAAATCTAATCTATAAAGAAAAGAATCTCTGTCCGTCTGTCCATCTGTCCGTCATTAACATATCTCTAGAAACGTTCATCCGATCTTCAAACTTGGCAGGTTTTTTTGTGTAAAATTTGGTGCAATTTAGACACCGAACACGTATAATTTCAATGAACTTTGAATGAACAAGTGAACAGCGGGTGGTGCGGCAGCAGGGGCGGGGCTTCAGGGCTCTGCAGAAGGAGTCCAGCAAGTTGTTGGCAGCGGGGAAGACAGCGGCTTATCGACTGCAGTTCAATTTGTTACTGACCTCTTCTTCACTTCCCTGGAGCCAACGGGAGCGGACAGCCAACTGGAAGCAAAATCGAACCAGAGTGTATTTCACCAGTGTGACCGTGAGTAATTTGGATGCGTTTCCCCTTGAGTGAGACTGTATTTCACCGGTGTAAAGGTGTGTTCACACCAAACGCGATGAACGCAGCGCAAATCGCGTTCATTCGCGTCCATCGCGCTGGACGCTCCGGAAAGGGGGCGTGGCTTATCGGCCTGAAAGCTGTTCAACTGTCCGCCATCAACCGTAGAAAAATAGCCTCTATTTCTGCTCAGTACGTGTTGTGGAAGTCCCAGATATCACGGGCAACTAAACGCCGTCATGTCTGGTTCATAACATAGTCCGGAGGAGCTCCGTGGATTTCATCGAGGAGCCACACGTCGGCTGTTTACTACAGCTGTATGAACACACAATAAACTGATTTGGCTGTGATTTAACAGCAATAAACTGACAAAAAGGGACTACGAAATAACTACGTAATGATGCCGATTTGTACTTGTTTTATCAATGAAGCTCGGATCGATCGGTGCTAGGCTATGCTAACATTATAGCAGCTCCATCAACACTCACAATAACGTCATATAGACGTAAATACGGCAGCGTCTATTTCATTGTTTGTACCATATGGTTTACACACACACACGTATACACATAGTTTGGTCCGGTCTCTACTGATATGAGGGATCGTAGAGCTCTGGGTGAACATGGCGGCTACAGCATTTATTTCCTGATTCAACAACAGCAGGACTTCACTGATGACGGGGAGAGCAACTCAACGCTGATTGGCTATCGCGCTGGAGCGTCACGCGATTTTTCCGCAGAAGTTAAAATATTTCAACTTCTGCGCCAAACGCGCCAAACGCGCCGCGCTATCGCGCCATCGCGTTTGTACATAGACTTTGTATGTAATCGCGTCGCGTTTGGTGTGAACACACCTTAAGACTTGATACTAACTTATAATTAATAACGTTACCGCCATCAGAATACCGCTGCTTTACAACCGCCGGGGTTATGTCACAGAAATGACCTCTAGACATACATAATTCAATATTTAAACATAATAAATCTACAGTTGTTTGTGGCCCTTTTACTTGGGGTCCCAGGGCCCATGTTGCTTACCTTGCCAAACAGTAATTCTGGCCCTGTTGCTTTTTCCTAAACCAGACTCTGTTGCACCAGCGACGCAACTATGTCATAGAAGGTGTATTGCTGAGCACTCAAGGAGGCGCAGTGTTGAGTGTGAAGTTGTTTGATCGTTTTTTTTAAGAAAGCTGCAAGCAGGAACACCACAGACCAAGAATTCGCCCTGTTCTGAAGAGGACACTAGCATTTTAAATTACCACACCTAGAACCTGCTTGCCTTCGGGCCTGGGAAGGTCTGGGTTCCCCTGGGCCATTCCCTGCTTGCAGATGCTCTTATTTCTCTCTGCTGTCACTCCCCAGTGTCAGCCCCCCCCCCCCCCTCTCCCCTGGGAATCTCTGGAATGACGGCAATTTACAGGGTCTCACCCCCATAAATGGATTTCACTGATGGGGTCAATGTCAAAGCTCTTTTAATTACCGACATAAAAATGCATTTTCACAGATTAAGATGTTTCTCTGCACCGGTTACACGGGTAAATGCCATTAGCCGGAGTTGCAACAACTTAAAAGCAGCAATAAAAGGCATCCGGAGAAAAGTAACTTTGAACTTGTCGCCTCCCTGAATCTGTGCCAGTAATTTGTTCAGCACAACTTCAAATCATCAGTCATGTACACTGAGAAAGCAGGAAGCCAGCGTACTGCTGCTGACGCTTTGACTACCGGAGCTGCCGGCATTTGTTTAGTCAGGTGAGTCACCATAGCTACTGAGGTCCCAGTTTACTACTAGTACTGAGGTCTCTGACAGGACTCAAAAATACAGGAAAAAAGGAAAGTACTCTGACAGTTTTGGGTAAATAGCAGCCGGTTTAAAAGTACCAGAGTCAATCCTGTCACCACAAGGTCATATTTTTTATAACAGCCAGGTGCGTTGCTGACATTTTTTTGCATTCAACACGTAAAATGCTATGTAAATAAAGTGTTTAATGCATTTCTTCACATCGCCTTCTCCTTTACCTTTTGTGAATCCTCACCATATCCTCACCACAGCCTTAATGGTCATGTTGAGATGCCCCCCCCCCCCCCATTCCATGTCAACTAACAGCTTTCAAACAGCAGTCGATGGCAATAATGACTATTATTATCATTTCTGCCACATAGTTGCACCCTGTAAACCACCGGGAAGATCCAGGTGCTCGTCGTGCACCAGTGTTTGAACGTGAACGATCAAAGCACGAACGCTGTCCTTCATATTGATAGCAGTGGCAAAAAAATACCTGTTATTTAGTCCTCAACATGACCCAGTATCTGTGACATTGAACTAAGTAGCGGTGGCTTGTCTAATGAATGGCTAGCTGAAGCTAGCTGGAAGGCCATAGCTCACCCAGGCATCTTGAGTGAAGGTGTTAAGGGTGAAGACAGTGATTTAGATACAGGGCGTTGAAAGTGAACCAGCCTTTCTAATTAGTAGCTCTTAACTGTCTTTCACCTTTTTTTCCTCTACATAACCCAGCCTGCTGTCTGTCTCCAAGCATCTGTTTTTTATTATTACTAGCTTTTTCATAATTTTGCTTTAAATTAATTCCAACTTTTTTACCAACAACATTGTGCTTATTTGATTGTTTTAAGTGTTATCCGGTTCTTTTTTAATCTCCTTAGGACTTTATTATTTTATTGTGTTCGCTCTTTGTATCTCCTGTTTGTAATGTTATTGATTTTTTTTTCTTTCTTGTAGAGCAATTTGAGCTGCATTTTATGTTATGAAAGGTGCTGTATAAATTTAGTATATTATCATTTATTTATCTATTTTGCTGGAAGGAGTAGCGTCGGGACTTTTTGGGGGAAAGCAAAGGAGGGTGGATTTAAATTTTTCAAGACTGTACTGGGAGTCTGTGGCCTCGCCAGCTCCGTTCATGTACCAGAATCAGACAGTACACTCAGTGCTTGTTAGCCTGCGGATATTTTTCCTGCTGCCTGTGGACTTTGGGGAGAATCGCTGCTGCAGTTTGGTTACACAACCTTTAATGCCTGGTAGTGTTACGATTTTTTTTGCAATTTGATTTAAATAGGTCATTTGATAAAACACATTTTTGTTTACTTTCATTACACCCAAAAATGCTGGATCGGGTATTGGCGAGTACTTCGAGTCTATGCAGCGATCCGATAACATGTTATTTGTCACTCACTACCTGATCCGCACATCCGGCCAGATCGCAAACGCAGATGTGCAAACTAGTTCTCATTAAACATTCTTGTGTACCCTGTTTTTTCCCTTATAATGCTACATTGTCAACAACAAATCTCTGTTGAAAAATGGTCAGGAGGAGAGCTAGACAACGTGAGCTGTTAGAAGGCGGTGGGCAGCACAGACATGCTTGGCTAAACAACGGCGCTAACAGCTAACGTTAACAGAGGTTCAATTGAGTCACATTATGATACTGTAGCGACCCTTGGTCAAGAAAGCTACGAGACGTGCTCTTATTTGTGGTGTTTTATTATCGGACAGTACACAGGCTACTGTGGGCCGTAGCCTACGCCAAAACAACAGTCCGTCCGTTAAACGTTCTCTCAAACTTAACCATCTGCTTCCGGGCTCGCAGCACCAACACAACAACATCCTTATGAGGCCTTCACTGACTTCCGTAAATGCAATCACCAACTTATTGATAACACAATAACACTTATAACATAACTCAGTCCGTTACACTACCCTCCCACCACAAAGTCCCTCGCCCCCGAGGGGGCAAACAAAGTCTCTCAGGGGGCCTTCGGTTCCTCTGAGGCCACCGTCGGCCTTGGGGAGAAGGAAAAGGGGTCTGGGGGATGCTGGGGCCAAGGGCAGGGGATGGGGAGGGATGGGCTGGGCCAGGGACACCAAGTCCAGTCTGTGAAGGGCCGGGCGAGACACTGGGGTCATTGGGAAGGGTTTGGAGGGTAGTCCAGGGTTCCCCGTGCCCAAAGCTCTTGTCCTGGTGGGATGGCTGTGCCTCGGTAGGAGGAGAGGTTGTTGTCTCAGCCGTTAGTGTGGCAATGGTGTGGGTCATGACACAGCCAGGCCGGGGTGGCTGTCGCCACATCTGGATGACATGGCCATCAGGAAAAGTGAGAGTTCCTCTCTTTGTGTTTATGACAGTCCAAAGCCCCGAGAATATCCAGTCCCAGTATGCAGTCCTCCAGGTTAGCAACCCACACCGGGCAGCGGACAGATTTTCTTCCCAGCCCCAGAGTCACTATTGCTTCCCCAACCATAGGGGCTCGCTCTCCGGTGACTGACTGCAGTTTCACTATCGTGGGGAAAATAACAGTTCCATTTTTCACCACATCGGGCCTCACAAGGGTTGCTGACGAACCCGTGTCTACCAGTGCAGAGCAGCATGTCCCTCCAATAGTCAGCGGTGCATACCAACAGTCTCCTATCCTGGTTCGACCCAGCACCACTAGTCGCTCCAGCTGACCATCGAAATCCTCCAGTGGTCGGGGTGCTCCTACTTGGTCGGAGAGTTGCGTAGCTTCGTTATTTAAAGGGGGTCGGGACAGAGTGCCAGGGATCCGCATCGTCCCGATTATGCGGTCCCCGGCTCGTTTCCCTTGTTCGCGGTGGTACGAGGGCAGTGTCGACCCGGGGTGAGCCAGTAGTGTCTGGATGCGCAGGTCAGCTGGAAGCAGGGCCTGGAAGAAATGGTCCCTAGCTAGCTCGCTCTGGATGGGAGGGGGCATGTGGGCGTAGGTGCGGTGTACAAGCCCCTCGATGTCATTAGCGACCTAACCCTCAGCGGCTCCTCTGGCCGTCGCTGTCTGCTGCACAGTTCAGAGCGGACCAGGCTAGTGGCAGAGCACTGTCCAAATCGTCGCTTTAGAGCCCCAATTAGTGCATCATAATCTCTCCTATCATCAGGACTTAGCAGCAGTAGACTTGATAATGCATCACCCGTGAGGCACATCGCTAGCTGGAGAGCTTTTACTGAAGTGGGCCATTTACTGGCCTGGGCTAACAGTTCAAATTGTGCATGAAAAGCTTCCCAGTTAGATTTACCGTCGTATCTGGGGGTCTTTATTATGACCGGAAAAGCTTCTCCGTGTGGTTCAGGGTGTTTGGTCATGTCCATTTCTCCGTCCTTTTCTGCACACTTATGCACTCACAGTTTGGAATGTTACCAGTACTGTCGATTCATTAGTGTGCCAACGGTTTCTCTAATCCACGACAATCTGAACACACATCGTCTGCTCTCGTCTAGTTAACCGAACTGTTACAGAGACACTGCAGCTCCATTCATACATACAGTATCATCATCAAGGCTTTGGTTTAATTACCATCTACAGACATCCGATCTCATCAAGCTACAACAACACATTTCAATTGACAGCTCTCCGTTCACAGAGAGCAGCTATAGCGTTTGTTACATTTATCAGAAATCTTTCAGAAATGCTACTGATGTGTGCTTTGTGGTTACTGTGAAAATTATCATTCCATTTAGCATAATGTTTGAATTGAAATTGACTATTATTTTTGAAATATTATATTGAATATTACGGAGGGCCTTTATAAGTGAATCATAAGTGTCATCGTCCCTCCCCATCCCAATCATTTTCATACGGCCCCTAACAAAGAAATGCAATTCCATGAAGATGCCGTTTCAGCCGGAATGGGAGCAAAAGAAGAGATGTGGACAAGGGAGGAAGAGTTTGCCTCAATGAAGACGAGTATGTTAATGTTTAAAACAGGTTACACACATCTGCAGGATATTAAACACACAACCGTGCCACTGAAGGCCAAGTCTGACTTAGATGACTTAAGCCACTGAACGTGATTTAAGTCCCTCTCTACATTACATGCAACAGTCATTTTCACAAAACAGCAACATCTCTGTGGCAGACTGCTTTTGAAGCTCAGTCGGGCTGAGGGTTCACGACAGAACGCGTGATAATGAGAACCACACAAAGGTTTTTCTTCTTCGATTGCTTTTTTTTTTATTTCGTTTTTTGCTCCACAAGTGTCACTCGGTGAGGAGAACTCTTCACCTCACGCTATACTGCAGCGCTATCAGTGAGAGTGCAGCAAGGCCTCCAAAAAAACAGTAGCTGACAAGGAAAACACGGCCCCGGCGAGAGGCCCCGGTGCTCCAGAGGATACTGCTTCCAGCAATGAAAATAAAGCCTCCTTTAAGTCCAGACCGTCTAGAGACAGACGGACCCGGACCTCTCAGAAGCTGACCGCAAGGCAATCTGAAAGGAATGAATGTTCTGGCGGTTATGAGAATAGAGGCTTTATAGGAACGATGTACATTAGGGTTTTAGGAACATGTCTGTGGAACAGTGGAGAGCTTCCGAATGAAGAGCCTTTGTCTTTGAAGCACACAGAGGACTGGTTGAATTAGCACAACAATGATGGTCTTGTCTCTTATTTCATGAGCAAGAAGATTGAGTCTGTGCATTCAGAGGAAACTTCAAACACACCAGTGGAACCCTTGTTCTTAATGTACCGTGGTATTAGTTCAGATAAATCATATTATTCAGATAATCAATATTTTTATTTTAACAATAGCTTATAAATAAATTATACCTCAGAGGTGTACTTACTGTCATATCTTGCAGGTGATTTATTCATTAAATTCATCCCAATTTTCATTACTTTTGTAAATCAATTTGTTCCTAATGACTTCATGTCATGGTTTTCTGTATCCGTTTGAATTAGTGTAATCCGACCAGTGCCTGTTAAATCAGATGGAGGGGTGCAGCATGGCATAGGTGGGTGGGTACGAGATTTGTTTGCCAATTTTTTCCCCCCAACTGGCAAAAAATAAATACATTCTTGCTGGTTTATTGGAGTATGTGCACGTATACACACTCAGAAACAACCACTTTGACTCTTGTGCCATTTCTTTGATCTGGTTTCACTTCACATATCTGTACATAATGTATTCTTTTGCTAGTGCTCACAATTTTTGTTTAACTATTCATGATGTTTATTTTTTTGTTTGTTTCAAATCTCTTGAATGGTTGACACTGACCTAATTATTGAGCCTGCCAAAACAAATGCGGCCTTTACGCTATTGTCAATGAAGAGCTCACATCCTGTTTAATTTTGTATCTTCAACCCCGGACTCGAGAATCACTTCTTCTGCAGTGAGGGGCTGAAGAGCCCTGTGGGCACCACTGTTGCTTTTCACAGAAAAGAGTATTTACCGAAGCCCTATTCATTTTTTTTTAAAGTGTTCCAAAACACACCTGAAACTGTTTAAGTTGTTTCTTATAATCTTACATTTGAAAAACAATGAATAAATGTTGATTCAGATATAAAAACTTGCCTGTAATCTTTTATGGAAATGTTTCATTTTTAGGACTCTTGAGTTCTGTGCTTGAATAAAGAATTGGACCTGTATTTCAGAAACGTTAAATGGTGCTCACTTCAAATGGTTACTACAGTACTGTATGTCCTTTAACTATGAAAGCTTTTTATGAATAATATTGCACACAGCGTACATTGATGCTTTCCCCACTACATTTAGCTACTTTATGCAAATATTTGAAGTCCTACTTTTTACTAAGAATGTTTGGACTCATAAGGCAAAGTTTGGGACCATTGTCAGGACCAGATTCCAGTCCACGTTCTGTAGTTCACATCTCTAGTCTGGATCTCCATTTCCATCTAACCAGGGAACACTTGCTGGCTTCGTCCAAGACCAAACCTCATTCTCGAACCACAAATCAAAATCATCCAACCATTTCTTTTCATTCCTCCGTCTCACTTTCCTTCTGTGAGGAAAACCGAATGTATCATACTGAGCTCATGCTTACAAAGCATTCGTAGATGCATTATTTGAGCGATATCGTTGCATTTCTAACAAAAGGCTGTAAGTTGCACGCTATCAGCGCCGACTCTCTGGAGAACGTGCCTTGTTATAAATGACAAATTGCTT
Source organism: Pholis gunnellus (assembly GCF_910591455.1). NCBI lineage: Eukaryota > Metazoa > Chordata > Actinopteri > Perciformes > Pholidae > Pholis > Pholis gunnellus. The sequence continues at coordinate 1,835,502 of NC_136532.1, forward strand.
CCGCCGAGTGTCTTCAGACAGCTGCTTTATCATCCCGATCCCCCAGAGGCGGGACGCCTATATCCAACTCTGACCAACTTCTATCTCCAGAACTCTTCTCTCCATCACGTGGCCCTCAACGGACCCAGCCTGGAGAAACAATGACTTGTAGGAAGGCCCAATCCCACCTGTGGTTTCATGCAATGGTGCAGTGCATATGGGCCATCTGATAGCTGTGCTCTCTGGGGAGTCACCAGGCCCCGTCAGAGATATATTTAACAGTCACAACTGTGCTGCCCATTCAGGTGAACCCTAACTTGACCCTGGCCGAAACGCTCCGCCATCTGGTTCAACAGGTCAGTCACATGGCAATATAAGACGCAGGGCAGGCCGTTGGGAAATGAAGTTCTGGTGGATGCTTTTGTCTAAGTCTTAAACTGGGTGGGCCAAATTGGAAATTCTTGTAGTGATGGAACCATGTTGTACCAGTCACACAAGACCATACAGATGCCCTCAGCCAAGAGGGGAAGAAGATCTGACAGTTCTCGCAATGTTGCGATGTCATGAAGATTATGAGGAAAACCTAAATAAATACAAGACGTTTGTATCCGACAGCCTGCATCCAGATGTTTGAGAAACGCCTGTCTGTACAGTGTTTATGGAAAAGTAATTCACAAGGGGAAGCTTTTCTCGCTTGCTGCCGATGGTGTTGCCATGGCACCAGGAGCAGACAGTTTAGTCCCCCCCCCCGCCATCACCTCCAGTTTGTTCCATTCCCACCAGCCGCTGACTGTGCGCATCTGTTTCAAAGTGTGTATTCGCAAGGACTAATGAAGGACATTACGAGCATGTGCATATTCGCCACATCAGCAGGGGGAGGCAGAACCACGAGATGGTAGTGGAAGTGAGCTCAAGCCACCAGAATGTGGGTTTCACTGGTAAAAAAAAGACCACATGAAAGGGGCTCCTGTGGGAATCCGTGATTTAAACATTTTTTTTCCCCACTGCAGGAGTTTTCCAACCAGGGGGCCCCATGTTCATCGTGGGTTAACGAGCGTTGCTGAGTGATACGTGAACATAGCAAATCAGCTACTGTTCATTTAGCTGAATGCCGACATACCTCACCAGACCTTTCAATGACAACATCGGGGAAAAAAAACTATTCTATTATTGAGTGCGAGGTGAGGACGAATTGCTGTGTGCCCTCCTTGATCCGAACTGATGAACTCTGCCATGTTGACAATTAATGACCTGATTTGCCTCTGGTGAGTCAGTGCTAAAAGGTGGTGAGTGTTCACAACTTTTCCATCTTAACAACTGTGCTTTTTGAGCTAACAGGCTTATTAAGGTTCAGTTCAAAGTACGGGGGGAGTGTTCAGTAACAGTCCTGCCGCTCAGTGGGTAACTCTTTACGGTAACGATGAACAACACAGCAGGTAGAAACTCTTGAGAGCGCAGCGGCACTTCCTGCCATTCACTATTTCCATTGAGTAGTAAAACAGCTGCTGGCCCAGAGACAGAGTGCGGTTTGTCTTCTCCAGGGCCTCTAAAAGCGATAACAATAAGTGATTTTGGGGCGCAGAGTGATCTAAGACAAACATAAGAAATGTGAATAGTCCGGTATATCTCTGCCACGAGAGATACCAGGGGGAATGAGATAGTACAACTCAATAGATAGATATAGGACTGTCTCAGAAAATTAGAATATTGTGATAAAGTTCTTTATTTTGTGTAATGCAATTAAAAAAACAAAAATGTCATGCATTCTGGATTCATTACAAATCAACTGAAATATTGCAAGCCTTTTATTCTTTTAATATTGCTGATTATGGCTTACAGCTTAAGAAAACTCAAATATCCTATCTCTAAATATTAGAATATCATGAAAAAGTATACTAGTAGGGTATTCAACTAATCACTTGAATCGTCTAATTAACTCGAAACACCTGCAAGGGTTTCCTGAGCCTTGAAAAACACTCAGCTTGGTTCAGTAAACTAAATCACACGTATGGGGATTATCACAATATTCTAATTTTCTGAGACAGTCCTGTATATCCATAGCCCCTAAAAAAACGACTGCTCTCCCAAAAACTGCAAAACTGTCACTGCAAAACGTTAAATGTTAATAATATATATTCCATGTATTACTATTTCTATTATTATAGTTGATCCCAGGATAAAGCCCTGCTCCAGAATTCAACTATTTCAAGTCGGACCCTTCCTTTTTCTTCATCAGATTGTCGATTTCAGATGTGGAAAGGAAGGGCGACTGTGGCTCCTCCAGTCTATGTTGATATGTCCATGGGCAAGACACTTAATCCCAAATTGCTTAGTGTTTGATTGGGAATGATTAGTTAGTCCTGATGGGCAGTGTATGAATGGGTGTGAATGGGTGAATGACATGTAGTGTAAAAGTAGTAACTTTGAGTAGTCGGAAGACAAGCAATGCATTTTAAAGTTTTTGCTAAATTTGGGTGTAAACTTGGCTAATGGTGATGGCTGAACATGTGTTTACTAGGGTAACATGGAGCTCATTAGATTTTTTTGAAAATATCAATCAAACATCATCTAAATTAAAACTTGACCTGCTTTAGTTAAAACATTTTTTTTCTTAGGCATATATATATATATATTTCTGGGTATTTTGATTGATGACTCCCTCACTTTTCAGCCACATGTGCAGTACCTGGTGAAAAAGTTGAGGTTAAAACTGGGTTTTTATTTTCGAAATAAGCTGTGCTTTTCAACTAATGTAAAAAAAAGATTAGTTGCTGCTACTTTTCTACCTGTGTTGGACTATGGCGATCTTCTTTATATGCACGCCTCCACAAACTGCCTTCGGATGCTGGACACAGCTTACCATGCTTCACTGCGGTTCATTACAAATTGCAACGCTCTGACTCACCACTGTGAGTTATACTCTCGGGTAGGATGGCCTGCTTTGGCCACCCGGAGGCTCAGTCATTGGCACACCTTCATTTATAAGTCTATCCTTGGCCTGCTCCCGAACTACCTGAGTGTCCTCATCATGAAGAGAAGTGTCGGACAATACTCTTTGCGTTCCCAGGACTTCCTCATGCTCACTGTCCCAAAAGCCAGAACGGAATTGGGAAAACGGGCTTTTGTGTACTCCGCACCTTCATCGTGGAATATGTTGCAAAAGGACTTAAAACTGAAAGAACTGATACCATTTACTGCTTTTAAATCAAAATTGAAAGCAATAGAGGCAGGTTCCCAAAAATGTAAATGTTTTTTAAATTGACTCGGTTACGTTACTCTCTTAACTTTTACTTTCTTTTAACTTGTTTTGTGTTGTCTGTCTGTAACTATGTGTCTCTGATGCTGCTGCCGGTCTTGGCCAGGTCTCTCTTGAAAAAGAGATTTTTAATCTCAATGGGACTCTCCTGGTTAAATAAAGGTTAAATAAAAATAAAAAATGTATGTATATTTTAACCAAGGGGCAACCTCGGGGTCTGAAAAGTGAAGCCGATGCGGAAAAAGACTTCTGATTGTAAAGACGTTTATGAGAAAATGACTTCAGTAAAGATTGTAAACATGAGTTTATTCTTCTTCAATGCAGCATGATGTTCATTTAGTAAATGATGGTCCATTTAGAGTCAAATAAACAATAAAGCAGAGCATGTTATAGGGCGGGATACCTTGTGATTGACAGGTCGCTAGTACAGCGTCGCCCTCTCGTCGAAATATGGTCCCACTCTGGTTCAAAAAGAAAAAGATGGTGACGGCCAAAATGCCAAACTTGAGGACAAAAAACCACAGTCCACACACCAGTGGGAGACTTCATGGTGACTACGTCCACTTCTTCTTATATACAGTCAACCAAGCTAACGAGGCTCCAGCTATAACGTTAATATGAATCAATGTTTCTTTGCTAATGACATCTATGATGTTAACATTTAAGCATGAAACAGACAGTTTAACTTGAATTTTTTTTTACTCATGCTTGTAAAGTTTCTATTTAAATGCTACATGATCATTCGTGTTCATGGACAGCCTTAAATGTGTTCCGTATAATTGATGAAACGCAAAATGCCGTCAAGCTAAATTCTTAATTTATAACACTCTTAAGTAGAAGTACCATTAATACAAAGCAGAGAAGCAAGAGTTGTGGCTTCTTGCTGGAACTGCATTTCTCATCCTGCAGTGTACATGAACTCAGCAGGGACATTCCTCAGTGACCACCCACTGTTTACCTTTAAGACGGAGAATGGCTGCTTGTGTGTCTAACAGATGAAACACACAAGAGTCCTCCTTGTAGACCTCTTCATAAACGCCGAGCTCACAGAGAAGTGTGGTTCGGAAACTATAGACCCAGAGGATGGGGGGGGGGGAGTGGTTTTAAAATGATATAATTGAGAGGAAAAAGGATGAAGGCTGCTACCCACAATGCCTAATCACAGTGGGTTATGGCGACCATGCTTAGGAGGAAGGGGGACAGGAGAGGAGGATGGAGAGATGTATGGATGGTAGATATTAATTATTCTCCTCACCTGCCACTCTATCTTCCCCCTTTGTATATCTAATGATACACAGGTAAATTGAATCCCACACTGTGACAGTGGGTGCATCAACGGATAAAAATACATTAGAAGAGCACTTCTGGTGATCATATGTGAAACAGGTCATGGTTTGTGGTGTGAAAACACAAGAAAATAAACTAAAAAATATTGGAGTAAAAACTGAGACAAGCCTGCCCTCTACTGAGCATCATGATGCAAATCTCTTCCTGAGACAGCACAAAGACATATTCAAAATCTATGCGGGAAATTTGGATCAAGTCTTTTTCCATCACTTTCACAATCAACCCATTTAATTTGACTGTTTGCCTTCATTTACTTCTCCACATAAGTTCGACCAGCCTGTCTGATCTGAACCTGTTTTGTTGCTGATAGCGATGATGGTCCAGACCATGAAAATAAGAATCAAGTATTTTTAAACCAGAATTATTCTTCAAGTTAATGACGCGAACACAAACAGCACTGTAACAATGCATTTAAAGGATGAGTTTGATTATATTCTATATTTTCTTATTATAAACACACTGTACACATACACCATCCTGCTGCACCAAGTACGCACTACAGCACTAAATGTGGATTAATCCACCGCCGAAAATAGTCCCCAACAAATGCACTGTTTCCTCCTGTTTGAGTCACGTTTGATTAAAAACTACACTTAGATAGCGATTTTCCACTCACTCCATCCATAGTATATTTTCCGGCATTTCTGGCCCTAGAGCAATTCTTTCACAATAACACTGATGAATTGATAACAAGCGTTTGCTCACAGAGATTATACAAGCATGTCCCACAATGCCACTGGTTAAACAGAGGAAATTCTTTCTCTAGGATATCTCCTGTGCCAATCCACATATTAAACCACATATCCTGGCTCAACTCGCCAAGTGCGGGGGTCATTATTGAGCTTCTAATTGCATGCACTGTGTGATTACGCTGGTAATGGTTAGTGATGCTCCAACCCACGCTGAACAACTGGTCAATGCTGGGTCATGACGCATCAGACTCTCGGTTTTAAACGCACAGCCTGGTCTGTAGTCAGTAATATCTCAGACATTTCAAAATAAAGTCCAGCAGTTTTTAGTTGGTTGCAGCAACAGCGCACATGTACATGCTGCGCTCCCCTGAAATGTGTTAAATTTGACAGAATTTTTTTTTTTTATTTAGTCTATATTACTGGAGTACTTGTGACAAAATACACTTATCAAAATTGGAGAAAGGAAGCGTGGTGATTGGAATTATTCACGGTGACCTTCACCGAAAATCAGACCTTTCGGACCATGACACCCTGAAAGCGGAACCCAGTTAGTACCTGAGGTTATTCCACCACCTCTTGGCTAATGTCAGGTTGCAGGAAAACTCAGGCTAACTCAGGGATGGGAAGAAGTGACTGTGAAGTGACTGTTGTGCCCACATCTTTACAGAGACCTGGCTCCATTCTGGCGTCCCGGATCAAGCTGCACTTGACGGGCGGATCGCAGGAGAGCGCAGGACTCTGGTGGGACTCGAAGAGGCCCGACTCTGTTTACATTAATGATGCTTGGTGCTCAAATGCAATGTTGATGGACGATGTTGAAATTTGAATGCCAAGTTTTGTTTTATTGCTTTCTTTTGCATTTCCCCTGATGCAAATGAATTAATTAGGGCCCGAGCAACCGACAACGTCAGGCCAGCGAAGGCCCTATTGAAATTGCATGGGGTATTGTTATTCTTCTGATTAGGGCCCGAGCCACCAACAACGTCGGGGCAGCGAAGGCCCTATTGAGAAAAAACGTTTAAGGGTATGTATCATGTCCCCAACCTCCCCATATTGGGCGAGCATCAGGACTGCGGGCATCTGTAGCATATGTTCACATTGTGTCCTGTAACATACCCTCACATTTTTATTCCATACAACCACTAGGGGCCGATGCAGTAATACTCTCATTTCTTTGCATTTTTCGGCATTTTTCATTGTTTTCAGGCATTGTACTTTAACGAACTCCTCCCACAGAATTTATACAATCAACTTCAAATTTGGTCAAGATGATCTAAAGACATTAATGATGAAAAGTTACTGAAATGGTGTACTGGCTTTGAACGACCTTCGTTTTATGTGGCGCCCATGTCAGGCACATTTCGTGCCGTTCGCCATGAAAGAGGAAGTTGTTGTAACTACAAGGTACTTTATTCAATCTGCCCCAAACTTGTTTTGCATGATGCTGGTCCAGGCCTGAACACATCTCCATGCCAACATTTTCACAAAGTCATAGCGCCACCTACTGGCACAAGGAAATGACAAGTTTTATACTTTGATGTATTCCGACTAGGAAGTTTCCCAGATCAGTCTAAAATTTAGTAAGGTAAGCCGCAAGACATGATGGTGCTTCATCGTGAATATTGTGAGTTGTCGTTAAACACTGTTGCTGTGGCAACGCGTCATTCGCCATGAAAAATGAAGCTTATTTTTCTGTGGCTTAGGATGCTCAACAAGCCTTGGAACTTTGCACAGGTGTCATAGGTGATGGAAATAAATATTTCATATGGCTTTTTGGCTTGACCTTTTCAAATTGCCTCGATAGCGCCCCCTACAAATATTCAAAAACCCAGCCCCAGTGCTACATTTGACCTACATGTACGAAATTTTAATTCAAATCTGTCCCAAACTTGCCATACTTAATAATAATATAATAAGATAATAGTCATGGCCTGAGGATGTCTATGAGCCAATTTCCACTTAAAATCATAGTGCCACCTACTGGCAACAGGAAGACAGCGTTATGTGACACACTGAATTGGATTTACATGATGTGGTCTATACTTGATATAGAGCAACATAATGCATGTTTGCGCGTGTTCTCTAGCGCCACATAGTGGATACAGGAACATAAAGGATACATTAAAAATCCGTCTAACTTGTGGGCTCGCTGTCTGATGGTCACAGATATTTATGGCCGCTTCTGCCAGTACCCCCGACGTGCGGGAGGATGCGAGGGCCCGTACATCGCTGCTTGCAGCTTTAATTAAAGTTAGACTTGATAATAAAAATATCATCATAGTCGAAATGATGAGATAGAAAGTCAAAATGATGAGATAGAATGTAAAAATTATGAGATCAGAAAGTCAAAATTATGAGATAGAAAGTCGAAGTTATGAGATTGAAAGCCATAATTATGAGATACTTAAACACAACAGTCATAAGCAGCTCTTTGGCTGGTTACCCTACATTTGACATGGAAATGTATTGTGAGTACATTGAAGACGACTTTAAACGTGGCTTTACAACACATGAAATACTTCACGTGGGATTGTGCAAACGCACCCTTGAAAGGATTTTAAGCATTGAACAAAGTTATTGTAATAACTTGTGTTTGATATTTGTCTTTGCTATTTTCTTTAAAAGTTTGATAGAATATTGTGGGTTTCTTAAACCTAAATTAAAAGGATTTAAGTTATAACAGAAATGTGCTTAAATATATTTTTACATTTATAGAACTGCATGTACAATATTTTAACACTTGAATAAACAAGAATCAAATACAGAGACAGTTATTTACCAATATGTTAGGAGTAGTTACATTTACACAGTCTTACATTTACAACCGGCCCTTTGAGGGCGACCGTGATGCTGATGTGGCCCAGAGTGAAGATGAGTTTGACACCCCTGGTCTAAATAGTCTGATTGTATGAACTTAAATAACCTGTTTGGAACCGCTTTAGTTCATTCAGGTCAGGTTTTGGACTTTAAGCCCCATTTTTCTTAACTCATTTTATGGAACGGGCCTCAGCTGTTGATAATTTTATATATTGGTGTCTTGCATTTTATCTAAATATAATTGTTGCAAAAATTCATCACATGGTCATTGACTTAAGAAGAAATCAACCCAGTATTACCAGCATAGCCCCCCACAATAAGGTCAGTGAGATTGTTCTTGAGTACAGATACTTATTCTCACAGACCACGTCAGTATTGGAGTCAAATACTGAGTGATAGGTGAAGAGGTGCTGCAGCGTTTTAATTCTTTTAATTAAACACAGCAAATTAATTGTATTCTTTATTCTTTTGTGCAGAGCTCTTCGAATGATGCTAAATAAGTTCCAGCTCGTGCTTTTCCTACTGTGACATGTCAAAATGTTCTCTGAAAAGACAAAACACTGGCTGCTTTGTGTGCATGCATTTGCACTGTGCGCCCCCATGTGGTAAAACCGTGTTAGTCAAAGCCCCAATGTGCTGGAGTAGATTTCATCTTGCGGCAAATGTGTGAATGTTCACATTACAAAAATGATTTTCAAAAAACTGTACAATTCTTTGCATATAAGGCATCTTAAAACCTTTAATAAAACAAAACTAAATACAAATATGGAACAAAATTTTCCGGTAGTACAAAGAGTTCACCAACACACAAGTTACTATCTACACGACGTAGCAGAGAGAACTACAAGCGGATTTGCGGTTTGATGTCATTGCTACTGATGAAAAGTTCCTCATCTTAAGCTCAACACAAGTTTTAGAGAGAAACAGATATCTAAATAAATCAAACTGCTCCAGTTTGACTGCTCCCAAGTGTTATTTGAAAAGCGCTCGTCACATTGACACATTGTTTGTTCTGTTACGATAACAGTGAGGCAGTGGGGCATCTCCTACGAGTCAACATCACTGATACAGCATAACATCTGCCGGGCTCCAAATGTGTTGTGCCCCCCCCCCCCCCCCCAAGGGTGTCCAAGGAGGATCTGTCGGATCCGTTCGACGGATCAAGCTGCAGAAACGTGTGTGTGTTTGTTTGCTTTTGAGTGACATTTTAGCAGATGGGGATGAAAAATGTTAAGCCCTTTTTGTTGTTATGTTCACCAGCTATGAATAACAGATGAGTCCCAGCCCGCATCAGGCGACACTTTTCTTTCACAAGAAAGAGCAGAGAAAACACCCACAACGTGGTGCGAGACTTGGAGCACGAAGCGCCACATAGCAGTGGATTTATTGGGAGGCCGCAGTCGCACATGCAAAAATGTCCTCCGCAAAATGACGACAACGTATTCTGAAGAGGAAAGAATGGAGGACACATTTCCGTAACAGGAGGAGAGCAAAAGGAACATAGAAGCTATAGAAGCTGCAACCTACGGAGGTTAGACTGCAGACGCATCTTTTCTGCAAACAAAACCTGCTTTTAAACGGTCTCAACATACGATATAATCTTCAATAAATACAATCTAGATATTAAGGCCCGAGCACTGACATAGTTGGAGCGGAGGACCTATTCTTCTTCTAATGTTTATTAGGGCCCGAGCACCGACGTAAAATTCAGTTACATATTATAGTTTTAATGCTTCAGAGTGGAAAGTCGGCTCGATAGCGCCCCCTGCAAATTTTCGACGAAGCAGCCCTCGCAGTATCTTTCACATAGATTTACAAGATTTGGTGGGCACATGTATCAAATGTGGAATAGAAAAAAAGTCTCTTGGAGCCATGCTCTAAACTCAACCGGAAGTCAGCCATTTTGAATTTAGTATGAATTTCTAGTGTCGTTTTTTGCCATTTCCAGGTGCTGTACGTTAATGAACTCCTCCTAGGGAACTTAGAACTTAGAATTACGGTCTTCAGAACAATCTAAAGACCGTAGTGATTAAAAGTTACTAAAAGCTTTAGGTTTCATCAAACGATGTGGATTTGGTGTGGCAGCCATTTTACATGGTTCACCATCATCCATCAAACTGTTGTAACTCAACTGTACTTTGCCAAAATTGTCCCAAACTTGACATGCTTGATGACTGTCATGACTTTAGGACTTCTGCATGCCAATATTAACTAGTCATGGCGCCACCTACTGGCACCCACGGACGTAAGCAGGATTCTATTCTACAGCGGCCCAAACACTGAACTTATTGAAAGGGTTCGTGGCCACACCACCAGAAAAGAATGACTTCTCTGAACTAAATATGTGCATAGTAATAGATTAGATATATTTTAAACCATGTCAATGGGCATTAGTATAAATTATCTGACCAGAGCTTCTACATGAGAAGCAGGTTAAATGTTACAATGAATGATTCATACTATCTAAAGTGTAATGGTAAAATATATTCTAGTATATTGGGATGTTTTGGAAGATGGGTGTTCTACTGAGGGGAAGGTACAAGATGCAGATAAACACTGCATTCCTACAGAGGTGAATCAGGTCATAAAACCTAGGTCCTGTTCTCCAGTGTTGATGTTTACATACACACTAAAAGGAGAAACAGGGAACCACTGTTTCCTGTTTCTGCATGAACTGACCCCCAGTTGATCGCACCTGGAGATAACAGATAAGGAGCAGAAACAAATCAACCCATGTCCAGAGACCCTATACTCCCTTTTTGTGAGGTCACTAAAGGCGTGACCTTTTGTATGCATAAAACATGATGTGCCTTGTATTTCTTTGACAGTGGTTTGCACAGTTCACTGAGATACGTGTCTGTGTGCCCACTCTCCTGCTTGCAAGCATTAAATTGACACAATACTTTGAGCATTTATCAGACTCTGTCTATTTAATCAACTCTTATCCCGCATCTACAAAGAAATATTCCACAACAACTTGGTGTCAGAAGTGGGATACGCTGACCGTCCGCCAGGCTCCAGGAGACCGTCCGGAGAACGGCCGTTCCGGGATCTAACAAACAGTTGATCTCGTCTCATACCTCTTTAGACCAGAGAGAGAGAACCGGCGCATCCGAGGAGACCTGGTTGACGTCACGCGTATCCAACGAAAAAGAATTTAATTTCTACAAAGATCGGGTAAGACGTTTTTAATTCCAGTAAAATAGTAAAAAGTAAATACGTAAGACGTATAGTACGGAACAGATGAATGCTCAGGTAGTGTGTCTTATTTGGGGTGTACAATTGTGTTATTTTATCATACGGTTATTTCTGTATTTCTGAAGCATCGTCTCTCACATTTCGTAGAGAAGAGGACTGTGGTAAACACGATGACATATTTTGACTCAAAAGAGACACTTTTTGAGATCGTGACACAGATCGCTTGACCTACTAATAGGTTTGAAGTAAGAATCGTTAATTACAGATTTATCCCAATACGTGAGTCTTGGACTTCCTGAGACAAGAGCCGTGATAAAGTAATTATATAACGTGAGCTTTGAATAAGGTTTTTGCAACGTTTTTCCTTCTGCTAAAGAAACTACGCCTTACGGTGACGACTGTATTGAAATAAACCACGCCTGGAAAAATGGGTGGAAATGACAGTAAATGTGAGGAGCCTGCGGGTCCGTACGCCTGAAAGATGGGTGGAAATGAGGAGCCTGCGGGTCCATTAGTTGAGACGATGAAACTGAAGTATGGCGAAAATAGTGTGGCATGTTTGGGTTACTGGTCAAGGGATTTTGGGTTCCCTGACAATGGGTCATTTAGTCCCGCTAAATTGAAAATGTTACGGAGTGATTTAAAAAAAAAGTAAAAAGAATATCAAAGTCACAGAATTAGAAAAAATAGAGAAAAACCAGAAATGTCTGGTTCAATGGGAAAAGGAATGTGAATGTGGAATGACATGATATTAGACCTCGAACACGGACTGGACGAGTTTGTTGACACTAGATACCTTCTGGGCCCAAAGACGAACAGGTAAACAGAACCTTTTTAATAAAATCTGTGTAGTTAGTTCATAGGAAAACTTAGTGAAGGTATCGAGTGGTCAGCATCTCTGAAAGCCTGAGAGGGAGAGACCGCAGCAAACTGGTAACGTAAGGTGTGAATGAATTGTTTGAAGCTGAGAGCTAAAGGCCTGCTCCAGTGCTTACCTTAAATAAATAGATAAAAGAGATTATTAAGAAAATATCGGGTACGGCCCGAACTAGTTTATATTTGGAATAATTGGTGTAAGTTTGAAGACGTCGGATAAATGTTGTGTGAGGAGAGACAATGGTCTGTGCCTGGAAAAGTGTGAGCAGTGTGAAAAAGTGGTTAAAAGAGGAAACACTGTTTGGAATGTAAGGAATGTGGTACCACAGTGATGAATGACTGCAGAGAAAAGACAAACTTCTTTCCTCAATGTATCTTGTTTTGGGTATTACACTTTTAAACATCCGGTGAGATACTGAAATTTGGAAAATTGACTGATAAAAAATGGGTTTTGTTTCTTTTGGGTTTTGTTTATTTTGAGTTTTGTTTTTTGATTTTGTTTGTTTGTTTGTTTGTTTTTTTAGTTAAATTGGGATTTAAAAGTGCACTGAATCGGGATATAGAATATTTTTGGTAATATTCATAATAATGTTTTGATAATCAGACAAATAATTGGAAGGGGATCAAATTGGGGTTCCTTGAAAAGGCAGTTTTTGCCTAAGAAAAATGAGATCAACTTGGAGTGTGCTTGGAGCAGAGAAAAAGGTGAAGCAGACAGAAGTAAATTGATGTCCAAGAGGGAAAGAAAGAAATGTAAACCGTTAAAGCAGACTGGAAAGCATAGGTGGAGAGAGACGAATGCAGTGGTGAGACAAACACACACACACACACACAGAAATCTAAGAATTGGATTGTCATTTTTTAATTTTACCACAACATTGTAGCCAACTACAGATGAGTGAAGATGTATTCTAACATTTACTGCTGAACTTTGGGTAGTTTTTTGTTTTGTTTGTTTGTTTTTAGTTGAGGTACATGGTCGAGTGAATCCTGATCTGGGACTCCACTTCGCTGCCGTATGCTCCCCACCCACAAGCAACATGAACGACACCACTCAACATGCCGAGGATGAAGAAGATGAACGAGACTCATTCAAGATCTACAGTGTCAGCCCTGACTGAAGGCTTTCCGCCATCCATGAGCCTGGAAAACATCACACAGGAGAATTGTGTGACATGGACAGAGAAGTTTCATCAGCACAGATGCAAGGATGCTCAGCTGATAAGGTGAGAGGCCATGAGAGGAAGCTGAAAGGGGGGGGCAGAGACTTTGGGACTTTGACACACACCAACTGAAGACTTTGGGTGCCATAAAAGTGGCAGCTTGAACATCAAAGAAGAGGCTGCTCATCCTCCATGAACAAGGAGTGGGTGAAAGGATCGACAATCAGCAATCAGACTGGGGGGGTGCAGCAGGCAAGCGGAGTGGACCCCTAGTGATGGTGATGCACACAATACAACACAGAGGGTGAGTTAACTTTAGATTCTTAAATGACAAACTCGTACATTTAATACACACATTAGAAACTAGACAAACACTCACATCAGATGTATTCAAATGAAATTGAAGGATTTGGAAAGGTAAAACAAGTCATGTTAACTATTAAGGTATAGATGTGTAGAATGTCACATGCAGGCTGATTCACTTCACTGCACAGCACATATGTTATGTGAACTAGAGGAAGTTTAGAAGAAGTATGACTTAGAGAAGTGGAAAGGTTATGTTATAATGGTTATAATGAGTTTATTGGATGAAAAGTACTGCTGCTGTCTGTTTCTCTGTCTCCCACACAATCTGAGTTGTAAGAGGGGGAGATGTTCTGTCACGAGGCCGAGGAATGCTGTGATGTCTGACCTGCAGCAAGTCAGACTCAATACACTGACTGCAGAAGCACAGACGATCCTGATAAACAACAGTAATAAAGATTGAGAGATGCATAACAGATTTGTTTCTCTTGAACAGGAATTTCTACAGCTGAAGCCTGTAGAATTGTGCCTTAAGTGTGCCTGCAGAAAGATTCCTTACTTGTGATATTCAATTATTATAAAATTATGAATGAATAAGCCTAGACAATTGCCATGTGATCGCTTCCATTGTTACGCTAAATTAGTTTACAGCAGAGATAGCGTGCCAAAGGGGGGATAATGTAATGTCATTTTGGAATTTTGTCTGTCATTTTTGATTTTGTTGTAAAGATAGATCCACATTTTGTATTTGGTAACGTCATGAAAAATCGCAACCTTTGTAAAAGATTAGGGCCAAAATCCAAGTCTTCTAACTCAGTCATAGGACTTTCGGAATATAGAAGATAGGACATGGAAGGAGATTGAATCTTATACTTTTACTTTGGTAACTGTACTATGCAGGTTATAGTTTTGATGTATCACTAAATTGACACGAGTGAAAAGCAAATTCACCAACGTTGGATGACGATGAAACACCTGGAACTATGTGGCCTTAGAGGCACAATGTGTTGTCTACTGTTTTTTTACCATGTCAATTGTAACACCTATTCTGCTTACACATCATGACAACTATGTGTAAAGAATTATCCTTTTCCCTACACAGCTTGTACTTATTTTAGAAATGCTACACGAGAACTGTTAGAAATGCTTTTGAATGTATTAGCCTGAAGAATTGTTAATGCAGATGTTCAAGTGGATTCCTGCAGAGATAGATCGACAATTAGTGAAACAGATATACAGGGCAACCAGTTATGAGTAGATGATGTATTGATGGATACAACTGTTTAATATTCTCACTGTGAACAGTGAGAAAGGGGGGAATTGTGAGGAATTTAAGTTTTAAAGCGCTCCTAGCATGGATATTATGTGTTACAATATGTTTACTTGTAGAAGGTTTAAACTAAAAGGAGTTACTGAATGTATTGTGCACTGTGAGAGAAACCAGAGAATTAATGACACCGCCATAAAGTAATAAAAATCAGTGAGAGGGGGATGTATGCAGACCATGGAGTCCTCTACAGAGTAGGAGGACACAAGTTATTTTTCTGTATAAGATCTCTGTTTGCATTAATGATTATTTTTTCTTTTTGTATTATGGGAGATTGAAGCAGCACGTAAATACTATGCCAGTAACATCACTCTGTCCGATTCCATCGACGTGACTGACACAGACGACATCACCCACAACGACTCTAGTCGACATAGACGCAGCATTGTTGGAAACACAACAATTGTGGTTATCTGACGGACACACATTTTTTTCATCCAATATGTGGTGACGCTATGCAAAGCATGTTGCAAATGCAGGGAATAACTAAGGATTGACATTGATTCGTCTAATGATTATGCAGAATCGTATGGTGTTAGATCAGATGACAGAAGCACAGGGTAGGAGAACATTGTTGCACGTTCGTTACTAGACATGACTAAACTACAGGACGCAATGAGTAAAGACGAAACACCTACACCCGACTTTCTCACTCGACTCTGGATGATATAGAAAGGAACCCTTATCCAGATGGCTGGTTTATTAAATCGCATTTGTTATTTTTGAAACTTGCATTGTTCCAATGCTATGTAAGATGGTCTCCAATCTTGTGTTAAAGCACATGGTACAGTACACACCAGTGTCAGACAATGACAGCAGAGATGACTTGAGGGTACTTCATCAGACTCAAACTAAGACTAAGACTCAGACTCTAACTCGAAAACAGAATAAAACATGATGATGTTTGAAACTATGTTTTGGGATAATACATTTGATGGTTTTGAAATGTCCTTGAGATATATTTTTGTAATATTGTGTGATTATAATGTAATCAAAAGAGTGGAATGTAATGGTAAAATATATTCTAGTATATTGGGATGTTTTGGAAGATGGGTGTTCTACTGAGGGGAAGGTACAAGATGCAGATAAACACTGCATTCCTACAGAGGTGAATCAGGTCATAAAACCTAGGTCCTGTTCTCCAGTGTTGATGTTTACATACACACTAAAAGGAGAAACAGGGAACCACTGTTTCCTGTTTCTGCATGAACTGACCCCCAGTTGATCGCACCTGGAGATAACAGATAAGGAGCAGAAACAAATCAACCCATGTCCAGAGACCCTATACTCCCTTTTTGTGAGGTCACTAAAGGCGTGACCTTTTGTATGCATAAAACATGATGTGCCTTGTATTTCTTTGACAGTGGTTTGCACAGTTCACTGAGATACGTGTCTGTGTGCCCACTCTCCTGCTTGCAAGCATTAAATTGACACAATACTTTGAGCATTTATCAGACTCTGTCTATTTAATCAACTCTTATCCCGCATCTACATAGAAATATTCCACAACAAAAGTTACAGAAGAGCTTAAAATGAAAACAGTGTTAAATTAAAGTGTTCAAGTAAAAGCAAATGACACTACTGTTTTCTTAACTTTCATGTAAGTCCAAATCCAATCAGCAGGACACTGGAGGGAGTTGAACCCCATCCCAGTAAACTGACAGTCTGTTATGTTACAAACACTGAAGCGCATTCACACATTTATTTTCTTAATGATCTTAACAGGCTTACATTTATGATTGTATCGGAGCTACACTCAACACATTTGAGGCTTAAGACCTGGCAACATGATCTTGTTACGCTGCTGGTCGACGCAGGAAATATCATCTAACTCGTGCACGCAGTGAGTGATGGTCGAAGAAATGCATAACCGCGTCACCCAGAGTCCTGCCAGTACCAGGAAATACCGCTTAACTCGTGCACGCAGTGTATGATGGTCACAGAAATGCATGGCCGCGTCAACCAGAGTCCTTTCAGTACCCTCGACGAGCGTGAAGTTGCGACGGCCTGATCAATGCTGCTTGCAGCTTTAATTCGGGTATGTTTTTCATAGCAGCACACACCTCATCAAACTCTTTAACGACGTCAAAAGGTGGAACCTGAATTTGATCACACGCTCGTGTGCTGTATATATCGACAATAAAATAAAAAATAAAATGCGGGTCCACAATATGAACCAGTGTTATATATAAATGCATTTAATCCCTTACTGAAACATCTCGTGCAGAGAGAGCTTTCAGTATTTGTTGAGAGGTTTAAAAACATGCTGGATGTGTTTGGAGGAAGATGCCAAAAGCTGGACCTCATGGAATCTGTTGTTACATAAAGTAAAACTGTAACATTCAATAGTTTTGTGTATGTAAAGAGAGACATTCTTAGTTTCTTGGATTTCATCACATCAAAGAGTTCAGAAAATGAATTTTGACATACAAAATAAAAATACAGTGTACAAAATGAAGATTTTCACATTTTGGTAGGTTTAAACTCACAGGAAAGCACATCCACAGCGAAGTGGGCTCATGGAACATTCAAAAAATCTTTTTTAAATAAAACATTCTTTATCTGTAAAAAGTAGGTCAGTTCAAGGCTGTGAGGAAAGCCAAAAGTAGGAAAATATTACAATAATATCAACCGTTTCCTCTTTTATTACCTCGGCTCTGCCTCCATCCGGAGGCCTTCCCATCTCAGTTCCAGCCTCCACGTGTCTGCGTGTCTAAGCACGGCCGAAGGCTACACCCATATGGAAATATAGCTCAGTGTCTTCACAGAAGGATCAATGTCTCTTTCTGCATTTAGTAATATTACTAGTTCAATATCTACGCACAGCTGAGAAATTATAAGTATGCATTTATAATTAAATGTAAAAGCTGAAATGCAGGGTGGTGATGAATGTGGGTGTAAGGAAATATTGATACACTTGAGTATGGTGAGATTATGTTTTTGTGCTGGAGTATCGATTTTTCGTTGACAGTGGCTCAGATTGCACAAAAAGTAGTGCTAAGATGTTGTGTGATAAATATAAATGCAGATTCCACTGTTCTGATTGCATAAAAAAAGTGAAGGTCAGATTTTATGCAGTTCTTCATACTGCGACAGTTTTCCTAATTTTAGATTTTCTAAAATTGCAATGAATCGTCTTGCCTACAGTATTGATATGGCGATGTATGGCATTCGTAACCCCTGTATCATTCTTTCCAATAGACAGTCCTAGTGGTGAAGTAGGAGCTGTATCCATCACTCAGAATATATTCGCACATGTCTCCCATTGAAATGACTGAATGTGAGAAAAACATCAGAAAGAGAGAAAAACATCAGCGATTCATGCACTGATTATCTGCCTCACAGACTTCAGCGCATGTCAACAAAAAACAAAACATGATCCCTGAAGAACTGGGAACTGTACCAAAAGGTTCTTGTGAGAAGCAAACCATGGAAACTCTTTTACAAATGTATGTTGTATGGAGGCACAACAATCTTACAAATACGTTTAGAGCAGTGGTGGGCCGTCAGGGCCTGCAAAGCCTTCTCTGCTGGCCTAAACAGAATCACAAAGTTATAGCTATTTTATAATTTAATAATTTTTCTGAAATACACTACATGTATCATAATTTATAAAAATATTTTTCCCATTATCTTATTTTCTCATTGCACAGCTACTGTGTTCCTCAGTTGCTCTGCTTCCAGTGCAGCTTGTTTTAAGTAGAGCTTTTATCCAATCAGATTTCACCTCTGTGTCTCTAGGTAAGAAGAGAGGCCCCAGGCCTGCAGACTCACCCAGTGAATCCATGTGCAGTTTACGTGAATGGGGACGATATTGTTGATTGGCATAGTCTTCAACCAATCAGATCTTTAGTTTTAACATTCTTTGACGTGCCAGAGCGGCTTGCAGGCCTACAACTACGTCAGCATTACGTGCAGTGAGATGCAGCGTGCGCTATGACTGGTCAGCGGGCGAGCACGTGACTTGGAAAAACGAAACGAGGCTTAGATTATTATTTTATTTTTTTACCTAGCATTGTTTTTTAACACTCAATGGCTGAAATTGGAAAAGAAACGGATTTGTGAGTTGGGATTTAACTGTGGGATTAAACTCTTTGACAACAAAGAAAAGAGGATGTGATCAGCATTTGGTAAGTCAACTGGTTAGTTTTTTTACATCTAATATCTGAATGGCCCTTGAGTGTGTAGCAGAATGCATGTTACTGCTGTTGTTTTTCCGTTAAGCTAGTTAGCCTAGCCTCCCGGAATATACCTTTCTGTAGGCACGTACAAAATCACTGCGCAGGTATATTCAATACTCCATTTCGGCCATTTCAATATTTGTACGTATGCATGTTTTTAAATATTAGAAATTGCTACACTTAAATTTATAACATTCTTGGTAAAATGGTCAAAAAAAGTGTCAATATGCAGACAAATATTGAATAAAGCCATATACTGTATATATATATATAAGATCTATCAGACCTTGTATGCAAATATAGGTTTGATTTTTAATAAAATATGTCATATTTCCATTTGGGGAAAATTCGCTTGACTACCATCGCTGTCCTGGACGAAAAGCTCAGAAACTGTTGCAAGCTAAGGTGCATCTTCCACAGAGCCAACATGCAAACAAACAGTGAAGAAATGGAACTGCGCGCGCACACGTAAATACTGCATTCGGAATTCATGGAATTCAAGCAATGCCACAAATAATTACCAATGAACACAGAACTTGAGAACTGAAGGCATAGACGTTAAAGGAACAGTAAATGAGTCCAACTGCACCACAAACTGTGTGCAGGGCTGAGCGATACGCTGAAGGCTACATGGGCGTCTCACACTTATTGGAATTCCACGTCGCAAATGCAAAAGACATTTGAAATTTCAAACTTCAAAATACAAAAATACAATGCAAAAACCCAGGTGAAAATCAGATAATAAAATTACTGCTAGGATCACCAGCCGTAACAGCTGCAGTATCTAATAGTTTTATGTTAACATTGAGCTAAATGACATGCAGTAGGGTCCGTCACAGCAACATACCTTGAGTGAATTATAACCCAATTCTGCAGCTCCCAAGCTAAAGAGCCAGATGTTTCATGAGTTATTGGAGACCAAAACGGAACTAAAAGGAGATAATATTGGACTTCCGTTCATCTGGTCACCAAAGACACGACTCCTAATGAATGCTGTGTCTGCTGGAGGTGTAAATAATTAATAGTTTGTCAACACGTTTAAGCTATTCCATGGCTTGACTTGAGTTATGGTAGTTATACAAGCTACTAGTTAAGGCCCAATTATTTTTGGACATAACTACCAGCTAGCAGCAATAACTTTTTTTTGAGGACTTATTAAAACCTCTTAAACCCTAGGCCTATTTTGAGACCTCTGCTCGTAAATGTCATACCCATACTCAAGAGACTGTAGATCTCTAATTACAAGGTCTATTTGAATAATTTAAATGGCATAACACCACAAATAAATGTGAGCTTTGTTAAGATGTGTACATATCATTGTATATGTTACTGGTAAATGCTGGATCAATGTTACACACAGCTCAAATTGAACATTTTCAGGTTCGCCTGAAAAAAAAGCACTTTTATTGATTTGAAATGATGCAGACTGTGACGACACCTCCCTTCCACTAGGGGTCTATGTCCTGTTTGTCTTTCTGTCTTTCAGGTTGTTGCTAATCAGCTGCCAACACACACCTGAGCCTGGTGGGAGTGCCAGGTATAAAGGCCCCAGCTCCTACTCTTTGGCTCCTGTCTCCTCTCCGACTCGCCTAGGCTGACACGGCTGCCGCTTCATTTGATAGATTGTTTGTTTAGTTTAGTTTAGTTTGTTTATTTGTTCGTTAAATAAATGTCTATTTATTAGTTTTATCACTCGTCTTGTCTCCGTTATGTTGCAGCCTTTGAGCCAGGTCGTAACAAGACGAAGGCATAAACTCTCCCAAATCATATCACAACATGTCAGCAGTCCTTTTAAAAAAAAAATTGGCTTTGATAGAGTGAAGTATGCCTGAGAAATCAAGGCCGGTGTACAGGTCAGCTTAGGTCAGCCAACGTCAATTCTGATTTTGGAAGCAGCACATATAGCTGTTTTATTGTACTTTTATATACTATATAACTATATATTTCACTTCTTTTATCACTAATAGTGTTCAATCTATCTAATACAGCAGTTTGGCATCATTATGAGAGCCTGGGCCATATAATAACCTGTAAAACATGGCTCATCTTCATCTGAATTTCAGTTTTAGGGAATGCAATTGAGCCTTACCAAAGCCTGTGATTGGCCGATTTGCACATTTCACACAGATTTGAACCCGGAAGAATGTGGGCAGTGTAGTGATGTGTTCTTTGAGTTGTTTGACAGAATTTTAAGCCAATAAAATAATCGAAAACCGTAGTCCGCCCCCATGGGTCAAACCCATTGGCCAAAACTGAAATTATTACTCATTCGTCATAGAAGCTCGTAGAGACTCAGTTTTTTCGAAGAACGGAGGACAGAAAGCAGCTGCAAATGGAGGAAAGGATTAAAAAATGATTGGGGCGATTTTCTTTCAGAAAAACATCTAAAAGGTACGGAGCGTTTCAATTTTCATCATCATGGGCAGAGTGATGATCTGCGGGAGAATAATTGTAACTTTCTAATGGTTTGAAGTAGAATAATTCGGAAGCTATGGTTCGATTCAGTGTGTTGTGCTCGTGCTCTTGGATATGCGGTGTGTGTGTGAAAGTGCCGTAGGTCGCACCTGGGATCGGTAACGGTGAACACTGCTCGCCTTCTCCTGGCGAAAAATAGGTGAAATTGTGGTAGTACTTGTAGTATCTTGAAGTACTTTGTCTATATGTTTTTGAGTGATTAAAATAGGTTACATGGTCCATTTTATCAGAATTTCTTCGTCATTTAGGTTTTTGAAAAATATCATTTAATTCGTTCTCAGAAGTGATTTGTACTACATGTGTGTACTCTGATCCCCCTTTAAAGTGCAAGAGGTTTTAACTTGCAGAAGGAAACAACAATAGCCGTGTTACCATTTACATATTTTTATGCGCATTTTGAAGCAATGAAAAATTTGTAAGGAAACGTGAAATTTAAAAAAACGTCCTCAGTGGAGCAAAACATTTTTTACGCTCGCTTATGGTGGTTTTCGCCTTTGCCAAAAAATGGTTGATGCACTAAATGACTTACGGAAAACGCCTTTACCCAACATTTAAAAGGGCCAGTGTGCAGAACTTGGCGGCATCTAGCGGCGGTGAAGTATCTGAAGAAACAGATAAAATGACCCTGTCTAAAGCCAGTATTTCGTTTGTCCATTCTCGGCTACTGTAAAAACATGGCAGGCTCCGTGAAGAGGACCTGCTCACTATGTATATAAACGGCTCATTGTAAGGTTACAAAAACACGATTCTTATTTTCAGGTGATAACTTATAAATACATATAATTATCATATTTTATTTCTGTCAATAGATTCCCCCTGAATCGGCCCTTTAACTCTCATCACTGATCAGCTGTTTCTGCTGTCGCTGTCTTCTCAAATATTCCCATAACTTGTGAATGCTTGTCTTCATCTCCAGACAGCATGAAAGGATACTTGTTTGGTACCGGTTTGCCAACTTATTGGCAGATTACAGCGATGTGTATCCTCTGAGACTACGCTGTAGCCTAGTTTATTCGCTGCACCAGTTGGTGGAAACGCGGCGAAATAAGATTGTTTAAATTCGCTCGACAACTGAAGGGAAACACGGCTGATGTTCGAATGTCAACAGACATAATATCCACCTAAAAATCTCGTACCATAGATGAGGAGCTTCATCCGTGGTGCAAGAAGCCACAGGATGATGACTGGTAATTAGAGACAATGGCATCTTAGTTGTCTACTTTCACAAGCATAATATTCCAGACAAGTCTTGGAATGCTTCCATCAGTTCCAATACCTTTTGAGGGTCTTCTGTCATCAGGAAAATACTGACATAATAATATTGTGTTCACTCCTCCAGTCACTTTGGTAGGTAATCTGTTTTTGTCAAATCAAAACTCAGTTTGTTTTGTAAACTAGATACAGTGGCTTAAAGATTTGTAAACCAAAAGCCACCCGGCAAAAAAGAAAAAAGTTTCCTGCTCTGGTCTTGTGTATTGCCGCCAACAATGGGTACCAAACCCAAAAGAATTAGACAGACCCCCAAAGATAAACGCCAGTTACTGGTGATGCAAAAGCCTGTTGATTCAAACAGGTTAGTAGCAACAAAAGGCAGGGGTTGGATTTGTGCCCTCGTCCTTTTACCTAGAGCCCAGTGAGGTCTACAATGGCCTTGATGAAGATGGTGTCGTCGCGTAAGTAGGAGTTCTTGGAATCCAGCTTGGAGAGCGGACAGAAGAGCGGGCAGCCGCTGGCGATGTTCATGTCGCTGACAGGCCTCTGGAAGGACGAGGAAGAGACGTCGGGCCGGAAGGCATCGATTATGTGCTCCCTGTTGTTCTGGTCGAGCAGCATCAGGGTGACCTGGGTACAGGCGTTAGGAGTAGAGCCGAAAGTATGATATTTTAAGGTGCTTGTTGGAATACGAGTAATGGTTTATTCAAATGTAATAATGGATTGTAGTAAAGGCAAGTCTCTTAAATAATCATTTTGGTGCAATAATGAAACAAAAATGTAAAATATTTTGTATTTTAAAGCCATTTAAAAACAACTTAGCCAAAAGCAGCCAAAATTAGCAACTAAAACAATAGAAAACTTAAAACTTAAAATATCCACACTGTCCATAAAATACTGTGCATTTTATTAAATTATCTGCTTTCTTCTTGAAAATTGGATGAGATGATAACAATCTCACTCTTTACGTTTGAAGCTGGAAGCATAAAGACGGGGGGGGGACAGCTAGCCTGACTCTGGCAAAAGTAAAAAAAATGGTGTGAATTCTAAATTTCAGAGCATATCTATTGCCTCCAAACGGTTTTCAACGTGGCGGTGGCTGAGCCGGCGGCTAGCAACAAACAGCGCTAACAGCACCAACGATGGGCTGACACAGCTAAAATTGTTTACCTGTGGTGGAACGACTTTATGAGTTGTAGTCGCCGCGTTAGAGCAGTGCTGAGCGGCGGGCATGAGCTAGTTTATGGCTCATGCCATAAGCTAGCTCAAGTTTAGCTTATTAACATGCACTTGCAGCCGACCCAGTACACACACATTACTCCACTATATCTTTACATTACAAATAGTTGTTTGATGCTATATTAATGCTACGAACATCACAAAGAGAATCTTTAAGAACTAGCGCAACTTCTCCTAAAGCCACAAATGGTGATTTTTACATTTCTGTTTGTGTACAGATTACACAAACAAGATACAACAAGTGTGTGTGTAGGTGTTGCTTGGTATAATTTTGAAGCTAGGCTAACCCTGTGCTGACTGCAGCTCCGTACTTTAAAGTCACAGTGTCATGGCATGTTTAGCTTATGGATGGGGTTCAGTTATGTGTGTATGCATATATGCAGTGAACGAAGAATTACTGAGATGTTTAACTTAAGTAAAAATATTAATGACACAGTGTTGAAATACTGTGTTACAATTAAAAGTCCTGCATTTAAAATGGTAAAAGTACTAAAGTATTGGCATCAAAACGTACTAATTTTGCATATGGGTCCATTTCAGAATAATAAATATAACATCACTGTATAATAATTATTAAGAAGTAGAAAGTAGCATGCAAGTACAAGTACCTCAAAACTGTATTTTAGTACAGTACTCTAAGTATAGTACCTACTCAGTTACTATATACTGTATGTATATGCATTGTTGAAAGTAATTACCATTGTCCGGTAGCATTATTTTGGTGTGCGGGGTGGAGACCACTGCTTGAAACGTGTGTTACCTTCTGATTAAAAGGCCACTTGAGGAGCGCGTCGCTGTGTCCTCTCATCACCACAAAGAACAGAGACAGGTGGGTGCCACGGCCCGTCCCGTCACCATTCAGGTAGATCCGCAGGCACATCTTGTAGCCATATTTACTGGTGTAAAAGGCTGGAAAACAAGAACACGGCGTTAAAGCGCAACAATGTCTTTTATTCACTGCAAGAAGTGGAAATCCCTTAAATCGGACACACGCGTCATCATTGTCTGGTCATCACACAGAGTGCTTACCGGGAGAGAACATGGCGGGGGCGCGGCCCGCCACAGCGTCCTGCCTCTTCTTGGTGAAATCCGAGATCTTCCAGACAAAGATGCCGTCGTACGTGGCTGCAGACATCTCCCTCATCTTCCCCTCCATCTCCACGATGGACAGGTCCCTCAGACTCACCGTCCTCTCCAGCTGACGGACCTGCAGCGCACAAAGACACGGGACAGGACGGTTCACTTTTCTTAACAACACTTTTAGCAATGTTTCTATTGAGCTAACTATAGGTATGATATAGGCCTATATGGAGTTATAGGGAACTAATTTAGCAACTTTTGCATTACGTTTCACTTTTAGAGAAAAAAGCAAGATGGAAAAACAGGGACACGGAACTTCATTGCACCTTTGACTGCCGCAAGGATCTGTACATCATTTTTATATGTGTGTATGAAGCAGTGGTGGGCCGTCAGGGCCTGCAAAGCCTTCTCTGCTGGCCTAAACAGAGTCACAAAGTTATAGCTATTTTATAATTTTTCTGAAATACACGACATGTATCATAATTCATAAAAATATTTTCCCCATTATCTTATTTTCTCATTGCACAGCTACTGTCTTCCTCAATTGCTCTGCTTCCAGTGCAGCTTGTTTTAAGTAGAGCTTTTATCCAATCAGATTTCACCTCTGTGTCTCTAGGTAAGAAGAGAGGCCCCAGGCCTGCAGACTCACAAGTGCATCCATGTTCAGTTTAAGTGAATGGGGACGATATTGTTGAGTGTCATAGTCTTCAACCAATCAGATCTTTAGTTTAACATTATTTGACGCGCCAGAGCGGCCTGCTGGCCTACAACTACGTCAGCATTACGTGCAGCTCTGAGATTCAGCGTGTGCTGTGATTGGCCAGTGGGCGAGCATGTGACTATCGTGAAACGGATTTGTGAGTTGGGATTTAACTGTGGGATTAAACTCTTTGTCAACAAAGAAAGGAGGATGTGATCAGCATTTGGTAAGTCAACTGGTTCGTTTTTTTACATCTAATATCTGAATGGCCCTTGAGTGTGTAGCAGAATGCATGTTACTGCTGTTGTTTTTCCGTTAAGCTAGTTAGCGTAGCCTCGCAGAACACTTGCGGGGCCCCAGCTGTTTTTGTTCCGGTTCAGAGGTCACACAGACCGCTGTCTCCTAGTGAGCGCAGAAAACATTATATTTCCTACAATTTAAGCTTCTGCATTTTCCAAATGCACTAGTATGATTCAAACGTATTGTTCGGTTTGTAAGCCTCGTACCGAACGGTTTGATACGAATACGTAACGTTACATAGTTACAGCCCAAGAAACGAATAATAACCCTAGCTGTGGCGCCATCATGTGGTTATAAGGTGGTATTTCAGCAGTGGAGGCCCAGGTATAAAATGCACGGCCCGCCACTGGTATGAAGTGACGTTTTCAAATTGTCTTTTAATTTCTGCTGCCTTGACAATCTGATTTAAATTTCTTTATCATTCTGCTTTAAGATGTATTTCAAACTCAGGCTACAGGACTCATCTCACCACATTGAGCAATCGTGTCGTATGGTCTTCAGTTGCTATTGCCCTGCATGCAGCACTGGTTTGTTTGAATTAGTTTACCAATGTACAATATTAGTTCCAATATTGGCTGGGCTCTGAGGTGCCACCTGTGCGGACCGAGACTGGGAACAGGATTCGATTTTGTTATGGGCCTTGGTCTTGGCTAGACTTAACTTAGACTCCCTCATCTCTCTGACCGGACTTAAACTAAAGTTAACAGAAGGTTTTATCACACACTGTTCTTGTTACAATGCAAAACAATTTTGTCATGTCTTTATGCCCTTTTGTCCTTATGTATTACACACTATCTGTGTATATTTAACCTCTTCTGTTGATGCATGGACAATGCATGTTTTATTTTATATAGGAAATCAACGTAGCCTTCTTGGCCAGGTCACCATTGTAAAATATATTTTATCTCGGTTGGTTTTATCTGGTTAAATAATGGTTAAATACATTTAAAAAAAATGTTTAATCCCTTTGGGATCATTCAGATTTCAACTTAATCTTGAGGAATTCACTGCTGGATTACATGTGTCTTTTTTGTCACCTTGTTGTTGAGGATCTCAATCTTGTCCTGGTCCAGCCGGTGCTGGCGGTTGTAGGCCTCCATGGTGGTGCAGGAGCGCTCCATCTCCCGGTTGAGGACGCAAACGATGTTCTCGAACGTGCCCACTTTGAGCTCCAGCTCCTGGCAGCGGCGGCTCAGCTCTGCCACCTTGGCCTTTTCGCTGTGGAGCTGCAGCTCCAGGGCGGCGCCTGTGGAGCTGGGAAGCGGGCTGAAGGAGGTGGCCAGGGACGGGGCGCACGCGCCCTGCACAGGAGTGGCAGTGCCCCCTCCCATCTGGCTCATCTTCAGCTCCAGGTCCCCGAGGGACTGGTGGAGCTCCTGCAGCTTGTGGCTGGCTACCTCCAGGCTCTGGGGCTGCAGGCTCTCCAGGCTCACCTTGATGCCCATGATGAAGTGCAGGAGCAGGTTGAGGTGTTCGTACGAACACTGCCGCTCGTGGTCGTGGAGCTTCTCTTTCTCCACCTCCACTCAAAGAAAGATATGAGCAGAAGCACATTAAGAACACAAACTATAATCTTCATCCATTACATACGAACAGAAAGGGAAAGTTAGGATGTTATGTGAAGTTGTGCCACAGAAGAAGAAAAGAGAAAGTGTACAGCAATGAAATAATGGATCTAATAATGGAAATACACGCTGTACAAAGTATTCATCCCCGCAATTTTTCATGCTTTATCGTTTCACCACATTGACACAAAACAACAGCAAAAATAGTTGAAGTTGAATGGAGACTAGCTCCGGTAATCACAGTGTCTTATTGATGTTATGTTAAATCTGTTGAGCGAAAATTGTTAACAGTTCTAATGTGACTTACTTTTTTTAATCTTACTTATCTTGTGTTTTCTATCTGAATTGAACTTTGGCCTGCGGGCAACTGAGAAGGGGTTTCCGGCTTCTTCTGGGAACCGAAGTGGGGGGCAGCTTCTCATATGTGGGGTAACTTATAGGAAACAGATGGGTCACTCGATCTTAATGTAAACATCCCTCAGACACCAGGATACTGACTGACTGACTGGAGTTTGATTGACAGGCAGCTTCCTGCTGCAGTGAGAACACGTCCCTCAGACGTGCTTAAAGGGGAAGGGTCTTTGTGGAGAAACTAGAGTCTATGTCTGTCCTTCGGGGTGAACAGACATTTTCAAATTGCTTCAGCTGATAGCAAACCTATGACTCTGTGTTTAATCTTGTGTTTATATTCTGTGTTTTAATGTGTTTTTGTTCTGTTAAACTGTAGTGCACATTTGAGCTGTTTGAGCTCGTTAGATCTATTTGATTTTGTTTTGTTTGTTTGTATGCTATTATCATTTTTCTATATCTTTAACTTGTAATAAATACTTAAAAGACAGAAAGCTTAGAGATACTTTTTGATTTCTCTCAAGGAAATACTTTAATTTCCACCACAAAAAAAAAAGTCAGTTTCCTGTCAAAAACAGCATGAAGACTTAAAGACATCCAAACAAATCCAAAATAATAAGTTTATTCGTTCATGGCGAAGGATCGAAATTCGCTGAGCCGCCACGTCGCCACCCTTCGACAACTTCTTACAATCTTAACAATGAAGCATTATCAAGGTTTTAAGGCTTTCCTGGCAACATTTGAGAGGGATCTGATTAATCTGTGAGGAGCAGGATGTCACTAAGTGGCGCTCTTACTATGATTCTAAATTTTCATATAGATGTGTTCTGAGTCAGGATGATATGACATATGAGAGATTTGGAGCAGATTAGACAATGTACGGCCGAGTTACAACAACTTCCTTTTTCATGGCGAATGGTGTTTTTTTTACGCCACGGATACATAGTTCGATAACTTTTTGATCTTTGAGTAACATTTCACTGCCAAGGTCTCAAGAGCATACTGAAAAAATCTCAAGTCGATCGCGTTAAATCTCTAGGAGGAGTTCGTTAAAGTATGATGCCTTGAAACGGTCCAAAAATGTCATAAAATTAAAAATGGCCGACTTCCTGTTTGGTTTAGTGGAAAATTCCAAGAGGGTTTTTTGTACGCCCCATAACGTTCCACATACCTACCAAATTTCATACAGCTAGGTGAAACCCAATGTTGGGGCTACTCAATAGGGGGCGCTAGTGAGCCAACATTTAATAACGCAGCTGGACAACCCAATCAGATTGCAATTTTCACAAATTCTGGCTTACATGCAAAATTTCAAAGTTCTGCCAGTATCCCAAGCACCTCCTTTTTGCGACGAAACACGAAAATTAATAATAAGAATTAAAGCTGCGAGCAGCATTGGTCGGGCCCTCGCACGTTCACGCACGTCGAGGGTACTGGCAGGACTCTGGTTGACGCGGCCGTGCATTTCCGTGACCATCATACACTGCGTGCACGAGTTAGATTATCTTTCCTGCGTCGACCAGCAGCGTAGCAAGATCGTGTTGCCAGGTCTCAAGCCTCAAATGTGTTGAGGGTACCTCCAATACAATCATAAATGCTTCAGTGTTAGTAACATAACAGACTCTCAGTTTACTGGGATGGGGTTCAACTCCCTGCAGTGTCCTGCTGATTGGATTTGGACTTACGTGAAAGTTAAGAAAACAGTAGTGTCATTTGCTTTCACTTGAACACTTTAATTAGGGCCCGAGCCACCGACAACGTGTGTGGGAAGGGAGCTTTTTGGGGCACTTACCATGCATGAAAACTCACCAAATTTGCACACCTTTCACATCTGGTGTAGAAACTCTGCTGCGCAAGGTTGCATATTTGTGTGTAAAAAAATGGCTCTCTAGCGCCCCCTACAAGGCGGATTTGCGGCGCCTCTCGGCCAGTATGTCCGATTTACTTGAAATTCAACACACATGTCCAATCATGCTAGATCTACAAAAAAGCCAATCAGACCCCTAAGCTCCGCCTACTTAGATTTTCCGCCATCTTGAATTTAGTGAAAAACACATCTTTGCGAACTCCTACACGCTGGCTCCGATTACTACCAAATTTGCTGTAGATCATTATTGGATGTATATCACTCAGATTTGTCAAAAGCTTTTTGATAGCTCTTTGCGTTGATAAGATATGGACCAATGAACTTCTTAAGGGCGTGGCTTAATATCAATACACATAACTTCTCAACCATTTATCGAAAATTCACGAACCTTTCAGCATATGTGCACATCGCATCCTGTAACATACCCTGAGATTTTTTTTGCATTCAGCCAATAGGGGGCGCTACAGTAAACCCGCAATGTTGTGTTTTTTGGCACATTTTCCATTTTTCAGCCTTCGTACTTTAACGAACTCCTCCTAGAGAATTTATGCGATCAACTTCAAACTTGGTCAGGATGCTCTTAAGACCTTTGTGATTAAAAATTATTAAAAGCTAGAGTTTTCGTCGAAGAACCTTGACGTGGCGTGGCGGCCATTTTGCATCATTTTTATGAAAAAACAAGTTGTTATAACTCCAAGGTACATTAACCAATCCACACAAAACTTCTTGTGCATGATGCCACTTCAAGCCTGAACATACATGAATTGAAAAAATAAAAAAAAACTCATAGCGCCACCTACTGGCTGAAGGAAATATTTCTGATTTCTTTTTTTGTGGGGGAGGAGCTTTTTGGGGCACTTGCCATACATGAAAACTCACCAAATTTGCACACCTCTCAGGTCTGGTGGAGAAACTCTGCTGAGAAAGGTTGCATATTTGTGTGTAAAAAAATGGCTCCCTAGCGCCCCCTACAAGGCGGACCGGCGACGCCCCTCGGCCAGTTTGTCCGATTGACTTGAAATTCAACACACATGTCCATATCCGCTAGCTCTAACAAAAAGCCTCTCAGGCCCAAAAATGACCCCTGGAAAAATTTTCTGCCATCTTGAATTTAGTGAAAAACACATCTTTGCGAACTCCTCCTACACGCTGGCTCCGATTGCTACCAAATTTGCTGTGGATCATTATTGGATGTAGATCACTCAGAATTATCAAAAGCTTTTTCATATCTCTTTGCGTTGATAAGATATGGACCAATGAACTTCCTAGGGGCGTGGCTTAATATCAATACATTTAACTTCTCAACCATTTGTCCAAAATTCACGAAACTTTCAGCATATGTGCACATCGCATCCCGTAACATACCCTGACATTTTTGTTGCATTCAACCAATAGGGGGCGCTACAGTAAACCCGCAAAGTTGTGTTTTTTGGCACATTTTGCATTTTTCTGCCTTCGTAATTTAACGAACTCCTCCTAGAGAATTTATGCGATCGACTTCAAACTTGTTCAGGATGCTCTTCAGACCTTTGTGATTAAAAATTATTAAAAGCTAGAGTTTTCGTCGAAGAACCTTGACGTGGCGTGGCGGCCATGTTGCATCATTTTTATGAAAAATCAAGTTGTTATAACTCTAAGGTACATTAACCAATCCACACAAAACTTCTTGTGCAAGATGCCACTTCAAGCATGAACACACACAAATTAAAAAAATTTCAATAACTCATAGCGCCACCTACTGGCTGAAGGCAATGTTTTTTTTTTTTACTTTCATTTATTCCTCCTAGCCACGTGACTCGATTAGTCTCAAATTGTGCTAGGATGGCCTTAAGACATTGATGAAGATTTGGCATAAGTATTGTGAGTTTTCGTTGAACGCTGTTTCCGTGGCGACGCATCGTTCGCCATGCAAAATTGAAATTGTTATAACTCCAAGGTACATTTTCCAATTTGCACAAAACTTCTTGTGCATGATGCCACTTTAAGCCAGAACATACCTGATTTGAAAAATTTCAAAAAACTCATAGCGCCACCTACTGGCTGAAGGAAATTTGTTTCAGTAGGTTAGGATGCTCAACAAATCATGTTACTTTGCACAAGTGTCAAAGGCATCGGAAGAAATATAGGGAATGATTTTTGGCCTTGTCCGTTTTAAATTGCCTCTGTAGCGCCCCCTACAATATTTCAAAAGAGCAGCCCCGGCGCTACGTTTGAGCTACATGTACGAAACTCGGTAGGCACACGTATCCTGCGGAGACTTAAAGATAAGTCTCTTGGCACCATGCTCTAAAACCTACCAGAAGTCGGCCATTTTGATTTTGGTGTCATTTTTCCATAGCATAGTAGGTTAGGATGCTCAAAAATTCATGGCACTTTGCACATGTGTCAAAGGTATCGGAAGAAATATGTGGTATGATTTTTAGCCTTGTCCGTTTTAAATTGCCTCTGTAGCGCCCCCTACAATATTTCAAAAGAGCAGCCCCGGCGCTACGTTTGAGCTACACGTACGACACTTGGTAGGCGCACGTATCCTGTGGAGACTAAAAAATAAGTCTCTTGGCACCATGCTCTAAAACCTACCAAAGTCGGCCATTTTGATTTCGGTGTCATTTTTCCTTAGCATAGTACTATTTGCAAAGCATCATTTCCGGCATCGATCGGTCCCACGCGGGATCGACGACGTCTCGCTCGCGGACGCGCGGTCCGACGGTCGCGGACGTTCTCTGACGCGCAGGCCGGAGTCCGCCGCCGGCCCCGACGCGCCGGGGAGGCGAGGGCCCGTTCATCGCTGCTCGCAGCTTTAATTTAACACTGTTTTCATTTTAAGCTCTTCTGTAACTTTAGATTGTAGTGTGAAGCATTCATTGTAATATTTAACCTGATTCTCATGTAGAAGCTCTGGACAGGTCATTTATACTAATGTCGACTGACATGGTTTGAAAACCCACTGTTATCTAACTTTTGCTCTCCAAGCATCTTAGTTTGCACATATTTAGATCAGAGAAGTCTTTTTCTCATGGTGTGCCCACAAACCCTTTTAATAAGTTCAGTGTTTGGTCCGCTGTAATTATAGAATCCTGCTTACGTCCGTGCTTATCAGTAGGTGGCGCTATGACTATGAGTTAATATTGGCATGCAGAAGTCCTAAAGTCATGACCGTCAACAACCATGTCAAGTTTGGGACAGTTTTGACAAAGTACAGTTGAGTTACAACAGCTTGATGGATGATGGTGAACCATGTAAAATGGCTGCCACACCAAATCCACGTCGTTTGATGAAACCTAAAGCTTTTAGTAACTTTTAATCACTAAGGTCTTGAGATTGTTCTGACCAAATTCTAAGTTGATCTGATTAATTCCCTAGGAGGAGTTCGTTAAAGTAGAGCGCCTGGAAATTGCACAAACGACACTATAAATGCATAATAAATTCAAAATGGCCGACTTCTGTTAGGTTTAGAGCATAGACCCCTAAGACCTTTTTTTAAGTCTACATGTGATACACCTGCTTACCAAATTCTATACATGTAGGTGAGACGTACTGCGAGGGCTGCATCGTCGAAATATTGTAGGGGGGTGCTATCGAGCCGACTTGCCACTCTAAAGCAATAATTCCTACAGATACAATAGGGACCTTGCGGACCCGACGTTGTCGGTGCTCGGGCCCTAATAATTCCTAGAGTTTCAATAGGGACATCGCGGTCTGACGTTGTTGGTGCTTGGGCCCTAATAAACATTAGATTAACAATAGGTCCTCTGCTCCGACTCTGTCGGTGCTCGGGCCCTAATAATTAAAGCTGCGAGCAGCGATGAACGGGCCCTCGCATCCTCCCGCACGTCGGGGGTGCCAGTGGTACTCCGGCTTGACAGCGCGGCCGCGAGTTTGACGTTTTTTCCCCGCGTAGACCACCGACCGTTTGGAACAAGTCCAGCTGAGTTACATCAGCTTTGTTGATGGGGAATCACGTAAAGTAGCCACCCGCTAAGGCTAAGCCATTCCGTCAAACGTAAAGCTTTTGATAACTTTTGTGACGGCCCCTGCCTTTAACCGTTGTCCCTGCAGGGTACTGCGAGGGCATAAAAGCCCTGCTCCAGTGTTGCTCAGGGTGCGGCCTTTCTCCTGCATACAAGGAGTGATCTCTGCCAGCGGCGGCTCGATTATACTTTGGTTTTGATCTTCTTGTGTTTACTTGGTTAAAATAAATAGTTTGTGTTGGGGATTCGACCCCTGAGAGACTGGTGTAAAGATGAAAAATTGACCACTACAGGGTTCCGGTCAGAGAACACGCAGACATCAGTTTGTTCCATACATTTCTGTATTCACTCTGGCATACAGTTTTACTGCATGGTGACAGATTTACAGATGTTGAAAGAGTTTGTACGAAGTTGAAAGAGTTTCTGAAATAAACACAGAAAACGAATTACAGAACTGAAGCATTAATACACATACATTGACAGAAATACAGGCTTGCTAGCCAGGTTAGCCACTTAGCTCAACTTTGGGCTATTAATTGAAGGGCTAATTACGTGACAAACACTTACTGAAAGTAAATACACTTAAGAACATAAGTACAAGTACAAACAGAACAGTTTCACCACATGAGTCCAAAATTAGAGTACGATGACTTACATCATCAATGACTCGATCTGATTCTACCGTTGGTCCTACGTAGGATCTACCGTTAGTGCAGGTTAGTGTAGGATCTACCGTTAGTGCAGCATCATCTGTCCGTGAAGAATTCACAACAGTTTGTTTTGCCATCATCCCTCGTGTCTGTTCTATATTTGTCATAGCCTAAGAGCCGGGCTGTGACACTTTTAATCATAATGGTCTTGAGATTGTATGGACCAAATTTGAAGAGGATCAGACAAATTCCCTAGGAGGAGTTCGTTAAAGTATAGCAACTACAAATGTGCAAAAATCTATCGAGAAATGACACAAAAATCAAAATGACCGGTTTAGAGCATGGTCCTAAGAGACTTTCTTTTAAGTATTTACAGGATACATGTGTCTACCAAATTTCATACATGTAGGTGAAATGTATTGATGGGGCTGCTCTTTTGAAAATGTGTAGGGGGTGCTATGGAGGCAAAAACGGCCAAGCCAAAATCCCATATAAAATATGACTTTGCATGACTTAAGACCCATGTACAAAGTTTCATGAGTTTTTGAGCGTCCCAAGCCACTGAACCATCAGTCGGACAGCGCAGCCGCGAGTCCGACGTTTTTTTCCAGCGTGGGCCGCCTGATGCTGGAATTGATGCTTTGCAAATAGTGCACCACTTCCTGTATTTGCTGGTTGGTGCAGTAGAACACGCGCATACATGCATTATGTTCCTCTATATCAAGTGTAAACCACATTGTGTAAAAGTCATGTAAATCGGATGCCGTTTGTCAGAAAACGCAGATTTCCTTTCGCCAGCAGGTGGCGCTCTGAGTATTAGTGAAAATTTGCTTGTAGACATCCTCGCGCCATGAGTGTTATCAAGCATGGGAGGTTTGGGACCGTTTGTAACAAGTCCAGTTGAGTTACATTAGCTTGTTTTATGGGGAATCACCTAAAGTAGACGCCCGCTACAGCTAAGCCATTCGACCAAACATAAAGCTTTTGATAACTTTTAATCACAACTGTGATTGGGCCTTCGCTGGCCCGACGTTGGTCGGGCCCTAATAATAATAAACATTAGAATAACAATAGGTCCTCCGCTCCGACTACGTCGGTGCTCAGGCCCTAAAAAGTAAATTACAACAACATAAGAATAAAAAGAAGCACACAAAGTAAAAGAAGTGTATAAGAAGTAATAATAACAGCAGTGCCTAATAGAAACTAAAATAGAAAATGTATATTGTACATGACATTGAGAGAAATATTGGCGATAACATTGAAAAGTAATAAAAATAGCACAGGATATAGTGAAAGAAGTACTACACATGATAATGAATCCTCCTTAAGATGGATATCATGTCCACGAGAATGGACGAACAACCCGAAAACATCATTTAAAAACTGTAGTTACCGGATAAAGGACACCCTAATTAGGGGTTCGTACCACATAAAGGGGTTCGTTTTGCTGTGTGTGGCCCCCGAGAAGAGTAGCTGCTACCTTTGTGGCAGCTAACAGTAACAAATAAAGAATAATAAACTGCAATCAAATGTGTGTTTTATATTTGCACTAAACTCTCCATAAACAGGTCTGAATCTTGTTTTCACTTTTTCTGCTGATCAGTGTCAAAAAGCCGAAGGAACTCCATTTCATGTGTTATTATAAAACAATAACTTGTTGTTTAGGTGAATACTTTATGTAGGCTTCATGCATATACAGTACACACTCAGGCTTCGTGCTCAACAACCCAGCCTGCATTCACAGGCAAGCAGCAACAAATTATGCAATAACTGCTCAATTATGTAATACATTTGGAAACTAAAGAATATGCTCTAAATGTAATAAAGACTGTTGTTATATCAGTAAGTATACATTTATCTTCTCATATATTAGTTAAAGTATTGTGAAAATGTATGTTAATATTTACCTTTCTACTTAAATCATTGGTCTGAAAATGTATTTTGTAAACTCGTTCTGGGAGATTTTGTTGAATTTTGCCACGTTATTACATAATCCAGTTGTTGTTACATTAGCCACTGTTACACATAGAGCAAATTATAACAAATGTCTACTTACAGACGTATCGCAGCCAACAACATGAAATCTGCAAGGTGCTTTACATTTACTGCAGAACTTAATATGGTCCACATACTGCAAAACAAAACAAAACAAAATAAAAATGAAAGGAGCTAATGATCTGCAGAACATGTTGTAGATTAAATGGTTAATGAGATAAATCTAACAGAAACTATGAGAAATCACTTTAAAAAGAAAGATGTGGGATACCTTTTCTCTGGGGATCTTTTTCTTCGCACAACCTTCGCAAATCATCGGGTACTTTGGACAGATTTCATCATGAGCCTAAAAAAAGAATGAAAAGTACCTAAAGTTAGATCACTATAACAGAAATATTTCATCCAGGTGTAGTTGGCAACAATGTTACTAAATGTATCTTACGGCAGTGGTCCCCAACCACCAGGCCGTGGGTCATTTGGTACCGGGCCGCACTGGATTCTCTCGCAATTTCATCCGCCTGTGGCTCTTGACACATGGCTAGACGCTTGTCTCGGTCACGTGATACGTTACCTCAAAAATTAAGCCCGAAAACTAGCGAAAATGAGTAAAACACTTTTGGAGACCTTCTTTGAAAGGTCTCTACAACTGTAGAGCCTACAACTTCCAAGAAAAAGAAAACTTCATTTAACAGACAATATCAGGAGTCTAATTAAATATCAGGAGTATTTCTTATGCGCCAAGCCTGCTCTGCATAATATGAGGTGACAGAGGAAGATCAGCTGCTGGAGATTGTAAATGACGGTGGCCTTAAAAGTATGTTTGAGACAACAACTCTGCTGGTGTTTTGGATTAAAATCAAGGCTGAATATCCTGAGATCGCCACAAAAGCACTGAAAACCCTGCTTCCAGTTCCATTTCCAACATCCTATCTTTGTGAAGCAGGATTTTCTGCAGTGACAGCAATCAAAACAAAAGGAAGTAGACTGGACATAAGGAACACACTTCTGGTGTCATTGTCTCGTTGTTAGCCGATGTAGATTGTACAGCGATGTTGGCATGTATACCCAGTGCTAACCCGAATATAATTACGGAGGAATAAAACAACTTGGGGCATCACTTCTGTTCAGTGGAACTCTTTTTCCAAAGTAAAACTTTATTGACACATGTCACCTTCAGAACCTCTTATTGGCTGTTCTCTTTGTCCATCACACAGTACCTGAATTAACTCTATAAAGCCTGCATATGACAATACAAATAGATAACATATAATTGAGAACACATTTCTTCGTGTATGTTAACACTCGTTGCAGAGAAACAAGCTCAGGACTCCCACTGATTCAGCGTTATTGTGAGTTGTATTTATTTATGCATTTTTTATTTGTTTTAATGCCGATCGTATCATTTTATTTCGTCGTGTTTATCCGCCACACGTTGAATGCCGGTCCATGAAAATATTGTCTTACATGAAGCCGGTCCGTGGCGCAAAAAAGGTTGGGGACTTCTGTCTTACGGTATAAAGTTTGAGCTGGTTAAAATTCACAACAAATCGTGAATGGTGATTGGTTTGTGGACTGCTGTTTTGAAGCATTGAGTTCAGCAATTTCGCCTTTTCCATCTTGGATTATGGTTGTCACCATGTTGTGTTTTCGCAACTAATGAACGGAAGTTAACATATTTGGAATGTGAAGGAGTGACGTAGAGACAGTGTATATGGCTCTGGTAGCAACAGCAACCTGTCAATCACAGTGTGCCCGCCCTAAAGCATACTCTGTTTTATGGTCTATTTGACTCTAAATGGACTTAATAAATGAAGTGAGAAGTAGGATCATTTTCTCATAGACTTCCATAGTATTGGACTTCTTTTTGCAACCAGGAGTCGCCCCCTGCTGGTCAGTAGAGAGAATGCAAGTTTTAGGACACTTCGGCATTTGCTTCACTCGGCAGGACCGAAGGTTCCCGCCTGGTTCCAAAGCAAAAGATAAAGAGAAAGGTTTTATTTCTCTGAAGGATCATTTCCATACTGTTGACAGACACTTATAAAAACAGTCTGAGTCTGTCAGTGGCACAAACAAGCACTTTTAGTTGACGTACATTGGCGGTGAGGAGTTGGCTCGAGTGATAACTGTCTGCAGCGTTCTACCTCAATACCGGACCAATTAAAAGAATTGTTGGCCCTTAGACACAAAGAAATAGCGTCCAGGTAGAAAAAAACAAACAGAAGTTGCCCCTAAACACAACCCATTCAACAAACCCTAAAGACAGAAAGTCCCATTGGTCATTCATGTCATTGGCTGACTGGAGGAAAACATATACAACCTGTTGTCATGTGACCAGAGTTCTGTCCCGCCAACCGTTATGACAAATGAGACATGACTATTAATAATATACTTTCAACACAACAAAAGTATGTATGTCCCTGGATCAGGCGGCAACCTCCAGTTCTGTCGAGTGAAGCAAATTCTGCAGTGTCTTAAACTTGTATTCTCTCTACTGACCATCAGGGGCGACTCCTCTGATTGTATAGAAGTCTATAAGAAAATTACCATTTCTCACTTGAATTATTACCTCAGTAAACATGAGTGTATGGTCTCAATCTCTAGTTTCAAGTCTTCTTCAATACAGCATAATGTTCAATTAGTAAATGATGGTCCATTTACAGCAGACCTGGGCATTGTACGGCCCACGGGCCATATCCGGCCCGTTGGCTGTCAACGGGAAATTAGGAATAAAACGTAAATAATTGTACATCATGCACGGAATACAGATGCATTGCTTTTATTTTGAAGGCAACTGCTCCTGTTCTTTAGCTCAATTTACGTACGTTAGTACGTTCGTGGATGTGTGCGAGCAGCAGCATCACTGCAATCCCAATAATGGCAGTGTCGGCAGCCAGAACCGGGCCGGCGTGTTTCTTCAGGCATGCCGAGCTTACGCCGGAGCTGGGCCAGGTTATTTTGGCTACCTGGGATGTGATGGTGATGCAGAGCGGACACGGATATCTGAGGCTTTGCTAGCTAAGCTGCAAAAACCAACATGCTCAGAAGATGCTGGTTCCAGATCCTCTCTCACCGACGATCACCTGTCAGCTGTCCTTCACATATACACCTCAGACATTCAACCTGACTTCAGTGCACTCGTTGACTGAACTGAAAAACTGATAGAGGTAATTGGACTACAAACAAAAGTAATAAAAGTACTAATTTTGCAGAAACATGATCCCTGTCAGTGTTTTACTATTATATATGGATATTACAAATATATATTTGTTTGGCTCATTATTCCTGCTACAGATGTTTATGGTGGAGCTCATTTTAACTCCTTTATACACTGTTGTTCAGTTATGAAAGGTTTGAAAAATTATAATGTGCAAAGTAACTAAAGCTGCCAGACAAATGTAGTGGAGTAAAAAGTACAATATTTCCTTCTGAGATGTAGTGGAGTGAAAGTACAAAGTTGAATAAAATAGAAATACTCAAGTAAAGTACCTTCAATTTGTACATAAGTACAGTACTTAAGTAAATATACTTTGCATTCCACCACTGATCATAATATTTACTCTTACCACCATACAAAACCTTATCAAAACCATACAATTTACTTTTTATAAAGAGGTGGAATACTGTTGAGCAGGATTGAGTTCAGTCTATTAGTCCAGCCCCCCACAACAGTCCCTGTTTCTCATGTGGCCCCTTGGGAAAAATAATTGCCCACCCCTGATTTAGAGTCAAATAGACCATAAAGCAGAGTATGCAGAGGGATTACTGTGATTGACAGGTTGCTGCCGCTACCAGAGACATATACGCCGTCTCTACTTCACTCCTCCACATTCCAAATAGGTTAACTTCTGTTCATTAGTTGCAGAAAATTGCTGAACTCAAGGCTTCATAACGGCAGTCTACAAACCAATGGGTGACTACGTCCACTTTTTATATACAGTCTAATATGTTACAATATTACAGTATGTCCCTAAAAACATCGGCTTCCTAAATTAATTTCATATACAGTGAAATACTGTATTTTATAATTCTAGTGATAGAGAGAAGCCTGACCTTGATGTTCTTTAACAGGAAGGGTTCCTTGCAGTATTTGCAGTTGAGCGTCCTCTCTGGACATTCTCTCTCGTTGTGGCGCTCCTGTTCGTTGGCCCTCATCAGCTCTTTGCAGGAGGGACACAGGATGATCATGAATTCACAGTTGCCCTCGTGGCTGGCCTGCAGGTGACCAACAAAAAAACCTTTAACACTTTTTATAATGTCCTGTCCACTTACTGTTCGATGAACTTGGGTGTACCTTGATGATGTCACTCATTGTAGATTGGGGAGTGTATCAGGATTTAACTGACAATTGCCTTGAAAAAGTCCAGTGTGTTGGAAACGTTATGTATACGCTAAAGTCATTCTGTTTTTTACGTAACGTCCCATAACAGGCGCGTCTCCAAATACATGAAAAAAACTTTGTTGTGAGCTTAATATCCATCCAACATCAGACAGCCCTCTAGACGTCCTATTTTGGTCTCACCATAGCACAGGAACAGCACATATAAAAGTTGGAATGATCCGCATATAAATACATGCTCTCATAGAGTGGTGAAGTCCCGCACCTTCCGTTGGACCACAATGGGACCTTATTTCGAAAAAAAAATAAATATGTACAATAGAAAACGGCGAAAGACACATTTTTTTAATTGTTCCATTTATTACACATATGTTTGTCAATTATAAGTCAAGAGAGTCACATTTTGTCCTAGAACTGTTGAAGTTTAAGACCAAAAAAACATATAATTAGAGAGACTGCACAGACAGAAGTTGCGTGAGTGACATCTCTCGCCGTAGCTACGATGACTATGTGTTCCGTAAGGGTACAACAACGGGTATTGCTTGTTCTTTCCCCATCAAAGCTAGACATTGTTTTGTTTTTTTCTGCTACTTATATACAAAGCTCTAGATTACCTTGCACCAGGGCTGAGCGATATGGAATAAATCAAATATTACAATATTTTGACCAAACACCTCGATATCACTATTGCTACAATATTGTAGAGCTCTCTCTCTGCGCTTTTCACAAACTATTCACATAATGAGATTTTTCGTAAATAATCATCGGTAATCTGGATATTATGAATAAATCGGTAAAGGCAATTAATAAAACAGAACGGTCTGGTGAGTTAAAAAAATGACATCACTTCCCAGAAATGCAGCCTTTAAAACCAGGAAATGATAACACTTATTCGATATTTCAATATCCAGAATCTAAGAAGATATCTCGTCACATATCATGATATCGATATAATATCCATATTTTGCACAACCCTACCTTGCACCTAAAAAAAACATGCTGATTAGATACAAACCAGCAAGAGCCCTCAGGTCCACAGGTGTCGGTCTTTTAACCATCACTCGTTCTAACTCGAAAGCAGCTTAAAACATTTCTCTTGAAAAGAGTCTATTGCTAACGTCTTAGCGTGTGATCGTGATCGTGTGTGTCATGTTTATTTTGGCATATGTATATTCCGCACTGAAGTAATTGCACTTGCACTTTTTTTATGTCATTTTTCAAGTAAAGCGCATTGTGTTGCATTTCTTTTACGCATATAATCTGCTTTATGAATAAAGTTGAGTTGATAGTACGAGGAACAACCACGAATTTGCACCTCAAATTCTTTGATGGTCCCCGTCCACGTGCATCCTTCGTTGGGACAGACGGCCCTCAAGGCCTCCACTTCTCTCCGAGCCGCATTGTCGGGGAAAGCCTGCACGGAGAAGCAGAGGTTGTTGTCCGGTTCGTGTCTTCAGTTCCAGGCGGAGGAGTTGTGTTACAAATGCTCTGCATCAGTTTCCTGGGGATCAAATGTTTTATCTCCTGGCTCTAATTTCCACGGCACTTATGGTCATTCTAGGGATGCGGGACTATCATGGCTTCTTCTATTTTCTACGCTTGCCAAAAATATTTTATCGTGCTGGCTCTACACTCCGACACATTGGATCGGAAAACAAACCATGACTGAGACATTACAGTGTTGAGTACAGAGTTTTAACATCCTCAGAAATGTCGTCTCTCCACACCTGCTACTAGGGCTGCAACAACGAATCGATAAAATCGATAAAAATCGATTACCTCTTGAACCCTAGGCCTATTTTTAGCACTCTGCTCGAAAATGTCTTACCCAAACGCCAGAGAGTGTAAATCTCTAACTACAAGGTCTATTTGAATAATTTAAATGGCATAATAACACAAATAAATGTGAGCTTTGTTAAGATGTGTACATATCAGTGTATATGTTACTGGTAAATGCTGGACAAATGTTAAACACAGCTCAAATTGAACATTTTCAGGTTTGCCTTTTTTTTTTGCCTAAAAAGCACTTTTATTGATTTGAAATGATGCAGAAGCTGGCCTAAACTCTCCCAAATCATATCACAACATGTCAGCAGTCTTTTAAAAATATAATAACTATAATAACCTGTAAAACATGGCTCATTTTCGTCTGAATTTCAGTTTTACGTGATGTATTTGAATCTTACTAAAGCCTGTGATTGGCCGATTTGCGCATGTGACATAAGATTTGAACCGGAAGAGTGTAAGGAGTGTATGATGCGATCTTCGAGTTGTTTGACAGAATTTTAAGCCAATAAAATAATCGAAAACCGTGATCCGCCCCCATGGGTCAAACCCATTGGCCAAAACTGAAATAGGTCAAATGTTAGTTACCCTAAGTTAGATTGATCCCAATTTCTTCAGGAAACAGTTCAGAGCCACATGATGGGTTAGGGTTATTGGTATGGACAGGATATATACAGGATGTTGATAGAACAGTAGGACCCGGGGAAATATGCCTTTGTTTACATCAAAACAGCACAAAGGTAAGGAGTTTTTGAAATATTAGCGGTGAAGCTGGTTTGTTGTTCTGGTGCTTGTTTGCTCACAGCTCTGTGATGGTTTCACTTAGATCAATAATGAAGATATCTTTGGATTCAGTGTGTTATTGGCGTGTTTTCTGCTATTTCGGTTTTCCGTGTTAGCATTTAGCTTCTTCTTATTAGCGCCTACCGGAGTGTGTGGTCGGCTCAGCCATGGCGAAAAAAGAGTGATATTGTGGACATTCTTTTAGTTGCTTATTTGAGTTTGTGTAGAATTGTGTTTGGAGTGTGTACACTGGCTTGCAGGATAGTGTTGAACAGAATCTCTTCGTTAATTTGGTATGAAGCATTAATAATATTTTTGCATGAAAAGTCCATTCTACGACATTTGGAACAGAGCCTCGGAACAGAACGGAGACCTTTTGGGCGTCTTCGGGTACAAGAGGTTTTAAAAGAGTTTGCAACGAATTTCATTATCGATTCGTTGTGTTGCATGATTATTACGCCACTCAATAAAGTCGCGGAGATGTTTGGTGTAGGGCCGAGATCCTCCTTGTGGCACTGGCACCCCAGTGGCAAGTCTTTGGCAGGTGTCGGAACTGTGTCAGTCAGGTGCCACAACTGTGTCAGTCAGGTGCCATAACTGTGGCAGGCGAGCGGCACTGTTTGGTACCCGAGCGGCACTCGTTCGGAAGCTGCTGAGCTGAGCGGGCGGAGCCACATTTCCTGAGAACACCCTTTGTTGTTACGAGAGGTCAGCTGCCATAAATCAGTTTTATGATTTTAGTTGAGTCACCGGAGCCACCCGTTCTCTGTATACATTCTGAGAGTAACCACGTTGTACTTTTTTGTTTCTCATTCATTTTATTTAAGTATGATTTTGCTGGTTTTGCAACAAAAGGGAACATAATACACTCTTTCCAAATTATTACTTTTATAGTCATTTACAACAATCGGCTAAAATAATG
Organism: Pholis gunnellus; assembly: GCF_910591455.1. Classification (NCBI taxonomy): domain Eukaryota; kingdom Metazoa; phylum Chordata; class Actinopteri; order Perciformes; family Pholidae; genus Pholis; species Pholis gunnellus. The sequence goes on from NC_136532.1 coordinate 1,879,869, forward strand.
AAAATAAATCATCCGTTTTATTATCATTTTAAAGTATATATATAAAAACGTTTTAAAATTAAAACCCATAAAATCTTCAATCCAAAAATACGTGTCTGAAAATATCTTCACTCTTCCTCTGCTTATATGTAGGTGTCAGTAGTAGCCACAAGCTGCCAGTGCCAATAGTTGTCACAGGAGTGCCGCCAGCAGTCAGAGGGGTGTCGGAGAGTGCCAGAGAGTGTTGTAGTCAACTATTGTTGCTAACACACTCCCATCAGCCCACATTTATTTATTTATTTGTCTTCTAATGCTACCCTGGTATGTGCTTGCATCATAGACGAACCATTTTCTTGTATATGGTCATTCTATTACCTTTATTTTGACATATTCTTACTTCCGGACTACCTGTCTTACTTTGCGTCGCTCTTCAAAAGAAAAACAAATAAACCATAAAACAGACTATCAAAACATACACGGACCGGGGGGGGGGCACACCCCTCTGACTGCTGGCGGCACTCTCTGGCACCCTCCGACACCCCTCTGACTGCTGGCGGCACTCCTGTGACAACTATTGGCACTGGCAGCTTGTGGCTACTACTGACACCTACATACAGTGGGTACGGAAAGTATTCAGACCCCTTTAAATGTTTTACTCTTTGTTTCATTGCAGCCATTTGCTAAAATCAAAAAAGTTCATTTTATTTCACATTAATGTACACTCGGCACCCCATCTTGACAGAAAAAAACAAATGTAGAAATTTTTGCAAATTTAAAAAAAAAGAAAAACTGAAATATCACATGGTCATAAGTATTCAGGCCCTTTGCTGTGACACTCATATTTAACTCACATGCTGTCCATTTCTTCTGATCCTCCTTGAGATGGTTCTACTCCTTCATTGGAGTCCAGCTGTGTTTAATTAAACTGATTGGACTTGATTAGGAAAGGCACACACCTGTCTATATAAGACCTTACAGCTCACAGTGCATGTCAGAGCAAATGAGAATCATGAGGTCGAAGGAACTGCCCAAGGAGCTCAGAGACAGAATTGTGGCAAGGCACAGATCTGTTCAAGGTTACAAAAGAATTTCTGCAGCACTCAAGGTTCCTAACAGCACAGTGGCCTCCATAATCCTTAAATGGAAGAAGTTTGGGACGACCAGAACTCTTCCTAGACCTGGCCGTCCAGCCAAACTGAGCAATCGTGGGAGAAGAGCCTTGGTGAGAGAGGTAAAGAAGAACCCAAAGATCACTGTGGCTGAGCTCCAGAGATGCAGTAGGGAGATGGGAGAAAGTTCCACAAGGTCAACTATCACTGCAGCCCTCCACCAGTCGGGGCTTTATGGCAGAGTGGCCCGACAGAAGCCTCTCCTCAGTGCAAGACATATGAAAGCCCGCATAGAGTTTGCCAAAAAACACATGAAGGACTCCCAGACTATGAGAAATAAGATTCTCTGGTCTGATGAGACCAAGATTGAACTTTTTGGCGTTAATTCTAAGCGGTATGTGTGGAGAAAACCAGGCACTGCTCATCACCTGCCCAATACAATCCCAACAGTGAAACATGGTGGTAGCAGCATCATGCTATGGGGGTGTTTTTCAGCTGCAGGGACAGGACGACTGGTTGCAATTGAAGGAAAGATGAATGCAGCCAAGTACAGAGATATCCTGAAAGAAAACCTCTTCCAGAGTGCTCTGGACCTCAGACTGGGCCGAAGGTTCACCTTCCAACAAGACAATGACCCTAAGCACACAGCTAAAATAACAAAGGAGTGGCTTCGGAACAACTCTGACCATTCTTGACTGGCCCAGCCAGAGCCCTGACCTAAACCCAATTGAGCATCTCTGGAGAGACCTGAAAATGGCTGTTCACCAACGTTCACCATCCAACCTGACGGAACTGGAGAGGATCTGCAAGGAAGAATGGCAGAGGATCCCCAAATCCAGGTGTGAAAAACGTGTTGCATCATTCCCAAGAAGACTCATGGCTGTACTAGCTCAAAAGGGTGCTTCTACTCAATACTGAGCAAAGGGTCTGAATACTTATGACCATGTGATATTTCAGTTTTTCTTTTTTAATAAATTTGCAAAGATTTCTACATTTCTGTTTTTTTCTGTCAAGATGCGGTGCTGAGTGTACATTAATGAGAAATAAAATGAACTTTTTTGATTTTAGCAAATGGCTAAAATGAAACAGAGTGAACATTTTAAAGGGGTCTGAATACTTTCCGTACCTATAAGCAGAGGAAGAGTGAAGATATTTTCAGACATGTATTTTTGGATTGGAGATTTTATGGGTTTATTTTAAAACGTTTTTATATATATATACTTTTAAATGATAATAAAACAGATGATTTATTTTCATTATTTTAACCGATTGTTGAAAATGACTATAAAAGTAATAATTTGGAAAGAGTGTATTATGTTCCCTTTTGTTGCAAAACCAGCAAAATCATACTTAAATAAAATGAATAAGAAACAAAAAAGTACAACGTGGTCACTCTCAAGATGTATACAGAGAATGGGTGGCTCCAGTGACTCAACTAAAATCATAAAACTGATTTATGGCAGCTGACCTCTCGTAACAACAATGGGTGCTCTCAGGAACTGTGGCTCCGCCCGCTCAGCTCGGCAGCTGGGTGCCGAACAGTGCAGCTCAGGTGCCGAACAGTGCCGCTCGCCTGCCACAGTTCCGACACCTGCCACAGACCTGCCACTGGGGTGCCAGTGCCACAAGGAGGATCTCGCTGTCTCTCGATGTTTGAGTGTTCAAAGCAGGCCCGGTCGCCTGAATACCGCAGTTAGGAATAATGGAATAGGACTCCGGTTCTATTTTGTGGGTTTTTCTCTGAACTGGGGCCATGATTAAGAGGGACGGCCGGGGGAAACCTCAACCGACACGGAAAGGATTGACAGATTGATAGCTCTTTCTGGATGCTGTGGGTGGTGGTGCATGGCCGTTCTTAGTTGGTGGAGCGATTTGTCTGGTTAATTCCGATAACGAATGAGACTCCGGCATGCTAACTAGTTACGTGGCCCCGTGCGGTCGGCGTCCAGCTTCTTAGAGGGACGAGTGGCGTTCAGCCACACGAGATTGAGCAATAACAGGTCTGTGATGCCCTTAGATGTCCGGGGCTGCACGCGGCCACACTGATGGATCAGCGTGTGTCTACCCTTCACCGAGAGGCGTGGGTAACCCGCTGAACCCCACTCCTGATATTAGTCCAGTTTTTTTTTTAATTATTACTTTAACAGCTCAGGGATGTTTAAGGAGCAACCTGTTTGTGCACTTTCTGAAGATTTGTTGCACTGTGAATTTGTCAGTTCTGTTTTTGAATAAAGAGTTGGAAATTAATGCTTTCTTTTTTTTATCCGATTCATCGATTAATCGAACAAATAATCGACAGATTAATCGATTATTAAAATAATCGTTAGTTGCAGCCCTACCTGCTACACAAAGATACCAAAGCAGGCCGAACTCTACTACTAATGACAGACTGGTGATTATGTCAACAAACTAGGGAACTTATGCTGCATTCACATGGAATCGGGCAGACGGTAGATGGCACGGGAAAAACAAACAGTCCAATGCAATGGCAGGATGGCAAACAAAATACATTAAGTGAAATAAATGTATCTCTACAGATAGCAGGTAGCGTGTGTGCATCCATTAGTGAGTGAGTGGGTGTAACAGAGTTAATGATTCCACTTGACATCACTGGCCATTATTTGCCAGTTACTGTATTATTTAAGTTATTACTAATCAATATTATTTCCTCCTATTTCTGTAAATATAATTTACAACTTATTATCATTAGTTTCCCACGTAGACAAGTGTGTTGTGTGTCACATCAGCGCCCTCTGCTGGGCACCTGCAGACTTGAGTGGTGCGCCCTGCTTTCCGTGACCAGTCATCAACACGCAGTCTCCGTGGTAGGTTGATCTGTGACAAGCTCCATTGTGATATCTGTATAAGTTCCATTTTGTCCGTACAATTGTTTCGATTATAATTTCTAGAGCAAATGTTTTATACTGATAACTTTATTTAGCATTAGTAACATGCTAACAACAGCTTAAGCATTTGTTTCTTTACTATGGCAGTTCCCAAAGTTTGTGACCACGAGGTGGGCTGTGTGAGACACCCTGATGTGCATCTGTTTATTATCAGATATGCTACATATATGCTGTCCTATGAATAAACAGTTGGGTGAAGCCAAAGAGACATCAAGTGTGCCTGAATTCAAACACAACGCAAAGAGAGAGTGCACAACTGCTACATGGGCACCTCTGTGTCTGTCCACGGCTAATCTCCCATTCTGCTACAGCAGACTGCATTATATTTTTGGTGGTGAGTTATGGCTGCATTGTCAAGGATCTCTCTTGGTTGCCGTGACTCAAAACACCTTTTGTTGCCTGTTTTATACTGCTATTGACCCTGCTGACTCCTCACTAACTACTCTTAACCGGCTGCTAGGGGCCGCTAGTGATAAGATAAGATGCAATGTAGGGTGAAAAATGTACGTACACCGCCTTGCTTGAGAATGGAGGTGGGTTCCTCAAACAAGTCTTCTTTGATGCAAGCACTGCACTTCTGTGGTCCAGAACTTGAAGGGAGGAAAGGCAAATATTAGATAAGTATAGATACTGTGCCAAAATTAAACTCCCATCTACCGTGTGTCGGACAATATAGATGCTTGATGTTACCATCACCACTCTCCAAATGCTGTTTAGGTCCATGGAGTTCACTCAAGACCCTAGGATCAGTGATTATAAAAGGTAGAATCTCAACTAAAGGTTTTGAGCTTTTGACCGCATCTCATGGTCCTCAAGTGAACACCAGACCAAAACCGGTCACAGCTCCATTTGCTGACGAAGACCCTTGAGATGAAGGCTTCAATAAAGCTAGTAAGTAGACCTTGAGTTGAGATAACATATAGAGCTGAAATTATTACTTGAGTATGTGATTGGGTCGATTGACGAAAATAAATAATCAACCAACATTTTGATTCACTTTTTTTTCTTCAATTAATTGGCTTAGTCGTTTTTTAAACATAGTTGACAAATATTTACTGGTTCTAGTAGTTTGGTATCATTCTGAATATAATATCTCTGGGTTTTTGGACAGTCGGTAGAACAGAACTAGTCATTTGAAAACGTAAATTTTGACAGTAGAAAAATGTGATTTGTGATTTTAATGAAAAAATGATTGACCGATTAATTGAGGAAAACATTGGCAGATAATGGAAATAATCATTAGCTGCAGTCCTACACACGCACTATAGTCTATTTTGTCATTTTATTGAAGGTATTCCTTAAGTTCATTAAAAAAATGGTAAAGTCACAAGTTTAATTTATATCCACACAAGAAACCAGACAACTGTAGCAAATGATATCAGAAGTAATAAGAGAGAATAACATGTTTGTATTGCAATAGTCTCACTGCAGGAAACCCCCGATTACATGCAGTTGGTAAGTAATCAGTTGCCGTCCTGCAGCAAATGCATAACCAGATTTGGGGGCCCTGCTTTTGGGCCCCTATCCAATCTGTGTAACTGTATACAATATGTACCTTGACAAGTTCCCAGCAGGTACAGTGCACAAAGCGAAAATATGTTTTTTGTCATTTAGTTGTGGGAAGTCTATTTTTTTAAATTATTACAGTTCCTGACATAAGACAAGGCATATGATAAAAAATAGCAATAATAATAGTAACAATAATTTAGCAATTAGTGAATACATATCTATACCTACACATGCATGCATACATACATACACACAGAACCATGTAGACAAGAGTTTCACATGCACTAACGTGCACGCATAGCTGGCCAGGTTTTGTAAACAAAGCACAGAGAAACTTGGATTTTAACACACACGGAGGGAGTGTGTCTATTCTCAGGTAGACAATACAACACTATACCTTTTATATAGCACATAGTTGTTTTCGGCTATATATCGAATTTAGCACCATTAACTAAAAAAATATTTAGGAATATGGACTATATAAGCACAATATTAACTAATACAATGTCTGGATTTCAACCAGGGGGACCCTCTCTCTAGGGAGAGTCATTTCACGTGCTGTTCTACACAGGGTTTTTTTAAAAAATAAAGGTGCTTCACAGAGATGCAGACAAGATATGCCTGGCTGTGGCAGCAAATGTTACTCTTTGCAATGCTTGCAACAAAAATTACTGATCCGAAAATACAACTATCTGAAAAAGTAATAAAAAAACGGCGCAGACACATGCGCACTGTAAGAATGAAAAATCAGTGATCTTACAACCAAGCTTGACTTCTCACTGCGCCGTTAGTCCAAATACGAAAAATTATGATATATAGGATTTTTTTAAAGCCTATTCCTGTTTCTGTTTAATGACAAACAAAAGAAACAAACTAAGTCAGTCAAACTTTCGTTCCTACTGCTGTCATTCTAATATAGAAAAACTACTGAAAAGTACACGTAGTAACTTACATGTATTGGATAGACACTTGTCGGGTCACCTTATCCAACATATGGATAAAGGTCATCATAAACTCAGATCAGAAAATGCAGAGTTTAATATTGGCTCGCTTATCGACAAAGATACTAACTGACTGGAATACATTTGAAATGTTCTATCATTTGCCGGACCTTCTAGTAAATTCGACAAACATGTCAACCTGATTTTACATACAAACACTGTGAAGTTCAACTCCACTGCTTGCTTGGGATTGCCACGTCAGAGGAAGCGGGACTAGACTATGAGGGCACCTGGGACAACCCATCACACAGGTTCATATTTTATTGGGATCAAGTGATGATTGGTGAATTACCTGCACGCCGAATTGTTTAGTGGGTCTTCGCACAGTGTTCATCATACTTGTCCGTGTGGTTGCATAGGAGTTGCCAGCAACAATAAGCAGGGCAGCATTACATGTAAGGATATTTAAAGAAGGGTTGGTGACAAGCTCCGATCGCTCATACGGGCTACCCATCTAGCTAGCTCTTTAGCAACGACACTACTCACCTCACAATGTTGTTGAAACAGAACGAACAAAAGCGGTGACCGCATTGGGCTTGTAGGGGCCTTCTCAACACTTTCTGGCACGAGTTGCACAAATGCTTGTCCTCGAGGCTGTTGGCCAAAATTTTCTTTGGGAAGCCAGGTTTCTTGCCTTCCAGGGAAGATGGTGGAGACTGCTCCTGTGCAGCCATTATTCCCCTTGAACAATATCGAGGTTCTCAGCGGGGTGCGTTCAAGAGAGCGAACGCAGCTGAATGCAGTTTTAGAAACAACCGCCGGCAGCGACCCATTGCTCTTTGACAGTTTATTAAAATATGCATCCCTGCTTATGCTAAGAACGCATATTTGATCTTCATATTGCATTGAAAAATAAGACCGGGCGTTTTCATGTGATAGATTTGACAGCTGAGGATGCTACGTTCAGTTGTAAATTACTACGTCTGCCGCCAGGCGCCGCGAGCCCGTGAGAAGAGAGCAGCGACGAGGCGAGTACCACCAGCAAGCAGGCTGCTGCTCAGCGCTAGATTGGATCGCGAGAGCTGCGGCAAAGCAGCGATATTTAAACCGGTATAATCTCGGAATTGTTGTCATCATATCTTCAAAATAAAAGCAAGGTATTCGTATTCAGCAGTTTTAGGATGTGCAGAATCATCTTGTAGAGAGCAGTAGACTATGGTAGAATTGAGGAGTTCCAACTGAAATCATTTGGAAAATATATGAAAGGTCAGTTAATCCAAATGACATAAAATACATACATACATTACTGCTATGGTATTTATCACTGCAGATAGCTTTGCTGGTATTTGCCGAGATTTTCAGATATCTGCCTCTGACATTTTTGCTGCCCCTTAAAATCTACTTAAGAAGTAGGGCCTCCTTTATAATGAGCAGATGGTCCTTCAAAATCTGTTCAGTGATTTATGTTTTTGGATTATCCTAAATAACAGGGAATTAGTTTCTGGAAAAATACGTTGTTGTTGTTGTTGACTTTTCACCACAATGTAGAGCATCAGATGGAGTTCAGTGTCCAGCTATGGAATTTTAGATGCTCAAATTTCGATTTCCTCTTGGGGGCTTTTAGGATTTCTCATCCATTTAACTGTTGAGATTCAAAGTTAATTATTGTTCTTGGAAACTATCCGCTGATATATAATCAACAGTGGCCGAACAGTTACTGAATGGAACTTGTGGTGGGAGTGCTTTCTTAACTGCTGCTTCCGGGGTCAATAATTAACTTCTTGGCTGTCAAATGTATGTTTTTAATGCGCTCATGAGCAAACACGTAGGCTTTATTTTGAAAGATGTAACGGAAGTTGTACATTTGTGTCTCTCGCTTGTCGTGATGTCTATGTGGCCGCTCTCTTTTGCAAAGGAATGTCGCTGCTGCTATATCTCTGTTGGGATGGAGGACTGACAGATGTTTCGAGAAAAAGATGTCGGGACTGCAATTGCTCGTATTAATAAATAACCGTGAGTATTTGTAGCTCATACTACCTGAGAAAAAAGCACCCAGTCTAGCAGCGGTTTAATGCCAATGAGCGTACAAGGGGGGGGGAAGCTAAGCTAGCTAACATCGTCTGGAGAGCTAGCTACAACAGAGCCGAGGGATAACGTTACTCAGCCAGTGTAGGTTACATATCACTGTTTCACTATTGACATGCCCTTCGGAGTATTTGACATTAATCAATTAGGTATAATTCAATCAAAACTTTGATAAATAACCCTGCTAAACAGCCTGGACAGCTAATGCTAACGTGAGGTGGATAACGTTAAAGGGAAAATTCACCCCCAGAAGAATTGAGTCACGGTGTTGCACCGCTCGACTTTACATGTGAGCTGTTCTCTCTTTAAGTTGACCAAAGTCACCCACTGCACGGATGGGAACTAGAGACCCGTCCCGAGGCTGGTCTGGTGGTGAATAATGTAATGGCTCTTGTGACAGCTAGGACCCATTAGGATTTAATAGGGACACGGAGCAGCCATATGGCCTTATTCAGCACTAGTAATTATCTCATTATCGACTAGTCGTTTTGGCTCTAATGCAATAACACATTCACGTAGACGAATCTTACTTATAATTCCAACGTTTTTTCAAATCGTACAAATTTAGCACAGACATGTAATTTCAGGCTAGCCACTTTTTTGTGGATTAGGAAGGAATAGCACGACCGGTGAGAACATTTTTTACTATCGCATTGTAGGATTATTTCTATAGCACAATTTTGGACATGTGCTTTACATTAAAAAATAAAAATATCCATAGATAAAATATGATTAAAAGACAGCACAACGTACATACAATTCTAATTAAACGGGGAGTAAAATATAAAGATAAGTAATGTGAAAGAAAATACTAAGTATAGGAATAAAAACACTGTCAAAACGAACATAGTAGCATCTAAGATCTTCGGGCAGTTTGTTCCAGTTTCATGCAGCATAACAGATACATGCTGCTTCAGACCAAACTCTGTGCTGTTCCAGCTGAGATGAGACATGAATTCTGGTCCTAAACCACTCAGTGATTTACAGTATGCAGCAGCACTTTAAACATATATTCTGGAACTAACTGAAAGCCTAGTGTGAAGATTTCATAACTGCAGTAATAATGGAGATGGAATATTGTTTCATCCAGATGGTTGGAAGAGTGTTTCTGGAAATACATTCAGAATTTAGAACAGCAGGATAAACGACCGTCTGGGTTTTTCCAGTGATCACAGTATCATTATTAATTTAGAATAATTGTTGTCCAGAAAAATTGGATGCTTAGCTCTGTGACTCATGAGAGGCACAAGCTGGGGCAACATCAAAGCAGGTTCTAATGGTGTAATTTCCATCTTACAGGGCTCCACAGTGAGGGTTGCCATTGTCAGTCATTTTGAGTAATTAGCAAACAATGCTTGGCCTTTGGTTGCCATCAATGGCAAACCACTTTTTAACATATAGAAAAAAGTTACAGCAAAAAGCAAAACGTGCCCCCCAAAATCCATTGATATATCATTTTTGTTGCATTAGTGATATTTAAATATGGCTGTTCAAGTCAGAACCAGACAATGTGCATTAGTGTTTTTACTCGCGTGCACAGAGGAATCTCTTTTAAAATGAAGTTGTTATACAACATCACAAACGAAATGTGCAAATTGATAGAACTGACAAAGAACCAGATGAACCTGAATGAAAAACAGTCGTGTGAGGCGAAGTGTCCGGGCATCTTTAAGCGTACGGAAAAATGAGACCGCAAAGCCTGCACAACATATCCCTGACACGTCACATTTCCATTATTAAGCTAACGTATATCTGCATTGTGTCTTCATTACTCAAAATGTAAGCTGACTAAAATTGGCAACCATGTTTTCAGTTTCGGCAACCTTTCTTATCATGTCTACACTTTGAAAGTGAATGGGAGTTAATTCCCAACCATAACTTTTGTATAGCTCCTGGGTTTTGTTTTTCACAGATGATGCTCAAAATTACATAGTAATTACTTCCACCTCTGACTGGCGACCAAGAACATCCAGTCAGATCTAAGAGAACCGCTGCTGAATTCAGAGACGATACTGAGTCACTTGGCTTCATATGTGCTTCTAAGCATGGGTCCTTAACTTCCTCATCCACCAGGACACGCTGTTACAAGACCCCATTGGTTGTTGTGTGACGGACCGTCAGGGGAGTTCCACCACCGTACCGTTACTGTAGAAGCCTGAGACGCACCGGCAAGATGTTTTCAGCGCTCAAGAAGCTGGTGGGGTCCGAGCCAGGGCAGCTCAGGGACAAGAACATTCCGGCTGGCCTGCAGTCCATGAACCAAAGTTTGCAGAGACGCTTCGCCAAGGGGGTCCAGTACAATAGTAAGTGGTGCAGCTAATCTGCAGTCAAATATATTTAGTTTTTAGTTGTTTTTTTTAGTGAAGTTGATTAACTGTTTCCTGATGCACTCTCTTTCCGTATCCAGTGAAAATAGTCATCCGGGGAGATAGAAACACCGGAAAGAGTACTTTATGGCATCGACTGCAGGGCAAGAAGTTTGTGGAGGAGTATCTTCCCACTCAGGAGATCCAAGCCACAAGTATCCATTGGAATTACAAAAGTAAGTCATTGCTGAACCATGTTTGATCACCACTGCTTTTGCCGTGTTTCTATTTTGGTGAATATTTGACATCTGCTGTTCTGTGCCTCGGTGATCTGTTTCAGTGGCTCCATATCAAGGTAAAATTTAGACTTAGCCGCAGCTAACCCAGTTTTAGAGTAGGTGTCCTGTATTTGTGTTAGTCACTCCATACCAAGCAAACCTTTTTTTAGTGTTTGCAGTTGTTGGATCCATAGTAGAGTCGCTTAAAAGTCTGCACATTTGAAGTATTCAAATCAGTGGCCTAAGAGCATGAATAATGCAAACGCCCTTTCTGTTTCTCCTCAGCTACTGATGATGTGGTCAAGGTAGAGGTGTGGGACGTGGTAGACAAAGGTAAGTGTTGACACACGTGCCCATTAAAGAACCAGACTTTCCACAGAGGCTCGCCTCGCTCTAAAGAGTCACGCCTTTGTCTCTCTCTACGGCTGTCAACCTGCCACAGTATTTCATGACACCAAACAGACACATCAGTTTCTGCTTTGTTTGGGTTTCTGTCCTCAGTGTTGACTTTGTCTTTTTTTTTTTTTGCACTTTTCTTGCACTCATCTCAGGCCAAAAATATCCTCTTCCTGAAGGTATAGGTGAGCGCCACTGTAGTGTGTAGAGATTGAACTGGCTTGTGTGCTGTGGGTTTGGCCCTGCCTCGTCTTACTCTTATCTGAATGTCAATATTCCCACGGTTTGCTACGTGGCTACTTTTCTGAGTTTGGCTGACTTTTTTTCTGCTGTGTGTAGCTTAAGCTTAAGAGTGTGGCACCATGTGAGCCGTGACGTGTACCCCTTTCACACCGAGGGCTTAACTGGGGTTGGACCAGCGTTGTTTGTGTGTTTGAAAGGGTTAACCCACATTGACCGACTTTGACTTAACGACACAGGTTGAGAGTTGGGTCGGACCAGGGGGCACACAGTCGTGACGCAGGTCTTCTTAGGTACCGCAAATTCCTCACTTTAGCTTTACTGCTTGATTATTTTTCTTCAGTTTGGCTGACATTTCAACTCGATGTTGTGACGTCCTTTTGTCGGCGACGGGGAAGTAAATAAAATCTGTTGTACCTGGAACAGATGGTAAAGCCCCGGGTAGTCCTGCACTAAATTGATTAACTTCTCCATTCATTTACCGTAAACTGATGTTTACAGATAACAAAAAGATATCTTCCAGCTGTAATTGGTTGTTCCTCGTCACATGACATGTGGAGCGCGCTGCAACGTTCCAGCGTTGAACTATTTTTATCTCAGGGCGAAGCCGTTGCGCCCTGAAAAATAGGCGCTTGGGAACGCAGCGTCGCTTTCGTTTTTGGGTGAGCCCTCCGAGCGTCTACTGACAACAATAAATTTGAATGAGCAAAAAAACGTGACATGGCCCCTTAGTCCATAAACAAACAAGAATGTTTTCAGCTACATTGGAAGTGAAAGGCTGGCGATCGTAACAATATGGATATGTGGCAAGACTTTGAGGTGTGGGAGCTAGCAGTACTACGATCCGTACAGTGGTTTTGGACACACTGCTCTCGCTTATCCGGTACAGCCAACTGTGAGCGCATCTGTTTTTAAAGCGTGTTTGCACATTTTCAATGTGGCTTGGTTTGAATTGACAAAAGAAGGTTTGAACACGGGCCAGATAACCTCGGTCCGACCCTGGTCATTGGTGTGAAAGAGGTATTAATACCAGCATTGTGTTTAAAGGATATTGTGCGTTAAAACACGGCTGCAAGATGCTTTTCCATTAGAAAAGTGGCTGTGCTGCTCTGCTTCTTTTACTTACCGTAATCTAACATAAAGCCACTAGCTAAGCTGTAGGTTGTGATGTTTTTTGTCTTTTCAGCTCGTCTAAAATTGTGATCTCTTGTTCTTTCAGGCAAAGGCAAAAGGCGCGGAGAGAATTTAAAACTGGAGAATGAGCCTCAAGAGGTAATTATCACATGGCTGTCATGTGTTTAGGAAAGAGACTCCTTTATAGTATGTGGGTCAGTGAAGGAGTTTGCCAGAGTAAGAGGTGTAGTAAAAAGAATTAGATTTCCTTCCTGTATCATGTGATTCATGCATTGGTTTAATGTATGTGTTATAGTCGGATGAGGTGGCCCTGGATGCAGAGTTCCTGGATGTCTACAAGAACTGTAATGGAGTCATCATGATGTTTGACATCACCAAGCAGTGGTAAGTGGGTCTGTCCCAATAATAGTATATCTAGTTATTGTTCGATATATGAACATGACCTCTACCCGTTGTATAATTATATTGCCGAGTGTTTGTTCATATAAGACTGTCACCAACATTTTAGTCAACATGTAGAATAAACGTCAGGCGTTCCCAATATCCATTTGACCTTTTGTTTTGGTTGTGTGGTTTTATTTAATTTATGTTTTATTTACTTATTTTTTCACATTCCAATTCCAATTTCTGAATATCTTTAAGAATTAAGTTCATTGCTCTTTCAAATTATGTACTTGCAATACTATGCTATGATATTATCACTATATCAGTGGAATAAATCATCTTAAAATGACTTATCATAACAATATATCGTCCCAAAAATATGTGAGTTATTGTGACAGGCCTCGTGGTCTGAATTGTCTGAGTTGTTGTCCTCACACTGTATAGTCAGTGAGCTCTAATGCTACAATATGCATGGGCAGATTAGGTTTCAGCTGAGAGCTTCCACTGGTAGATTATGTTCTGCTACAAAGGCAAAAACCTTCAAAGACATTTCAACACGGCTATTTTAGGCATTACGTATATTTTCAAATACTATTATGTCTAGCCATGAGGGACATGATGCACCAACAGGTGTTTAGGCGTTTGTTGTTATTGTGGCCATGGCGTACTGACCTGTTACTTTCAGTGTAGTAACAGTATTGGTATCGCTGTTAGTGCCCAACTCTCAGGTGTACATGACGTTTTTTTCTAGTTGAGCACGGACAGGAAATACTTAGTATATTTTTCTTTTAACAAATACACCAAAACCAAAAGTGAATGTATACACCAACAAGTATTGTGTGTGTGTATATGAAATACTGATATATCTTTGTGCCATAGAGGTCCATTTATGTCCAAAAACTATTAAAACCACCACATCAGTCAGTCACACGGGGAGGGGCGGGGCATGTTCTTTCATTACTTTCTTTACATTTATTTCCCTTTTAAATGGTGCCACATTTGTAAGGAACATGCATTTGTGGGATGAGCAGCAGAGCTATGTATGTGGGTTGCGCCCATGAAAAATTTGCCAAATCTTCTCTGCCAATGCCAAACAGAGGTCAGGACTGCTGGCAGGCCATTCCAGCCTCTCCACTCCCAAATTCTGGAGGTAGTCTCTGATAAACCCCACTCTGTTGGCATTGGCAGAGAAGATTTGGCAAATTTTTCATGGGCGCAACCCACATACATAGCTCTGCTGCTCATCCCACAAATGCATGTTCCTTACAAATGTGGCACCATTTAAAAGGAAAATAAACAGGCTTTCCAACGGTATAATATTTATTGCCAAGAAGCATTGTTGCAACAAAGAAATAATCTACCAAACACAAATATCCTTACTTTTTGGGCTATGTTTATATGTGCAGTATACCTTTGAGCCACACAAGGTTTCGTTATTGTTCTGATAATTGTAGCCTGTTTATAACATTGAATTTAATATGAAAGGTTAGCATGCAGTTTGTTGTACTTTTTAGCGATTCACAGATGAGGCCTATTGCGAATTGGGATGCAATGGTTTGTCATTTTGAAAGAGGGGTTCCCCAGAAAAATAAGTTTGGAATACACTGCACTAGAGCACTAAATGTGGATTGATCCACCCCTGAAAATAGTCCCCAACAAATGCAACATTTCCTCCGGTTTGAGTGACATTTGCTTAAAACCACAGTTTAAGTCTCAATTAGGAAGTCAGACAGTATTGAGAGACATAGACTAACATTGTACATTTTTATGAAATTGGTTGACAAAATATAGCGCCAGACTTATCCCATTAGCAGATATGTATAGTATGTGCACATATTGAACTTTTTGTCCTAAGTCCCGTGAAGTTCACCATATATTTTAAGGTATTTTATATTTTAAGAACTTGAAACTGTGCAAAAACATAATTTTCAGCAGCTACATTTTGATATGTGCAGATTTAAACAATCATTAGAGGGAAACCGGTTGATGGGACTGCATCGTACTGAATGATCATTTATAATGTTATTATTTTATCATTATTCGGATCTCATCGAGATGGTAGTTTTCTTTGTTTCTGTTCGTTATTTCACTTTGGGATAGAATGATGTTTACTTCTAGTGTATTGTCTCTATGAGTCACCAGGTGTTTATCAATGTGTGTGAGAGGAGTGTCTGGAAAAACTTGAAGCATGAAGCGGCACATTTAATGTATCTTTGTACCTATTTGGAAAACTAATGTGCCTCTGTAAAAAGAACATGTTCGATGAATGCACTGTGACCATTTAGCACACTTATACGGAGAATTCTTTAGACCTCCACTGAAGTCCACTTAAAGCTGGACAATATATTGATATCGTGATTCGAGACTAGATATCGTCTTACATTTTGGTTATCGTAATAAGCAGTGGCAGGCCGTGTATGTTATACCTGGGCCTTCAGTGCTGTCCTTCTACAGTTGAACAACCTCCTAATAACCTCATTATGGCGCCGTGGCTACGGGTTATTATTTGATTATAGGGGTGTAACAATACACATATTCGTATTAAACCGTTCGGTACGAGGCTTACAAACCGAACAATACGTTTGAATAATACTAGTGCATTTGGAAAATACAGAAGCGTAAATTGTGGGAAATATAATGTTTTCGGTGGACTTCGCTCAACATTGCAACCCACCACGTAAGAGACACTCTGACCCCGGAAACAAAACATTGTACCCTGGTGAGGCACGTGTGTTCTGGGAGGCGTGCTAAACTAGCTTAGCAGGAAAACCAACAGCAGCAAACAAGCTACAAACTCTCCCCGCAGCGTTTAGGCAGCTGTTCCCTACTGATTCAAACCGGGCTAAAGCAATCACCACACAATCCCTATTTTTCCAGACCATAATTCTTGCTTTGTTAAAGAAAACAAAACCCCAAACAGAGAATCAAATGTCCGTCCCTAACCCCGCGCATGACGGGATGGTTCGTCATTATCGGACAATACATATAGTCAAAATCAATGTAATTAACACAATGACAAGAACAAACTCACAAGAACCAGTCCCATATATTTATATGACCACAAAGCATCAATCCAGCAAACCTCCAGCGCTAAAACACGTATTCCACCGCACACTAAAGAGTACGGGCCATTCAAATAGTATTCCCATCAGAGGGAACAATATTAAAACGACACCATAGACAAATTAATACATAAGTAACGCTACTGCAGATGTAAAAACACAAAAGCGCTTCACTTACCAAAGCTGCTGTTCACTTAAAGACAAAGTATATCCTCCTTTCTTTGTTAATGAAGAGTTTAATGACGCGGTTGTACAGTACATCGGTGCGGTTCCGTTCCAGCCAGAGGTCCTCCTGCAAACATGTTCGTTGAGTTGTAGATCCACTCCGCTCTCTCCAAATGTTTTCAAAAGCACCGTAGCTTGCAAGTGTCCTGCCGTCCTATGGTGTTGCTGCCTTGGTTGGCCAACTCAGGTTAGCGTAGCTCCAAACAGCTCCAAACAGCTCCAAACACCAAGACGCTCAGTTGCAAATGAAACGCATTCTTAGCCATAATGCAATAGTGCAACGCTTCTCCGACACTGTCAGCCAGGAATACCGTTCGTACAAATCCTTTTCCTGGCTTGGTCAGGGCTGCAAGCTGTGGGGTTGGCCGACCCTTTCTTAACATTTCTTTCTGGAAATGTCCTTGAGAAATCCGTTTCTCCTCCTCCTTCAGCCATTGAGTCTTCAAAAAACAAGGCTAAAAAAACAAAAGAATCTACACCAAGCAAAACGCTAAAAATGTCATGTCAATGTCATAACTTCTTACATATCTTTCAACTTGAACTGTTACTACTACTACTAAATTCTGCTAGCTGCTTCAGTGTCACAACAGTCATGCTAGCCCAGTGATTTTCAACCGCTGTGCCGCGGCACACCAGTGTGCCGTGGGAGATCGCCAGGTGTGCCGTGAGAAAATGTCCAATTTCACTTAATGAGTCCAACAAAAATATTATTTAGTTGTTGCAAATACTTTGCCATTGTTGAACGTCTGAGCTGCAATATAGTGGATGGCTAAGTAATAAATACTCTTCCATGTCAGTGGGTGGCATTAAGTAGCGCAAATTACCTTGTTAATTTAGGACAGTATAATTA
Source organism: Pholis gunnellus (assembly GCF_910591455.1). Lineage (NCBI taxonomy): Eukaryota > Metazoa > Chordata > Actinopteri > Perciformes > Pholidae > Pholis > Pholis gunnellus. The sequence goes on from NC_136532.1 coordinate 1,897,273, forward strand.
AATGACGCGCGGGAGAGGTTGTGATGACAAGACGAACAGCGATGGAGAAATATTTGAAAAGGAAAAATGCAGACTCTGAACTGGGTCCTGGACAAAATAACCCAGATGAAAAGCCTAGTAAGGATCAACACATTTAGAGACTTGCCATTAAATTGACAGCATATATCCGGCCCTCGGTACAACGGCCCGCCAGAAAATATCATTGTTCATCATAACTGGCCCGCCGCACCACAGAGCTCCGGGACGAAAAGTGGCGATGTGAGCTGGCTTTATGTGCAACATAACGAAGCATCCCACTGCGCTACACCTCCAGCTTCAGGGATCACGGTCGTGTGATCACAGAAATGTGTGATGCAGTAAAAGACTCCACCGCTGTGTTCCCGACTGCGCATTTTGCTGATAAACTTGGCGCACTTGGCACAGAGTTCACTCGGCGATTTGCCAACTTTGCAGCTCAGAAATTTACTACTCAGCAATCCGTTTGCAGTTGAAGTGGAAAGAGCACCTGTGCACATCCAAATGGAGCTGATAGACCTCCAGTGTAATGACACACTCAAGGCAAAGTATGACTCTGTGGGCTGCACAGTTTCCAAGCTTCATCCCCGAAACGATGCCTTAACTCCGCCTACTGTACATGCTGCTCAAATGCTCTGCATGTTTGGAAGCACATACCTGTGTGAGCAGCTTTTCTCTGTGATGAAGATGAACAAAAACCCACACAGGAGTCGTCTCACTGATACACACCTTCACTCCACACTGAGGGTTTCCACAGAACCTAACCCCAGATATTAATGAACTGGCAGCCAAGAAAATATGCCAAACATCTGGCTCTGGCACGTATGCATAAAATAATGTAGCCTACCTAAACATGTATTCTTTTTGCACTTTGTCTAATATCCCTTCTATCCTGTTTATTAAATGGTGACTCTATTTGTCCCTCAAGGTAGTCCCAATTTTTAGTTTTGGCCCTATCTGAGATTGAGTTTGACACCATGGCATATATGCTGTATTATGATAAAAGGTGTAATTTTGTAAGGTTTTTGGTTGTTGGTGTGCTGTGGGATCTTTTTAATGTAAAAAGTGTGCCGCGGCTCAGAAAAGGTTGAAAAACACTGTGCTAGCCCACTGACCAATTACGCCGCACGTTAATGCTGAGCTGCACATTAATGCTGACTACCTCGGTAGCTCTGGCACATCAAAGAATACGCCCAACATGTCAAACTAAAGATCTGATTGGTTGAACACTATGACAATCAACAATATCGTCCCCATTTACAGAGAAGGCTTTGCTGGCCCTGATCACCATTGGTAATAAGGTATAAGTGTTGTCTTCTCCTGGTTAAGGGCTGCATTGCAGTAAAGTTCCAGCTGTTTGATTATTTGGCTTTACCCACTTCGTCATAATATCCAGATTACTGATTTTTTTATCAAAATCTCATTGTGTGAATAGTTTGTGAAAGCAACACAAAGATATCGTAGCAAAATTGATATTGAGTTATTTGGTCAAAAATATTGTGACATTTGATTTATTCCATATCAGCCTGACTTCACGAATACATTTCTATCAGTCTGAGCGTCTTTTAAGTTTCCTTCGCCCACCCACACATGCATGTTTTTGTCACTTGCAGGACTTTTAACTACATCCTGAGGGAGCTGCCCAAAGTACCCACCCACGTGCCGGTGTGCGTGTTGGGCAACCACAGGGACATGGGCGAGCACCGCGTCATCCTCCCCGATGATATAAGAGACCTGATCGCTGGACTGAACAGGTAGAGATCAGCGCTGGGCTAAATGGTAGCTATGGGCGGATGAAGCCTTGTGAAGCTTTGAGGCTTTTTTTTGTCTGTGCCGAAAAAAGATGAGAAGCTTCTGGGCTTCAAACGCTGCCACAACACTGACATCTGCTGGTTTTTGAAGCGTATAGTAGCCCAACACCTCTCTGACTGAATAGTTTAGTCTTGTGTGTGCAAACAAAAGAGTTCAACAAGCCAGCATGTTAGCATTCAATATTTAGTACTTAAATGTAGATATAATTGTGCAATATGGTACATTAACAATCACTAATATATTGTCCAAAAAGCCAAGATTTAAAACTGGTATTAAAACAGTGGAAATCTATGAAATCTCTATGAAATGGTCCAGTGTTGGGGATGGGAACTTAAAACATTCACTGCGATGGTTGACGTGTAAGTCGTTGTATTTATAAGTCAATTCTCCGACTTGATGCAGCGGTGGAGTCTGACCGTAAAGGTGGATTTCGAATTTGAAAGATGTGCTGTAAATAAAAAGTATCATAAAGGCTGCACAGTTACCTCTGTACGAGTCTTGCATGACGATTCTCCCACGCCCTTGTGATTAACCTGTAGGCAGCATCAGCAGATGACAAGACTGCATCACACCATGTGATAAGGTGTGCACAGTCGGAGGTGGTGGAAGTGACAATTTTAACAATAGTGTTTTGGAAGAACTAAATGACTCGGAGAAAGCCCTTTGATGGAGAAAAATAATTATCCTGCCCTAGCTAAAAATGAATAATAAAAAAAGCTCCCATATTGTGTGATCCTTGATGAGGTCTTTTCCACTTGATTAATTTAACTTAAACTGTCTTTCATTCTAATGCTTAAATAAATAATTTGGGTTTCAAATCGTATTATGCCCTCCCTCAGATTAATGATTTATTCCCTCAGATTAGTAGAATAATAAAAATGTTTGCCCAGATACCTGCCAGACTCTGTAAAAGGCAGAAAATCCATGCGGCTCGACCTCCAGGAGCTATGCTGATCTTATATCTTATAAAACTATTAAAGCTGCATTCATCAATATTTTTGTCATAACAGCGGATGAAATCCCTGTGTGAATTGTTTAAAGAGGTTGCTCATAGTGACGAAACCCACATAGAACTGTCAGCCAATAATAGTTTCCCTCAGCTCTACAGAGCTGTTTATCCAATTGTTCTGGTTTTACTGCCCACAAACTCGGCTCTCCTCGACTTCATTCCCAGCAGCAGCAGCAACCACAGTACTCAAACAGCTGACAAACCCAGTTAGAGACCAGCTGGTGAACATAGTGGAGCATTTAGCAGCCATAGAGACAGATATTCTTTTCTGGAGTTGGTGGAGACCAAACAAGAGCAAAAAGGAGAGATTATTGGACGTTTATCAGGTGGACACATGACTCCTAATGAATGCTGGGTGTGTGTAAAGAGAGGGGTTTGCTAACACATTCAACACAAAGTGATAATTATGTCTGATGTTGTTTTTAAAGCTTGTTCTGATACAATGAAGAGGATTATGCTGTATTTGTAGGAAATTGTCATGAAAGTAATACCTGTGTTTTACAGACCAATGGGAGCGTCTTACATCCACTATGCCGAGTCCTCAATGAAGAATGGGTTTGGTTTGAAATATCTGCACAGGTTTTTCAACATCCCTTTCCTGCAGCTACAGGTAAAACAAATTTCACTTTTCATTCGTCATCATTACTATCATAATTATGTAATGTTTTTTGTTAGTTTTCCATCCTGTACTGGTTTATAAGGATTTTAATACATCTGCTTTAACTTTAATAGGAAACTAAGGTGTGTGTGTGTGTGTGTGTGTGTGTGTGTGTGTGTGTGTGTGTGTGTGTGTGTGTGTGTGTGTGTGTGTGTGTGTGTGTGTGTGTGTGTGTGTGTGTGTGTGTGTGTGTGTGTGTGTGTGTGTGTGTGTGTGTGTGTGTGTGTTGCAGAGAGAGACCCTCCTGAGGCAGCTGGAGACAAATCAGCTGGACATGGATGCCACCCTGGAGGAGCTCTGTGTCCAGCAGGAGACTGAGGATCAGAACTATGATATGTACAGTCTGCTTTGTTTCTCTCTACCCGTGCACTGTTGTAGTACAGAGGGACATGAGCAAAAGCTTTTTCGTCTACAAGTTTCTCGAGCACGGCTAAAGCGGCGTGTTGGGGCAATTATGGGTACAAAAATAAATAAATGACGGGAAGGGGGTAATATTCAGAGAGATAACTCTATTAAAGTCTGTTAAAATTTAAGTCATTCATTTATCAGAGAAAATAATATGGAGTGCAAAACTGAGGTAAAGACATTTTAAAGAAATTGGGCCTTCTCTGTGTTGTTTTGGCACAGTGACAGTTGTATTGGGCACGGCCCCTTAAAAGTGTTGAGTGTGTCGCTATGGTTGGGCAGTGTGGTCAATGTTTGGGTATTAGTGTCCGCTGTGTTGAAATACGACACACGCCTATGTGTAGTCAAAGATCAAATTTGTTCGTCTCTACTTTCTTGTAACTTCTACAACATTAGTGTTTAAATCTGTTCATGTAATACCAGAAAGAACATGAAAGAAAATGTATATGTATTTTTCAGGACCTTTCCATCCACTTTACTTACTAACACTTTTGGAGCAACAAAATTCAGACGGCTAGCATTACCACAGTTTTGCACTCCATTATTTATTTATTTTCCTCTTTGCATATTACCCCGTTACCCGGCTCACAATTTTATTTTATTTATTTTTTTAGCTAGAATGGCCCTAAGTTGTATACTATGTGCACCTGATACTTTCTTGTGTGCACCAGAAATTTGAAAAAAAAAAGTTTTGCACCGTTTTTGCACAATTTTAATTATATGTTGTCGGAAGACACAAAACTCTTTTGAGAATTTTAAGAAGGACATATCCACATTTGACTGGGCAGCTGTTGCTGAATCTGTGAAATGTTTTAACAAAGACGAGTTCCATCTCAGTTTATTGCTAATTTCTCGTAAAAGGAACAATCAGTAATCTGTTTTTCAATGCAAATGATAAATAGATTTGTGAAATTGTGTTCGTATCCAAGCTTCTAACTGATATGGGTTTTCTTGAGTGATTAACCACCTTAAAGAACAGAACATCGTCAAGACAATTGAAATATTCCTGATGACTTTACAAGAGCAGCATTTACACTATACAGTCTCTGCGCTGTCTTAATAGCCTCAGATCTTGTTGCAGGTGAATCATACTTTATTAACCAGCCCCATTGTGATTCCTGCAGTTTCTTGGAGAACTTGGAGTCTCGCAGTAAGGGCTTCGGCTCTCCTGGTCCCGCTAACGGTCAGAGTCCTGACTCGGGCTCCCAGTCCCCCGTCGTCCCTCCCAGCGGGGCCTCCACGGGCAGCTCCAGCCCCAGCACCCCTCAGCCCCCGGTTCCCTACCAAGTGCTCCCGCAGTCGCCGTCCGTGTCCACCTCCTCCCCTCCGCCGATAGCCGTCAGCGCAGCGAGTCCCCCTGCTGTTGAGTCGAAGCCTCCGGCCCAGTCGCCCGAACACGTTCAGGCCTCGGCCGCATCAGGAGTGTCCGCCCTCCAGAAACGCGGTTTCATGTCCCGCTGGTTTGGTTCATCTCCTGCCACTGAGGCTCCTGCTTCTGCGCCAGGTGAGTCTTCTCTGAAGATTACCGGAGCAGTAAAAGACTCACACACACAGTCTCCTCTGTCACGTGCACACTGTCTGCTAACTTTTTTGATACTCTCATCCTCCAGTCTGAAACTTACCAACTTTAAAATGATCACAGCACTGGCTGGTGTTGGAATGTCACCTTTTCATTGTGTTATTAGCAAAGCAACATTTATTTATTTTACAGTAATTGGTCTCTGTTTTCCTCAGACGACCCAGCCGAACCAGTGTGTCCTGCTAAGGTTCAGAGTGTAGACGACTTTGTGCCAGATGAGAGGCTGGATAGAAGCTTCCTGGAGGACAGCTTGCCCTCCAAGGCCAAGGTGCCTCAGGCTGCACCGGCTGTGGACAGCGACAGGTGAGATGTCCTCTGAGGCTTTTGTGTCATTTTCAGTTAGCTTCTTAATCCTTTCAGATGATTTGAGTATGTTTCACTGTTCTACATTCCTTTTTTTCCCATAGTTTTTTGAATAGCCTCAACATGCGTTTTTATTTTTGATGTGACGAGATTTACAGTACAAAATGCACAAAACACCCTAAGTTAAGATTTTCCTAAAAGTTTAAATTTACATTCCCTTAAAATATAATCAGTGCCACAAAACACCCTTAAGTCATCTTAAGCTTTCCTTAAAGTTTTCACTTGAATATTTAAAGGTTTTCTCCTTATCTTGGTCTTATACTTAAGAAATCCCATAAAGTTAGTCAAACTGTTGCACAAAAAATCTTAAATACAACATGGCTGAGTTTGTCAATAAATTAAAGCAATGAACGCATCCGGAAGACTGTTCCGAGACCGGCAGAACCCATTGGATATGCTTAACGATGAGCAATTGATTTTACACTAAATTTGAACAATGGCTGCATTAGGCACAGGCTTGCTGCCAGGGAGGTGACAAAACGCCGCCATTTAACGGGAGAGGACCTGTAAGTTGTAACTTTGATTTACACACGTGTACGGGAACCGGTGAATAGACAAAGTGAATACGGTTTTGAACTTTCCAGTCAGTAATAGACAATGTATTTCATGTCCACTGGTCAACTGTGTTTAGTTTAAAAAAGAACCTTATAAGTTTGTTAATAGCAAAAAAAATCAACATCCAGCAAGTCTGCAACCATGAAAATATAACAACCAGTGTTGTGGCTCAATGGCCTGGCAATACCAGCAACCGGTCTCCATGGAAACTAGTATTTTACCGCTGTAAAATCTCTCTCAATGCAGAAAATACCTTGAAGCCTTAAGTGTCTCTGTGCAACCGGCCCCTGGTATCAAACACCAGGCTGTTTGTAGTCACAATAGAAGACCCTCCTCTCTCAATGAGTAAAGGTTAAAAAAAGACTTTTCCTGTCTCGTGTCTGTCCCAGTGATGGCGAGGACAGAGGAAACCCCATGGTGTCTGGTTTCCTGGATGAGCTGGATCCCGACGACACGGAGCCCAGCCTTCCCCAACCGAAGACTCTGCCCCCCAGCAAAGATATCACTCTGACCAGTGACGAGGATGAGGGGGGTCCAGCGGACCCCGCCGTCACACAGAACCAAGACCTGGACAGTGAACCTGAGCTGAAAGCGTAAGTCTTTTCTCACAATGACGTGGATATATGTTGTGGTTATTAAGGGTTGATGTAGAGCAAATGTGGCTGAGTAAGAGCAGAGCCGTCATAGTAAAGGTTAACAACCAGGGGATCAATATTTATGAGCCACATCTTATATAAATAACCACAAAGCCACCGATCGTGTTGCAGCAGTTAATGCCATGAGTACCATCCCCAAAGAGAAGTCCAAATAAGATGATATTAGCAATATATTGGCTTTTCATTTAAAGGGAACATTCAAAATGTAAATACAATGAATCTGAAGTTGTGTTGATGGAATTTCACCTAGATCAATGAAGGAATTAAACTTATTTTAGCTTATGGCATATTTTCCCAAAGTTGGTGCTGCGGCTCTCTGCCGTGCCTTGAGAACGGGCGAAGGGTGCTGCAAGATTTGATAATTTGCTTGTTTTTTGTTTTTTTTAAAGCCTCTCACCAAATGGAAACATTGTTTATGTTTTCAAACTGTGAAGAAATAAGCATAAAACCTGAAGTTATTCAGCAGTTGATGACATAGTGGTACATGGTTGCACAGGTACACAGAGGTCAGTTATGGCGATCGTCGGAGCAGTGATGGAAAGATTTCTCGCTCTAAAAAGAGCTAAAAGCATATGTTGATGCATCTTGGCGCTCGACTATGTCCAGAACGAATTGACTACATTCAGACAGTTCACTGAAAAGCTACATGGCACAGATCTCCATCACTGTCTGATTATGAAATCAGTGTGAGATTGCCGTTCCTGACACCTTGAGCTATCGTTTTCTTCCCTGGTGTTAAAAAAAAATAAAATAAAAGATCAGAAACCAACCATCAGTAGTCAGGTTGCACTCTTTTCGATCTCTCTCCACATGACATGCTACAGCAGGTTCACGTTTCACGTTTTCCCTTTTTCTGTCATATGGGCTCGTGTTTTTAATACAACAGCATCCCCTTTCGCTTGTGTCTTGCTCACACCAACAAGAAGAGGGGTATAGCAAAAATAGTTAAAATAGTTCCCTCCACTTCACATGTGAAAAACACAAAACTCATTTATTCCATTTGAAGGGATCTTTGCGATAGACCCTTTTTGTGCCGAAGTCATAGGTTTGGTCACGGTGTTAGCTGGAGGCAAAAACAAAGGAAAGACGTCTGCAAAGGGCCTTCAAATACACCCTCTGTGGATGAAAGTTACGTTACACAGACCTTCACATACTCGCAGATGTGGAAAGTCTAACATCTACTTTCGTTTGCTTTTAGGAATATACCGACCGTTTATGACCCAATACAGATTCCGGGATCATCCTTTTAAATGTAAGGAACCATCAGGCTTGATTTAAACATTGCGTTCCTAATTTTGTAAAACAAAACTGATATAAGTGCACTGAATAGTTATTTATTCAAATAATGGTATCTGATACCAGATTGGCCAATTGTCACCGATACCCAATCCAGCTATTTGAGAATCAGACCTATATCCAGTAGGGGTGGGAATCGCGTGAGATCCCGTGATACGATATTATCACAATACTTAGGTCAAGATACGATATCACAATTCTGCGATATGCTGAGTATTGCGATAACATATATTGCGATTTATTACCTTTTTTCAACTGCAAATGATGTCCCCAAAGGAAAACTGTGTCAACATGTTTTTATATAATAAGATAACGTTTTCAGTCTGTTCATCTCACTTCAATCATTTTTATTGCAGCAAAATGGGATTGTCAAGCAGACAGACTGACCAACACTCTCATAAATGTTGCATGCACCGGACAAACTTAACTGAATGCAAACATGTCTATAACTTGTAGAAGTACGATATAAGAGTTATATAACTGGTATAACTTGCGATGCGTGGACGTCGAGGGCAGAGAGCCAGTTATGCGCTGCACTCTCCCCATGAGCCTGGCTGCTGTTGGCAGATTTAACGACCGTTGTGAGGCCAGATTGAGCGGGTGAACGAAACACTTCACATGCAGCCAGGCACATGCACCATATGGTGCAAACAATGAAAAGACGCTGCCGTATTTACGTCTAGATGACGTTATGTTGAGTGTTGATGGAGCTGCTACAATGTTAGCATAGAATAGCACCGATCGATCCAAGCTCCATTGAGAAAACAAGTACAAATCGGCATCATTATGTAGTTATTTCGGAGTCCCTTTTTGTCGGTTTATTGCCATTAAATCACAGCCAAATCAGTTTATTGTGTGTTCATACAGCTGTAGTAAACAGCCGACGTGTGGCTTGCTAGACACAGTGAGCTCGATGAAATCCACGGAGCTCCTCCGGACTATGTTATGAACCAGACATGACGGCGTTTAGTTCCCCGTGATATCTGGGACTTCCACAACACATACTAAGCAGAAATAGAGGTTATTTTTTCCACGGTTGATGGCGGACAGTTGAAAGGCTTTAAGGGCGATAAGCCACGGCCCCTCTCCAGAGCGGCAAGCGCGATTCACGCGAATGAACACAAATAGTCCCTGGCGGGGCGAATGACGCTCTTAACACGATTCGCGGCGCGTTAATCTCTGTAGAGTTTGGGCACGGCTGTGTCGGTGAAAAAACACCGCGACGGCCTTCTTTGTTAAATAAAAATCCAAATAAGTCCAGACGTCTGATTCAAACGCGGACAGCGCATTTCTGATTTCTTTTTCCCACCGATGTCTCCCTTTGTTTTGACCAACTTCCTACCAATCTCACTGACCCATGACCTCTGCTGACCTCTCCAGAAAACAACCTAGCACCATCTAGTGGACTGAAAAAGCGATTGATTTTATTTTTCTAGTACCAAAAGGTTTATAGTTTATAGAATAAAAGATCAATACTTGGCTTCCGTGTATCGATACAATATCGCCATGCAAAATATCGCGATACTATGCTGTATCGATTTTTTCCCCCACCCCTAATATCCAGTATCGGTGCATCCCTGGTTGCTTTGCAGTTTAGCAGCTGTTGCCAATGCTGGAATAGCTAGCTTTTTTCCTACAGCTTTTTTCTGTAGGATAGTTGTAGGCATCTCAAGATTTCTACTCCCCCAATTTGTCTTTACCATGCTTGGTTTCTACATCTTAATCCAGTCCCTTTGGTTAATGTTTCTCAAGTAACACTCACGGTCCCGTAGAAAGAGCGGCTGCACATATAGAGAAACTCCTATTTTTATCAGCCATCGTTCAAAAACAAACAGCAACAACAATGCCAACAGAACTTGCTAGCTAACGTGCTCAGAGAATTATTCTGCCCACAAAAACACATCATCGTGGTTACTAACAGAAACATGTCTCTTTTTTTTTCTTTGTGACTGGATGTTCTGTGAATCTTAATATATTGCAATAGAAAATACATAGCCTGAGCCATGAATCACTTCGATGTAGCCGTGGAGATCCTGTAGCTTCTGTGAATTTTCGAAGAATCTTCAATGTTCACAACAGCTGCAGCAAAAGATCCCAGTGGCATCGCAAAAAGAGCCTACAGAAAAACATGGAGTGAAAGATAAAAATGTATACAGTGCGTGTTCCATGTCGCCCTGTTTCAGGCCTGTGATCCACGTCACAAAACCAAAGGTGGCATCTAAAGCTCCAGAGCTCAGAGACCAGAGCGCAGCACCCATCTCCCTCACTCTAACCCCAGCAGCAGAGCAGCTGCCCCGACACCAGGGCAAGAAGAAGGGAAGCCCACCAAGAGCCGAGGACTCCGATACAGACCCCGAGGCCCCTGCGGCCCAGCAGATGCTCTCGTATGTCATGGATGACCCCGACTTTGAGTCAGAAGCGTCGGACACACCGAAGATAACGAAGGTAAAGTCGAGCAGATTGAAGTTGACTCGGTTCGCGGCTCTTTTTTTACTGCAGAAAAAGAGCTTTTAACCTTCTAACCCCGAATGGGACCCACTTTGGTCCTACAAGGGGGGCGACATGTAGTACCAATCACTTCTGAGAACGAATTAAATGATATTTTATGATATTTCAAAAACCTATGTGACGAAGAAATTCTGATAAAATGGACCATGTAACCTTTTTAATCACTCAAAAACATATATATATATATATACATACACACACACACACACACACACACACACACACACACACACACACACACACACACACACACACAAAGTACTACAAGATACTACAAGTACTACCACAATTTCACCTATTTTTCGCCAGGAGAAGGCAAGCTATGTTCACTGTTACCGATCCCAGGCGCGACCTACGGCACTTTCACAGACACACCGCATATCAAACAGCACAAGGACTCCACACTGAATCCAACAATATCTTCCAAATTTCTCACTGTGAAACCGTTCAAAAGTTACATCGAAGAAGCCACACAAAGCACAACACCACACTGCCAAAACATTAGAACCGTATCATAACTTGAGGTGGTTTTCAGGGCGAAAACGGAGAAACACGAAATAAATCCAAATGAGAAATGTGTTCCTTAGCTCACTGTGAGTGTCTGAAAACTAAAATGGCGATTTTCCATTCATCTGAGCCAAAATGGTGGTCAATATGCTGGCCGGCGAATCATATAGGGGCTTGGGGCTTGGGGCTTGGGGCTTGGGGGGGGGGTTGGGCAGCACGGTTTTGGATTTTTAGTGGCTGAAAATTCTGTCAATCACTTCATGGAACTTACTGGTGTGCTCGAAATAACCACCCGGTTCGAACAAGGGGTCACATGCTAAGATCCGCCCACCATAGACTTATCAAGGGCTCCATACACACACAGAGACGAGGAAATTGCTTGGGGGAGAGATATGATGACCCCCAGAGAGGTCAAAATGATGCCAAACAGATGCCAAACAGCTCTGTTATGATAGATTGTACAATATGAGTTATAAACAAAGTGAAATATAGTGAAATATATAGTTTTATAGTATATAAAAGTACAATGGAACAGCTACAACTCCTGGTTCGAAAATGAGAATTTGGCATGTTTTTTCGTACATAAACTTCTATAACTGGGGTTTGCTTCACTTTATTTACACCAAATCTTTTTGTGAGGCACCTGCACCGTTTTTGCTATGAATTGGGAATGTTTCGAGGCTAGCCAGGGCCTCATTAAAAAAATCACAGTGCTTTTTCGTCAGGCGAACCTGGGAACTTTCCCTGTTTGCTGTGTTCTGTCTTCAGCTACTATTAACCAGTAACATATACACAATATTTACTCATCTCAGCAAATCTCACAATTCCTAGTGTTATGGAACCATCAAAATTATTAAAATAGACCTTGTAGTTACAGAATTAGTCTCTTTAGTATGGGTTACAATTTTCGAGCAGAGGCCTACAAATAGGCCTAGAGGTTAAAAGGTTAACGCAAGTGTTGGATTTGGGTATCTTTTTGTCATTCAGTGATTTCCACAGCAAGATACAAATCAGACAGAATTTTAACTTTTTGACTAACACCAGTAAAGAGATTATAATTATGTCAAATCAGAGGCCTTATTTTTCTTCACCTCTTTTTGGAAAAATTAAAACATTTCCTCATGCCATCGTTCATTTTTCAACTGACCCTTTTTCTTCCCAGGACATATTTCCGGTCAGAGACGAGCTTCTGTCCGACCTCTCTGATGAAGATTTGCAGTTAGCCAAGGTGCCAGAACCCCTGAAGCCCACCGTGATCTCCTTCAAACACAAGGACATCACCGACCTGTTTGGCCTCGGCATCCAAGAAGAGGCTTCCGCCACCAAGGACAGCAGCGAGGAGCAGGAAGGCAAGTCATAAAGTATCTGTCCATGCGCCTTTCTAACTCTGAAGTGACGTTTTGATTAGAATCCACACTAGTATCCACAAATAAGCTGTTGTTCTGTTGAGTGACTTAACATTATATCTGCTTTGTTGAGTCAGTATATCACATGGCAGTCTTTGGGAATCTCACGATTTTATTTCGCTGGTGCGGTGTCGAGATTCTCGCTTCAGAATCGTCTTCTCAATTTGAAATTGATTCTTTATTCAACAAAAAGAAAAGTTGGCACTAGCTGCTCCACTTTCTCGGTTTTGCAAAACTAATTATTACTTTGTTAAATGCAAAAATCCAAAATGCTTGTTCAGTGGATTTGGAGTTAGTAATGGTTAAACGTTGTGTAATAGTGATAGATATAGGTTTCTAAAACGTTACGTTTCTACGTAAAGACCTGCGGAAATAACATCAGCAGAGTACGTCAGTTCATCATTAACTAGCCTTAGCACTTCCATGCTACGCTAGCTACTGAAGGTATACTCAATGTCTCGACACATGCAGATTTTTTGCTCATTAATAATGATAACAGTGAATAAAGACCTGCCCATCTTTACAGGAACAGTGTTGTTCCTTAATTTCATGGTCTTCTGTCTGGATCACCAGGTGTTGTAGTGGTTCACTTTTACTCTGTGATCTGCAAATTTAGCTTCTATCTTTATCTTTTCAACCTGTTTTCTCTGCTGAATCAGTTTGACATCCTGAATGTATCCTTCAAACACAGATTGTAGGCACTTTTAGCAACGGCTAAAACACCAAACTCAAGTCTTCAAAACCACAGTCCACAAACCAATGGGTGTATCTGTTCCTCTTTCAGACAAAGAAATCAAACACTCTATCAAAGACAAGAAAGAGAAGAAAAAGAAGAAGAAAAGCAAAGAGGTAAAGTTATTGTTGTTATGTTACACACAGTAAGTTGTAACGTGTCTAAAAGACAGCAGTGTCAACACAATAACTTGTATTCTTTGGTTTTTAGGAAGACGAAAAGAACAAGAAGAAACACAAACTCAAGAAAAAGGAAAAAGACGAAGCTGCAGCGGGAGACGAGAAAGAAAAAAAGAAGAAGAAGTCCCGGACCAAGAAAACAGAAGTGGACGAGTTGGAGGACTTTCTGGGCGGAGGAGCAGCGTTGATCAAACGAGATGATGGGGATTATGAAGAACTATAAAAAATTAAAAACAAACTCCTGGTTCCTTGACTTGTAAGCGCATAAAGCATCTCCAAGCCATACGCAATACGCAAGGCTACCGACAACACCCAGGTAAAATCACTAAAGACTCTGGTACCTGTATGTTCCTTCTGATTGATTTCCCCATCTGCACTACCGCAGTCACTTCCACTCCAGCAAGACCCACGCGTACATAAATAAAAAATGTTGATGATCGGTATAGCCACAGATTGGCTCTTTGTACTTTGACACGTTTGAATATGTTGGCTGAACATTTTGTCTTTGATTTGATACACTCTGCAAGTGATCCACTCCGACTCTGCTACTGTAAATAGGGTCACCGTTTTGTTCTGAATTTGTTTGTTTGGTGTAATATTGGAGAGCATGCTTAAAGTGATGAGTCACTCCTTTGAGACTCCATCGTGTTCTGTCTTTTCTTTTTTTCCTACATGTTGGCTCAAGTGCTCAATGGCAGATTTGGTCTCATGTCTCTGAGGAACAATTTAGATTGAGTTGATTGAAGAATTTTGGCCATCAACAACAAAGGAAATGACTTTCCCTTCTTCACTCTTGGAGTACGTCCACACTAAGCCAGCATTGAAAGCATTAGATGTGACAGTTGCACTCCTCTTCCCTTGTAGTGTGTCAAAGTGGTAGACAAATGATTCAGCAGCTGGGACGCCTTACCGTGTCCTGAAGAAATATGTATTTTTGCCTGGTTTGAAAACTCCTAAGTGGTGATCCATGATGTTGGGACAGTGAGTCAGTCTGTGTACTATAGTCTGCCGTGTCTCTTGGCCAAGTCACAGCAAGAATGTATGACTGATTGTCTAATGTGACCGTGACCATCTTGAAAGAAACACATATTGTGTAATCTGATCCTGGCATTACCAGTTTCCACAAAAAAAGTGTGATGGTGTTCTCTATTAGTCGGCTTATTGTGGACATAGTCTGTGTGAAACAGACGGGCAATATCGAGGTCAGTAAAAATGATCGAGGTCATGTTCATACATCGTACGATAACGTGATTATCTTGACAGGCCTCATTTAAAGCCACATGTCCGCGCCTGTGATTTCATGAATGGTTAATATAACTTGTATAAGTTATTCTCCTGTCCCGTTGGCACAAATCAACAGTTGACAAGCGAACCTAGCGGCCCCCTTTTCTCTGCTTCACCCTGAGGGCGACACACAAATGTTTTCTGCAACTGCCTTAACGGAGGTTTAGCTCCAAGGGAATGACTTTCCACCGTCCTCGTTAACCGTTTTTTAAGTTTTCCTATGGTAAAGCGTTCGCCTCGCCTTTTATCGGTGGAAACAGAGTCTCCGTCATCGCTGAAGCCTGTTATCAGATTTAAGTGAATCAGGACATCTGTTTGTCTTTTGTTTTCCTTTTGATTCTCCTCTGACAGCAACAACACCATCCTGCTAAGGGAGTGTTATGGAGTCGTGTTAATATTTCTCTGCAAGTGAAATTTCCAAGATGTCCCTGTTGTTTTATCCTAGTGTTATTTATTGCTTCCGTTTTGTTTTGTTGCGAAACGTCAGGATTTAGTTTGCGTGAGTTTGTGCTGAAACTGTCAACGATCAAATGCAGCTTTCTACGGATCACAGCTGTTCATATCTCCTATAAACACTAATGGTTCACGTCCACTGCTTTTAAAGACATGTGGTGATATGAACAACAAACAGTATCTTCCATAAACCACCACCTTTTTTTTTTTCAAACAAGTGAAGCATTGTTGCATCTAATAGAAAATAATGATGTGTATATTTAGACAGATTTCATACGGTCTCCATCTTCCATTCATACGTGTTGTACAAAGAAATTGTTTGATATTCCAAAAGTTGAAACTACTCAGCATTGATCCTGAATACTGTGTGCTCTTCCTTTGTTTGTTGTTTTTGTCATGTGATTGAGGATAAATGCTGAAAGTAAATGTACAGCAAGAAAAGAATGTATAAAGTATATAAATAATATCCTTTTATATCTGAAGAGCTTTGTTCCAAAATGATACATACTGAATGTGGAAATATGGAAAAATGTCCATAAAAATCATTGAAATGCTATAAAATGATGGAACCAAGAAAGATCCAACACGGGGGGGGAGAATCTGCTCTCCGGAGTACTGACTATGTGAATGGATATGTGTGTTGTTTTCCAAATGGATGTGTGGCATTTTGGAATGTAACCCTTCATTTATTTTTCACCCCATGACATGTTCCATCTTTACACTGAGTTTGCCTATGTTTGGTTTGTCCAATAAATGCAAACTTATTTCTTCATAAAGATCATTTATTGTCTTTAAAAAAGCAAAAACAAAAAACACCGTGGTTTGGATGATTCTGTGCATTTCTGCAAAAAGAGAAGTATAGCTGAAATGAAGCCAGGACATCTTCCTCCTCATCATGCTGCGACCTCATACTGTGGATCAGCCAGAGCTCTGCTCAGGTGATGTCATCAGGTTGCTCTAAAGCCCAATCCCCAAAGTCCCCTCCTAAGGCCTTAAACCCTGAACCCTCGGGGACGTCACTGAAATCAGCAGGTTAGTGGTTGAGTTTGAGGGGCTTGAAATGGTAGAAATACAAATGGGACGGCACTTTGGCACGTTACCTTGACGACGATCAAATGTTGTCAATTGTGTTTTTTTTATTTTACTCTTACCGATTAAGCGATAATCAAGAAAACTTAGCGTTTGTCAAAACTTCTTCAATAAGCCAAATTAAAAGACATACAGTATGAATAAATCAAGTGTAGTGACTGATTCCTGTAACTAGCCACTCGGCTGGGTGCAGGAGAAGATCGTGTTTTCTTACTGGCTTCGACATAAAGATTCCAGGCTTTCCGTATCTTTGGGTGAGGTTCCCATTTAATTAGAGTTCACAATTGACAATACTACTTGATATCACTTAGCTTTCATGGTCTCCCTCTGGTGTGTCCGGTTTTGTGGTAAAAACCGTGCAATCTCCCCGTCACCCATGCATCATCACCCTGTTAGTTGCACCTGTGCCCCATATATAAACTACCTGCCACACAAATACACACTGCCACCCGTGGTCAACCTGAGTGAGCGCTTCCAATTCATTGACTTCATCAGAAACCTTGGTTATAGGGCGGTCATTGAGAATGGCCTCTACTTCACATAGGATTGTATGAAGGCTTTCATCGTCTAAAGATTGTTGTTGAAGCACAGAAAACAATATCTTCCTGACCATTCTAATGAGTCGCTCCCAAACGCCGCCGTGGTGGGATGCAGAATTCCTCTCCTTCAAACCATTAGCAAGCTGCACTCCATAAGCCACAGATCAACACAGAGCCAAACAGTAGAACATTTTAAACGCTTCGCACCTTGAGATGGTTTTCTGGATGAAAATCGGCACAAAAAAAAAAGCAATCCTTGCAGCCATGTGCTGTCGGTCTGTCTCCGTTCTGTGAAAAAACAGAGTCTCTACGAGTGTCTATAAAGAAGGGGTAATCTTTTAAGTTTTGGCCAATGGGTTTGACCCTTGGGGGCGAGCTTCATAGTTTTGTATTTTTATAGGCTTAAAATTCTGTCAATTAACTCAAAGACGTATCATTACACTCCTTACACTCTTCCAGATTCAAATCTGTGTCACATGCACAAATCGGCCAATCACAGGCTTTGGTACGGTTCAATTGCATTCTGTAAAACTGAAATTCAAATGAAAATTAGCCATGTTTTACAGGTTATTATAGGGCCCAGGCTCTCAAAATGATGCCAAACTGCTGTATTAGATAGATTGAACACTATTCGTGATAAAAGAAGTGAAATATACAGTTATATAGTATATAAAATTACAATAAAACGGCTGAAAATGCTGCTTCCAAATTCAGAATTGACGTCGGCTGACCTGTACAAAAACATTGATATCTCTGGCCTGCTTCACTTTATCAAAGCCAATTCTTTTTTTAAAAGGACTGCTGACATGTTGTGCTATGATTTGGGAGAGTTTAGGCCTTCGTCTGCATCATTTCAAATCAATAGCATCAATAAAAGTGCTTTTTTCTTTCAGGCGAACCTGAACATTTTCAATTTGAGCTGTGTGCTATATTCATTCAGCATTTACCAGTAACATATACACTGATATGAACAAATCTCACAAGTGTTAGTGTTATTATTCCATTGAAATTATTCAAATAGACCTTGTAGTTAGAGAGATAAGCCCCTTTAAGTATGGGTATGAAATTTTCGAGCAGAGGCCTCAAAATAGGCTTAGGGGTTAAAAGGTTTGTTTACAGTAATTGCATGCTAAATGTTTGAACCAGCATATTTATATACTTTCCTATTATACTGTTTTTTTTTGTAAATGTCCACCGAATTGATGAATTGCTCTCATGTGAATCGCCTTCGGTGTTCTGGTCGTTGTGTTAGCGAATATGTTCACTCATCCACCAGACATAGAGCAGCATTAGCATTTGTTAAGAATTGTGTTTCTGACCACCTTGAGTATCTAGGTGGTCAGAGATATTGACGTCTCTTTGAGCTCTGTTTTTGGTCTCCACCAGCTCCTGAGGGAAATACCCTTATCTTTAGCTGCTTAATGCTCCGCTGTGTTCTCCAGGTATAGTCTCTGACTGTGTCCGTCTGCTGTTTGCAGCTGAGCAGGTATTGAACAGCTGGTTTATCAGCGCTTTGGTGGCTGTAAATGAGGTTGATGGGAGCTCGGTTGAGGGCCAGACAAAACAGAGACAATGATCCGACTGCAGAGCTGGTGATCATTTCTGTAGTTAATCACTACGACCATCACCTTTCAAATTGTTCATTTGATCCAATGTTAATATATTTTTTAATGATTAATGCGGCTCTAAAGATAGGTACCTTGCCAAGATTGATGGCCATTGAAGCTCTACTTACAGCTGTGAAAGTAGCCCTCGGCCAGCTTTATGATGGGGTTATCCCTCTCCACTGCTCGGCTAAAGTTGGTGGAGCTCTGCCTACACCAAACCCTCAGCAGGCTCTCATGCTTTAGCTCAGGGACATGTCACTTTCTGCCAATACATTAGCTCACAGGCACCTGCACACAGTACCAATAGTGGTAAATAAAAGAGCTGGTAAACTGCATAACCTACCAATACAATACAAAAGTAGCCAACCCATTAGAAGAAATTTCACCACCTTCACAATTGTCTCAATTTATTCCCTTATTCCCTATACTGATTTGTTTCACTGTGTAATGAGGTCTTTGACACTATGCATTTACCTCATTGAGATGGATAATCTGCACATGTATTATGCTTTAAATTGAAATCAAACAAATGTATGATTTAAAATGATGTGGATACTTCAGCTGTACCCCTGATATGCCCAATGGCTTTATTACAATATCAGTACATTTTATTACGAATTCCAGGCAGTCGTACAGCCTCTAACATCTATTTCAGCTATTGATACCAAATAAAGCAGTTACAGTACGCATCAAGTTGTTTAACTCTGTAAGGGAACATCTAGATTGAAGTTCTCGGTGAAGGTTTTACATGTACCTACTTGCCAAAAGCAATATCCCCCCCCCCCCAGAAATAATAATAAAAATAAGCATAATCTGACCACAGAAAGTGGTTATGCTCAAATTGGATATAGAGTGAAGAGGAAGAGAAGCGATTCCTGACTTTGTCTCACAGTGGGGGAATTTGCAGTTTTAAATAGCAGCAAAAAGGATAGTGCAATAACAACAAGCATCAGTAAATATATAAATACAACAATGAATGAATATGAATACAGTATCAAGTAAGAAACTGGTTTCGAAGGATAAGTGATAATGGAAAAGTGTGAATTTTTTGAAGAAGTTTCATTGTTTTGTCAGGAGCATGATTCAGCGAGAGAAGTTTTAAATAATAGACTAAAAGCGAGGAAACCGCTTCAAGAATAATATTACTAATATTTTTGTGTTTGTTTGTTTCATTCGTTTCTTTTTGTTTGTTTTATTATTTAGTTTTTTTGTTGTTGTCGGATGAGAGAGAGGGTAGGTCCTTAGTCCACCCTCCAGATAAGTGGGCGGCGGTAATGCAACCGAAAGCTGTTTGCCAACCGCCAGGAAAAACAAAAGAAGAAGTCAGTATCGAGCGATTTGGTTGGCTCCTCCTGTCAGCCAACGAAGGAAGCTCTTGTACGCATGTCCTTCTACCTCCACGTGAGTACTCCTCGCCTGCTACCTGGTTCCTCTTCAAAGAAACACCATGGTAAGTCTAAAAATGACTAAAATAATGATATTTATTAGCATGTAGAGTTTTAATAGCTTGGTATGAAATGTTTCATTAGCAGTGCAGCTATGTATTAATGTGACGTTACTGGTCATTCATGTGCGCGTGATATCGCCATTGAATGTAAACATCACAGTTCTGGTCTACATCTTGATAAAGGCTGTTGAAGTTCGACAAATCGACTTTGTATCGTGTATTTATAAGTTGCATAGTTAGTACGAAAATAGCTCATTTTTGAGTCTTGTACAAAGAAGACACCCAGAACTGCGTTTTAAAAAAAACTTTTTTTATAAGGTTTTTCGATAACCTCTAACCACGGTGTCGTAGTGAAAAGACTGATTAGATTGATTTCGCTCTGTCACACAAACGCCATAGTTTCTGAACCAAGCTCACCTTTCCCTGTCCGAACGACATCAGCGTATTAAGAGCCTGTGTTACGTCCCTACTGGTTTTTGAACCTATTGGTTTCCCTTCCGTGCGTGTGTTGAGTCCGCTTAAAAGCAGCTGCTGTTTTCTGCCTCGCGAAAAAGCGTTGATAAAAAGGTTTGGAAGAGTTCGAAGATACGCCCCCAGGTAAACAGTTGTTTCAGTTCACTCTAAACCAAAACAATTCCTGGGCACTGACGAGGTGTGACTTAATAAATAAATTAATGAATTTACTATTAAGCACAAGTGGTGGAGTGCGTACTACCTTAGGGAGTTTTACTATTTTGCTGGACAGGGTTCGAATCCAGGTTGTTGCGATCTTTCCATAAATGTATTTTCTTTAATGTATTTCTTCATACGTGGCTGTGATGTAGTGCTCACTTATACAATTGTAATCCCTGCAATTGATATAAGATGTGGTATATAGATCTCCAGCAATATGTTTGTGAATGTGTGACGAATCAGGCGACAGAGGCAGAAAACAGCTGCAGCTTTTAAGCGAACTCAACACACGCACAGAAGGAAACCAGTAGGTTCAAAAACCAGTAGGGACGTAACACCTGCATCTCTTTGCTTGAGTTGATCTGGTGTGATGTTGTCATTGCAGCTTCGTCGGGAGGTGAGACTGAGACGAGAGTACCTGTACAGAAAGGCACAAGAGGACCGGCTCCGAACAATTGAGGAGAAGAAACAGAAGCTGAAGGGCGCGCTTGAAGGTGGGACGACGTTATCATTTTTCATCCTGCTGTGTTTTGGTACGAAGGCTGGTCGGCAGCGTAAACCATCCTGGTGTCAACACAAGCTGTTCTTTTTTCCCCTCTGCAGAAAATCGCCTCCTTCCAACCGAGGTACGCAAAGATGCTCTGCAGCTGCAGAAGCTACTGGAGTACGATGATGAAGGGGCCGAAGGCGGGTGTTATTATTTCTTATTATGAACAGCATCCTGTCTGATATCATCCCATTTCTGTTTTTTGCAACAATGTGTTCGTTCATATTGATTTTTTGGGTCTTGTCCGCGCAGGTGTCAGCTCCCACATGGACGATGAGTATAAATGGGCAGGAGTTGAAGATCCTAAAGTCATGGTCACCACATCCAGAGACCCCAGCTCCAGACTCAAAATGTTTTCCAAGGTAAGACCGGTTTGTCTGCAATTAATGGCTCAGTCAGGACAGCAGATGGACCTATAGGATATACTACTACATTACCGCACATGTAAAAAAAAAAAGATCTGTTTCTTTTTTAACTAATTATAAATAAATTAGAACAGTACCAATTAATTGCTAGCATGTCTGTAAAAAATAGAGCACAATATGCCATCTGAACACTGTCCACTGCAAACTGGAAATTAAAGTATCCAGTAATAAAAAGATAATAAATGAATGCCTATTGTGGTTAAATTGAGCCGTTTCTAAAAACAAAATTACCAAATTACAAGTTACTTTATCATCTGTAAATGACAAATCTTAAAATGCAGTGTTGTTCCATTTGCTCCAGATTTTTAAAATATTTTATTTATTTATTGACAGACCAAAAATGGTAATTAAATGGATAATATAATGATTAATAATATAATAAATGATAAAATATTTTCAATCCAACAACAAGGCTAACATATTCTTGTTTGGAGCCTTAGATGAACTAAAGCATATCCCAGCATGCATTGGGGGGAAAAGTCCTACATTAACATGTTTGGCCAGTTTAAGGCTGCTTATAATCAGCAATGGAATACTTCAGCCACAAAATGACCATTTGTAAATCACTCACCTCCTCTTATCTGTAATTCTTGAAGGAAAATTTGTTTTTCTCTCATGCCTCGGTGTAGGAGAATCAAAAAACATCAAAAGGTCTTGATGAATTGTAGTTTAACAACTGCCCCGCCCCCCCAACGGCACCCTCTGCCCCCCCCTTGAAGATCGAGTTAATTTTGTTAAATTTTATTTTCTATATAGCGCCAGATCACATCAGAAGTCATTAAAGTTACCTTTCCTATAGAACAGGTCTACACCTTGTTCTTTTATTCAACAAACTAAACAGTCTTATGTTATTTATCTTATTTATAGACGGCATCATTTCTGTCTCTACATGGTTGCGCGTTTACAATTCTCCTCTGCTCTCTATCGCGCACGGTGGAGTTCCGCCCCGATGCGCGCACACAGACACGTGCATGCACACACAGGTGAGCACACTCCCACTAGCGGGCAGAGAGCGCGTCGGAAAATATGTTGCGTCAACCAGCTGAAGAGCAGACAACAATATCTGCGTTTTTAATAAATAAATAGACAGATTAGATGGATAGATAAAATACAGTACATAGAGAATGAATAGGGGATTATTTCAGTTTTCTTTTTGGTTTTAGGAATGTTCTGTCGAATATGTAGACAGCATAAACGGGCCATTTATAGAGTCTCCCTGCCAGTCAACACCATGATTCCTTTAAGTCTTCCCCCCTCCCCCAAAGCTGTAAACCTAGGGGAAACACTGGAAGAAAAAAAAAAGCACAAACTACTGAACAACAGAGACACTTGAGAGACGTGTTGGAGTAAAGAGCAGACTTACAAACAACTTCCTCTTCAACTGTCTTTTCTTCATCACAAACTTGACAGCCGAGAGCAACCAAAGAGATCGGAGATCAATGTGTGTGTGTGTGTGGGGTTACAGGAGGTAAAGCTGATGTTCCCTGGAGCCCAGCGCATGAACAGAGGAAACCACGAAATCAACGCGCTGGTGAGAGCCTGTAAAGCCAACAACGTCACAGACCTCGTCATCGTGCATGAAACCAGAGGACAGCCAGGTACGCCTGTGTTTTACATCAGTCTTTTATTAGGGCCCGAGCAACTGACAACGTCATTCAACCACTAGGGGGCGCTACAGTAAACCCGCCATGTTGTGCTTTTTTGTCACTTTACGCAGTTTTCAGCCTTTGTACTTTAACAAACTCCTCCTACATAATTAATGGGATCAACCTCAAATTTGGTTAGGATGCTTTTCAGACCTTTGTGATGAAAAGTTATTAAATTTGTGAGTTTTCATGGAAGAACCTTGACATGGCGTGGTGGCCATTTTGCCTCATTTGGCATGAACACTAAAGTTAGTAATAAACTCCAAGGTACATTATTTAGTCTCCAGAAAATTACTTATGCATGATGCTACTTCAAGTCTGAGCATATATCAATGCCAACATTTTCAATAACTCACCTACTGGAAAAACGAAATGTCACATTTTATACTTTTATGTACTCCTCCTAGCCAGTTGACCAGATCAGTTTTATATTTAGTAAGGAAAGCCTTATGACATTGAAGATGCTTCATCATGAATATTGTGAGTTTTTGTTGAATGCTGTTGCCGTGGCAATGCATCATTCACCATGAAAAAGAAGCTGATGGTTCAGTGGCATGGGATGATCAAAAACTCATGAAACTTTGTACGTGTGTCATATGTCATGGGAAGACATATTTTATATGTGATTTTGGCTTGGCCATTTTGAATTGCCTCCATAGTGCCCCCTACAAATTTTCAAAAGAGCAGCCCCATCGCTACGTTTCACCTACATGTATGAAATTTGGAAGACACATGTATCCCTTAAAGCCTTTAAAAAAAGTCTCTTAGGACCAGGCTCTAAACCAGGGGTCCCCAAACTTTTTCCTGTGAGGGCCACATCACTGAACATATCGTTTGACCTAGGGCCCGATTATGGGGGGGGGGGGGGGGGTGCGGGGTGCTACGTGCGTGCTACTCGCAGGTGAGCTACTGTTGCATTGTGCGCGCGGATCGGGGCGGAACACCGCCGTGCGCGAAACGGAGAGCAGGGGAATTGAAAACGCGCGACCATGTAGTGACAGACATGACATGCCGGCGTGTAAATAAATTAAGCACAAGTACTCGTCCTTCAAGCTCCCGTCTCTCTGCTCTTCTACTTCTTCTACTCTTCTACTTCTACAGGGTGCGCGCATGACAGCTCTCATCTCGTTCGCCCCCTGGTGGTTGGCTGATTCAGGAAGCGTTTGATTTGATATGTAGCAGAGCACGTATTTTAAACGTTAATATCGCAGACGATCATGCTCATTTAATCGTGGCAGCCCAAATCGTGATCGCGATTAAAATTCGATTAATTGTGCAGACTGAAAAAAAATCATAATGCGTCTCTGGTATTGTTCAGGGGGCCGGACCAAATGTGGAGGCGGGCCGCATCCGGCCCGCGTGCCGTAGTTTGGGGACCACTGCTCTAAACCATACCGGGAGTCTGCCATTTTGATTTATGTGTGAATTTTCCATTGATTTTGGACAATTTATAGGCGATATACTTTAATGAACTCCTCCTAGGTACTTTGTCTGATCCTCTTCAAATTGTGTCAGTACAATCTTAACACCGTTAAAGTTATCAAAAGCTTTATGTTTGATCAAATGGCTTAGCCGTAGTGGGCAGCTACTTTACGTGATTCTCCATCAAAAATGCTGATGTAACTCAGCTGGACTTGTTCCAAACGGTACCAAACTTCCCATGCTTGATGACACTCATGGCCTGAGGATGTTTACAAGCTAATATTTACTAATACTCACAGCGCCACCAGGCCAAAGGAAATCTGCATTTTCTGACAAACAGCATCCGATTTACAGTACATGACTTTTACACAATGTGGCTTACACTTCGGTCGCGGACGTTCTCAGCCGCGCAGTCCCGACGTGCGGGAGGATGCGAGGGCCCGTTCATCGCTGCTCGCAGCTTTAATTATTGTTTGTTTTTTCATATTTCTCACATTAAATTGGTCCCCATGGCTCTGCGCTCCGTTTGTGTAGCAGCGATTATACGTCCTGCTGAAACCACAGGAAGCAGCCGCTAACGAAGCTAAAGTTCTCTCCCAGTTTTCTACTACACACTCATTCTAAGCAGGTTTTGGTTATGTAGTGTGTTCAAGTATACTGAAAAAGTCCCATTGCACAAGTGAAAGAAGCAGCTGCTTTCAGCTGCAAATCATTTCAACTAGTTGTCAATGCTGATAAAAGAGCTCCATCTTGGAAAACAAAGATTAGTAATAATTCTTCAGGAAAAACATTTAGCTCTCTTTTCGTGAAGTCTAATGGACTGTGGCATCTCAAAGTCTAGACACATTTCTGGCACTGTGGAGTATGGCTTGGCGATATGGCCTACAGATAATGTCACAAAGTTTTTATACTTTACCGTAAATATGATACATAGCTTCGTATTTAAAAAAAAATTCTAAAATAATTTCACTGTTTAATTGAACCCTCTGATGCTTATGATCATACCAGCGTGATCATTCTAGTAAAACTAATCTGAATTTCGAGGGAGCACATGTTAGAGGTGCTTTCATTTTGAAATTCCACATCAGAATATCCTGGTACTCTCTGAGCAACACTTTGAGGTGGTGAACTATAGTTTGAAGTCAGATTGGTCATTTGAAATGTTTTATTTATTATGAAGTTTGACTAATTATTCACAGTTAAAAAATTTAACAGGCAGTCTCTTCATCATCATTCATTTCATTTATTATTTAATAGTTATTTATATATTTATTTGTATTGTTTACAGCCTGACTGCTTTATTAATGAATGGGAAATTGCCTGTGATGTTCACTGGGTGGTTGCTTGTCACAAGCCTCATACGTCACACACACACTCGCCCAGGAGAGTTTCTATGAGAGCGAGGGAAGCGAAACACCAAAGTGAGTCTTTGGGCTGCCATGGAATCATTTTAGGCCATTCATACTCCCCAAAGGATGAACTATAATTGAATTACCCTCAACCTCAGTTGTAGCCTTCTAACAGACTGATTACAAATGGCGATCATGGGAAACACATCCGCTTAACACCGTAATAGCATGTTGTGTGTTGGCACTAAATTTAATGACAACCAACCCAAAAGTCGCCTATTTCTTCTAAATTTATCTGAGTATTAAAAGGAAAACAAGATTGCATGCGATTTTAAACGGAGTAGTAGTAGTACGGAGCCTAGTAGTCTGATTTATTTATTTTGGTGCCTGTATATTTTCAGACGGCCTGGTGGTGTGCCACTTGCCGTTCGGACCCACGGCTTATTTCACGCTGTACAACGTGGTGATGAGGCACGATGTCCCAGACATAGGCACCATGTCGGAGGCCTACCCCCACCTCATCTTTCACAACTTCTCCTCACGACTCGGCAGTAGGGTGAGTGAGTGCCGGACTGTGCTTTGTGCACGTGCTGTTGATATTCTCTGTCACCTTTTTGTTTTTTGGATACAACTAATTGATAATTTTGCTCACGCAGGTTTCAAATATCCTCAAGTATCTGTTTCCAGTGCCGAAGGAGGACAGTAGGCGTGTCATTACATTCGCCAACCAGGAGGACTTCATCTCTTTCAGGTCATTGTGAAGCGGCTGCCTCGGTGTAAATGCCATAAAGACTTTGCGGTGAACAGTGATATGAGTAACGCGTCTTCTTTATTTTGATCTATTACAGGCATCACACCTACAAGAAAACGGACCACAAGAACATCGAGCTGACAGAAGTGGGACCCAGGTTTGAGATGAAACGTAAGTATGAATAGATGTTAAGAGATTTTTCATCTTCTATATTTATATATTAGCCTAGCTTAGCACTAAGACTGGAAGCCGGGGGTAAACAGTGTAGTAACTTATCCAAATACAACATGTACCAGCTTTGCATGGTTAAAAGGAGCATAGAAACTGATGGCATTTCATCGTGTGGTCTGTCCCCAGAGAGCGCTGCTACGTGTATTTACTACTCGTGAAACGTCCCACTGGGTTCATAACTTGGACCAGATATTTAAATGACTAAATATACGGTATCCCTTTAACAAAGTCTTTGTTTTGTTCTCGTATAACAAAACTCTAAAAAAGAAAAGCTTTTTTCTCGCAGTGCTAATGTCGGTCTCAACAGAGCCTTGAGTCTGAGCTAGGCTAAACCCAGTCCAGAATTCAAACGGCTGAGAGGGCTGTGAATGTTGTGTAAAAATATCAGTGTTGTTAAACATCTCTGCAGCACGAGCTAAAACTGAAAACGTATTACTCATGAGGAAATTAAACGAGAGAGGAATTACGAGAGAAATACATTTCTAAAGAAACTGCGTGAGTGAATCTTTGACGACAAGATTTTTCACCCAACTTTGTTTATAGAGTATATTATGTTTGAAATAAGTGATCCACTGAAAAGCACCTTCTACTGACCAGTCAAAGCTCGGCCCGTGGATCTTTAGATAATATTACACAATACAAAAGTTTAAATCATAATCCAAACTAAAAGCAACACAGTTGAAATGACAGCTTCATTAATGTGTAAATTAAGTTATAATTTCACTGCTTCATCTAGAGCACGATAGATCTGAATCTAATTACATGTGTCTATTGTATTATATTAAATGAATATGTTGCAGATGTATTCTTATGGGGTGTGACTACATTTTAGCCTTATTCTTTAAGCTGCAACCCCGGCGGTGTGAAACGAACTTGGGGGGGGGGGGGAAGAATCGGTACATATTCCTTGTCATATTTTCATATCATATATTCACTTATGTGTGTCAGCTTCTTGAGCTGTGTTGGAGTCGTGTCTTAGTCACAGACTGGATGTGTTGCCTTGTGTTACTTTGCTTCAGTTACTTTTATGTACGCTGTGTGAGATTATAAATTATGGAGGAAAACATTTTTACCTCTTTGAATTATGTTTTTACATTTATTTTTTATTTGCCTCTAAGTGTTTTTCTCACCGGGGTTACAGCTGAAAGAATAAGGCGAAACTGTTCTCATACACCATAAGAATACATTTAAGCTACAAATATAAAGCAATACACGTGTTAGTATATTCGGATCTATCCTTCCCTATGAAGCACTGATATTATAAATCAGCGATTTCTTGCCAGCTGTCCTTCCTGTCTCAGTCAGTTTAAACTGTTACTTTCAGCCTGAATTATGTGTTTAACTTCTTCGTATTAGTCTAATATTATAGTTTTCTCCTCTTTTGTAAAACATACCGCTCTGCTGACAGCAGACTTGTCCATGTTTTTTTTTTTTATGTGAACACGCTCACAGACAGTTTGAGCCTGGGTTGATTTACCGAGTTGATAACCAGCTTCGTGGGGTCGTGGTTGTTAGGGTTATTTGAGCCAGATAACCAAAATAAATTGTGGGTATGTTGATCCCGCTTCGTACTGAAGGCTCTTGTTCTCATTAAATAGTATTCCTCTGTTCTGTACCACTTTTCTTCTGGGATGTGTAGAATGTTAATATCTGTCCTTTGGCTCAGTGTATATGATCAAACTCGGCACCCTGGAGAATGAGAGCACCGCGGATGTGGAGTGGCGTCACCATGCATACACACACACAGCCAAGAAGAGGAGGTTCCTCAGTGTGCAATAGGAACTAATAAAGCAGAACAAACTGTCAAAAAATGCTTTTTGGACTGTTTTTTAAAATATCTTCAAATGTGGAGTTTATAAAATGACATGTGAGTTTTTGTTTGTTGCATACCAAATATGATAGACCTATAATTTGTTAAAATAAAGGGTTTACCATAGTTGAACTGCATCAAATCCATCATGAGTGAAAGTACATTTCAACTAAATTAAGCCTTTTTTGATAAAAAACAATTGATTAACAAAGATCTAATGCATGTTCTGTATTAAAACTGTTATGTTATTTTTTTTTAATAAAATGTGTAATGATCTATGTTGGCTCAATGGTGTTCAAATGGTGTTCATACTAAGTTTATACTTTATACCATATGTGCAAATATTTACTGTAAGTGTATGAACAACTGCAGGGGATTGAGCATCTCCCTATGTAATTTCATCAGTTAGGATTCAGGTGACACAGGTACTTGTTCTTTCTCACCTAGGGAACGGTATGGTTTGGTCCTCTGCTGCAAAAACAAGATCCCACATTAATTTGCTGTCTGAACGTATAGTTGTGTTCATGAAGAACACATGGAGCAAAATATATGGTGGTCTAATAAGAATTCACAAGCAAATATTAGTTATGTAATTCCTGAAACGGCAGAATTAAATGCAGAGTTATCTTTAAATATGTGTCTCGTAGTACAAATAAATGCAGAGTGATTTGTATCTGAAAAAATGCGTGACAGCGTAAGCGGTATTCAAGAAAATGACATGAAACTGTTAAATCAACTCTCCTGAGGCACTTTATTGAAGAAAATCAAGTACACTATGCTTTCTTTCACAAAATCCACTTTTGGCCTCTTCTCAGCCTGAAACGTCTTTTAAGACCATAAAAGGCTGAGAATGTACCCTAACCGAGTAAAGGTGTGTAACATCAAGATCTAATGAAAACATCATGAAACTGTTAAATCTGAAAATGCATATTTTGCCAGTAAAGTGATGAAAGCATGAGGTATTCATGAAATTGACATGAAACTGTTAAATCAACTGTCCTGAGACACTTTATTGAAGAAAATCAAGTACACTATGCTTTCTTTCACGAAATCCACTTTTGGCCTCTTCCCAGCCTGAAACGACTTTTAAGAGCATAAAAAGTGAAAATGCTTATTTTGCCAGTAAAGTGATGAAAGCATCAGGTATTCATGAAAATGACATGAAACTGTTAAATCAACTGTCCTGAGGCACTCTAATGAAGAAAATCTTTGAAACTATGTTCACTTTCACAAAATCCACTCCTCAGCCTGAAACGTCTTTTAACAGACTGATATATCTCCCCAGAGACAGGAAGTGCCCCATGTTTAGGGTAGGATGGGTCTAAGCATTGTTGAGTGGGTCAAAGAGGTCCAGTCTTGTATACGTGCTCGGCATCTGTCCCCAGCTGAACAAGCACTTTTCTTATATGATCATTTAGAGGGAGAGGCAAGGGAAGAGGTTAAGTACCGGTCTCAGGAGGAAAGGGAAGATCCTGAACAGATTCTGGCTATACTGCAGGAATTGTATGGGTGTACTAGGTCATATGTGTCTTTGCAGGAAGAATTCTTTTCCAGAAAGCAACAAGAGGGGGAAACACTACAAGAATTTTCTCACGCACTCATGTGTCTCATGGATAAGGTTGTAAAAAGGGCCCCAGATGGGTTACTGAACAAGGACGTGTTACTCAGAGATCAGTTTGTCGAACATGTGTCTGATTGTTACCTACGCAGAGAACTCAAGCAGTTTGTCGGGTCAACCCACTGCCACCTTGATCCTTGTCCGTGGTGAGGCCATTAGGTGGGAACAAGAGGGGATACCAGGATGTGGGAGGAGCAGAAGCAACTCTGTCCCTGTGGCATTTGGTTTTCAGCATTCTGTTCAGGGAGACCATCCCGGTTATGGCAAGGCAGGTAACTCCTCTGTTAGCTCTGAGCTAGGCGAACTAAAGGAAATTCTGAGGAATCAGCAAGATCAGTTGAATCAGCTTACCAGAAGTCTTGCAGCACTTAGCCTCAACCAGTTGCAAGAGCGAAGATTTTCTGTGCCCCAAGGTACAAAATGCTGTACAAAGTAACTCTCCGTTATGGTTGAAACCATTGACCCGGTGTCAACGAGGCATGGAACCCAAAGGCCACCCATCAACACAGTAATGGTTGGGCAAGCGGACACCAGATTTTGAGGATCATCTACTGCAGACTCTGAGCCGGGGGAGCCCCCACCTGAACTTTGGCTCAACAGTTCAGAGGGCGAAAGTTTCCCTGGTTCGGAGGAGAGTGCTGATCATTAGAGTTGGTGTGTACTGCTACAGTGGCTGGCTGGGGCAAAGCAGCAACATATTCTCCTTTACACTCTCTTGCAAAGTGACCAGGCTGTTGGCACCTCCTACAAATGACAGTTTTCATGTGAGGCTTTAACTGAGTTCTAGGGACACCGTTAAGGGCTGCTAATGGGCTAGCGATACCGTATGTAGGCTAATTTGAGTTGGATGTGCAGCTTTGTGATGAAGTTATTGCAAATAGGGGAGTGTTGGTGGTTAGGGATCCCTCACACAATATGCCTGCAGTTCCTGGTGTACTAGGGATGAATATCATCAAGGAATGTTATTGGGAGTTGTTTGTACAGCATGGTCCGGCTCTTTTTAACTTACCCTCTGTGTTGCAGGCTCCAACCCTAATTCAGCAAGCTCTCCAACAGTGTCACCAGATCCAGGCTAACGCCCCTCCTGATCGCTCAGGTCGTGTAAAAGTGAAGGGAGGGGGTGCAATGAAACTGGTGGCAGCCACATGCTCCCAACATCACCTGGCAGATGATGTTTTGTTTGAGCCCCTTACCAACGGTTTACCCGCAGGTTTACTAGCATCCCCAGCGCTAGTCCGTGTGATAAGAGGTACTGTTTATATCCCCATTGTAAATCTAGGGACCGAAGATATTTTACTGTACCCTCGCACTGTTTTGGGCACCTTGAGTCATGCCCACCTGGTGAGTTTACCCGCAGGTCTCGAAGTGGGGGAGATATCAGCCACAGTTTCCTCCCAGACTGTAACCAGCACGGTGCAGGACAAAATTGCGCCAGCTGATCTAACGGCACTCAACGAGCCGGAGCATTGTCAGGTCAGGTCTTTACTGCAGAAGTACAGTGGTGTCTTTTCTGCCCATGAAGGAGACATAGGTTGCACTAATCTCATTTCCCATGAAATTCCTTTAGTGGATGAGGTACCTGTACGTCAGAGATATCGGCGCATTCGTCCGTCAGAGTATGAGGCAGCAAAGACTCACATCCACCAGCTTCTTCAGGCACAGGTTATCAGAGAAAGTAGTAGCCCTTTTGCCTCTTCCATTGTGCTGGTAAAGAAGAAGGATGGCAGCCTTCGTCTGTGTGTGGACTATCGGCTCCTGAACAGCAAGACCAGCAAAGATGCATTCCCATTGCCCCGTATTGAAGAGTCTCTTGACACCTTGTCAGGGGCTTGCTGGTTCTCGACTCTGGATCTGGCTGCTGGGTACAACCAAGTACCAGTCCTAGAAAAGGACAAAATGAAGACTGCATTCTGCACCCCCTTTAGGCTGTTTGACTGGAACCGGATGCCATTTGGGTTGTGCAATGCCCCAAGTACTTTCTAGAGATTAATGGAGAGGATCTTTGGAGATCAGCACTGTCAGTCGTTGTTACTGTACTTGGATGATGTTGTTGTTTTCTCTTCCACCGTAGCACAGCATGTGGAGCGTCTGGATGCCGTACTGGGCCGATTGCAGCAGGAGGGCCTCAAAGCTAAGTGGGAAAAGTGCTCGTTCTTCAGATCAGAGGTAAGATACTTGGGCCACATCATATCCAGGGATGGTGTGTCCACAGACCCTGGCAAGATAGAAGCGGTCTCAAAGTGGCAGCGACCTAACCATGGGTCTGAGTTGCGTTCCTTCCTTGGATTTGCAAGCTACTACCGCCGTTTTGTTGAGGGGTTTGCCAAGCTTGCTGCTCCACTGCATTGCCTGGTTGCTGAACTGACTGGCTCAAAATCACGGAAATCATCAGGAAAAATTCTACCTGCTGCATGGACGGAGGAGTGTTTTAAGGGTAGGTTGATGGCTTCTCCAGTCTTAGCCTATGCTAACTTGACCTTACCATTCATCCTAGAGGTTGACACCAGCTACAGCGGACTGGGTGCTGTGCTCTCACAAGAACAGGATGGTAAGGTTAGACCCATAGCTTATGCGAGCCGTGGCCTTAAGCCTACAGAGCGTGACATGAGCAACTACAGCTCTATGAAATTGGAGTTTCTGGGCCTCAAATGGGCCATGACTAAAAAATTCAGAGATTACCTCCTGGGGCAGAAATGTGTGGTGTATACGGACAATAACCCTCTAAGTCATCTATCCACAGCCAAGCTGGGTGCCACGGAACAGCGTTGGGCTGCATAACTTGCCGCCTTTGATTTCACCATCAAGTATAGGCCTGGTCGCAGTAATCAGAATGCAGATGCCCTTTCCCGGCAGCACCCATTCAGTGCATCGGATTATGCAGCCTCTGGCATCCAAGTTCCAGACTCACTCCAGCAGGCTATTGGAACCAACCAAGCTACACAGGCCACCATCTCAGTTTTCCCTTGCCTCCATCACCTACCCCAGACAGCCGAGAGTAGGTCAATGGGGGCTACGAACTGTGAAGGTACCTGTGTCTAGCGTTTCTGCCATATTCAGTCCATGGTAGTAGGTCCCAATCGTCGGGACACCGATTCAAAAACTAGAGGGTAGATTGTAGTGGGGCACGCTCCTCAGAAAGTGTAGGGTTGTGAACGCAGCCCTCAGGCTAGGCTCCTCCCCCAATTAGTGCCAGCATTTAAAAGGCACCTGTGGTCCTGGCCTCACTCCCTTTTGTCCCCTCTTGTTGCTGTGGTGAGTTTTATATGTATTCCTCCTCTTGTTGCCATCTGACTACTTACCCCATGTTGGAGGTGGTAAATAGTCACAATTTTAACTTGTATTATTTTGCAGCATGGTGTGCCCTTTTAATCTCTGTTTATTATTTGTAGGTTCACCTGCTGCTGTTTTGCTGCGCCTCCATTTTGCTTGTTTTGGTGCCTCCATTTTGTTTGTTTTGTTTTTCTTCTGTTTTGCATGTTTTGGCTGTTTTCCTTTGTTCCTTTGTTCCCCCCCCCCTTAAGGCCTCGCTACACTAGGATAGACAGATCTATACTTGTTTGAAAGCCAAGAATGCAAGCTTTAATTTGATGTGCCATATGTCTGATTTGAAACAGGTCTGTCTTACACAAGTCCATTCGGATGGATTTGAGTGTCGACCCTCACCGACAATTCCGAGCTGGCCTGTTTTACAGTAACTCAAACTAATGCTGAAAGCCGACAAAAGCTGACTCAGCAAACCACTTGGGCTCTGTTTGAAGGTGTGAATGTGAGCTTCAAAATGCAGTTTCACTTTAGAAAGACAGATGAGGCTAGCGAAGGACAGAGGTGGCGTTGTTGGTTCTCTTTAATCCCCCCCCCCCCCCCCCCCTTAAGGCCTCGCTACATTCTGGCGTTGATGGCAGGGTTACTGTTGTTGGCAGGGTTACGTGTAGTTAGGGCCCGAGCCACCGACAACGTCGGGCCAGCGAATACCCTATTGAAATTGTACGGGGTATTTTTCTTAGAGATTTTTATTTTTATGCTTTGGGGGTACTTGCCATGCATGAAAACTCACCAGATTTTGCAGACTTGTCAGGTCTGGCGAAACTTGGGGTTTGATATAGGTTGCATATTTGTGTGTAAAAAAATGGCTCTCTAGCGCCCCCTACAAGGCGGGTCGGCGACGTCCCTCGGCCAGTTTGTCCGATTGACTTGAAATTCAACACACATGTCCAAATCCGCTAGATCTAAAAAAAAGCCTCTCAGAACCCTAAGCTCCGCCTACTTAGATTTTCCGCCATCTTGAATTTAGTGTAAAACACATCTTTGCAAACTCCTCCTACATGCTAGCTCCGATTGCTTCCATATTTGCTGTGGATCATAAGTGGATGTAGATCACTCAGATTTATCAAAAGGTTTTTGATATCTCCTTGCGTTGAAAAGATATGGACCAATGAACTTCCTAAGGGCGTGGGTTAATATCAATACACAACTTCTCAACCCATTGTCGAAAATTCACGAAACTTTCAGCATATGTGCACATCGCATACCGTAACATACCCTGAGATTTTTGTTGCATTCAACCAATAGGGGGCGCTACATTAAACCCGCAAATTTGTGTTTTTTGGCACATTTTCCATTTTTCAGCCTTCGTACTTCAACGAACTCCTCCTAGAGAATTTATGCGATCGACTTCAAATTTGTTCAAGATGCTCTTCAGAACTTTGTGATTAAAAATTATTAAAAGCTAGAGTTTTCGTCGAAGAACCTTGACGTGGCGTGGCGGCCATTTTGCATCATTTTTATGAAAAAACAAGTTGTTATAACTCCAAGGTACATTATCCAATCCACACAAAACTTCTTAAGCATGATGCCACTTCAAGCCTGAACATAAATCAATTGAAAAAAAAAAAAATAACTCATAGTGCCACCTACTGGTGAAAGGAAATGTCATATTTTATACTTTTACTTGCTCCTCCTAGCCAGTTCAAAAGAGCAGCCCCAGGGCTACGCTTGACGAACATGTATGAAACTTGGTCAGAACATGTATCACATAGAGACTTAAAAATAAGTCTCTTGGCACCATGCTCTAAAACCTAGCGGAAGTCGGCCATTTAGATTTTTATGTCATTTTTTGATAGATTTTGGCCTATTTCTAGTCGCTACACTTTAACGAACTCCTAGAGAATTTATGCGATCGACTTCAAATTTGTTCAGGATGCTCTTAAGACCTTTGTGATTAAAAATTATTAAAAGCTAGAGTTTTCGTCGAAGAACCTTGACGTGGCGTGGCGGCCATCTTGCATCATTTTTATGAAAAAACAAGTTGTTATATCTCCAAGGTACATCATCCAATCCGCACAAAACGTCTTATGCATGATGCCACTTCAAGCCTGAACATAGTACAATTGAAATAAATTAAATAACTCATAGCGCCACCTACTGGCAAAAGCAAATGTCATATTTTATACTTTTATTTACTCCTCCTAGCCAGTTCAAAAGAGCAGCCCCGGGGCTACGCTTGACGTACATGTATGAAACTTGGTCAGAACATGTATCACATAGAGACTTAAAAATAAGGCTGTTGAGACCATGCTCTTAACTGTACCGGAAGTCGGCCATTTTGATTTGTATGTCATTTTTTGATTGATTTTGGCCTATTTCTAGTCGCTATACTTTAACGAACTCCTCCTAGGGACTTTGTCAGATCCACTTCAAATTTTGTCAGTGCAATCTCAAGACCATTGTGATTAAAAATTATTAAAAGCTTTACTTTTGACGGAATGGCTTAGCCGTAGCGGGCGGCTACTTTACGTGATTCCCCATGCAAAAAACTAATGTAACTCAACTGGAGTTGTTCCAAACGGTCCCAAACTTCACATGCTTGATAACACTCATGGCCTGAGGATGTCTACAAGCTAATTTTCACTAGAACTCACAGCGCCACCTGCTGGCGAAAGATACTCTGCGTTTTGTGACAAACATTGTCTGATTTACATGACTTTTAAACAATGTGGTTTATCCTTGATATAGAGCAACATCATGCATGTTCGTGCGTGTTCTGTAGCGCCACACAGCGGATACAGGAAGCGGTGAAGTCTTTTTTACACATGAATTCCACACCCCCTATTACTTAGCCACAGCCCCTTTCATTACAAATGGATTGCTTGGTTTAATATTGTGTGTGACATGTGATTCCACTCAGCAGATACCCCGTTTCATGGATGAGGAATGCCCCTGCCCTGTACAAATCAGCCATGCACCCTTACACAACACATTAACCGTTTGGCACTTACCCTTCTGGACAGCATCTTTCTTTGTTACAGAGACGTTCTGTTTCATTGTTGTGAGTTATCCCACCACTTTAACCAAGCCCCACCCTTTTCTGAACAAAGGAACCATTTCTCCTATTATCTGTGTGACATATCAAACCAATCCCAATCCCCACACTCGCATACTTGGAAGCATGGAGACATAAAAAAAAGAGTCAACAAAGTCAACGGCATATGGGTGTTCAGGATTTAAAGATTACACACAACACAATTACATTAGAGTATATTTATTTCTTTATTCAAATACTTAATTTGGTCTTTCAAGCTCTTTCGAATAAAACAAGTAAATACATTATTTGAAATTACCTCTCATCTTGTGACTTCAACATGTTCCGATTTGGGAGTAAAAAATATATATAAATAAATATATAAATATATCAATACCCACAGTTGTAAATCATATTTGTTTACATTGTCATGGTAACTGTATATGTTGCCGCAAAGTACTGTCACATTCCTATTTACACCTTTTCAAGCATCACACTCAACCATTTCACGTCACCTCGGTCAGTCCCTGACGGTTAAGGGTTTAGGGGAGACATTGGGATTGGGCCACAATTGCACTCTGCATCGATATCCTATTTCTCAGTTGTGTGATTTCCCCACGCCCACTTAGCCCCGCCCCTTCCATATCAACCTATCATATCAATCTCATTTCTTTTTTGTTACCAAAAATCTTTGAACTTAAATTACACGCAGTATGACACAATAACAACAATAAAATCAATCAAGAGACATTTGACTGAACAATAATTTATTTCACATGCATGATGACATAATTTCTGAAAACTGTTTGGCCATTTGACGTTAGATCGTGACGTAGTATATTAGAAGGCTGTTGTGATGCTGTGGTTACATCAACAATATTCCCCCTCAAGTCTAGACACTCCTTGTGGTGATGAAGGGAGTTGCTGAAAATCCGATGATGGGATGTGAGCAGGACTGAGCACTGGATATGATGGAGACTGGAGTTCGATGGGGTGGAGGACGGTTGCATCCAATCATACTGCAATGACAACTGACAGCAGAAGAGAGAAGAGAACTTTTACAGTTTTGATATGACAGTGTAAAGACAGTCTTATATATTACTGAATGCAAGAAGTTCCACACTTTATTTTGGAAGTTTCTGATAACTGCTACAGACAATTAATTGATTGAACAAAATGCTTTCATGTCAATGCCACAAAATTGCAGGACACTGCAGGGAATCGAACCCCATCCCAGTAAACCAGGAGTACCATTACCAGTGTCTTTTGCTTTTTTTAGACTACATGAAAGATATGGTAAAGCAAAACCTGCATTAGCAAAAGCATGAGTGTCGAGCATTGATATTAAATCATAACTGGCCTATATTTTATTTCATAAATGTGGATAACTTATTTATTTCAATGATTGCCATATGTTTTGACATCAATCTTGTCAAAACATTTTTTAGTTATACATGCTCTTGTAATGCAGGAAACGAAAGCCTACTGTTTTTCTCTCTTTTTTAAAAAACTGAACACAATATGCAAAAATATACTCTATATTTAAAATATATTCTATTGTCAACATGCATAATACAATACAACATTACATTTGGAAATACACATGGAGAAACAAACTGCATCGTCATTCTGATATAACTGCAAACCCTAACTACGTTCAAATCTTAACTACACACCTCTAAAGTCTTTTTAAAAGCTGTTTGGACAGTTTTGCCACTCCATGCTGCTACATGTGATGATATGAACCCTCTCTCCACCTCTGATGCCAAATAAAGCTGAAGACCTTAAACCTACAGCTGTTTCAAGTCAAAACGTACTATACCATGTCATTTTGAAACATGGAAGAGGGAATACTATATTCAAAAGAACACAGTATCCCCTCATGATCACTGAAATATGTAGGACAGACTACTGCTTCTACATCATACTGTGTGGTTTTCACATACACATGGTCAATTTGTGTACCTTTCTCTGTTGTGGGTTCTGTCACAAGCTGAACATACCCTTTGTCTGTGATCAATTTGGAGATCGTTGATGATTTCAAAATGTCATCATTGAAATCTCCCATGACAGCAATGGTGTCACTTAATGGATCAAGACAATCAAGTAATTTACCCAAGTGTTCTTTGAACAAAGACATGGGATAAGATCGTGGTCTGTAAATTACTGCTATCATCATGTTGTACGTCACACAGTTGTACACTAAACATTCTAAATTTACATCTGGTACTTTTACAATGTTGTATGTCAAACTGTCTGCACTATACATGCCAACACCACCATGTTGTTGGTCTTGCAAAGCAACCAATGTGGGGTTGTTGCTGCTGTAACATGAACTTCTGGGACAACTATCAAATGAATAACCATTAATGTTGACCGAGTCCAACGAGTAAGTAGGAGAGAGCCAGGTTTCAGTAACAGCAATACAGTTAGGCTGCAAATGCTGTGTACATATCATCACATCTGCAACATGGCGGGGCAAACTTTGCACATTCATCAAAAACACAGTAAAACTGTGCGTGCCTGCTTTCTGAACTGTCCTAGTGTCACTGAGAAAAGGTGGCATGCACTGAATTGCCTGCTGAATGTTATCTCTACAGTAGGTTACCTCATCTTTAAAGTCACGAATTATTAACCCCGATAAATTTGTAACACGGCTTAATGCTACATAGGCCTGTCCTGCAGTAAAAATCTTCTTCAGTGACACCACAGCTTTATCAACCGTTATTCCTTGTACCTTTTGAACTGTACAAGCCCAAGCCAATTTAAGTGGAAATTGCTGACGCAATCCACCTTTGCTATCGACCCTATCCTCTTCTGCAACAATAGGCGTAGAGGTCTGTAAAGTGCTTAAGGCATATACAGATTGTTTCCTCCTCTGTGAGCCAACTTGCTCATCATCAATTTCAACATACACAGTTTTAGGAAACTTACTACCTGCTGAATGAACAACATGTGTCACTGTGCCACAGACCCCGTTAACAAGTCCATCCAGCACATCCACATTTTTAATTAACATTACATGCGAATTTACCCCCAGAACCAGTTTCTCAGCTAAACATGTGTTGTGCACTTTGCTGTGATGGCCGTCTTTTAACTCCAAATGACCTGTTGACCTATTGCGACCATAATCCTGAGCATCAATTTCTACATATTCGGGACATGTTTTCATTAACTGCTCAAAATTATGACAATTGACTTGAGCATTTGTGGGGAAAATGTGGAGCGATGAATTCTCTTCACCAGTTTCACATTTCTTCAACAAAT
Organism: Pholis gunnellus; assembly: GCF_910591455.1. NCBI lineage: Eukaryota > Metazoa > Chordata > Actinopteri > Perciformes > Pholidae > Pholis > Pholis gunnellus. Next base: position 1,937,409 of record NC_136532.1, read on the forward strand.
CTATGTCACTAGCCTGCAATTTAGTTCCCTTTGAACGTGTCCTCAAACTATTTAATAGCCCTGCAAACACAGCATCTTTCTGCCTAACAATAGTCGTTAATTCAACAACGCTAAATACGCTACTCCACAGATTAACGCCTACGTCGTCAACATACAGTGGCTTCCCTTTTACTGGAGGTAACTGGAAAAAATCTCCGACAGCAATTACACTTACATTACCGAATGGGGAAAAATTCCCACTTTGTTTGATTTGCCGTAATCTGCCATGAATATATCCCATCAATTTATGATCGACCATGGATATTTCATCAACAATTAAAATTTGCAGATTACTATATTGGGCACGCAGACTATTTTTTCCTCACCTAAAGGTGTGTATGGTAATTTGGTATCTATGTCAATGCTAAATGTTGAATGGATTGTTGGACAATGTAAATTGTATGCTGCAATGCCAGTCGGAGCAGTTAACAATACAATAATTTCGTCTGGGTGACGACACAATGTTGACAGTAACCTTGTTGTTTCATATTGTAGCGCTCGAATTAAATGACTCTTTCCTGTCCCTGCACCACCCGTTATAAAAGCATGAATTGGATCTGGATTTTTTCCCCTTATCTTGTTTAGACACCATTGTCTTACCTCATTAAATATAGACATTTGTGATTCATTTAGTGACCTAATTAATTGTAACCCTTCACCTCTGCACATAATGTTATTAGTGTTCTCCAAATGTCCAACTTGTTGATGACTAACTGAAAGATCAGGAATACTTTCTATGTGCTCGTCATCTCCTTTTTCAGTCTCTTTGCGCTCTTGTTCGCATTCTAGACGCTCCAATTCCTGTTCTGGGCACAGTTCAGCCCACGCATCTTCTAAAATGCCATGGTTCTCAACAGACTCTTGCACATTAGCCAATTCTTCTACATCAACTTCAAACAAACCTTTGTTTTGGTCAACTACTGACTTCACCGACGGTCTTGATCCATCATTCCATCTAACATGACCAGTCATGTAAAACTCTTCAAATGATTCACAAGTTGCTGGTTTCAAGTCTTCCTCAACACGATACGATACGATAAAAATTTTCAGGACTCTGTCTTAGAAAACTGAGCATAACGCACTACTGCTGGTTGTGTTCTCGTTCTTTTTACAACGAAACCTAAATTATTCTGTATCTTAATGCTATTCTTTGACTCTTGACTTTTAGACAAAACGCGATATTGTGATGCAAACATTGCCATACACATATCATTAAAATCAGCGTCATTTGGCCGACTCCTATAACGGTCCGCAAAACTAGTCATCCACATGTCCTCTGTGGTAAGACTATTTGAGTTTGCCTTTTGTTTTAACACACTTAAAGGCAAACTGATTTTCACAACATTGTCCCCTGTTGTCACAAACTGAACCTTCCGTGAACATTCCTTAAGGTGCATATTTGTCACTCTATACGCAGCCTCTTGAGCACAAATCTCTCGGTTGTGTAAGTAAGCAGTTCCTAATTTTTTCATTGCATCCTTTGCGTCGACATTGCCCTGTTTGGATGCTTCTCTATGTGCGTTCCCTAACAATAATCCCATCTCCTTTTCTGACTTTGAAATGTATGAAATAATATATACAACGCAAGCATATGGATTCTCTACATACTGAATGTCCATGTTGGCATTCCAGCATTTTAACAAAGAACTGCTATATTGATTAATCCATACTTCCTCAATCTCTCTCTTTAATACAACATGTGTTTTTCTGCCAATACATCTGTATGCAGCCTCAAAGAGAGTTTGATCTATCCCTAAACTATCAAACAATTGCTCCACACTACCAAAACTAGCAGTCTCATCTGACAGAGCCATTTTAATAGCGTGCATAATCTCTCTTGCCCGTTCCTTCTTCTTCACTTTATCAGCTACACTCGGTTCTTGCTCTTCACATCCACACGGTGTCAAATTACATGTACATTCCATTTCACACTCATCGCAATGACATATAAAGGTACGAGTGGATGCTGGCCTGGGAAAGTTAAACCGACAAACTGTGTTATTTTTCTTACACGTTTTTGAATGTCTTTTAGAATGTTTTTGTACAGATGTCACAATGTCCCTTAAGGGGTCATCGTCTGATGGTAATTCACATGTGACATATTTATCAATAAATTCAGTTACCTCTTCATCTGTATTTTTATCAATTTGAGGTGCATTCTCAATCCAGAATAGACAATGCACATGGGGCGAACCGCGCTGTTGAAATTCTACACGATAAAAATAGTCAACTATCTTTCCAATTGGCTCTGATGGAGACATAAGTACTACTCTCAAAAAACAATGCCATCTAAAATCAAACATCCTTGCCGCAGTGACAGGATTACGGCACAACAGTTCACACCGATCCGCCCATCCTAATTCTTCTAGTCTGTGTTCTACCTTCCAGTTTTAAAATGCTATTGAGAAGGTTTGTCCAACGCAAATCTGCAGAAGAAAAAGAACAAAACCACGTAGGGATACCAAGCTGACGCACACAAGCTAAGAGGTCATGCTGTACTCCCTGTCAAAAAGCTGGGGTACCTCTAATAGGTTTAAGGAAACGGAACCCCTGATCAAACTGCAACAACTTCTTTAAAGATTCCGGATCTTTCAGTACATCACCATCAAGTCTTTCAGATGTAAAACCTGCTTTCCCTTTACGTAATGCTATAGAAACACTCGACACTACTTGTTGCACCTCTGACAAATACTGTGCATAAAAGATGTATTCTACATTTTGACCAAACCTTCCATCTGCATTTAAAAGTCTTAGGTTTAAATAACGGGATAATGTTAACCTCTGCTGCCTATCATCAAGGTAAGTACTGCATCCCTGTGGAAACAATACAGGAAAGCTCTTGGCTTCATTACATACATCTGATAGTAGTTTTACAGGATTATTTCCTTCTGCTGGAGCCAGATTCAATGTACTATCAACATATTGATCTAACACTTCCTGACCAATATCGACAGGCATCAGACATGTGTCCTGATGCATGCAATGCTGTTGCCTATCATGTAACTGCTCATCTTCAGCAGTATCTGGAGATGTTTCATTACTTTGGGGATTTGAATCAGTGGCAGTATCTGTAGAAGTTGCATTATTTTGGGGATTTGAATCGGTGGCAGTATCTGTAGAAGTTGCATTACTTTGGGGATTTGAATCAGTGGCATTTTCTATAACATCGTCCTCTTCCATACAGAACTCATTCAGCCAATCTTCATTAAATTCTATATCTTTATAATGCACATTTATATTTTTCAAATATTGCAATGCCTCCCTAATGTGCATAGTATCAATAAATTGATACTCATAATGACCTTTGTATGTTAACTTACGCTTCAATTTTACACGCAACAGAGACCCTTCCATTTCTGAACGAGGAAGCAAATTACTAGTTTGAACGATATTGGCTGGAACACACGTCACCGGTCCATGTACTCCGTTTTGACCTCCTTTAGGTAACGCTAACATTTTCATAAACGGTATGTGCAAAGCTATCAAATGCTGTTCTAAGCTATTCAAACAAGCCAGTTCTGGTGGAATTGGATGTACTGCCATATTGTTCAGTACACATTCAGGTGGCATTACACCTCTTTTAATTTTAGAGTGACAGGTGTGACAGATCCAAAGCTGCCCTCTACCCATATCCTGCCATTTGCACGGTACTTCACAATCATTATCACATCTATGTAAATAGTTATCTGTAATACATTTATTTGCTATTAAACCTATTTCTTTACGCTTACCATAATCCTCTTTTTTACAATGCAACACCTGATGTCTAAACAACAATCTATTGCAGACACTACAGACAAAATGTGGCCCATTTTCGACTTTTCTCAAAAACTGCTCCATAACAAAATTAAACTGCTCACTATTCTTTTTACTTTCTTGCCTCTTCAATTTGTTACCAGCTTTCACGCGTTCCTTGTACTGTGGATTTTCACGATACTTTCTTTTATACATTGCTTTTAGATTATATCTATGCTTTAAATTGTGTTTATATTTCATTCTGCTGATTGCTCTAATTTTCTCTTGATGCAAAACGTTTTCATGATATTTCGTTACACTCTTTTCCTTTACTTTCTCTTTGTGCAACACAATCAATTTATATTTACTTTCACTAAAATGCTTTCTCCTCTGCTTATTATATGTATTCCAATGGTATCGTAACTGACTACCTCCAATTACCCTGTGTTTGTAGTCTGCATCATTACAATACCTTAACTTACGCCCAACTTTTACTTTCTCTCGATAATCTACATCTGTATACCGTTTCATAGACGCTTCCCTAACGTTTTGCTGATAAATCACGTTATTCTTATAATGCTTTTTCTGTTTGTAAAGCTTTCTCCCTTTATTATACTTTGACAAACAATGCCTACTAGTTGGACTGCAGATGGTTGCATCACTCTGTGCATTCTCCTTTGAAGTACCTTGATCAGTACATTTATCTACACTTCTCCTATGCTTGATCTCAAATGAATTACCTATTTTGCACAAATCAAAGCAAATTTGTTAATCTACATGTTTGACACAAACCACTGGCTCAAAATGATTATTTTCGCAATGTCTCAAGTATATACCTTCATTTGACAACATTGTACTGTTACTGTATCTGATCCATCTTCCACCACTGTATGTAAATATGTCTACTCCAAACGCATTTGCTGTCGCCTGAATTTCTATGTTTGTGGCACAATTGCCGACATACTTAATCTTTGTCTTATTAATATAGTCTGCTAAGGAAGAATATCCCTTTCCCACTAATTTAAAGTGTTCTTCACTGTGACTCTCCATAAACTTAACGATTGCAAGTCTAATTTTACGATGACTCTTCTGAGAGCCACTGATAACTTCAGCTACTGCTCTAAAGAAACTATTTTCATCCTCTAGGTGCTGTTTGTAAGACACAAAAAATTGTAAAGACCCAGACACTGTTGGTCCTTTTACATCTTGCTTTTCAAAGTCTAATTTACACTTACTGCAGAGTGTTTTCGTTAAATCAGTGCTCAAGGGATTAAATTTGAACGCGACTATGTTTATTGTAGACTGCGTACTAGGCTGGTGTACTACATCATCATCATCTATTAATTCAACCACACTACTTGCAGTTGCAACTGGACTCGGACTCTTTAAACTACCACCTCTTTTCTGTCTAATATTGTACCCTACAGAACAAGAAGTGTTGACTTTGCAGTAACCATAACAACTCTGCATTTCAGGTTGTTGAACACAAACAACCGTCTCATAATGGTTACCATTGCAATTTTCCAAATACACTCCCTGATTGGACAACTTCGTGCTTGTGCAACTATATTCAAGCCAGCGAGCATTATGATATGTGAAAATATTTACTCCTAAACAATCTGCTGCTGCTTGAATCTCCATTTCTGTTGCCCAACTGCCAACAAAGTGCATCTTTGACATGCGGAGGTAATCTGCCATTGAGGAATACTCACTTCTCAAAAAAGTCTTATATGCCTGAGCATTCCTTTCTAATTGCTTAACCACAGCAAATCTAATTTTTCTGTGATACTTCTGTGTACCACACACAGCATGACTGACTGCTCTAAAGAAACAGTTTCCATCACCAACAATTTTCTCCTTCATACATGGTGCCCCTAACACACCAACATTTGTAGATACTGCATCTACTTTCTCCGACTCTACCTTCAACAGTGTGCACAGAGCTTGTGCAACGTCCTTACGAAGGGAATCAACTGCAGTACCACTTGTTTTTACCTTCTTTAAATTACAAGCTCCCGTTGAAACCTTACGCTTTTCCCCTCTGCTGTTGGAGCAGCCAAGTATTGTCTTAGCATTATTTTGAATCCAATTAGAGCCAAACGTAGTTGCTAGTTTAACAGCACTCATTGTTACCTCCTTTAATTTACACGTTCCCTTTGAAACATTACCCTTTTCACCTCTCTGACTGTTGGAGCAGCCAAGTGTTGGCTGAACAGTCTTTTGAGGCAAACTACAACCTAACTCAGTCTCTGTTACAACAGCGACTTTCTGCCCAAAGGACAATTGCCTGCTTTCAGCTGGGTCGTTGTGAATGACGAGAACTCCAGCAATCTTAAACTGCTTTTGAGATTGCTTCAATTTTGTTGCGAATTTGCATATGTGATTAAACACATGTTCAAGGCAACTAAAATACACAACAACACTTCGTCCTCCGTCATCCACCATCCCAAGTGCATTGCGTGCATGGGAGTCAACCACTGCATATTTTCCCTGTTGACCAATGATGGCACATGTATTGCCATTCAATGTCAGAAAGCATGTGTCATAGTCCATGCACATCTTTTCTAATCCCTTTTTTAAAGTGGTGTGAGCACCTGCCTTAATAAACTCTCCCTCAACCACATCAACATCTCCGGCAACATGGTCACCATATGCAAACTCGTACTTGTGTCCATCGATTACGGCCTCTTTGGGCAGATCTGGAACACAAAGCAGGTTGGACCCGCAACTGATGGAGTTGCTGTCAAACAAAGACGAATACAAGTTGTCAACTGAAACTACAACTTTATCCAGATCGTCGGACTGCCATGAAAACACGCTGTCAGTTGAGTTTTTTGCTATGGCGACCAAACTTATTGCCATGCACTGACGTCCTCCATGCTCAAATCGAGGATCTCCCTGATGAAACGATCCCCTGACAGATCTTGCAGGACATTCAACACTGACAGAACTGCTAGCTTCAAGCTCAGCTGCAACGTCACTCTCAGGAAGCACTTCTGCACTCTCCATGTTAGGATCCTTCACAGAAATGCTACTGATGCTGTACCACGTTGCTCCAAAAGACTCCTTCAGATGTCTGATGTGAAGCATCAGGTCATGAACGCCACTGTTGACGACAGCCACAGGGGTGCCAATACTAGCCCTCAACCCAGATGCATCACGTGTCCCACAATCAACAAACACTAAGTGTTTTCCGTGATCAATAACGGCACCCACTACACCATGAGTGTTCAACAAACACATGCCATCTCTCAACAAGTATTCTTGCAGCATTTCGAACATCTCGGGCTCTTCTGCAGAGTCACCAAAATCACGTTGCTGTGCTTTACCAATCCCTACCTTCCAGTTCCTGCCAAACACTCTGTGCTCTTCAATCAACTTGCACTTCCCCTTAGCAGGACTTTTCTTGCTTTCCTCGGCTACAAACGCGTTCAACTTGCTCCCTTCTACACAGATGTCATCAAGGTCTGACCCTCGCCATGTACACACAGGAGAAAGGACATGCTTTATCGCAGCCGCAACACTACATCCAGTTGCTACATTCGTATCGTAATCCAGCACGTCTGCTCTAAAGGTCCCTGCAACAACGGACGACTGCAGTTTCTCTAAACACATGCAAGATTTCCCTTCAACACTTACCTTACCACAGATGGATTTTGCACCATCATACTTACCTCTGGTGGATCCTTTACCATCGTATTCGCCTCCGATGGATTTTTGGTTGTGTCGCTTACGAGATTTCTTCTTCGGCATCTACAATAAAGGGGAAACCAACATGCAAGCAACTTCCATCATCATCATTTATTGATGAGATAAATAAATCGAGATTTCTTCTTCGTCATCTACAATAAAGGGGAAAACAACATGCAAGCAACTTCCATTATCATCATTTATTGACAAAAACACTGAACTCTTGTTTGAAATTTTTATTTACACTGAAATGGCTTTGCATGCATCATAAAAACAAAAAAAACATCTGTAAAATGAGTTGTACATTCTTCACACAAAATCAACTAACCTCCTGCTGCACAGTCACTTTGTCAACACCAGTAGACGACGACCCTGCAGACTCCTCCGCACCTGGCACCGCCTCCTCCGCACCTGGCACCGCCTGGACCTTAAAAAAAAAAGAAAACTATTAAATGAAATGCACATTAAAAACTTGTATCCTTTCATTGTTTCACAATTATGGACAGAATTATACAGAAGTTGCATATTGATACAGAATCATTGCCTGTTTGTAACAGGTTGTTCATTTTCACACAGTTACATTTAAACACACACTGACTGAAACTAAATTGACATCTGTTGTCATTTGAATGTCTACACATCCTGAAACCTAGACTATAAAAAAAGCTACCAAATCAATCTAACTTTGCGTGCACCATTAAAAAAAAGAAACATCTCTCAAATTAGTTGGACATTCTTCACATAAAGTGCACCAACCTGGACCGGGACAGCTACTTTCTGAACACCAGTAGACGACGACTCTGCAGACCACTCAGCACCTGGTGTTGTCTGGACCTAAAAAAACAACAAGAATGTTAAAGGAACTGCAAAATTACAAACATGTATCCTTTCATTGTTTCAGAATTATGGTCACAATTTACATATTGATACAAAATTATTGGCTGTGAGTATATTACAGGTTACGTTTGTTTTCACATAGTTACTTTTACACACACGCACTCTGAATGACACTAAATTGAAATCCGTTGACATTTTATTGTGTACACATGATGCAGCACAGACTATATAAAGTCTACCAAATCAATCTACTAATAGTTATTACAAAAATATAACAGTAAAGTTTTTTCTTTATTCTAATTTATGCTGCATTAAAAATGAAATAGCTTTACATGCACCATTAAAAATAATAACGTCTGTAAACGAACCTCCTCCTGGACAGCAACTGGTTCAATAGTGGTAGGTGTAGCAGACACCTCCACGGCAGTTGGTGCTGCTGCCTGGACCTACAAAAAGAATTTAATTAACTACACAAACAAATACAATCATGTTTCTTTCTATGGTTTCACAATTAACTAATACTACAAACATGCCGTTGTTGCCCGTCACTCAAACATTTACGACAAGTCATATATTGCATGATCAACAAAAAGACTAACCGGATGAGTTGCCACGGTCCTGTTGGAGGCAGCAGCCCTCTGTCGATGTTCCACAGTCGGTTTCTAATGTAACAAAAACAAAATGAACTCTTTGAAGCCTTATTTGGGGCTTATCTCATTTTGGACGATAAAAACAGTGACTGTTATTTGTGTCTCAGGAAGGAGATACTTTAAGACTCCACCCACATATAGAATGCCATGCATACCTTTTTGACTTGTGGAACAGCTGGTGTGCACTCTTCAGGGCTAGGAAGATGGGATGGAACTATCTTATCCATCACAACCAACAGGGCACTGCTAAACCTGACAGGGGTTAGCGGGATGGAACAGTCCTGCAAAATAAACATGAAAAAGGAATAATGCTGTCAATTTCTTTTGTCAAAAAACAAACCATACAGGTATAACCAATAAACATATTATTTAAATCAAAACACCATACAAACATAACAAACCTGAAGCTGAAACATCCTCTTTTTGGGTGCACCACATGATGGCTCAAGTTGCCCAGATTGGTTCCTCTGTAATGACAAAGTTTATATTTCACAAATAGCTACCCTTTGACCATTACTAACATCAACTCTTTCCCTTCTTCAAAAAGTCTTAACCAACCAATTAAAGTGTGCAAGTGTAACCAGAATAATCATTTAATCTGGATCTTAATTATTATGTTTGGAGCTATGTTACTGTCCCTTTAAGTGAGTTCGACAGGTGGTCAGATAGCCGTTTTTTGTACACAGAAGAATGCTAGGAGAGTCAATCTTATCCTTAATAAACGATCTTTGTTTCTCCATACACAGAGATCGATAGAAGTGATAATCCGTTTTTTTATTAGAGGATCTTTGTTTTTTCCGTCTGTGCTTTAGTATAGTAGAAGTTGTTGTGGAGGGAAAAAAAGATTAGATAGATTCTGAGAGAATAAAGTTAACAACTTTATATTGAATGTTAGACGACGAGTCACTGAAGAGCTGTAGTTTCGCCTGGAGATTCTTAGAACGTTTGATATCCTGGTGAGTGAATTGAAGTTCAATGCTTTTACCGTTGCATGTTAGCTTTGTTAGCATGAATGCTCGACGATATTTAGGAGTAAGTTTGTATGTAAGTTGTATTTTACGAAAAGAAAAAAACAGTCAGGATAAATCTGAAGAGGATAGGAAAAAAAACCATTCATGAAGATGTAATGATTGTAATTGAATGCCTTGAGTTATGTATGTTCGCTAATTAGTTATATTGTGTGTGATGTTTACAGCCATGCGGGTTGCAGGCCCAGTTGAGTAAATTTAGTAATGAACTATTGTCCTGTATATGTGCATAGGCTGTTTTTTTTTTGTATCGTTTCTTCGCTGGAACCGGAGGTGTCGTCCATCCACCGTCCTGCCTGTCACCACTCTCTCCATTCATCGTACCATCTACCTTCACCTGAGGGAATCTCCATCTCGATCGGACATCGCAGTTCCCCTGGAGTCCATTTCACTGGACATTGTGCACAGGGGGGGCGGTAGGACATTTGAAAACTGAACTCTTTCTTTTATCATTTTTTTTCAATTTAATTTTATTCCTGAGATCTCAGAGGTTTGTGTTGATTTTGATACTACATGCGTGGACACCCCTTTGATGTTTGGAAATGTGAAGTTGTTGTACTATTGATTATTATATTGTGTCCTAATTAAACCTTTGTAAAAAAAAACGTTGCTTCGTGTAATTCGGGGTGGATATTTCTTTTCTGTAGCAGTCAAACAAGTGACATATTCACCAATCTCCTTATTGAACCTAGATTAGATTTGATAATTCCCCTAATTTCTGTCTATTCTGCACTGCCCAAGGGGTCCACACCGACCCAGAAAAGACCTCCGCTTTGAAAGATTGGCCTCGTCCTGTGAACAGAGAAGAGTTAAAGCGCTTCCTTGGCTTTGCGGGGTATTATAGGCGTTTTGTAGAGGGTTATTCTAAGATTGCCAAGCCTCTGAACTCCCTCACTATCGGGTACTACCCAGCCAAAAAGAGAGGTAAAACCTACAAAAGGGACCGACCCAAGAACTGTGTGAGCCCTCGAGCATCCCTTGGTGCAGAGTGGACATCGGAATGTGAATCAGCCTTCAGAGCCCTCATTGACAAGTTGACATCAGCCCCCGTCCTTGCATATGCTGATCCCAAGCTTCCCTACGTGTTGCATACAGATGCTTGTTGCAAGGGCCTGGGAGCTGCTCTTTATCAAGAGCAAGATGGGAAGCTCAGGGTCATAGCCTATGCTAGCAGAGGTCTGTCAAAGAGTGAGAATAATTACCCAACTCATAAGCTAGAGTATTTAGCTTTAAAGTGGGCCATATGCGAAAAATTCAGCGACTACCTCTATGGCACAGATTTCACTGTCCTGACTGACAATAACCCACTTACCTATGTCCTCACCTCCGCCAAGCTGGACGCTGCAGGACATCGGTGGTTGGCTGCCCTGTCAACCTTTAGCTTCAACATCAAATACAGAGCGGGACGCACTAATATTGATGCAGATGGTTAGGGTTAGGGTTAAGGGTTTAGGGTTAGGGTTAGGGTTGGGGTTAAGGGTTAGGGGGTTAGGTTTAGGGTTAGGGTTAGGTTTAGGGTTAGGGTTAGGGTTAGGGTTAGGGAGCGGGAAAATCAAAAACTTCCACTCACCAGAGGGGTGAGTGGAAAGCATGGGCACACAGGTCACTATTTGTTTCTCTTCTTTTTCTCCTTCTAGGAATCCCCTCACTCCAATTCATTGAGGCCACAGGGCCATTTTGTTTTGAGTTTTTGGATCCAGTGGCTCTCTACACGGAGTCTCTGCGCTACTGACCAGCCCACTGCGGACTGCAGCCCCGAGATTCTCAGATTCTCCTTCCCATGTTCCCTGAAGTGTATGTACAGTTGTGTGTTTTTTGTCTGGCGGTCTATTAAATAAATGTGTTGTTTGAGTCGTTGTTGTATTGTGTTTTTTGTTTGACCCACATACATTTTATCACAGGCTAGACATTCTATAACATACACCAGGTTGGAGGAGTTGATGTGGAAGGTTTGGAGGATGGGTGCCCTTGAGCCTGTATTTGGATTTTGGATGAATTTGGCGACCCGGAAGTAAGTATTCTTTTGGGGCCGTTTGTTCATCAATGAGGCATGAACCAATACATCATTGAGGTTGGTATTCCTCTTGAAGGCAGATATAATCTTAAAATTTGACAGGGGTTTAGGGTTAGGGTTAGGGGTTGGGGTTAGGGGTTAGGGGTTAGGGGTTAGGGTTAGGGTTAGGGGTAGGGTTAGGGGTAGGGGTAGGGGTAGGGTTAGGGTTAGGGTTGGGGTTAGGGGTAGGGTTAGGGGTAGGGTTAGGGGTTAGGGTTAGGGTTAGGGGTTAGGGTTAGGGTTAGGGGTAGGGTTAGGGGTAGGGGTAGGGGTAGGGTTAGGGTTAGGGTTGGGGTTAGGGGTAGGGTTAGGGGTTAGGGTTAGGGTTAGGGGTTGGGGTTGGGGTTAGGGTTAGGTGCAGGGGAAAGAAAGGAACTGGCTGTTTTAAAAGACAGCCAGAAAATGCACGGGCTCACAAAGATCTTTGTAATTAAAACATGGTGTTTTCTCCTAGGTTTGTATATAAATATACACACACACACACACACTCTACTTTTCTTATGTTTAATGAAAACTTTTTTTCCAGGGGATCCTAAGGTAAGTACAGACAGGTCTATCCCACTTGGTTGAGGCCAAAAGGGTAGACTGTGCCCAACCTCCTAATCCAGTGCCTCTCCCGGAAGCATCTCCGTCCAGTTGACCACCAAGAGCCCGTCTCCAACCCCATGATCCGAAGACCCTCCCGCCCATGCTGGTGGAAATGTTCGTACAGGTGGGTCTTCGTTCTGTTCCTCTGAATTAAGTGTAGGTGTTGTTTTAATCTTGTCAACAAGCTGTTCTTGGTTTGACCAATATACAGCATGCCGCATATCCCACACTCGATACAGTAGACCAGGTTGGAGGACTCTGGTTTGGTCAAGTGCCAGACCGGTGCGCTCAGGTGAGTATGTATATTTGTGATGAATTTGATGTTTTTAATATATTTGTAATGTTGTACTTTATTCTGTGTATTATTGCCTAGGGAAGCATGTACCAGAAGGTCTTTGAGATTTTTATTTCTTCTGGTTGCTGCTATGATCCTGAACTTGGATAATGATTTCATTTGGTCCTGTAATTCCCTAAAATGACCCTTGACCCGCGTGTTTAGGATCTGGGCCGTAGGGGAAAAGGTGGAGACAAAAGGGATCAAATGGGGAACACAGTCCCCACTCTCAGAGCCCTGCTCCTGGCCGTAGCCCTGTTGGACCTCCCTCTTGATGTCCCGAAGGAAGGTACTACTGTACCCCCGACGTCTGAGGGAATGGAAGAGGGTCCTTGTAGCCGACTCAACATCCCCCGCATCTGTGCAAATCCTTTGATATCGGATTAGTTGGGATTTAACTATGCCCCGGTAAGTATGCCTTGGGTGATAGCTGGTTTTGTGCAACAGTGCGTGGGTGTCGGTCGGCTTAAAATAGACCCTCGTTCCAAGGCTACTTCCTCTTTCCCCCCCTCCCCCAATCAGAAACACCTCAGTGTCAAGGAATTCAATTTTCTCCTTCTGAAGGTTATGTTTAACTGAAATCGAAGGGTGGTGCTGGTTCAGGACCAAAATGAAATAAAAAAATTGTTCTTCCGAGTAGGTCCAGATACCAAAGATGTCGTCCAGGTATCTAATGTACAATGTTGGTAATTTTGGGCACTTGGGGAAGGCCGTTCTCTCCCAGTCTGCCATGTAGATGTTAGCGTAGGCTGGGGCGAACTTCTTCCCCATTGCTGTGCCATGTATTTGTAAATAAAATCTGGAATCAAACTCGAAATCATTCTGAGCCAAGCCCAGTTCTAAAAGTTCCAGGAGGGCCTCATCCGGCCTAGTGGGGTTAGGATATCTCACAAAGATCTGTCGGACCGCTTGGAGGCCTAATGGCGTCTCAATGTTTGTATAAGGCGAGTCAATGTCCAGGGAGAACAGCATTCCACCGGGGGGCACCATGATGTCTTTTAATAAAGATACAAATTCATATGTATCTTTGATATAACTTGGATGTTTATTTGATAAAGGGTTAGGGTTAGGGTTTTTTTTTCTGGGTCATAGTGGTTCCATGGTGTAATGGTTAGCACTCTGGACTCTGAATCCAGTGATCTGAGTTCAAATCTCAGTGGAACCTGATTTTAAGCTAGTGTCAAACAATGTAAACGTTCCACATCTCACTAAAAGTAGGTCCTTGGACTGCTGTGGCCATCTTGCTTCAGGTACAGGTGAGACCGGAGAGGAGTGTCTTGACCTTCACCAGAGTCATCGAAGAATGAACTACTATTGACAGGGAGTTAAATGGTTTCCACTTTAATTATGGATGCGCACTTTGAATTCTGTCTTGTAATCACCATAAAAAAAGAAATTTGACTGAGATTTCAACTCAGGTTCTTGCCGTTAGTGTCCAAAGTGTTTGTCATCAAGGGACCCGTATACTCCATCAGAGGTGCTTGTGTGATGGTCGGCCAACTTTGGAAACCCCATCCACCCACAGCTTTCCGACGTCAGATGGGGGCTGTGTCCAACCATTTCTGTGTTAAAAAAAACACAAGGGGCTGTGTTAGTGGGGTCAACGGCAATGAATACTGATTCAAGACGTCGTGTTGGCGGAACATATGAATGCACTTAAAGGCTCATCAGATGACAACACAAAGCAAACTATTTTAGAGTACTCACAGACCATATTTTTCAACTCTGGAAACTTATCATTGCAGCAACTGTTTTATGTTTTGTTGATTCCAAATCCTATGGTTGCGAGCTAAACGCGAGAAATATGCCCTTAATAGTACAGAGTAACCTACAAGGAATGTGCACTTGCATGAATGGTGTACGCAGCGCCTCAAAGGAAGACGCTGCAGTGCGGCAAAAGTTGAGACATGATATATCATGGCATAGGTGGCATATAATGTACTATAATATAATATTTATGATAAATTCCATTGAATTTAGGTTTTTTTCAGTCAGGATGGCCGAGCGGTCCAAGGCGCTGCGTTCAGGTCGCAGTCTCCACTGGAGGCGTGGGTTCGAATCCCACTTCTGACAGCAAGTGTTTTTCACTGGTTCTTTTGACTGTAACATGATATTGTGAAAGAATGCTTAGCAATGCTTTGTATGTTAAGGAGCAGGAATTTGACAAAATACTCCAAACAGCAGCATTTGTAAGCCTCTCCATTATCAACCAGTCCAATCTTACCATGTGTTTGTTTACAGTTGGCCTATATGTTGCTGTATTCATTGTTTGTAGGAAGTCTTTTAAAACAATTTCTTGAAATTTCCCAAATTCTCTGCTGAGCTTACTTAAATTCTTAAGATAGCCTGAAACGGTTGCTGTGTCTTGTTAGCTTCTTTGTCATTGGTACCATTGTATGCCTTCTCTGTCCTATTCCATGCACAGATAACGTACAGGCGGATGCAAAATAAGAAACTGTCTACCAAAACTGTGTATTTTTCTGGGGCATAGTGGTTCCATGGTGTAATGGTTAGCACTCTGGACTCTGAATCCAGTGATCTGAGTTCAAATCTCAGTGGAACCTGATTTTAAGCTAGTGTCAAACAATGTAAACGTTCCACATCTCACTAAAAGTAGGTCCTTGGACTGCTGTGGCCATCTTGCTTCAGGTACAGGTGAGACCGGAGAGGAGTGTCTTGACCTTCACCAGAGTCATCGAAGAATGAACTACTATTGACAGGGAGTTAAATGGTTTCCACTTTAATTATGGATGCGCACTTTGAATTCTGTCTTGTAATCACAATAAAAAAAGAAATTTGACTGAGATTTCAACTCAGGTTCTTGCCGTTAGTGTCCAAAGTGTTTGTCATCATGGGACCCGTATACTCCATCAGAGGTGCTTGTGTGATGGTCGGCCAACTTTGGAAACCCCATCCACCCACAGCTTTCCGACGTCAGATGGGGGCTGTGTCCAACCATTTCTGTGTTAAAAAAAACACAAGGGGCTGTGTTAGTGGGGTCAACGGCAATGAATACTGATTCAAGACGTCGTGTTGGCGGAACATATGAATGCACTTAAAGGCTCATCAGATGACAACACAAAGCAAACTATTTTAGAGTACTCACAGACCATATTTTTCAACTCTGGAAACTTATCATTGCAGCAACTGTTTTATGTTTTGTTGATTCCAAATCCTATGGTTGCGAGCTAAACGCGAGAAATATGCCCTTAATAGTACAGAGTAACCTACAAGGAATGTGCACTTGCATGAATGGTGTACGCAGCGCCTCAAAGGAAGACGCTGCAGTGCGGCAAAAGTTGAGACATGATATATCATGGCATAGTATGCATATAATGTACTATAATATAATATTTATGATAAATTCCATTGAATTTAGGGTTTTTTCAGTCAGGATGGCCGAGCGGTCCAAGGCGCTGCGTTCAGGTCGCAGTCTCCACTGGAGGCGTGGGTTCGAATCCCACTTCTGACAGCAAGTGTTTTTCACTGGTTCTTTTGACTGTAACATGATATTGTGAAAGAATGCTTAGCAATGCTTTGTATGTTAAGGAGCAGGAATTTGACAAAATACTCCAAACAGCAGCATTTGTAAGCCTCTCCGTTATCAACCAGTCCAATCTTACCATGTGTTTGTTTACAGTTGGCCTATATGTTGCTGTATTCATTGTTTGTAGGAAGTCTTTTAAAACAATTTCTTGAAATTTCCCAAATTCTCTGCTGAGCTTACTTAAATTCTTAAGATAGCCTTAAACGGTTGCTGTGTCTTGTTAGCTTCTTTGTCATTGGTACCATTGTATGCCTTCTCTGTCCTATTCCATGCACAGATAACATACAGGCGGATGCAAAATAAGAAACTGTCTACCAAAACTGTGTATTTTTCTGGGGCATAGTGGTTCCATGGTGTAATGGTTAGCACTCTGGACTCTGAATCCAGTGATCTGAGTTCAAATCTCAGTGGAACCTGATTTTAAGCTAGTGTCAAACAATGTAAACGTTCCACATCTCACTAAAAGTAGGTCCTTGGACTGCTGTGGCCATCTTGCTTCAGGTACAGGTGAGACCGGAGAGGAGTGTCTTGACCTTCACCATAGTCATCGAAGAATGAACTACTATTGACAGGGAGTTAAATGGTTTCCACTTTAATTATGGATGCGCACTTTGAATTCTGTCTTGTAATCACAATAAAAAAAGAAATTTGACTGAGATTTCAACTCAGGTTCTTGCCGTTTGTGTCCAAAGTGTTTGTCATCAAGGGACCCGTATACTCCATCAGAGGTGCTTGTGTGATGGTCGGCCAACTTTGGAAACCCCATCCACCCACAGCTTTCCGACGTCAGATGGGGGCTGTGTCCAACCATTTCTGTGTTAAAAAAAACACAAGGGGCTGTGTTAGTGGGGTCAACGGCAATGAATACTGATTCAAGACGTCGTGTTGGCGGAACACATGAATGCACTTAAAGGCTCATCAGATGACAACACAAAGCAAACTATTTTAGAGTACTCACAGACCATATTTTTCAACTCTGGAAACTTATCATTGCAGCAACTGTTTTATGTTTTGTTGATTCCAAATCCTATGGTTGCGAGCTAAACGCGAGAAATATGCCCTTAATAGTACAGAGTAACCTACAAGGAATGTGCACTTGCATGAATGGTGTACGCAGCGCCTCAAAGGAAGACGCTGCAGTGCGGCAAAAGTTGAGACATGATATATCATGGCATAGTATGCATATAATGTACTATAATATAATATTTATGATAAATTCCATTGAATTTAGGGTTTTTTCAGTCAGGATGGCCGAGCGGTCCAAGGCGCTGCGTTCAGGTCGCAGTCTCCACTGGAGGCGTGGGTTTGAATCCCACTTCTGACAGCAAGTGTTTTTCACTGGTTCTTTTGACTGTAACATGATATTGTGAAAGAATGCTTAGTAATGCTTTGTATGTTAAGGAGCAGGAATTTGACAAAATACTCCAAACAGCAGCATTTGTAAGCCTCTCCGTTATCAACCAGTCCAATCTTACCATGTGTTTGTTTACAGTTGGCCTATATGTTGCTGTATTCATTGTTTGTAGGAAGTCTTTTAAAACAATTTCTTGACTTGTCATTTCTCAAATTCTCTGCTGAGCTTACTTAAATTCTTAAGATAGCCTGAAACGGTTGCTGTGTCTTGTTAGCTTCTTTGTCATTGGTACCATTGTATGCCTTCTCTGTCCTATTCCATGCACAGATAACATACAGGCGGATGCAAAATAAGAAACTGTCTACCAAAACTGTGTATTTTTCTGGGGCATAGTGGTTCCATGGTGTAATGGTTAGCACTCTGGACTCTGAATCCAGTGATCTGAGTTCAAATCTCAGTGGAACCTGATTTTAAGCTAGTGTCAAACAATGTAAACGTTCCACATCTCACTAAAAGTAGGTCCTTGGACTGCTGTGGCCATCTTGCTTCAGGTACAGGTGAGACCGGAGAGGAGTGTCTTGACCTTCACCAGAGTCATCGAAGAATGAACTACTATTGACAGGGAGTTAAATGGTTTCCACTTTAATTATGGATGCGCACTTTGAATTCTGTCTTGTAATCACAATAAAAAAAGAAATTTGACTGAGATTTCAACTCAGGTTCTTGCCGTTAGTGTCCAAAGTGTTTGTCATCAAGGGACCCGTATACTCCATCAGAGGTGCTTGTGTGATGGTCGGCCAACTTTGGAAACCCCATCCACCCACAGCTTTCCGACGTCAGATGGGGGCTGTGTCCAACCATTTCTGTGTTAAAAAAAACACAAGGGGCTGTGTTAGTGGGGTCAACGGCAATGAATACTGATTCAAGACGTCGTGTTGGCGGAACATATGAATGCACTTAAAGGCTCATCAGATGACAACACAAAGCAAACTATTTTAGAGTACTCACAGACCATATTTTTCAACTCTGGAAACTTATCATTGCAGCAACTGTTTTATGTTTTGTTGATTCCAAATCCTATGGTTGCGAGCTAAACGCGAGAAATATGCCCTTAATAGTACAGAGTAACCTACAAGGAATGTGCACTTGCATGAATGGTGTACGCAGCGCCTCAAAGGAAGACGCTGCAGTGCGGCAAAAGTTGAGACATGATATATCATGGCATAGTATGCATATAATGTACTATAATATAATATTTATGATAAATTCCATTGAATTTAGGGTTTTTTCAGTCAGGATGGCCGAGCGGTCCAAGGCGCTGCGTTCAGGTCGCAGTCTCCACTGGAGGCGTGGGTTCGAATCCCACTTCTGACAGCAAGTGTTTTTCACTGGTTCTTTTGACTGTAACATGATATTGTGAAAGAATGCTTAGCAATGCTTTGTATGTTAAGGAGCAGGAATTTGACAAAATACTCCAAACAGCAGCATTTGTAAGCCTCTCCGTTATCAACCAGTCCAATCTTACCATGTGTTTGTTTACAGTTGGCCTATATGTTGCTGTATTCATTGTTTGTAGGAAGTCTTTTAAAACAATTTCTTGAAATTTCCCAAATTCTCTGCTGAGCTTACTTAAATTCTTAAGATAGCCTGAAACGGTTGCTGTGTCTTGTTAGCTTCTTTGTCATTGGTACCATTGTATGCCTTCTCTGTCCTATTCCATGCACAGATAACATACAGGCGGATGCAAAATAAGAAACTGTCTACCAAAACTGTGTATTTTTCTGGGGCATAGTGGTTCCATGGTGTAATGGTTAGCACTCTGGACTCTGAATCCAGTGATCTGAGTTCAAATCTCAGTGGAACCTGATTTTAAGCTAGTGTCAAACAATGTAAACGTTCCACATCTCACTAAAAGTAGGTCCTTGGACTGCTGTGGCCATCTTGCTTCAGGTACAGGTGAGACCGGAGAGGAGTGTCTTGACCTTCACCAGAGTCATCGAAGAATGAACTACTATTGACAGGGAGTTAAATGGTTTCCACTTTAATTATGGATGCGCACTTTGAATTCTGTCTTGTAATCACAATAAAAAAAGAAATTTGACTGAGATTTCAACTCAGGTTCTTGCCGTTTGTGTCCAAAGTGTTTGTCATCAAGGGACCCGTATACTCCATCAGAGGTGCTTGTGTGATGGTCGGCCAACTTTGGAAACCCCATCCACCCACAGCTTTCCGACGTCAGATGGGGGCTGTGTCCAACCATTTCTGTGTTAAAAAAAACACAAGGGGCTGTGTTAGTGGGGTCAACGGCAATGAATACTGATTCAAGACGTCGTGTTGGCGGAACACATGAATGCACTTAAAGGCTCATCAGATGACAACACAAAGCAAACTATTTTAGAGTACTCACAGACCATATTTTTCAACTCTGGAAACTTATCATTGCAGCAACTGTTTTATGTTTTGTTGATTCCAAATCCTATGGTTGCGAGCTAAACGCGAGAAATATGCCCTTAATAGTACAGAGTAACCTACAAGGAATGTGCACTTGCATGAATGGTGTACGCAGCGCCTCAAAGGAAGACGCTGCAGTGCGGCAAAAGTTGAGACATGATATATCATGGCATAGTATGCATATAATGTACTATAATATAATATTTATGATAAATTCCATTGAATTTAGGGTTTTTTCAGTCAGGATGGCCGAGCGGTCCAAGGCGCTGCGTTCAGGTCGCAGTCTCCACTGGAGGCGTGGGTTTGAATCCCACTTCTGACAGCAAGTGTTTTTCACTGGTTCTTTTGACTGTAACATGATATTGTGAAAGAATGCTTAGCAATGCTTTGTATGTTAAGGAGCAGGAATTTGACAAAATACTCCAAACAGCAGCATTTGTAAGCCTCTCCGTTATCAACCAGTCCAATCTTACCATGTGTTTGTTTACAGTTGGCCTATATGTTGCTGTATTCATTGTTTGTAGGAAGTCTTTTAAAACAATTTCTTGACTTGTCATTTCTCAAATTCTCTGCTGAGCTTACTTAAATTCTTAAGATAGCCTGAAACGGTTGCTGTGTCTTGTTAGCTTCTTTGTCATTGGTACCATTGTATGCCTTCTCTGTCCTATTCCATGCACAGATAACATACAGGCGGATGCAAAATAAGAAACTGTCTACCAAAACTGTGTATTTTTCTGGGGCATAGTGGTTCCATGGTGTAATGGATAGCACTCTGGACTCTGAATCCAGTGATCTGAGTTCAAATCTCAGTGGAACCTGATTTTAAGCTAGTGTCAAACAATGTAAACGTTCCACATCTCACTAAAAGTAGGTCCTTGGACTGCTGTGGCCATCTTGCTTCAGGTACAGGTGAGACCGGAGAGGAGTGTCTTGACCTTCACCAGAGTCATCGAAGAATGAACTACTATTGACAGGGAGTTAAATGGTTTCCACTTTAATTATGGATGCGCACTTTGAATTCTGTCTTGTAATCACAATAAAAAAAGAAATTTGACTGAGATTTCAACTCAGGTTCTTGCCGTTAGTGTCCAAAGTGTTTGTCATCAAGGGACCCGTATACTCCATCAGAGGTGCTTGTGTGATGGTCGGCCAACTTTGGAAACCCCATCCACCCACAGCTTTCCGACGTCAGATGGGGGCTGTGTCCAACCATTTCTGTGTTAAAAAAAACACAAGGGGCTGTGTTAGTGGGGTCAACGGCAATGAATACTGATTCAAGACGTCGTGTTGGCGGAACATATGAATGCACTTAAAGGCTCATCAGATGACAACACAAAGCAAACTATTTTAGAGTACTCACAGACCATATTTTTCAACTCTGGAAACTTATCATTGCAGCAACTGTTTTATGTTTTGTTGATTCCAAATCCTATGGTTGCGAGCTAAACGCGAGAAATATGCCCTTAATAGTACAGAGTAACCTACAAGGAATGTGCACTTGCATGAATGGTGTACGCAGCGCCTCAAAGGAAGACGCTGCAGTGCGGCAAAAGTTGAGACATGATATATCATGGCATAGTATGCATATAATGTACTATAATATAATATTTATGATAAATTCCATTGAATTTAGGGTTTTTTCAGTCAGGATGGCCGAGCGGTCCAAGGCGCTGCGTTCAGGTCGCAGTCTCCACTGGAGGCGTGGGTTCGAATCCCACTTCTGACAGCAAGTGATTTTCACTGGTTCTGTTGACTGTAACATGATATTGTGAAAGAATGCTTAGCAATGCTTTGTATGTTAAGGAGCAGGAATTTGACAAAATACTCCAAACAGCAGCATTTGTAAGCCTCTCCATTATCAACCAGTCCAATCTTACCATGTGTTTGTTTACAGTTGGCCTATATGTTGCTGTATTCATTGTTTGTAGGAAGTCTTTTAAAACAATTTCTTGACTTGTCATTTCTCAAATTCTCTGCTGAGCTTACTAAAATTCTTAAGATAGCCTGAAACGGTTGCTGTGTCTTGTTAGCTTCTTTGTCATTGGTACCATTGTATGCCTTCTCTGTCCTATTCCATGCACAGATAACATACAGGCGGATGCAAAATAAGAAACTGTCTACCAAAACTGTGTATTTTTCTGGGGCATAGTGGTTCCATGGTGTAATGGTTAGCACTCTGGACTCTGAATCCAGTGATTTGAGTTCAAATCTCAGTGGAACCTGATTTTAAGCTAGTGTCAAACAATGTAAACGTTCCACATCTCACTAAAAGTAGGTCCTTGGACTGCTGTGGCCATCTTGCTTCAGGTACAGGTGAGACCGGAGAGGAGTGTCTTGACCTTCACCAGAGTCATCGAAGAATGAACTACTATTGACAGGGAGTTAAATGGTTTCCACTTTAATTATGGATGCGCACTTTGAATTCTGTCTTGTAATCACAATAAAAAAAGAAATTTGACTGAGATTTCAACTCAGGTTCTTGCCGTTAGTGTCCAAAGTGTTTGTCATCAAGGGACCCGTATACTCCATCAGAGGTGCTTGTGTGATGGTCGGCCAACTTTGGAAACCCCATCCACCCACAGCTTTCCGACGTCAGATGGGGGCTGTGTCCAACCATTTCTGTGTTAAAAAAAACACAAGGGGCTGTGTTAGTGGGGTCAACGGCAATGAATACTGATTCAAGACGTCGTGTTGGCGGAACATATGAATGCACTTAAAGGCTCATCAGATGACAACACAAAGCAAACTATTTTAGAGTACTCACAGACCATATTTTTCAACTCTGGAAACTTATCATTGCAGCAACTGTTTTATGTTTTGTTGATTCCAAATCCTATGGTTGCGAGCTAAACGCGAGAAATATGCCCTTAATAGTACAGAGTAACCTACAAGGAATGTGCACTTGCATGAATGGTGTACGCAGCGCCTCAAAGGAAGACGCTGCAGTGCGGCAAAAGTTGAGACATGATATATCATGGCATAGTATGCATATAATGTACTATAATATAATATTTATGATAAATTCCATTGAATTTAGGGTTTTTTCAGTCAGGATGGCCGAGCGGTCCAAGGCGCTGCGTTCAGGTCGCAGTCTCCACTGGAGGCGTGGGTTCGAATCCCACTTCTGACAGCAAGTGTATTTCACTGGTTCTTTTGACTGTAACATGATATTGTGAAAGAATGCTTAGCAATGCTTTGTATGTTAAGGAGCAGGAATTTGACAAAATACTCCAAACAGCAGCATTTGTAAGCCTCTCCATTATCAACCAGTCCAATCTTACCATGTGTTTGTTTACAGTTGGCCTATATGTTGCTGTATTCATTGTTTGTAGGAAGTCTTTTAAAACAATTTCTTGACTTGTCATTTCTCAAATTCTCTGCTGAGCTTACTAAAATTCTTAAGATAGCCTGAAACGGTTGCTGTGTCTTGTTAGCTTCTTTGTCATTGGTACCATTGTATGCCTTCTCTGTCCTATTCCATGCACAGATAACATACAGGCGGATGCAAAATAAGAAACTGACTACCAAAACTGTGTATTTTTCTGGGGCATAGTGGTTCCATGGTGTAATGGTTAGCACTCTGGACTCTGAATCCAGTGATCTGAGTTCAAATCTCAGTGGAACCTGATTTTAAGCTAGTGTCAAACAATGTAAACGTTCCACATCTCACTAAAAGTAGGTCCTTGGACTGCTGTGGCCATCTTGCTTCAGGTACAGGTGAGACCGGAGAGGAGTGTCTTGACCTTCACCAGAGTCATCGAAGAATGAACTACTATTGACAGGGAGTTAAATGGTTTCCACTTTAATTATGGATGCGCACTTTGAATTCTGTCTTGTAATCACAATAAAAAAAGAAATTTGACTGAGATTTCAACTCAGGTTCTTGCCGTTAGTGTCCAAAGTGTTTGTCATCAAGGGACCCGTATACTCCATCAGAGGTGCTTGTGTGATGGTCGGCCAACTTTGGAAACCCCATCCACCCACAGCTTTCCGACGTCAGATGGGGGCTGTGTCCAACCATTTCTGTGTTAAAAAAAACACAAGGGGCTGTGTTAGTGGGGTCAACGGCAATGAATACTGATTCAAGACGTCGTGTTGGCGGAACATATGAATGCACTTAAAGGCTCATCAGATGACAACACAAAGCAAACTATTTTAGAGTACTCACAGACCTGATTTTTCAACTCTGGAAACTTATCATTGCAGCAACTGTTTTATGTTTTGTTGATTCCAAATCCTATGGTTGCGAGCTCAACGCGAGAAATATGCCCTTAATAGTACAGAGTAACCTACAAGGAATGTGCACTTGCATGAATGGTGTACGCAGCGCCTCAAAGGAAGACGCTGCAGTGCGGCAAAAGTTGAGACATGATATATCATGGCATAGTATGCATATAATGTACTATAATATAATATTTATGATAAATTCCATTGAATTTAGGGTTTTTTCAGTCAGGATGGCCGAGCGGTCCAAGGCGCTGCGTTCAGGTCGCAGTCTCCACTGGAGGCGTGGGTTCGAATCCCACTTCTGACAGCAAGTGTTTTTCACTGGTTCTGTTGACTGTAACATGATATTGTGAAAGAATGCTTAGCAATGCTTTGTGTGTTAAGGAGCAGGAATTTGACAGAATTTGACCAAACAGCAGCATTTGTAAGCCTCTCCATTATCAACCAGTCCAATCTTACCATGTGTTTGTTTACAGTTGGCCTATATGTTGCTGTATTCATTGTTTGTAGGAAGTCTTTTAAAACAATTTCTTGACTTGTCATTTCTCAAATTCTCTGCTGAGCTTACTTAAATTCTTAAGATAGCCTGAAACGGTTGCTGTGTCTTGTTAGCTTCTTTGTCATTGGTACCATTGTATGCCTTCTCTGTCCTATTCCATGCACAGATAACATACAGGCGGATGCAAAATAAGAAACTGTCTACCAAAACTGTGTATTTTTCTGGGGCATGGTGTAATGGTTAGCACTCTGGACTCTGAATCCAGTGATCTGAGTTCAAATCTCAGTGGAACCTGATTTTAAGCTAGTGTCAAACAATGTAAACGTTCCACATCTCACTAAAAGTAGGTCCTTGGACTGCTGTGGCCATCTTGCTTCAGGTACAGGTGAGACCGGAGAGGATTGTCTTGACCTTCACCAGAGTCATCGAAGAATGAACTACTATTGACAGGGAGTTAAATGGTTTCCACTTTAATTATGGATGCGCACTTTGAATTCTGTCTTGTAATCACAATAAAAAAAGAAATTTGACTGAGATTTCAACTCAGGTTCTTGCCGTTAGTGTCCAAAGTGTTTGTCATCAAGGGACCCGTATACTCCATCAGAGGTGCTTGTGTGATGGTCGGCCAACTTTGGAAACCCCATCCACCCACAGCTTTCCGACGTCAGATGGGGGCTGTGTCCAACCATTTCTGTGTTAAAAAAAACACAAGGGGCTGTGTTAGTGGGGTCAACGGCAATGAATACTGATTCAAGACGTTGTGTTGGCGGAACATATGAATGCACTTAAAGGCTCATCAGATGACAACACAAAGCAAACTATTTTAGAGTACTCACAGACCTGATTTTTCAACTCTGGAAACTTATCATTGCAGCAACTGTTTTATGTTTTGTTGATTCCAAATCCTATGCTTGCGAGCTCAACGCGAGAAATATGCCCTTAATAGTACAGAGTAACCTACAAGGAATGTGCACTTGCATGAATGGTGTACGCAGCGCCTCAAAGGAAGACGCTGCAGTGCGGCAAAAGTTGAGACATGATATATCATGGCATAGTATGCATATAATGTACTATAATATAATATTTATGATAAATTCCATTGAATTTAGGGTTTTTTCAGTCAGGATGGCCGAGCGGTCCAAGGCGCTGCGTTCAGGTCGCAGTCTCCACTGGAGGCGTGGGTTCGAATCCCACTTCTGACAGCAAGTGTTTTTCACTGGTTCTGTTGACTGTAACATGATATTGTGAAAGAATGCTTAGCAATGCTTTGTGTGTTAAGGAGCAGGAATTTGACAGAATTTGACCAAACAGCAGCATTTGTAAGCCTCTCCATTATCAACCAGTCCAATCTTACCATGTGTTTGTTTACAGTTGGCCTATATGTTGCTGTATTCATTGTTTGTAGGAAGTCTTTTAAAACAATTTCTTGACTTGTCATTTCTCAAATTCTCTGCTGAGCTTACTTAAATTCTTAAGATAGCCTGAAACGGTTGCTGTGTCTTGTTAGCTTCTTTGTCATTGGTACCATTGTATGCCTTCTCTGTCCTATTCCATGCACAGATAACATACAGGCGGATGCAAAATAAGAAACTGTCTACCAAAACTGTGTATTTTTCTGGGGCATGGTGTAATGGTTAGCACTCTGGACTCTGAATCCAGTGATCTGAGTTCAAATCTCAGTGGAACCTGATTTTAAGCTAGTGTCAAACAATGTAAACGTTCCACATCTCACTAAAAGTAGGTCCTTGGACTGCTGTGGCCATCTTGCTTCAGGTACAGGTGAGACCGGAGAGGATTGTCTTGACCTTCACCAGAGTCATCGAAGAATGAACTACTATTGACAGGGAGTTAAATGGTTTCCACTTTAATTATGGATGCGCACTTTGAATTCTGTCTTGTAATCACAATAAAAAAAGAAATTTGACTGAGATTTCAACTCAGGTTCTTGCCGTTAGTGTCCAAAGTGTTTGTCATCAAGGGACCCGTATACTCCATCAGAGGTGCTTGTGTGGTGGTCGGCCAACTTTGGAAACCCCATCCACCCACAGCTTTCCGACGTCAGATGGGGGCTGTGTCCAACCATTTCTGTGTTAAAAAAAACACAAGGGGCTGTGTTAGTGGGGTCAACGGCAATGAATACTGATTCAAGACGTCGTGTTGGCGGAACATATGAATGCACTTAAAGGCTCATCAGATGACAACACAAAGCAAACTATTTTAGAGTACTCACAGACCTGATTTTTCAACTCTGGAAACTTATCATTGCAGCAACTGTTTTATGTTTTGTTGATTCCAAATCCTATGGTTGCGAGCTAAACGCGAGAAATATGCCCTTAATAGTACAGAGTAACCTACAAGGAATGTGCACTTGCATGAATGGTGTACGCAGCGCCTCAAAGGAAGACGCTGCAGTGCGGCAAAAGTTGAGACATGATATATCATGGCATAGTATGCATATAATGTACTATAATATAATATTTATGATAAATTCCATTGAATTTAGGGTTTTTTCAGTCAGGATGGCCGAGCGGTCCAAGGCGCTGCGTTCAGGTCGCAGTCTCCACTGGAGGCGTGGGTTCGAATCCCACTTCTGACAGCAAGTGTTTTTCACTGGTTCTGTTGACTGTAACATGATATTGTGAAAGAATGCTTAGCAATGCTTTGTATGTTAAGGAGCAGGAATTTGACAAAATACTCCAAACAGCAGCATTTGTAAGCCTCTCCATTATCAACCAGTCCAATCTTACCATGTGTTTGTTTACAGTTGGCCTATATGTTGCTGTATTCATTGTTTGTAGGAAGTCTTTTAAAACAATTTCTTGACTTGTCATTTCTCAAATTCTCTGCTGAGCTTACTTAAATTCTTAAGATAGCCTGAAACGGTTGCTGTGTCTTGTTAGCTTCTTTGTCATTGGTACCATTGTATGCCTTCTCTGTCCTATTCCATGCACAGATAACATACAGGCGGATGCAAAATAAGAAACTGTCTACCAAAACTGTGTATTTTTCTGGGGCATAGTGGTTCCATGGTGTAATGGTTAGCACTCTGGACTCTGAATCCAGTGATCTGAGTACAAATCTCAGTGGAACCTGATTTTAAGCTAGTGTCAAACAATGTAAACGTTCCACATCTCACTAAAAGTAGGTCCTTGGACTGCTGTGGCCATCTTGCTTCAGGTACAGGTGAGACCGGAGAGGAGTGTCTTGACCTTCACCAGAGTCATCGAAGAATGAACTACTATTGACAGGGAGTTAAATGGTTTCCACTTTAATTATGGATGCGCACTTTGAATTCTGTCTTGTAATCGCAATAAAAAAAGAAATTTGACTGAGATTTCAACTCAGGTTCTTGCCGTTAGTGTCCAAAGTGTTTGTCATCAAGGGACCCGTATACTCCATCAGAGGTGCTTGTGTGATGGTCGGCCAACTTTGGAAACCCCATCCACCCACAGCTTTCCGACGTCAGATGGGGGCTGTGTCCAACCATTTCTGTGTTAAAAAAAACACAAGGGGCTGTGTTAGTGGGGTCAACGGCAATGAATACTGATTCAAGACGTCGTGTTGGCGGAACATATGAATGCACTTAAAGGCTCATCAGATGACAACACAAAGCAAACTATTTTAGAGTACTCACAGACCATATTTTTCAACTCTGGAAACTTATCATTGCAGCAACTGTTTTATGTTTTGTTGATTCCAAATCCTATGGTTGCGAGCTAAACGCGAGAAATATGCCCTTAATAGTACAGAGTAACCTACAAGGAATGTGCACTTGCATGAATGGTGTACGCAGCGCCTCAAAGGAAGACGCTGCAGTGCGGCAAAAGTTGAGACATGATATATCATGGCATAGTATGCATATAATGTACTATAATATAATATTTATGATAAATTCCATTGAATTTAGGGTTTTTTCGGTCAGGATGGCCGAGCGGTCCAAGGGGCTGCGTTCAGGTCGCAGTCTCCACTGGAGGCGTGGGTTCGAATCCCACTTCTGACAGCAAGTGTTTTTCACTGGTTCTTTTGACTGTAACATGATATTGTGAAAGAATGCTTAGCAATGCTTTGTATGTTAAGGAGCAGGAATTTGACAAAATACTCCAAACAGCAGCATTTGTAAGCCTCTCCGTTATCAACCAGTCCAATCTTACCATGTGTTTGTTTACAGTTGGCCTATATGTTGCTGTATTCATTGTTTGTAGGAAGTCTTTTAAAACAATTTCTTGACTTGTCATTTCTCAAATTCTCTGCTGAGCTTACTTAAATTCTTAAGATAGCCTGAAACGGTTGCTGTGTCTTGTTAGCTTCTTTGTCATTGGTACCATTGTATGCCTTCTCTGTCCTATTCCATGCACAGATAACATACAGGCGGATGCAAAATAAGAAACTGACTACCAAAACTGTGTATTTTTCTGGGGCATAGTGGTTCCATGGTGTAATGGTTAGCACTCTGGACTCTGAATCCAGTGATCTGAGTTCAAATCTCAGTGGAACCTGATTTTAAGCTAGTGTCAAACAATGTAAACGTTCCACATCTCACTAAAAGTAGGTCCTTGGACTGCTGTAGCCATCTTGCTTCAGGTACAGGTGAGACCGGAGAGGAGTGTCTTGACCTTCACCAGAGTCATCGAAGAATGAACTACTATTGACAGGGAGTTAAATGGTTTCCACTTTAATTATGGATGCGCACTTTGAATTCTGTCTTGTAATCACAATAAAAAAAGAAATTTGACTGAGATTTCAACTCAGGTTCTTGCCGTTAGTGTCCAAAGTGTTTGTCATCAAGGGACCCGTATACTCCATCAGAGGTGCTTGTGTGATGGTCGGCCAACTTTGGAAACCCCATCCACCCACAGCTTTCCGACGTCAGATGGGGGCTGTGTCCAACCATTTCTGTGTTAAAAAAAACACAAGGGGCTGTGTTAGTGGGGTCAACGGCAATGAATACTGATTCAAGACGTCGTGTTGGCGGAACATATGAATGCACTTAAAGGCTCATCAGATGACAACACAAAGCAAACTATTTTAGAGTACTCACAGACCATATTTTTCAACTCTGGAAACTTATCATTGCAGCAACTGTTTTATGTTTTGTTGATTCCAAATCCTATGGTTGCGAGCTAAACGCGAGAAATATGCCCTTAATAGTACAGAGTAACCTACAAGGAATGTGCACTTGCATGAATGGTGTACGCAGCGCCTCAAAGGAAGACGCTGCAGTGCGGCAAAAGTTGAGACATGATATATCATGGCATAGTATGCATATAATGTACTATAATATAATATTTATGATAAATTCCATTGAATTTAGGGTTTTTTCAGTCAGGATGGCCGAGCGGTCCAAGGCGCTGCGTTCAGGTCGCAGTCTCCACTGGAGGCGTGGGTTCGAATCCCACTTCTGACAGCAAGTGTTTTTCACTGGTTCTGTTGACTGTAACATGATATTGTGAAAGAATGCTTAGCAATGCTTTGTGTGTTAAGGAGCAGGAATTTGACAGAATTTGACCAAACAGCAGCATTTGTAAGCCTCTCCATTATCAACCAGTCCAATCTTACCATGTGTTTGTTTACAGTTGGCCTATATGTTGCTGTATTCATTGTTTGTAGGAAGTCTTTTAAAACAATTTCTTGACTTGTCAGTTCTCAAATTCTCTGCTGAGCTTACTTAAATTCTTAAGATAGCCTGAAACGGTTGCTGTGTCTTGTTAGCTTCTTTGTCATTGGTACCATTGTATGCCTTCTCTGTCCTATTCCATGCACAGATAACATACAGGCGGATGCAAAATAAGAAACTGTCTACCAAAACTGTGTATTTTTCTGGGGCATAGTGGTTCCATGGTGTAATGGTTAGCACTCTGGACTCTGAATCCAGTGATCTGAGTTCAAATCTCAGTGGAACCTGATTTTAAGCTAGTGTCAAACAATGTAAACGTTCCACATCTCACTAAAAGTAGGTCCTTGGACTGCTGTGGCCATCTTGCTTCAGGTACAGGTGAGACCGGAGAGGAGTGTCTTGACCTTCACCAGAGTCATCGAAGAATGAACTACTATTGACAGGGAGTTAAATGGTTTCCACTTTAATTATGGATGCGCACTTTGAATTCTGTCTTGTAATCACAATAAAAAAAGAAATTTGACTGAGATTTCAACTCAGGTTCTTGCCGTTAGTGTCCAAAGTGTTTGTCATCAAGGGACCCGTATACTCCATCAGAGGTGCTTGTGTGATGGTCGGCCAACTTTGGAAACCCCATCCACCCACAGCTTTCCGACGTCAGATGGGGGCTGTGTCCAACCATTTCTGTGTTAAAAAAAACACAAGGGGCTGTGTTAGTGGGGTCAACGGCAATGAATACCGATTCAAGACGTCGTGTTGGCGGAACATATGAATGCACTTAAAGGCTCATCAGATGACAACACAAAGCAAACTATTTTAGAGTACTCACAGACCATATTTTTCAACTCTGGAAACTTATCATTGCAGCAACTGTTTTATGTTTTGTTGATTCCAAATCCTATGGTTGCGAGCTAAACGCGAGAAATATGCCCTTAATAGTACAGAGTAACCTACAAGGAATGTGCACTTGCATGAATGGTGTACGCAGCGCCTCAAAGGAAGACGCTGCAGTGCGGCAAAAGTTGAGACATGATATATCATGGCATAGTATGCATATAATGTACTATAATATAATATTTATGATAAATTCCATTGAATTTAGGGTTTTTTCAGTCAGGATGGCCGAGCGGTCCAAGGCGCTGCGTTCAGGTCGCAGTCTCCACTGGAGGCGTGGGTTCGAATCCCACTTCTGACAGCAAGTGTTTTTCACTGGTTCTGTTGACTGTAACATGATATTGTGAAAGAATGCTTAGCAATGCTTTGTGTGTTAAGGAGCAGGAATTTGACAGAATTTGACCAAACAGCAGCATTTGTAAGCCTCTCCATTATCAACCAGTCCAATCTTACCATGTGTTTGTTTACAGTTGGCCTATATGTTGCTGTATTCATTGTTTGTAGGAAGTCTTTTAAAACAATTTCTTGACTTGTCAGTTCTCAAATTCTCTGCTGAGCTTACTTAAATTCTTAAGATAGCCTGAAACGGTTGCTGTGTCTTGTTAGCTTCTTTGTCATTGGTACCATTGTATGCCTTCTCTGTCCTATTCCATGCACAGATAACATACAGGCGGATGCAAAATAAGAAACTGTCTACCAAAACTGTGTATTTTTCTGGGGCATAGTGGTTCCATGGTGTAATGGTTAGCACTCTGGACTCTGAATCCAGTGATCTGAGTTCAAATCTCAGTGGAACCTGATTTTAAGCTAGTGTCAAACAATGTAAACGTTCCACATCTCACTAAAAGTAGGTCCTTGGACTGCTGTGGCCATCTTGCTTCAGGTACAGGTGAGACCGGAGAGGAGTGTCTTGACCTTCACCAGAGTCATCGAAGAATGAACTACTATTGACAGGGAGTTAAATGGTTTCCACTTTAATTATGGATGCGCACTTTGAATTCTGTCTTGTAATCACCATAAAAAAAGAAATTTGACTGAGATTTCAACTCAGGTTCTTGCCGTTAGTGTCCAAAGTGTTTGTCATCAAGGGACCCGTATACTCCATCAGAGGTGCTTGTGTGATGGTCGGCCAACTTTGGAAACCCCATCCACCCACAGCTTTCCGACGTCAGATGGGGGCTGTGTCCAACCATTTCTGTGTTAAAAAAAACACAAGGGGCTGTGTTAGTGGGGTCAACGGCAATGAATACCGATTCAAGACGTCGTGTTGGCGGAACATATGAATGCACTTAAAGGCTCATCAGATGACAACACAAAGCAAACTATTTTAGAGTACTCACAGACCATATTTTTCAACTCTGGAAACTTATCATTGCAGCAACTGTTTTATGTTTTGTTGATTCCAAATCCTATGGTTGCGAGCTAAACGCGAGAAATATGCCCTTAATAGTACAGAGTAACCTACAAGGAATGTGCACTTGCATGAATGGTGTACGCAGCGCCTCAAAGGAAGACGCTGCAGTGCGGCAAAAGTTGAGACATGATATATCATGGCATAGTATGCATATAATGTACTATAATATAATATTTATGATAAATTCCATTGAATTTAGGGTTTTTTCAGTCAGGATGGCCGAGCGGTCCAAGGCGCTGCGTTCAGGTCGCAGTCTCCACTGGAGGCGTGGGTTCGAATCCCACTTCTGACAGCAAGTGTTTTTCACTGGTTCTGTTGACTGTAACATGATATTGTGAAAGAATGCTTAGCAATGCTTTGTGTGTTAAGGAGCAGGAATTTGACAGAATTTGACCAAACAGCAGCATTTGTAAGCCTCTCCATTATCAACCAGTCCAATCTTACCATGTGTTTGTTTACAGTTGGCCTATATGTTGCTGTATTCATTGTTTGTAGGAAGTCTTTTAAAACAATTTCTTGACTTGTCAGTTCTCAAATTCTCTGCTGAGCTTACTTAAATTCTTAAGATAGCCTGAAACGGTTGCTGTGTCTTGTTAGCTTCTTTGTCATTGGTACCATTGTATGCCTTCTCTGTCCTATTCCATGCACAGATAACATACAGGCGGATGCAAAATAAGAAACTGTCTACCAAAACTGTGTATTTTTCTGGGGCATAGTGGTTCCATGGTGTAATGGTTAGCACTCTGGACTCTGAATCCAGTGATCTGAGTTCAAATCTCAGTGGAACCTGATTTTAAGCTAGTGTCAAACAATGTAAACGTTCCACATCTCACTAAAAGTAGGTCCTTGGACTGCTGTGGCCATCTTGCTTCAGGTACAGGTGAGACCGGAGAGGAGTGTCTTGACCTTCACCAGAGTCATCGAAGAATGAACTACTATTGACAGGGAGTTAAATGGTTTCCACTTTAATTATGGATGCGCACTTTGAATTCTGTCTTGTAATCACAATAAAAAAAGAAATTTGACTGAGATTTCAACTCAGGTTCTTGCCGTTAGTGTCCAAAGTGTTTGTCATCATGGGACCCGTATACTCCATCAGAGGTGCTTGTGTGATGGTCGGCCAACTTTGGAAACCCCATCCACCCACAGCTTTCCGACGTCAGATGGGGGCTGTGTCCAACCATTTCTGTGTTAAAAAAAACACAAGGGGCTGTGTTAGTGGGGTCAACGGCAATGAATACTGATTCAAGACGTCGTGTTGGCGGAACATATGAATGCACTTAAAGGCTCATCAGATGACAACACAAAGCAAACTATTTTAGAGTACTCACAGACCTGATTTTTCAACTCTGGAAACTTATCATTGCAGCAACTGTTTTATGTTTTGTTGATTCCAAATCCTATGGTTGCGAGCTAAACGCGAGAAATATGCCCTTAATAGTACAGAGTAACCTACAAGGAATGTGCACTTGCATGAATGGTGTACGCAGCGCCTCAAAGGAAGACGCTGCAGTGCGGCAAAAGTTGAGACATGATATATCATGGCATAGTATGCATATAATGTACTATAATATAATATTTATGATAAATTCCATTGAATTTAGGGTTTTTTCAGTCAGGATGGCCGAGCGGTCCAAGGCGCTGCGTTCAGGTCGCAGTCTCCACTGGAGGCGTGGGTTCGAATCCCACTTCTGACAGCAAGTGTTTTTCACTGGTTCTGTTGACTGTAACATGATATTGTGAAAGAATGCTTAGCAATGCTTTGTGTGTTAAGGAGCAGGAATTTGACAGAATTTGACCAAACAGCAGCATTTGTAAGCCTCTCCATTATCAACCAGTCCAATCTTACCATGTGTTTGTTTACAGTTGGCCTATATGTTGCTGTATTCATTGTTTGTAGGAAGTCTTTTAAAACAATTTCTTGACTTGTCAGTTCTCAAATTCTCTGCTGAGCTTACTTAAATTCTTAAGATAGCCTGAAACGGTTGCTGTGTCTTGTTAGCTTCTTTGTCATTGGTACCATTGTATGCCTTCTCTGTCCTATTCCATGCACAGATAACATACAGGCGGATGCAAAATAAGAAACTGTCTACCAAAACTGTGTATTTTTCTGGGGCATAGTGGTTCCATGGTGTAATGGTTAGCACTCTGGACTCTGAATCCAGTGATCTGAGTTCAAATCTCAGTGGAACCTGATTTTAAGCTAGTGTCAAACAATGTAAACGTTCCACATCTCACTAAAAGTAGGTCCTTGGACTGCTGTGGCCATCTTGCTTCAGGTACAGGTGAGACCGGAGAGGAGTGTCTTGACCTTCACCAGAGTCATCGAAGAATGAACTACTATTGACAGGGAGTTAAATGGTTTCCACTTTAATTATGGATGCGCACTTTGAATTCTGTCTTGTAATCACAATAAAAAAAGAAATTTGACTGAGATTTCAACTCAGGTTCTTGCCGTTAGTGTCCAAAGTGTTTGTCATCATGGGACCCGTATACTCCATCAGAGGTGCTTGTGTGATGGTCGGCCAACTTTGGAAACCCCATCCACCCACAGCTTTCCGACGTCAGATGGGGGCTGTGTCCAACCATTTCTGTGTTAAAAAAAACACAAGGGGCTGTGTTAGTGGGGTCAACGGCAATGAATACTGATTCAAGACGTCGTGTTGGCGGAACATATGAATGCACTTAAAGGCTCATCAGATGACAACACAAAGCAAACTATTTTAGAGTACTCACAGACCTGATTTTTCAACTCTGGAAACTTATCATTGCAGCAACTGTTTTATGTTTTGTTGATTCCAAATCCTATGGTTGCGAGCTAAACGCGAGAAATATGCCCTTAATAGTACAGAGCAACCTACAAGGAATGTGCACTTGCATGAATGGTGTACGCAGCGCCTCAAAGGAAGACGCTGCAGTGCGGCAAAAGTTGAGACATGATATATCATGGCATAGTATGCATATAATGTACTATAATATAATATTTATGATAAATTCCATTGAATTTAGGGTTTTTTCAGTCAGGATGGCCGAGCGGTCCAAGGCGCTGCGTTCAGGTCGCAGTCTCCACTGGAGGCGTGGGTTCGAATCCCACTTCTGACAGCAAGTGTTTTTCACTGGTTCTGTTGACTGTAACATGATATTGTGAAAGAATGCTTAGCAATGCTTTGTGTGTTAAGGAGCAGGAATTTGACAGAATTTGACCAAACAGCAGCATTTGTAAGCCTCTCCATTATCAACCAGTCCAATCTTACCATGTGTTTGTTTACAGTTGGCCTATATGTTGCTGTATTCATTGTTTGTAGGAAGTCTTTTAAAACAATTTCTTGACTTGTCAGTTCTCAAATTCTCTGCTGAGCTTACTTAAATTCTTAAGATAGCCTGAAACGGTTGCTGTGTCTTGTTAGCTTCTTTGTCATTGGTACCATTGTATGCCTTCTCTGTCCTATTCCATGCACAGATAACATACAGGCAGATGCAAAATAAGAAACTGTCTACCAAAACTGTGTATTTTTCTGGGGCATAGTGGTTCCATGGTGTAATGGTTAGCACTCTGGACTCTGAATCCAGTGATCTGAGTTCAAATCTCAGTGGAACCTGATTTTAAGCTAGTGTCAAACAATGTAAACGTTCCACATCTCACTAAAAGTAGGTCCTTGGACTGCTGTGGCCATCTTGCTTCAGGTACAGGTGAGACCGGAGAGGAGTGTCTTGACCTTCACCAGAGTCATCGAAGAATGAACTACTATTGACAGGGAGTTAAATGGTTTCCACTTTAATTATGGATGCGCACTTTGAATTCTGTCTTGTAATCACAATAAAAAAAGAAATTTGACTGAGATTTCAACTCAGGTTCTTGCCGTTAGTGTCCAAAGTGTTTGTCATCAAGGGACCCGTATACTCCATCAGAGGTGCTTGTGTGATGGTCGGCCAACTTTGGAAACCCCATCCACCCACAGCTTTCCGACGTCAGATGGGGGCTGTGTCCAACCATTTCTGTGTTAAAAAAAACACAAGGGGCTGTGTTAGTGGGGTCAACGGCAATGAATACCGATTCAAGACGTCGTGTTGGCGGAACATATGAATGCACTTAAAGGCTCATCAGATGACAACACAAAGCAAACTATTTTAGAGTACTCACAGACCATATTTTTCAACTCTGGAAACTTATCATTGCAGCAACTGTTTTATGTTTTGTTGATTCCAAATCCTATGGTTGCGAGCTAAACGCGAGAAATATGCCCTTAATAGTACAGAGTAACCTACAAGGAATGTGCACTTGCATGAATGGTGTACGCAGCGCCTCAAAGGAAGACGCTGCAGTGCGGCAAAAGTTGAGACATGATATATCATGGCATAGTATGCATATAATGTACTATAATATAATATTTATGATAAATTCCATTGAATTTAGGGTTTTTTCAGTCAGGATGGCCGAGCGGTCCAAGGCGCTGCGTTCAGGTCGCAGTCTCCACTGGAGGCGTGGGTTCGAATCCCACTTCTGACAGCAAGTGTTTTTCACTGGTTCTGTTGACTGTAACATGATATTGTGAAAGAATGCTTAGCAATGCTTTGTGTGTTAAGGAGCAGGAATTTGACAGAATTTGACCAAACAGCAGCATTTGTAAGCCTCTCCATTATCAACCAGTCCAATCTTACCATGTGTTTGTTTACAGTTGGCCTATATGTTGCTGTATTCATTGTTTGTAGGAAGTCTTTTAAAACAATTTCTTGACTTGTCAGTTCTCAAATTCTCTGCTGAGCTTACTTAAATTCTTAAGATAGCCTGAAACGGTTGCTG
This sequence comes from Pholis gunnellus, assembly GCF_910591455.1. Classification (NCBI taxonomy): domain Eukaryota; kingdom Metazoa; phylum Chordata; class Actinopteri; order Perciformes; family Pholidae; genus Pholis; species Pholis gunnellus. The sequence continues at coordinate 1,975,164 of NC_136532.1, forward strand.
TGTCTTGTTAGCTTCTTTGTCATTGGTACCATTGTATGCCTTCTCTGTCCTATTCCATGCACAGATAACATACAGGCGGATGCAAAATAAGAAACTGTCTACCAAAACTGTGTATTTTTCTGGGGCATAGTGGTTCCATGGTGTAATGGTTAGCACTCTGGACTCTGAATCCAGTGATCTGAGTTCAAATCTCAGTGGAACCTGATTTTAAGCTAGTGTCAAACAATGTAAACGTTCCACATCTCACTAAAAGTAGGTCCTTGGACTGCTGTGGCCATCTTGCTTCAGGTACAGGTGAGACCGGAGAGGAGTGTCTTGACCTTCACCAGAGTCATCGAAGAATGAACTACTATTGACAGGGAGTTAAATGGTTTCCACTTTAATTATGGATGCGCACTTTGAATTCTGTCTTGTAATCACAATAAAAAAAGAAATTTGACTGAGATTTCAACTCAGGTTCTTGCCGTTAGTGTCCAAAGTGTTTGTCATCAAGGGACCCGTATACTCCATCAGAGGTGCTTGTGTGATGGTCGGCCAACTTTGGAAACCCCATCCACCCACAGCTTTCCGACGTCAGATGGGGGCTGTGTCCAACCATTTCTGTGTTAAAAAAAACACAAGGGGCTGTGTTAGTGGGGTCAGCGGCAATGAATACCGATTCAAGACGTCGTGTTGGCGGAACATATGAATGCACTTAAAGGCTCATCAGATGACAACACAAAGCAAACTATTTTAGAGTACTCACAGACCATATTTTTCAACTCTGGAAACTTATCATTGCAGCAACTGTTTTATGTTTTGTTGATTCCAAATCCTATGGTTGCGAGCTAAACGCGAGAAATATGCCCTTAATAGTACAGAGTAACCTACAAGGAATGTGCACTTGCATGAATGGTGTACGCAGCGCCTTAAAGGAAGACGCTGCAGTGCGGCAAAAGTTGAGACATGATATATCATGGCATAGTATGCATATAATGTACTATAATATAATATTTATGATAAATTCCATTGAATTTAGGGTTTTTTCAGTCAGGATGGCCGAGCGGTCCAAGGCGCTGCGTTCAGGTCGCAGTCTCCACTGGAGGCGTGGGTTCGAATCCCACTTCTGACAGCAAGTGTTTTTCACTGGTTCTGTTGACTGTAACATGATATTGTGAAAGAATGCTTAGCAATGCTTTGTGTGTTAAGGAGCAGGAATTTGACAGAATTTGACCAAACAGCAGCATTTGTAAGCCTCTCCATTATCAACCAGTCCAATCTTACCATGTGTTTGTTTACAGTTGGCCTATATGTTGCTGTATTCATTGTTTGTAGGAAGTCTTTTAAAACAATTTCTTGACTTGTCAGTTCTCAAATTCTCTGCTGAGCTTACTTAAATTCTTAAGATAGCCTGAAACGGTTGCTGTGTCTTGTTAGCTTCTTTGTCATTGGTACCATTGTATGCCTTCTCTGTCCTATTCCATGCACAGATAACATACAGGCGGATGCAAAATAAGAAACTGTCTACCAAAACTGTGTATTTTTCTGGGGCATAGTGGTTCCATGGTGTAATGGTTAGCACTCTGGACTCTGAATCCAGTGATCTGAGTTCAAATCTCAGTGGAACCTGATTTTAAGCTAGTGTCAAACAATGTAAACGTTCCACATCTCACTAAAAGTAGGTCCTTGGACTGCTGTGGCCATCTTGCTTCAGGTACAGGTGAGACCGGAGAGGAGTGTCTTGACCTTCACCAGAGTCATCGAAGAATGAACTACTATTGACAGGGAGTTAAATGGTTTCCACTTTAATTATGGATGCGCACTTTGAATTCTGTCTTGTAATCACAATAAAAAAAGAAATTTGACTGAGATTTCAACTCAGGTTTTTGCCGTTAGTGTCCAAAGTGTTTGTCATCATGGGACCCGTATACTCCATCAGAGGTGCTTGTGTGATGGTCGGCCAACTTTGGAAACCCCATCCACCCACAGCTTTCCGACGTCAGATGGGGGCTGTGTCCAACCATTTCTGTGTTAAAAAAAACACAAGGGGCTGTGTTAGTGGGGTCAACGGCAATGAATACTGATTCAAGACGTCGTGTTGGCGGAACATATGAATGCACTTAAAGGCTCATCAGATGACAACACAAAGCAAACTATTTTAGAGTACTCACAGACCTGATTTTTCAACTCTGGAAACTTATCATTGCAGCAACTGTTTTATGTTTTGTTGATTCCAAATCCTATGGTTGCGAGCTAAACGCGAGAAATATGCCCTTAATAGTACAGAGTAACCTACAAGGAATGTGCACTTGCATGAATGGTGTACGCAGCGCCTCAAAGGAAGACGCTGCAGTGCGGCAAAAGTTGAGACATGATATATCATGGCATAGTATGCATATAATGTACTATAATATAATATTTATGATAAATTCCATTGAATTTAGGGTTTTTTCAGTCAGGATGGCCGAGCGGTCCAAGGCGCTGCGTTCAGGTCGCAGTCTCCACTGGAGGCGTGGGTTCGAATCCCACTTCTGACAGCAAGTGTTTTTCACTGGTTCTGTTGACTGTAACATGATATTGTGAAAGAATGCTTAGCAATGCTTTGTGTGTTAAGGAGCAGGAATTTGACAGAATTTGACCAAACAGCAGCATTTGTAAGCCTCTCCATTATCAACCAGTCCAATCTTACCATGTGTTTGTTTACAGTTGGCCTATATGTTGCTGTATTCATTGTTTGTAGGAAGTCTTTTAAAACAATTTCTTGACTTGTCAGTTCTCAAATTCTCTGCTGAGCTTACTTAAATTCTTAAGATAGCCTGAAACGGTTGCTGTGTCTTGTTAGCTTCTTTGTCATTGGTACCATTGTATGCCTTCTCTGTCCTATTCCATGCACAGATAACATACAGGCGGATGCAAAATAAGAAACTGTCTACCAAAACTGTGTATTTTTCTGGGGCATAGTGGTTCCATGGTGTAATGGTTAGCACTCTGGACTCTGAATCCAGTGATCTGAGTTCAAATCTCAGTGGAACCTGATTTTAAGCTAGTGTCAAACAATGTAAACGTTCCACATCTCACTAAAAGTAGGTCCTTGGACTGCTGTGGCCATCTTGCTTCAGGTACAGGTGAGACCGGAGAGGAGTGTCTTGACCTTCACCAGAGTCATCGAAGAATGAACTACTATTGACAGGGAGTTAAATGGTTTCCACTTTAATTATGGATGCGCACTTTGAATTCTGTCTTGTAATCACAATAAAAAAAGAAATTTGACTGAGATTTCAACTCAGGTTCTTGCCGTTAGTGTCCAAAGTGTTTGTCATCAAGGGACCCGTATACTCCATCAGAGGTGCTTGTGTGATGGTCGGCCAACTTTGGAAACCCCATCCACCCACAGCTTTCCGACGTCAGATGGGGGCTGTGTCCAACCATTTCTGTGTTAAAAAAAACACAAGGGGCTGTGTTAGTGGGGTCAACGGCAATGAATACTGATTCAAGACGTCGTGTTGGCGGAACATATGAATGCACTTAAAGGCTCATCAGATGACAACACAAAGCAAACTATTTTAGAGTACTCACAGACCATATTTTTCAACTCTGGAAACTTATCATTGCAGCAACTGTTTTATGTTTTGTTGATTCCAAATCCTATGGTTGCGAGCTAAACGCGAGAAATATGCCCTTAATAGTACAGAGTAACCTACAAGGAATGTGCACTTGCATGAATGGTGTACGCAGCGCCTCAAAGGAAGACGCTGCAGTGCGGCAAAAGTTGAGACATGATATATCATGGCATAGTATGCATATAATGTACTATAATATAATATTTATGATAAATTCCATTGAATTTAGGGTTTTTTCAGTCAGGATGGCCGAGCGGTCCAAGGCGCTGCGTTCAGGTCGCAGTCTCCACTGGAGGCGTGGGTTCGAATCCCACTTCTGACAGCAAGTGTATTTCACTGGTTCTTTTGACTGTAACATGATATTGTGAAAGAATGCTTAGCAATGCTTTGTATGTTAAGGAGCAGGAATTTGACAAAATACTCCAAACAGCAGCATTTGTAAGCCTCTCCATTATCAACCAGTCCAATCTTACCATGTGTTTGTTTACAGTTGGCCTATATGTTGCTGTATTCATTGTTTGTAGGAAGTCTTTTAAAACAATTTCTTGACTTGTCATTTCTCAAATTCTCTGTTGAGCTTACTAAAATTCTTAAGATAGCCTGAAACGGTTGCTGTGTCTTGTTAGCTTCTTTGTCATTGGTACCATTGTATGCCTTCTCTGTCCTATTCCATGCACAGATAACATACAGGCGGATGCAAAATAAGAAACTGACTACCAAAACTGTGTATTTTTCTGGGGCATAGTGGTTCCATGGTGTAATGGTTAGCACTCTGGACTCTGAATCCAGTGATCTGAGTTCAAATCTCAGTGGAACCTGATTTTAAGCTAGTGTCAAACAATGTAAACGTTCCACATCTCACTAAAAGTAGGTCCTTGGACTGCTGTGGCCATCTTGCTTCAGGTACAGGTGAGACCGGAGAGGAGTGTCTTGACCTTCACCAGAGTCATCGAAGAATGAACTACTATTGACAGGGAGTTAAATGGTTTCCACTTTAATTATGGATGCGCACTTTGAATTCTGTCTTGTAATCACAATAAAAAAAGAAATTTGACTGAGATTTCAACTCAGGTTCTTGCCGTTAGTGTCCAAAGTGTTTGTCATCAAGGGACCCGTATACTCCATCAGAGGTGCTTGTGTGATGGTCGGCCAACTTTGGAAACCCCATCCACCCACAGCTTTCCGACGTCAGATGGGGGCTGTGTCCAACCATTTCTGTGTTAAAAAAAACACAAGGGGCTGTGTTAGTGGGGTCAGCGGCAATGAATACCGATTCAAGACGTCGTGTTGGCGGAACATATGAATGCACTTAAAGGCTCATCAGATGACAACACAAAGCAAACTATTTTAGAGTACTCACAGACCATATTTTTCAACTCTGGAAACTTATCATTGCAGCAACTGTTTTATGTTTTGTTGATTCCAAATCCTATGGTTGCGAGCTAAACGCGAGAAATATGCCCTTAATAGTACAGAGTAACCTACAAGGAATGTGCACTTGCATGAATGGTGTACGCAGCGCCTTAAAGGAAGACGCTGCAGTGCGGCAAAAGTTGAGACATGATATATCATGGCATAGTATGCATATAATGTACTATAATATAATATTTATGATAAATTCCATTGAATTTAGGGTTTTTTCAGTCAGGATGGCCGAGCGGTCCAAGGCGCTGCGTTCAGGTCGCAGTCTCCACTGGAGGCGTGGGTTCGAATCCCACTTCTGACAGCAAGTGTTTTTCACTGGTTCTGTTGACTGTAACATGATATTGTGAAAGAATGCTTAGCAATGCTTTGTGTGTTAAGGAGCAGGAATTTGACAGAATTTGACCAAACAGCAGCATTTGTAAGCCTCTCCATTATCAACCAGTCCAATCTTACCATGTGTTTGTTTACAGTTGGCCTATATGTTGCTGTATTCATTGTTTGTAGGAAGTCTTTTAAAACAATTTCTTGACTTGTCAGTTCTCAAATTCTCTGCTGAGCTTACTTAAATTCTTAAGATAGCCTGAAACGGTTGCTGTGTCTTGTTAGCTTCTTTGTCATTGGTACCATTGTATGCCTTCTCTGTCCTATTCCATGCACAGATAACATACAGGCAGATGCAAAATAAGAAACTGTCTACCAAAACTGTGTATTTTTCTGGGGCATAGTGGTTCCATGGTGTAATGGTTAGCACTCTGGACTCTGAATCCAGTGATCTGAGTTCAAATCTCAGTGGAACCTGATTTTAAGCTAGTGTCAAACAATGTAAACGTTCCACATCTCACTAAAAGTAGGTCCTTGGACTGCTGTGGCCATCTTGCTTCAGGTACAGGTGAGACCGGAGAGGAGTGTCTTGACCTTCACCATAGTCATCGAAGAATGAACTACTATTGACAGGGAGTTAAATGGTTTCCACTTTAATTATGGATGCGCACTTTGAATTCTGTCTTGTAATCACAATAAAAAAAGAAATTTGACTGAGATTTCAACTCAGGTTCTTGCCGTTAGTGTCCAAAGTGTTTGTCATCAAGGGACCCGTATACTCCATCAGAGGTGCTTGTGTGATGGTCGGCCAACTTTGGAAACCCCATCCACCCACAGCTTTCCGACGTCAGATGGGGGCTGTGTCCAACCATTTCTGTGTTAAAAAAAACACAAGGGGCTGTGTTAGTGGGGTCAACGGCAATGAATACCGATTCAAGACGTCGTGTTGGCGGAACATATGAATGCACTTAAAGGCTCATCAGATGACAACACAAAGCAAACTATTTTAGAGTACTCACAGACCATATTTTTCAACTCTGGAAACTTATCATTGCAGCAACTGTTTTATGTTTTGTTGATTCCAAATCCTATGGTTGCGAGCTAAACGCGAGAAATATGCCCTTAATAGTACAGAGTAACCTACAAGGAATGTGCACTTGCATGAATGGTGTACGCAGCGCCTCAAAGGAAGACGCTGCAGTGCGGCAAAAGTTGAGACATGATATATCATGGCATAGTATGCATATAATGTACTATAATATAATATTTATGATAAATTCCATTGAATTTAGGGTTTTTTCAGTCAGGATGGCCGAGCGGTCCAAGGCGCTGCGTTCAGGTCGCAGTCTCCACTGGAGGCGTGGGTTCGAATCCCACTTCTGACAGCAAGTGTTTTTCACTGGTTCTGTTGACTGTAACATGATATTGTGAAAGAATGCTTAGCAATGCTTTGTATGTTAAGGAGCAGGAATTTGACAAAATACTCCAAACAGCAGCATTTGTAAGCCTCTCCATTATCAACCAGTCCAATCTTACCATGTGTTTGTTTACAGTTGGCCTATATGTTGCTGTATTCATTGTTTGTAGGAAGTCTTTTAAAACAATTTCTTGACTTGTCATTTCTCAAATTCTCTGCTGAGCTTACTAAAATTCTTAAGATAGCCTGAAACGGTTGCTGTGTCTTGTTAGCTTCTTTGTCATTGGTACCATTGTATGCCTTCTCTGTCCTATTCCATGCACAGATAACATACAGGCGGATGCAAAATAAGAAACTGTCTACCAAAACTGTGTATTTTTCTGGGGCATAGTGGTTCCATGGTGTAATGGTTAGCACTCTGGACTTTGAATCCAGTGATCTGAGTTCAAATCTCAGTGGAACCTGATTTTAAGCTAGTGTCAAACAATGTAAACGTTCCACATCTCACTAAAAGTAGGTCCTTGGACTGCTGTGGCCATCTTGCTTCAGGTACAGGTGAGACCGGAGAGGAGTGTCTTGACCTTCACCAGAGTCATCGAAGAATGAACTACTATTGACAGGGAGTTAAATGGTTTCCACTTTAATTATGGATGCGCACTTTGAATTCTGTCTTGTAATCACCATAAAAAAAGAAATTTGACTGAGATTTCAACTCAGGTTCTTGCCGTTAGTGTCCAAAGTGTTTGTCATCAAGGGACCCGTATACTCCATCAGAGGTGCTTGTGTGATGGTCGGCCAACTTTGGAAACCCCATCCACCCACAGCTTTCCGACGTCAGATGGGGGCTGTGTCCAACCATTTCTGTGTTAAAAAAAACACAAGGCTGTGTTAGTGGGGTCAACGGCAATGAATACTGATTCAAGACGTCGTGTTGGCGGAACATATGAATGCACTTAAAGGCTCATCAGATGACAACACAAAGCAAACTATTTTAGAGTACTCACAGACCTGATTTTTCAACTCTGGAAACTTATCATTGCAGCAACTGTTTTATGTTTTGTTGATTCCAAATCCTATGGTTGCGAGCTAAACGCGAGAAATATGCCCTTAATAGTACAGAGTAACCTACAAGGAATGTGCACTTGCATGAATGGTGTACGCAGCGCCTCAAAGGAAGACGCTGCAGTGCGGCAAAAGTTGAGACATGATATATCATGGCATAGTATGCATATAATGTACTATAATATAATATTTATGATAAATTCCATTGAATTTAGGGTTTTTTCAGTCAGGATGGCCGAGCGGTCCAAGGCGCTGCGTTCAGGTCGCAGTCTCCACTGGAGGCGTGGGTTCGAATCCCACTTCTGACAGCAAGTGTTTTTCACTGGTTCTTTTGACTGTAACATGATATTGTGAAAGAATGCTTAGCAATGCTTTGTATGTTAAGGAGCAGGAATTTGACAAAATACTCCAAACAGCAGCATTTGTAAGCCTCTCCGTTATCAACCAGTCCAATCTTACCATGTGTTTGTTTACAGTTGGCCTATATGTTGCTGTATTCATTGTTTGTAGGAAGTCTTTTAAAACAATTTCTTGACTTGTCATTTCTCAAATTCTCTGCTGAGCTTACTTAAATTCTTAAGATAGCCTGAAACGGTTGCTGTGTCTTGTTAGCTTCTTTGTCATTGGTACCATTGTATGCCTTCTCTGTCCTATTCCATGCACAGATAACATACAGGCGGATGCAAAATAAGAAACTGTCTACCAAAACTGTGTATTTTTCTGGGGCATGGTGTAATGGTTAGCACTCTGGACTCTGAATCCAGTGATCTGAGTTCAAATCTCAGTGGAACCTGATTTTAAGCTAGTGTCAAACAATGTAAATGTTCCACATCTCACTAAAAGTAGGTCCTTGGACTGCTGTGGCCATCTTGCTTCAGGTACAGGTGAGACCGGAGAGGAGTGTCTTGACCTTCACCAGAGTCATCTAAGAATGAAGTACTATTGACAGGGAGTTAAATGGTTTCCACTTTAATTATGGATGCGCACTTTGAATTCTGTCTTGTAATCACCATAAAAAAAGAAATTTGACTGAGATTTCAACTCAGGTTCTTGCCGTTAGTGTCCAAAGTGTTTGTCATCAAGGTTCCCGTATACTCCATCAGAGGTGCTTGTGTGATGGTCGGCCAACTTTGGAAACCCCATCCACCCACAGCTTTCCGACGTCAGATGGGGGCTGTGTCCAACCATTTCTGTGTTAAAAAAAACACAAGGGGCTGTGTTAGTGGGGTCAACGGCAATGAATACTGATTCAAGACGTCGTGTTGGCGGAACATATGAATGCACTTAAAGGCTCATCAGATGACAACACAAAGCAAACTATTTTAGAGTACTCACAGACCTGATTTTTCAACTCTGGAAACTTATCATTGCAGCAACTGTTTTATGTTTTGTTGATTCCAAATCCTATGCTTGCGAGCTAAACGTGAGAAATATGCCCTTAATGGTACAGAGTAACCTACAAGGAATGTGCACTTGCATGAATGGTGTACGCAGCGCCTCAAAGGAAGACGCTGCAGTGCGGCAAAAGTTGAGACGTGATATATCATGGCATAGTATGCATATAATGTACTATAATATAATATTTATGATAAATTCCATTGAATTTAGGGTTTTTTCAGTCAGGATGGCCGAGCGGTCCAAGGCGCTGCGTTCAGGTCGCAGTCTCCACTGGAGGCGTGGGTTCGAATCCCACTTCTGACAGCAAGTGTTTTTCACTGGTTCTTTTGACTGTAACATGATATTGTGAAAGAATGCTTAGCAATGCTTTGTATGTTAAGGAGCAGGAATTTGACAAAATACTCCAAACAGCAGCATTTGTAAGCCTCTCCGTTATCAACCAGTCCAATCTTACCATGTGTTTGTTTACAGTTGGCCTATATGTTGCTGTATTCATTGTTTGTAGGAAGTCTTTTAAAACAATTTCTTGACTTGTCATTTCTCAAATTCTCTGCTGAGCTTACTTAAATTCTTAAGATAGCCTGAAACGGTTGCTGTGTCTTGTTAGCTTCTTTGTCATTGGTACCATTGTATGCCTTCTCTGTCCTATTCCATGCACAGATAACATACAGGCGGATGCAAAATAAGAAACTGTCTACCAAAACTGTGTATTTTTCTGGGGCATGGTGTAATGGTTAGCACTCTGGACTCTGAATCCAGTGATCTGAGTTCAAATCTCAGTGGAACCTGATTTTAAGCTAGTGTCAAACAATGTAAACGTTCCACATCTCACTAAAAGTAGGTCCTTGGACTGCTGTGGCCATCTTGCTTCAGGTACAGGTGAGACCGGAGAGGAGTGTCTTGACCTTCACCAGAGTCATCGAAGAATGAACTACTATTGACAGGGAGTTAAATGGTTTCCACTTTAATTATGGATGCGCACTTTGAATTCTGTCTTGTAATCACAATAAAAAAAGAAATTTGACTGAGATTTCAACTCAGGTTCTTGCCGTTAGTGTCCAAAGTGTTTGTCATCAAGGGACCCGTATACTCCATCAGAGGTGCTTGTGTGATGGTCGGCCAACTTTGGAAACCCCATCCACCCACAGCTTTCCGACGTCAGATGGGGGCTGTGTCCAACCATTTCTGTGTTAAAAAAAACACAAGGGGCTGTGTTAGTGGGGTCAACGGCAATGAATACTGATTCAAGACGTCGTGTTGGCGGAACATATGAATGCACTTAAAGGCTCATCAGATGACAACACAAAGCAAACTATTTTAGAGTACTCACAGACCTGATTTTTCAACTCTGGAAACTTATCATTGCAGCAACTGTTTTATGTTTTGTTGATTCCAAATCCTATGGTTGCGAGCTAAACGCGAGAAATATGCCCTTAATAGTACAGAGTAACCTACAAGGAATGTGCACTTGCATGAATGGTGTACGCAGCGCCTCAAAGGAAGACGCTGCAGTGCGGCAAAAGTTGAGACATGATATATCATGGCATAGTATGCATATAATGTACTATAATATAATATTTATGATAAATTCCATTGAATTTAGGGTTTTTTCAGTCAGGATGGCCGAGCGGTCCAAGGCGCTGCGTTCAGGTCGCAGTCTCCACTGGAGGCGTGGGTTCGAATCCCACTTCTGACAGTAAGTGTATTTCACTGGTTCTTTTGACTGTAACATGATATTGTGAAAGAATGCTTAGCAATGCTTTGTATGTTAAGGAGCAGGAATTTGACAAAATACTCCAAACAGCAGCATTTGTAAGCCTCTCCATTATCAACCAGTCCAATCTTACCATGTGTTTGTTTACAGTTGGCCTATATGTTGCTGTATTCATTGTTTGTAGGAAGTCTTTTAAAACAATTTCTTGACTTGTCATTTCTCAAATTCTCTGCTGAGCTTACTTAAATTCTTAAGATAGCCTGAAACGGTTGCTGTGTCTTGTTAGCTTCTTTGTCATTGGTGCCATTGTATGCCTTCTCTGTCCTATTCCATGCACAGATAACATACAGGCGGATGCAAAATAAGAAACTGTCTACCAAAACTGTGTATTTGTCTGGGGCATAGTGGTTCCATGGTGTAATGGTTAGCACTCTGGACTCTGAATCCAGTGATCTGAGTTCAAATCTCAGTGGAACCTGATTTTAAGCTAGTGTCAAACAATGTAAACGTTCCACATCTCACTAAAAGTAGGTCCTTGGACTGCTGTGGCCATCTTGCTTCAGGTACAGGTGAGACCGGAGAGGAGTGTCTTGACCTTCACCAGAGTCATCGAAGAATGAACTACTATTGACAGGGAGTTAAATGGTTTCCACTTTAATTATGGATGCGCACTTTGAATTCTGTCTTGTAATCACCATAAAAAAAGAAATTTGACTGAGATTTCAACTCAGGTTCTTGCCGTTAGTGTCCAAAGTGTTTGTCATCAAGGGACCCGTATACTCCATCAGAGGTGCTTGTGTGATGGTCGGCCAACTTTGGAAACCCCATCCACCCACAGCTTTCCGACGTCAGATGGGGGCTGTGTCCAACCATTTCTGTGTTAAAAAAAACACAAGGGGCTGTGTTAGTGGGGTCAACGGCAATGAATACTGATTCAAGACGTCGTGTTGGCGGAACATATGAATGCACTTAAAGGCTCATCAGATGACAACACAAAGCAAACTATTTTAGAGTACTCACAGACCTGATTTTTCAACTCTGGAAACTTATCATTGCAGCAACTGTTTTATGTTTTGTTGATTCCAAATCCTATGGTTGCGAGCTAAACGCGAGAAATATGCCCTTAATAGTACAGAGTAACCTACAAGGAATGTGCACTTGCATGAATGGTGTACGCAGCGCCTCAAAGGAAGACGCTGCAGTGCGGCAAAAGTTGAGACATGATATATCATGGCATAGTATGCATATAATGTACTATAATATAATATTTACGATAAATTCCATTGAATTTAGGGTTTTTTCAGTCAGGATGGCCGAGCGGTCCAAGGCGCTGCGTTCAGGTCGCAGTCTCCACTGGAGGCGTGGGTTCGAATCCCACTTCTGACAGTAAGTGTATTTCACTGGTTCTTTTGACTGTAACATGATATTGTGAAAGAATGCTTAGCAATGCTTTGTATGTTAAGGAGCAGGAATTTGACAAAATACTCCAAACAGCAGCATTTGTAAGCCTCTCCATTATCAACCAGTCCAATCTTACCATGTGTTTGTTTACAGTTGGCCTATATGTTGCTGTATTCATTGTTTGTAGGAAGTCTTTTAAAACAATTTCTTGACTTGTCATTTCTCAAATTCTCTGCTGAGCTTACTTAAATTCTTAAGATAGCCTGAAACGGTTGCTGTGTCTTGTTAGCTTCTTTGTCATTGGTACCATTGTATGCCTTCTCTGTCCTATTCCATGCACAGATAACATACAGGCGGATGCAAAATAAGAAACTGTCTACCAAAACTGTGTATTTGTCTGGGGCATAGTGGTTCCATGGTGTAATGGTTAGCACTCTGGACTCTGAATCCAGTGATCTGAGTTCAAATCTCAGTGGAACCTGATTTTAAGCTAGTGTCAAACAATGTAAACGTTCCACATCTCACTAAAAGTAGGTCCTTGGACTGCTGTGGCCATCTTGCTTCAGGTACAGGTGAGACCGGAGAGGAGTGTCTTGACCTTCACCAGAGTCATCGAAGAATGAACTACTATTGACAGGGAGTTAAATGGTTTCCACTTTAATTATGGATGCGCACTTTGAATTCTGTCTTGTAATCACCATAAAAAAAGAAATTTGACTGAGATTTCAACTCAGGTTCTTGCCGTTAGTGTCCAAAGTGTTTGTCATCAAGGGACCCGTATACTCCATCAGAGGTGCTTGTGTGATGGTCGGCCAACTTTGGAAACCCCATCCACCCACAGCTTTCCGACGTCAGATGGGGGCTGTGTCCAACCATTTCTGTGTTAAAAAAAACACAAGGGGCTGTGTTAGTGGGGTCAACGGCAATGAATACTGATTCAAGACGTCGTGTTGGCGGAACATATGAATGCACTTAAAGGCTCATCAGATGACAACACAAAGCAAACTATTTTAGAGTACTCACAGACCTGATTTTTCAACTCTGGAAACTTATCATTGCAGCAACTGTTTTATGTTTTGTTGATTCCAAATCCTATGCTTGCGAGCTAAACGTGAGAAATATGCCCTTAATAGTACAGAGTAACCTACAAGGAATGTGCACTTGCATGAATGGTGTACGCAGCGCCTCAAAGGAAGACGCTGCAGTGCGGCAAAAGTTGAGACGTGATATATCATGGCGTAGTATGCATATAATGTACTATAATATAATATTTATGATAAATTCCATTGAATTTAGGGTTTTTTCAGTCAGGATGGCCGAGCGGTCCAAGGCGCTGCGTTCAGGTCGCAGTCTCCACTGGAGGCGTGGGTTCGAATCCCACTTCTGACAGCAAGTGTTTTTCACTTGTTCTGTTGACTGTAACATGATATTGTGAAAGAATGGCTTAGCAATGCTTTGTATGTTAAGGAGCAGGAATTTGACAAAATACTTCTAACAGCAGCATTTGTAAGCCTCTCCATTATCAACCAGTCCAATCTTACCATGTGTTTGTTTACAGTTGGCCTATATGTTGCTGTATTCATTGTTTGTAGGAAGTCTTTTAAAACAATTTCTTGACTTGTCATTTCTCAAATTCTCTGCTGAGCTTACTTAAATTCTTAAGATAGCCTGAAACGGTTGCTGTGTCTTGTTAGCTTCTTTGTCATTGCTGCCATTGTATGCCTTCTCTGTCCTATTCCATGCACAGATAACATACAGGCGGATGCAAAATAAGAAACTGTCTACCAAAACTGTGTATCTTTCTGGGGCATAGTGGTTCCATGGTGTAATGGTTAGCACTCTGGACTCTGAATCCAGTGTTCTGAGTTCAAATCTCAGTGGAACCTGATTTTAAGCTAGTGTCAAACAATGTAAATGTTCCACATCTCACTAAAAGTAGGTCCTTGGACTGCTGTGGCCATCTTGCTTCAGGTACAGGTGAGACCGGAGAGGAGTGTCTTGACCTTCACCAGAGTCATCTAAGAATGAAGTACTATTGACAGGGAGTTAAATGGTTTCCACTTTAATTATGGATGCGCACTTTGAATTCTGTCTTGTAATCACCATAAAAAAAGAAATTTGACTGAGATTTCAACTCAGGTTCTTGCCGTTAGTGTCCAAAGTGTTTGTCATCAAGGGACCCGTATACTCCATCAGAGGTGCTTGTGTGATGGTCGGCCAACTTTGGAAACCCCATCCACCCACAGCTTTCCGACGTCAGATGGGGGCTGTGTCCAACCATTTCTGTGTTAAAAAAAACACAAGGGGCTGTGTTAGTAGGGTCAACGGCAATGAATACTGATTCAAGACGTCGTGTTGGCGGAACATATGAATGCACTTAAAGGCTCATCAGATGACAACACAAAGCAAACTATTTTAGAGTACTCACAGACCTGATTTTTCAACTCTGGAAACTTATCATTGCAGCAACTGTTTTATGTTTTGTTGATTCCAAATCCTATGCTTGCGAGCTAAACGTGAGAAATATGCCCTTAATAGTACAGAGTAACCTACAAGGAATGTGCACTTGCATGAATGGTGTACGCAGCGCCTCAAAGGAAGACGCTGCAGTGCGGCAAAAGTTGAGACGTGATATATCATGGCGTAGTATGCATATAATGTACTATAATATAATATTTATGATAAATTCCATTGAATTTAGGGTTTTTTCAGTCAGGATGGCCGAGCGGTCCAAGGCGCTGCGTTCAGGTTGCAGTCTCCACTGGAGGCGTGGGTTCGAATCCCACTTCTGACAGCAAGTGTTTTTCACTGGTTCTGTTGACTGTAACATGATATTGTGAAAGAATGGCTTAGCAATGCTTTGTATGTTAAGGAGCAGGAATTTGACAAAATACTCCAAACAGCAGCATTTGTAAGCCTCTCCATTATCAACCAGTCCAATCTTACCATGTGTTTGTTTACAGTTGGCCTATATGTTGCTGTATTCATTGTTTGTAGGAAGTCTTTTAAAACAATTTCTTGACTTGTCATTTCTCAAATTCTCTGCTGAGCTTACTTAAATTCTTAAGATAGCCTGAAACGGTTGCTGTGTCTTGTTAGCTTCTTTGTCATTGGTGCCATTGTATGCCTTCTCTGTCCTATTCCATGCACAGATAACATACAGGCGGATGCAAAATAAGAAACTGTCTACCAAAACTGTGTATTTTTCTGGGGCATAGTGGTTCCATGGTGTAATGGTTAGCACTCTGGACTCTGAATCCAGTGTTCTGAGTTCAAATCTCAGTGGAACCTGATTTTAAGCTAGTGTCAAACAATGTAAATGTTCCACATCTCACTAAAAGTAGGTCCTTGGACTGCTGTGGCCATCTTGCTTCAGGTACAGGTGAGACCGGAGAGGAGTGTCTTGACCTTCACCAGAGTCATCTAAGAATGAAGTACTATTGACAGGGAGTTAAATGGTTTCCACTTTAATTATGGATGCGCACTTTGAATTCTGTCTTGTAATCACAATAAAAAAAGAAATTTGACTGAGATTTCAACTCAGGTTCTTGCCGTTAGTGTCCAAAGTGTTTGTCATCAAGGGACCCGTATACTCCATCAGAGGTGCTTGTGTGATGGTCGGCCAACTTTGGAAACCCCATCCACCCACAGCTTTCCGACGTCAGATGGGGGCTGTGTCCAACCATTTCTGTGTTAAAAAAAACACAAGGGGCTGTGTTAGTAGGGTCAACGGCAATGAATACTGATTCAAGACGTCGTGTTGGCGGAACATATGAATGCACTTAAAGGCTCATCAGATGACAACACAAAGCAAACTATTTTAGAGTACTCACAGACCTGATTTTTCAACTCTGGAAACTTATCATTGCAGCAACTGTTTTATGTTTTGTTGATTCCAAATCCTATGGTTGCGAGCTAAACGCGAGAAATATGCCCTTAATAGTACAGAGTAACCTACAAGGAATGTGCACTTGCATGAATGGTGTACGCAGCGCCTCAAAGGAAGACGCTGCAGTGCGGCAAAAGTTGAGACGTGATATATCATGGCGTAGTATGCATATAATGTACTATAATATAATATTTATGATAAATTCCATTGAATTTAGGGTTTTTTCAGTCAGGATGGCCGAGCGGTCCAAGGCGCTGCGTTCAGGTTGCAGTCTCCACTGGAGGCGTGGGTTCGAATCCCACTTCTGACAGCAAGTGTTTTTCACTGGTTCTGTTGACTGTAACATGATATTGTGAAAGAATGGCTTAGCAATGCTTTGTATGTTAAGGAGCAGGAATTTGACAAAATACTCCAAACAGCAGCATTTGTAAGCCTCTCCATTATCAACCAGTCCAATCTTACCATGTGTTTGTTTACAGTTGGCCTATATGTTGCTGTATTCATTGTTTGTAGGAAGTCTTTTAAAACAATTTCTTGACTTGTCATTTCTCAAATTCTCTGCTGAGCTTACTTAAATTCTTAAGATAGCCTGAAACGGTTGCTGTGTCTTGTTAGCTTCTTTGTCATTGGTGCCATTGTATGCCTTCTCTGTCCTATTCCATGCACAGATAACATACAGGCGGATGCAAAATAAGAAACTGTCTACCAAAACTGTGTATTTTTCTGGGGCATAGTGGTTCCATGGTGTAATGGTTAGCACTCTGGACTCTGAATCCAGTGTTCTGAGTTCAAATCTCAGTGGAACCTGATTTTAAGCTAGTGTCAAACAATGTAAATGTTCCACATCTCACTAAAAGTAGGTCCTTGGACTGCTGTGGCCATCTTGCTTCAGGTACAGGTGAGACCGGAGAGGAGTGTCTTGACCTTCACCAGAGTCATCTAAGAATGAAGTACTATTGACAGGGAGTTAAATGGTTTCCACTTTAATTATGGATGCGCACTTTGAATTCTGTCTTGTAATCACAATAAAAAAAGAAATTTGACTGAGATTTCAACTCAGGTTCTTGCCGTTAGTGTCCAAAGTGTTTGTCATCAAGGGACCCGTATACTCCATCAGAGGTGCTTGTGTGATGGTCGGCCAACTTTGGAAACCCCATCCACCCACAGCTTTCCGACGTCAGATGGGGGCTGTGTCCAACCATTTCTGTGTTAAAAAAAACACAAGGGGCTGTGTTAGTAGGGTCAACGGCAATGAATACTGATTCAAGACGTCGTGTTGGCGGAACATATGAATGCACTTAAAGGCTCATCAGATGACAACACAAAGCAAACTATTTTAGAGTACTCACAGACCTGATTTTTCAACTCTGGAAACTTATCATTGCAGCAACTGTTTTATGTTTTGTTGATTCCAAATCCTATGGTTGCGAGCTAAACGCGAGAAATATGCCCTTAATAGTACAGAGTAACCTACAAGGAATGTGCACTTGCATGAATGGTGTACGCAGCGCCTCAAAGGAAGACGCTGCAGTGCGGCAAAAGTTGAGACATGATATATCATGGCATAGTATGCATATAATGTACTATAATATAATATTTATGATAAATTCCATTGAATTTAGGGTTTTTTCAGTCAGGATGGCTGAGCGGTCCAAGGCGCTGCGTTCAGGTCGCAGTCTCCACTGGAGGCGTGGGTTCGAATCCCACTTCTGACAGCAAGTGTTTTTCACTGGTTCTGTTGACTGTAACATGATATTGTGAAAGAATGCTTAGCAATGCTTTGTATGTTAAGGAGCAGGAATTTGACAAAATACTCCAAACAGCAGCATTTGTAAGCCTCTCCATTATCAACCAGTCCAATCTTACCATGTGTTTGTTTACAGTTGGCCTATATGTTGCTGTATTCATTGTTTGTAGGAAGTCTTTTAAAACAATTTCTTGACTTGTCATTTCTCAAATTCTCTGCTGAGCTTACTTAAATTCTTAAGATAGCCTGAAACGGTTGCTGTGTCTTGTTAGCTTCTTTGTCATTGGTGCCATTGTATGCCTTCTCTGTCCTATTCCATGCACAGATAACATACAGGCGGATGCAAAATAAGAAACTGTCTACCAAAACTGTGTATTTTTCTGGGGCATAGTGGTTCCATGGTGTAATGGTTAGCACTCTGGACTCTGAATCCAGTGTTCTGAGTTCAAATCTCAGTGGAACCTGATTTTAAGCTAGTGTCAAACAATGTAAATGTTCCACATCTCACTAAAAGTAGGTCCTTGGACTGCTGTGGCCATCTTGCTTCAGGTACAGGTGAGACCGGAGAGGAGTGTCTTGACCTTCACCAGAGTCATCTAAGAATGAAGTACTATTGACAGGGAGTTAAATGGTTTCCACTTTAATTATGGATGCGCACTTTGAATTCTGTCTTGTAATCACAATAAAAAAAGAAATTTGACTGAGATTTCAACTCAGGTTCTTGCCGTTAGTGTCCAAAGTGTTTGTCATCAAGGGACCCGTATACTCCATCAGAGGTGCTTGTGTGATGGTCGGCCAACTTTGGAAACCCCATCCACCCACAGCTTTCCGACGTCAGATGGGGGCTGTGTCCAACCATTTCTGTGTTAAAAAAAACACAAGGGGCTGTGTTAGTAGGGTCAACGGCAATGAATACTGATTCAAGACGTCGTGTTGGCGGAACATATGAATGCACTTAAAGGCTCATCAGATGACAACACAAAGCAAACTATTTTAGAGTACTCACAGACCTGATTTTTCAACTCTGGAAACTTATCATTGCAGCAACTGTTTTATGTTTTGTTGATTCCAAATCCTATGGTTGCGAGCTAAACGCGAGAAATATGCCCTTAATAGTACAGAGTAACCTACAAGGAATGTGCACTTGCATGAATGGTGTACGCAGCGCCTCAAAGGAAGACGCTGCAGTGCGGCAAAAGTTGAGACATGATATATCATGGCATAGTATGCATATAATGTACTATAATATAATATTTATGATAAATTCCATTGAATTTAGGGTTTTTTCAGTCAGGATGGCTGAGCGGTCCAAGGCGCTGCGTTCAGGTCGCAGTCTCCACTGGAGGCGTGGGTTCGAATCCCACTTCTGACAGCAAGTGTTTTTCACTGGTTCTGTTGACTGTAACATGATATTGTGAAAGAATGCTTAGCAATGCTTTGTATGTTAAGGAGCAGGAATTTGACAAAATACTCCAAACAGCAGCATTTGTAAGCCTCTCCATTATCAACCAGTCCAATCTTACCATGTGTTTGTTTACAGTTGGCCTATATGTTGCTGTATTCATTGTTTGTAGGAAGTCTTTTAAAACAATTTCTTGACTTGTCATTTCTCAAATTCTCTGCTGAGCTTACTTAAATTCTTAAGATAGCCTGAAACGGTTGCTGTGTCTTGTTAGCTTCTTTGTCATTGGTACCATTGTATGCCTTCTCTGTCCTATTCCATGCACAGATAACATACAGGTGGATGCAAAATAAGAAACTGTCTACCAAAACTGTGTATTTTTCTGGGGCATAGTGGTTCCATGGTGTAATGGTTAGCACTCTGGACTCTGAATCCAGTGATCTGAGTTCAAATCTCAGTGGAACCTGATTTTAAGCTAGTGTCAAACAATGTAAACGTTCCACATCTCACTAAAAGTAGGTCCTTGGACTGCTGTGGCCATCTTGCTTCAGGTACAGGTGAGACCGGAGAGGAGTGTCTTCACCTTCACCATAGTCATCTAAGAATGAAGTACTATTGACAGGGAGTTAAATGGTTTCCACTTTAATTATGGATGCGCACTTTGAATTCTGTCTTGTAATCACCATAAAAAAAGAAATTTGACTGAGATTTCAACTCAGGTTCTTGCCGTTAGTGTCCAAAGTGTTTGTCATCAAGGGACCCGTATACTCCATCAGAGGTGCTTGTGTGATGGTCGGCCAACTTTGGAAACCCCATCCACCCACAGCTTTCCGACGTCAGATGGGGGCTGTGTCCAACCATTTCTGTGTTAAAAAAAACACAAGGGGCTGTGTTAGTAGGGTCAACGGCAATGAATACTGATTCAAGACGTCGTGTTGGCGGAACATATGAATGCACTTAAAGGCTCATCAGATGACAACACAAAGCAAACTATTTTAGAGTACTCACAGACCTGATTTTTCAACTCTGGAAACTTATCATTGCAGCAACTGTTTTATGTTTTGTTGATTCCAAATCCTATGGTTGCGAGCTAAACGCGAGAAATATGCCCTTAATAGTACAGAGTAACCTACAAGGAATGTGCACTTGCATGAATGGTGTACGCAGCGCCTCAAAGGAAGACGCTGCAGTGCGGCAAAAGTTGAGACATGATATATCATGGCATAGTATGCATATAATGTACTATAATATAATATTTATGATAAATTCCATTGAATTTAGGGTTTTTTCAGTCAGGATGGCTGAGCGGTCCAAGGCGCTGCGTTCAGGTCGCAGTCTCCACTGGAGGAGTGGGTTCGAATCCCACTTCTGACAGCAAGTGTTTTTCACTGGTTCTGTTGACTGTAACATGATATTGTGAAAGAATGCTTAGCAATGCTTTGTATGTTAAGGAGCAGGAATTTGACAAAATACTCCAAACAGCAGCATTTGTAAGCCTCTCCATTATCAACCAGTCCAATCTTACCATGTGTTTGTTTACAGTTGGCCTATATGTTGCTGTATTCATTGTTTGTAGGAAGTCTTTTAAAACAATTTCTTGACTTGTCATTTCTCAAATTCTCTGCTGAGCTTACTTAAATTCTTAAGATAGCCTGAAACGGTTGCTGTGTCTTGTTAGCTTCTTTGTCATTGGTACCATTGTATGCCTTCTCTGTCCTATTCCATGCACAGATAACATACAGGCGGATGCAAAATAAGAAACTGTCTACCAAAACTGTGTATTTTTCTGGGGCATAGTGGTTCCATGGTGTAATGGTTAGCACTCTGGACTCTGAATCCAGTGATCTGAGTTCAAATCTCAGTGGAACCTGATTTTAAGCTAGTGTCAAACAATGTAAACGTTCCACATCTCACTAAAAGTAGGTCCTTGGACTGCTGTGGCCATCTTGCTTCAGGTACAGGTGAGACCGGAGAGGAGTGTCTTCACCTTCACCATAGTCATCTAAGAATGAAGTACTATTGACAGGGAGTTAAATGGTTTCCACTTTAATTATGGATGCGCACTTTGAATTCTGTCTTGTAATCACCATAAAAAAAGAAATTTGACTGAGATTTCAACTCAGGTTCTTGCCGTTAGTGTCCAAAGTGTTTGTCATCAAGGGACCCGTATACTCCATCAGAGGTGCTTGTGTGATGGTCGGCCAACTTTGGAAACCCCATCCACCCACAGCTTTCCGACGTCAGATGGGGGCTGTGTCCAACCATTTCTGTGTTAAAAAAAACACAAGGGGCTGTGTTAGTAGGGTCAACGGCAATGAATACTGATTCAAGACGTCGTGTTGGCGGAACATATGAATGCACTTAAAGGCTCATCAGATGACAACACAAAGCAAACTATTTTAGAGTACTCACAGACCTGATTTTTCAACTCTGGAAACTTATCATTGCAGCAACTGTTTTATGTTTTGTTGATTCCAAATCCTATGCTTGCGAGCTAAACGTGAGAAATATGCCCTTAATAGTACAGAGTAACCTACAAGGAATGTGCACTTGCATGAATGGTGTACGCAGCGCCTCAAAGGAAGACGCTGCAGTGCGGCAAAAGTTGAGACATGATATATCATGGCATAGTATGCATATAATGTACTATAATATAATATTTATGATAAATTCCATTGAATTTAGGGTTTTTTCAGTCAGGATGGCCGAGCGGTCCAAGGCGCTGCGTTCAGGTCGCAGTCTCCAGTGGAGGCGTGGGTTCGAATCCCACTTCTGACAGCAAGTGTTTTTCACTGGTTCTGTTGACTGTAACATGATATTGTGAAAGAATGCTTAGCAATGCTTTGTATGTTAAGGAGCAGGAATTTGACAAAATACTCCAAACAGCAGCATTTGTAAGCCTCTCCATTATCAACCAGTCCAATCTTACCATGTGTTTGTTTACAGTTGGCCTATATGTTGCTGTATTCATTGTTTGTAGGAAGTCTTTTAAAACAATTTCTTGACTTGTCATTTCTCAAATTCTCTGCTGAGCTTACTTAAATTCTTAAGATAGCCTGAAACGGTTGCTGTGTCTTGTTAGCTTCTTTGTCATTGGTACCATTGTATGCCTTCTCTGTCCTATTCCATGCACAGATAACATACAGGCGGATGCAAAATAAGAAACTGTCTACCAAAACTGTGTATTTTTCTGGGGCATAGTGGTTCCATGGTGTAATGGTTAGCACTCTGGACTCTGAATCCAGTGATCTGAGTTCAAATCTCAGTGGAACCTGATTTTAAGCTAGTGTCAAACAATGTAAATGTTCCACATCTCACTAAAAGTAGGTCCTTGGACTGCTGTGGCCATCTTGCTTCAGGTACAGGTGAGACCGGAGAGGAGTGTCTTGACCTTCACCAGAGTCATCTAAGAATGAAGTACTATTGACAGGGAGTTAAATGGTTTCCACTTTAATTATGGATGCGCACTTTGAATTCTGTCTTGTAATCACCATAAAAAAAGAAATTTGACTGAGATTTCAACTCAGGTTCTTGCCGTTAGTGTCCAAAGTGTTTGTCATCAAGGTTCCCGTATACTCCATCAGAGGTGCTTGTGTGATGGTCGGCCAACTTTGGAAACCCCATCCACCCACAGCTTTCCGACGTCAGATGGGGGCTGTGTCCAACCGTTTCTGTGTTAAAAAAAACACAAGGGGCTGTGTTAGTAGGGTCAACGGCAATGAATACTGATTCAAGACGTCGTGTTGGCGGAACATATGAATGCACTTAAAGGCTCATCAGATGACAACACAAAGCAAACTATTTTAGAGTACTCACAGACCTGATTTTTCAACTCTGGAAACTTATCATTGCAGCAACTGTTTTATGTTTTGTTGATTCCAAATCCTATGGTTGCGAGCTAAACGCGAGAAATATGCCCTTAATAGTACAGAGTAACCTACAAGGAATGTGCACTTGCATGAATGGTGTACGCAGCGCCTCAAAGGAAGACGCTGCAGTGCGGCAAAAGTTGAGACGTGATATATCATGGCATAGTATATATATAATGTACTATAATATAATATTTATGATAAATTCCATTGAATTTAGGGTTTTTTCAGTCAGGATGGCCGAGCGGTCCAAGGCGCTGCGTTCAGGTCGCAGTCTCCACTGGAGGCGTGGGTTCGAATCCCACTTCTGACAGCAAGTGTTTTTCACTGGTTCTGTTGACTGTAACATGATATTGTGAAAGAATGCTTAGCAATGCTTTGTATGTTAAGGAGCAGGAATTTGACAAAATACTCCAAACAGCAGCATTTGTAAGCCTCTCCATTATCAACCAGTCCAATCTTACCATGTGTTTGTTTACAGTTGGCCTATATGTTGCTGTATTCATTGTTTGTAGGAAGTCTTTTAAAACAATTTCTTGACTTGTCATTTCTCAAATTCTCTGCTGAGCTTACTTAAATTCTTAAGATAGCCTGAAACGGTTGCTGTGTCTTGTTAGCTTCTTTGTCATTGGTGCCATTGTATGCCTTCTCTGTCCTATTCCATGCACAGATAACATACAGGCGGATGCAAAATAAGAAACTGTCTACCAAAACTGTGTATTTTTCTGGGGCATTGTGGTTCCATGGTGTAATGGTTAGCACTCTGGACTCTGAATCCAGTGATCTGAGTTCAAATCTCAGTGGAACCTGATTTTAAGCTAGTGTCAAACAATGTAAATGTTCCACATCTCACTAAAAGTAGGTCCTTGGACTGCTGTGGCCATCTTGCTTCAGGTACAGGTGAGACCGGAGAGGAGTGTCTTGACCTTCACCAGAGTCATCTAAGAATGAACTACTATTGACAGGGAGTTAAATGGTTTCCACTTTAATTATGGATGCGCACTTTGAATTGTGTCTTGTAATCACCATAAAAAAAGAAATTTGACTGAGATTTCAACTCAGGTTCTTGCCGTTAGTGTCCAAAGTGTTTGTCATCAAGGGACCCGTATACTCCATCAGAGGTGCTTGTGTGATGGTCGGCCAACTTTGGAAACCCCATCCACCCACAGCTTTCCGACGTCAGATGGGGGCTGTGTCCAACCATTTCTGTGTTAAAAAAAACACAAGGGGCTGTGTTAGTGGGGTCAACGGCAATGAATACTGATTCAAGACGTCGTGTTGGCGGAACATATGAATGCACTTAAAGGCTCATCAGATGACAACACAAAGCAAACTATTTTAGAGTACTCACAGACCTGATTTTTCAACTCTGGAAACTTATCATTGCAGCAACTGTTTTATGTTTTGTTGATTCCAAATCCTATGCTTGCGAGCTAAACGTGAGAAATATGCCCTTAATGGTACAGAGTAACCTACAAGGAATGTGCACTTGCATGAATGGTGTACGCAGCGCCTCAAAGGAAGACGCTGCAGTGCGGCAAAAGTTGAGACGTGATATATCATGGCATAGTATGCATATAATGTACTATAATATAATATTTATGATAAATTCCATTGAATTTAGGGTTTTTTCAGTCAGGATGGCCGAGCGGTCCAAGGCGCTGCGTTCAGGTCGCAGTCTCCACTGGAGGCGTGGGTTCGAATCCCACTTCTGACAGCAAGTGTTTTTCACTGGTTCTTTTGACTGTAACATGATATTGTGAAAGAATGCTTAGCAATGCTTTGTATGTTAAGGAGCAGGAATTTGACAAAATACTCCAAACAGCAGCATTTGTAAGCCTCTCCATTATCAACCAGTCCAATCTTACCATGTGTTTGTTTACAGTTGGCCTATATGTTGCTGTATTCATTGTTTGTAGGAAGTCTTTTAAAACAATTTCTTGACTTGTCATTTCTCAAATTCTCTGCTGAGCTTACTTAAATTCTTAAGATAGCCTGAAACGGTTGCTGTGTCTTGTTAGCTTCTTTGTCATTGGTACCATTGTATGCCTTCTCTGTCCTATTCCATGCACAGATAACATACAGGCGGATGCAAAATAAGAAACTGTCTACCAAAACTGTGTATTTTTCTGGGGCATAGTGGTTCCATGGTGTAATGGTTAGCACTCTGGACTTTGAATCCAGTGATCTGAGTTCAAATCTCAGTGGAACCTGATTTTAAGCTAGTGTCAAACAATGTAAACGTTCCACATCTCACTAAAAGTAGGTCCTTGGACTGCTGTGGCCATCTTGCTTCAGGTACAGGTGAGACCGGAGAGGAGTGTCTTGACCTTCACCAGAGTCATCTAAGAATGAAGTACTATTGACAGGGAGTTAAATGGTTTCCACTTTAATTATGGATGCGCACTTTGAATTCTGTCTTGTAATCACCATAAAAAAAGAAATTTGACTGAGATTTCAACTCAGGTTCTTGCCGTTAGTGTCCAAAGTGTTTGTCATCAAGGTACCCGTATACTCCATCAGAGGTGCTTGTGTGATGGTCGGCCAACTTTGGAAACCCCATCCACCCACAGCTTTCCGACGTCAGATGGGGGCTGTGTCCAACCATTTCTGTGTTAAAAAAAACACAAGGGGCTGTGTTAGTGGGGTCAACGGCAATGAATACTGATTCAAGACGTCGTGTTGGCGGAACATATGAATGCACTTAAAGGCTCATCAGATGACAACACAAAGCAAACTATTTTAGAGTACTCACAGACCTGATTTTTCAACTCTGGAAACTTATCATTGCAGCAACTGTTTTATGTTTTGTTGATTCCAAATCCTATGCTTGCGAGCTAAACGTGAGAAATATGCCCTTAATAGTACAGAGTAACCTACAAGGAATGTGCACTTGCATGAATGGTGTACGCAGCGCCTCAAAGGAAGACGCTGCAGTGCGGCAAAAGTTGAGACGTGATATATCATGGCATAGTATATATATAATGTACTATAATATAATATTTATGATAAATTCCATTGAATTTAGGGTTTTTTCAGTCAGGATGGCCGAGCGGTCCAAGGCGCTGCGTTCAGGTCGCAGTCTCCACTGGAGGCGTGGGTTCGAATCCCACTTCTGACAGCAAGTGTTTTTCACTGGTTCTGTTGACTGTAACATGATATTGTGAAAGAATGCTTAGCAATGCTTTGTATGTTAAGGAGCAGGAATTTGACAAAATACTCCAAACAGCAGCATTTGTAAGCCTCTCCGTTATCAACCAGTCCAATCTTACCATGTGTTTGTTTACAGTTGGCCTATATGTTGCTGTATTCATTGTTTGTAGGAAGTCTTTTAAAACAATTTCTTGACTTGTCATTTCTCAAATTCTCTGCTGAGCTTACTTAAATTCTTAAGATAGCCTGAAACGGTTGCTGTGTCTTGTTAGCTTCTTTGTCATTGGTACCATTGTATGCCTTCTCTGTCCTATTCCATGCACAGATAACATACAGGCGGATGCAAAATAAGAAACTGTCTACCAAAACTGTGTATTTTTCTGGGGCATGGTGTAATGGTTAGCACTCTGGACTCTGAATCCAGTGATCTGAGTTCAAATCTCAGTGGAACCTGATTTTAAGCTAGTGTCAAACAATGTAAACGTTCCACATCTCACTAAAAGTAGGTCCTTGGACTGCTGTGGCCATCTTGCTTCAGGTACAGGTGAGACCGGAGAGGAGTGTCTTGACCTTCACCAGAGTCATCTAAGAATGAAGTACTATTGACAGGGAGTTAAATGGTTTCCACTTTAATTATGGATGCGCACTTTGAATTCTGTCTTGTAATCACCATAAAAAAAGAAATTTGACTGAGATTTCAACTCAGGTTCTTGCCGTTAGTGTCCAAAGTGTTTGTCATCAAGGTACCCGTATACTCCATCAGAGGTGCTTGTGTGATGGTCGGCCAACTTTGGAAACCCCATCCACCCACAGCTTTCCGACGTCAGATGGGGGCTGTGTCCAACCATTTCTGTGTTAAAAAAAACACAAGGGGCTGTGTTAGTGGGGTCAACGGCAATGAATACTGATTCAAGACGTCGTGTTGGCGGAACATATGAATGCACTTAAAGGCTCATCAGATGACAACACAAAGCAAACTATTTTAGAGTACTCACAGACCTGATTTTTCAACTCTGGAAACTTATCATTGCAGCAACTGTTTTATGTTTTGTTGATTCCAAATCCTATGCTTGCGAGCTAAACGTGAGAAATATGCCCTTAATAGTACAGAGTAACCTACAAGGAATGTGCACTTGCATGAATGGTGTACGCAGCGCCTCAAAGGAAGACGCTGCAGTGCGGCAAAAGTTGAGACGTGATATATCATGGCATAGTATATATATAATGTACTATAATATAATATTTATGATAAATTCCATTGAATTTAGGGTTTTTTCAGTCAGGATGGCCGAGCGGTCCAAGGCGCTGCGTTCAGGTCGCAGTCTCCACTGGAGGCGTGGGTTCGAATCCCACTTCTGACAGCAAGTGTTTTTCACTGGTTCTGTTGACTGTAACATGATATTGTGAAAGAATGCTTAGCAATGCTTTGTATGTTAAGGAGCAGGAATTTGACAAAATACTCCAAACAGCAGCATTTGTAAGCCTCTCCGTTATCAACCAGTCCAATCTTACCATGTGTTTGTTTACAGTTGGCCTATATGTTGCTGTATTCATTGTTTGTAGGAAGTCTTTTAAAACAATTTCTTGACTTGTCATTTCTCAAATTCTCTGCTGAGCTTACTTAAATTCTTAAGATAGCCTGAAACGGTTGCTGTGTCTTGTTAGCTTCTTTGTCATTGGTACCATTGTATGCCTTCTCTGTCCTATTCCATGCACAGATAACATACAGGCGGATGCAAAATAAGAAACTGTCTACCAAAACTGTGTATTTTTCTGGGGCATGGTGTAATGGTTAGCACTCTGGACTCTGAATCCAGTGATCTGAGTTCAAATCTCAGTGGAACCTGATTTTAAGCTAGTGTCAAACAATGTAAACGTTCCACATCTCACTAAAAGTAGGTCCTTGGACTGCTGTGGCCATCTTGCTTCAGGTACAGGTGAGACCGGAGAGGAGTGTCTTGACCTTCACCAGAGTCATCGAAGAATGAACTACTATTGACAGGGAGTTAAATGGTTTCCACTTTAATTATGGATGCGCACTTTGAATTCTGTCTTGTAATCACCATAAAAAAAGAAATTTGACTGAGATTTCAACTCAGGTTCTTGCCGTTAGTGTCCAAAGTGTTTGTCATCAAGGGACCCGTATACTCCATCAGAGGTGCTTGTGTGATGGTCGGCCAACTTTGGAAACCCCATCCACCCACAGCTTTCCGACGTCAGATGGGGGCTGTGTCCAACCATTTCTGTGTTAAAAAAAACACAAGGGGCTGTGTTAGTGGGGTCAACGGCAATGAATACTGATTCAAGACGTCGTGTTGGCGGAACATATGAATGCACTTAAAGGCTCATCAGATGACAACACAAAGCAAACTATTTTAGAGTACTCACAGACCTGATTTTTCAACTCTGGAAACTTATCATTGCAGCAACTGTTTTATGTTTTGTTGATTCCAAATCCTATGCTTGCGAGCTAAACGTGAGAAATATGCCCTTAATGGTACAGAGTAACCTACAAGGAATGTGCACTTGCATGAATGGTGTACGCAGCGCCTCAAAGGAAGACGCTGCAGTGCGGCAAAAGTTGAGACGTGATATATCATGGCATAGTATGCATATAATGTACTATAATATAATATTTATGATAAATTCCATTGAATTTAGGGTTTTTTCAGTCAGGATGGCCGAGCGGTCCAAGGCGCTGCGTTCAGGTCGCAGTCTCCACTGGAGGCGTGGGTTCGAATCCCACTTCTGACAGCAAGTGTTTTTCACTGGTTCTTTTGACTGTAACATGATATTGTGAAAGAATGCTTAGCAATGCTTTGTATGTTAAGGAGCAGGAATTTGACAAAATACTCCAAACAGCAGCATTTGTAAGCCTCTCCATTATCAACCAGTCCAATCTTACCATGTGTTTGTTTACAGTTGGCCTATATGTTGCTGTATTCATTGTTTGTAGGAAGTCTTTTAAAACAATTTCTTGACTTGTCATTTCTCAAATTCTCTGCTGAGCTTACTTAAATTCTTAAGATAGCCTGAAACGGTTGCTGTGTCTTGTTAGCTTCTTTGTCATTGGTACCATTGTATGCCTTCTCTGTCCTATTCCATGCACAGATAACATACAGGCGGATGCAAAATAAGAAACTGTCTACCAAAACTGTGTATTTTTCTGGGGCATAGTGGTTCCATGGTGTAATGGTTAGCACTCTGGACTTTGAATCCAGTGATCTGAGTTCAAATCTCAGTGGAACCTGATTTTAAGCTAGTGTCAAACAATGTAAACGTTCCACATCTCACTAAAAGTAGGTCCTTGGACTGCTGTGGCCATCTTGCTTCAGGTACAGGTGAGACCGGAGAGGAGTGTCTTGACCTTCACCAGAGTCATCTAAGAATGAAGTACTATTGACAGGGAGTTAAATGGTTTCCACTTTAATTATGGATGCGCACTTTGAATTCTGTCTTGTAATCACCATAAAAAAAGAAATTTGACTGAGATTTCAACTCAGGTTCTTGCCGTTAGTGTCCAAAGTGTTTGTCATCAAGGTACCCGTATACTCCATCAGAGGTGCTTGTGTGATGGTCGGCCAACTTTGGAAACCCCATCCACCCACAGCTTTCCGACGTCAGATGGGGGCTGTGTCCAACCATTTCTGTGTTAAAAAAAACACAAGGGGCTGTGTTAGTGGGGTCAACGGCAATGAATACTGATTCAAGACGTCGTGTTGGCGGAACATATGAATGCACTTAAAGGCTCATCAGATGACAACACAAAGCAAACTATTTTAGAGTACTCACAGACCTGATTTTTCAACTCTGGAAACTTATCATTGCAGCAACTGTTTTATGTTTTGTTGATTCCAAATCCTATGCTTGCGAGCTAAACGTGAGAAATATGCCCTTAATAGTACAGAGTAACCTACAAGGAATGTGCACTTGCATGAATGGTGTACGCAGCGCCTCAAAGGAAGACGCTGCAGTGCGGCAAAAGTTGAGACGTGATATATCATGGCATAGTATATATATAATGTACTATAATATAATATTTATGATAAATTCCATTGAATTTAGGGTTTTTTCAGTCAGGATGGCCGAGCGGTCCAAGGCGCTGCGTTCAGGTCGCAGTCTCCACTGGAGGCGTGGGTTCGAATCCCACTTCTGACAGCAAGTGTTTTTCACTGGTTCTGTTGACTGTAACATGATATTGTGAAAGAATGCTTAGCAATGCTTTGTATGTTAAGGAGCAGGAATTTGACAAAATACTCCAAACAGCAGCATTTGTAAGCCTCTCCGTTATCAACCAGTCCAATCTTACCATGTGTTTGTTTACAGTTGGCCTATATGTTGCTGTATTCATTGTTTGTAGGAAGTCTTTTAAAACAATTTCTTGACTTGTCATTTCTCAAATTCTCTGCTGAGCTTACTTAAATTCTTAAGATAGCCTGAAACGGTTGCTGTGTCTTGTTAGCTTCTTTGTCATTGGTACCATTGTATGCCTTCTCTGTCCTATTCCATGCACAGATAACATACAGGCGGATGCAAAATAAGAAACTGTCTACCAAAACTGTGTATTTTTCTGGGGCATGGTGTAATGGTTAGCACTCTGGACTCTGAATCCAGTGATCTGAGTTCAAATCTCAGTGGAACCTGATTTTAAGCTAGTGTCAAACAATGTAAATGTTCCACATCTCACTAAAAGTAGGTCCTTGGACTGCTGTGGCCATCTTGCTTCAGGTACAGGTGAGACCGGAGAGGAGTGTCTTGACCTTCACCAGAGTCATCGAAGAATGAACTACTATTGACAGGGAGTTAAATGGTTTCCACTTTAATTATGGATGCGCACTTTGAATTCTGTCTTGTAATCACCATAAAAAAAGAAATTTGACTGAGATTTCAACTCAGGTTCTTGCCGTTAGTGTCCAAAGTGTTTGTCATCAAGGGACCCGTATACTCCATCAGAGGTGCTTGTGTGATGGTCGGCCAACTTTGGAAACCCCATCCACCCACAGCTTTCCGACGTCAGATGGGGGCTGTGTCCAACCATTTCTGTGTTAAAAAAAACACAAGGCTGTGTTAGTGGGGTCAACGGCAATGAATACTGATTCAAGACGTCGTGTTGGCGGAACATATGAATGCACTTAAAGGCTCATCAGATGACAACACAAAGCAAACTATTTTAGAGTACTCACAGACCTGATTTTTCAACTCTGGAAACTTATCATTGCAGCAACTGTTTTATGTTTTGTTGATTCCAAATCCTATGCTTGCGAGCTAAACGTGAGAAATATGCCCTTAATAGTACAGAGTAACCTACAAGGAATGTGCACTTGCATGAATGGTGTACGCAGCGCCTCAAAGGAAGACGCTGCAGTGCGGCAAAAGTTGAGACGTGATATATCATGGCATAGTATATATATAATGTACTATAATATAATATTTATGATAAATTCCATTGAATTTAGGGTTTTTTCAGTCAGGATGGCCGAGCGGTCCAAGGCGCTGCGTTCAGGTCGCAGTCTCCACTGGAGGCGTGGGTTCGAATCCCACTTCTGACAGCAAGTGTTTTTCACTGGTTCTGTTGACTGTAACATGATATTGTGAAAGAATGCTTAGCAATGCTTTGTATGTTAAGGAGCAGGAATTTGACAAAATACTCCAAACAGCAGCATTTGTAAGCCTCTCCGTTATCAACCAGTCCAATCTTACCATGTGTTTGTTTACAGTTGGCCTATATGTTGCTGTATTCATTGTTTGTAGGAAGTCTTTTAAAACAATTTCTTGACTTGTCATTTCTCAAATTCTCTGCTGAGCTTACTTAAATTCTTAAGATAGCCTGAAACGGTTGCTGTGTCTTGTTAGCTTCTTTGTCATTGGTACCATTGTATGCCTTCTCTGTCCTATTCCATGCACAGATAACATACAGGCGGATGCAAAATAAGAAACTGTCTACCAAAACTGTGTATTTTTCTGGGGCATGGTGTAATGGTTAGCACTCTGGACTCTGAATCCAGTGATCTGAGTTCAAATCTCAGTGGAACCTGATTTTAAGCTAGTGTCAAACAATGTAAACGTTCCACATCTCACTAAAAGTAGGTCCTTGGACTGCTGTGGCCATCTTGCTTCAGGTACAGGTGAGACCGGAGAGGAGTGTCTTGACCTTCACCAGAGTCATCGAAGAATGAACTACTATTGACAGGGAGTTAAATGGTTTCCACTTTAATTATGGATGCGCACTTTGAATTCTGTCTTGTAATCACCATAAAAAAAGAAATTTGACTGAGATTTCAACTCAGGTTCTTGCCGTTAGTGTCCAAAGTGTTTGTCATCAAGGGACCCGTATACTCCATCAGAGGTGCTTGTGTGATGGTCGGCCAACTTTGGAAACCCCATCCACCCACAGCTTTCCGACGTCAGATGGGGGCTGTGTCCAACCATTTCTGTGTTAAAAAAAACACAAGGGGCTGTGTTAGTGGGGTCAACGGCAATGAATACTGATTCAAGACGTCGTGTTGGCGGAACATATGAATGCACTTAAAGGCTCATCAGATGACAACACAAAGCAAACTATTTTAGAGTACTCACAGACCTGATTTTTCAACTCTGGAAACTTATCATTGCAGCAACTGTTTTATGTTTTGTTGATTCCAAATCCTATGCTTGCGAGCTAAACGTGAGAAATATGCCCTTAATGGTACAGAGTAACCTACAAGGAATGTGCACTTGCATGAATGGTGTACGCAGCGCCTCAAAGGAAGACGCTGCAGTGCGGCAAAAGTTGAGACGTGATATATCATGGCATAGTATGCATATAATGTACTATAATATAATATTTATGATAAATTCCATTGAATTTAGGGTTTTTTCAGTCAGGATGGCCGAGCGGTCCAAGGCGCTGCGTTCAGGTCGCAGTCTCCACTGGAGGCGTGGGTTCGAATCCCACTTCTGACAGCAAGTGTTTTTCACTGGTTCTTTTGACTGTAACATGATATTGTGAAAGAATGCTTAGCAATGCTTTGTATGTTAAGGAGCAGGAATTTGACAAAATACTCCAAACAGCAGCATTTGTAAGCCTCTCCATTATCAACCAGTCCAATCTTACCATGTGTTTGTTTACAGTTGGCCTATATGTTGCTGTATTCATTGTTTGTAGGAAGTCTTTTAAAACAATTTCTTGACTTGTCATTTCTCAAATTCTCTGCTGAGCTTACTTAAATTCTTAAGATAGCCTGAAACGGTTGCTGTGTCTTGTTAGCTTCTTTGTCATTGGTACCATTGTATGCCTTCTCTGTCCTATTCCATGCACAGATAACATACAGGCGGATGCAAAATAAGAAACTGTCTACCAAAACTGTGTATTTTTCTGGGGCATAGTGGTTCCATGGTGTAATGGTTAGCACTCTGGACTTTGAATCCAGTGATCTGAGTTCAAATCTCAGTGGAACCTGATTTTAAGCTAGTGTCAAACAATGTAAACGTTCCACATCTCACTAAAAGTAGGTCCTTGGACTGCTGTGGCCATCTTGCTTCAGGTACAGGTGAGACCGGAGAGGAGTGTCTTGACCTTCACCAGAGTCATCTAAGAATGAAGTACTATTGACAGGGAGTTAAATGGTTTCCACTTTAATTATGGATGCGCACTTTGAATTCTGTCTTGT
Organism: Pholis gunnellus; assembly: GCF_910591455.1. Lineage (NCBI taxonomy): Eukaryota > Metazoa > Chordata > Actinopteri > Perciformes > Pholidae > Pholis > Pholis gunnellus. Next base: position 2,009,210 of record NC_136532.1, read on the forward strand.
AATCACCATAAAAAAAGAAATTTGACTGAGATTTCAACTCAGGTTCTTGCCGTTAGTGTCCAAAGTGTTTGTCATCAAGGTACCCGTATACTCCATCAGAGGTGCTTGTGTGATGGTCGGCCAACTTTGGAAACCCCATCCACCCACAGCTTTCCGACGTCAGATGGGGGCTGTGTCCAACCATTTCTGTGTTAAAAAAAACACAAGGGGCTGTGTTAGTGGGGTCAACGGCAATGAATACTGATTCAAGACGTCGTGTTGGCGGAACATATGAATGCACTTAAAGGCTCATCAGATGACAACACAAAGCAAACTATTTTAGAGTACTCACAGACCTGATTTTTCAACTCTGGAAACTTATCATTGCAGCAACTGTTTTATGTTTTGTTGATTCCAAATCCTATGCTTGCGAGCTAAACGTGAGAAATATGCCCTTAATAGTACAGAGTAACCTACAAGGAATGTGCACTTGCATGAATGGTGTACGCAGCGCCTCAAAGGAAGACGCTGCAGTGCGGCAAAAGTTGAGACGTGATATATCATGGCATAGTATATATATAATGTACTATAATATAATATTTATGATAAATTCCATTGAATTTAGGGTTTTTTCAGTCAGGATGGCCGAGCGGTCCAAGGCGCTGCGTTCAGGTCGCAGTCTCCACTGGAGGCGTGGGTTCGAATCCCACTTCTGACAGCAAGTGTTTTTCACTGGTTCTGTTGACTGTAACATGATATTGTGAAAGAATGCTTAGCAATGCTTTGTATGTTAAGGAGCAGGAATTTGACAAAATACTCCAAACAGCAGCATTTGTAAGCCTCTCCGTTATCAACCAGTCCAATCTTACCATGTGTTTGTTTACAGTTGGCCTATATGTTGCTGTATTCATTGTTTGTAGGAAGTCTTTTAAAACAATTTCTTGACTTGTCATTTCTCAAATTCTCTGCTGAGCTTACTTAAATTCTTAAGATAGCCTGAAACGGTTGCTGTGTCTTGTTAGCTTCTTTGTCATTGGTACCATTGTATGCCTTCTCTGTCCTATTCCATGCACAGATAACATACAGGCGGATGCAAAATAAGAAACTGTCTACCAAAACTGTGTATTTTTCTGGGGCATGGTGTAATGGTTAGCACTCTGGACTCTGAATCCAGTGATCTGAGTTCAAATCTCAGTGGAACCTGATTTTAAGCTAGTGTCAAACAATGTAAATGTTCCACATCTCACTAAAAGTAGGTCCTTGGACTGCTGTGGCCATCTTGCTTCAGGTACAGGTGAGACCGGAGAGGAGTGTCTTGACCTTCACCAGAGTCATCGAAGAATGAACTACTATTGACAGGGAGTTAAATGGTTTCCACTTTAATTATGGATGCGCACTTTGAATTCTGTCTTGTAATCACCATAAAAAAAGAAATTTGACTGAGATTTCAACTCAGGTTCTTGCCGTTAGTGTCCAAAGTGTTTGTCATCAAGGGACCCGTATACTCCATCAGAGGTGCTTGTGTGATGGTCGGCCAACTTTGGAAACCCCATCCACCCACAGCTTTCCGACGTCAGATGGGGGCTGTGTCCAACCATTTCTGTGTTAAAAAAAACACAAGGCTGTGTTAGTGGGGTCAACGGCAATGAATACTGATTCAAGACGTCGTGTTGGCAGAACATATGAATGCACTTAAAGGCTCATCAGATGACAACACAAAGCAAACTATTTTAGAGTACTCACAGACCTGATTTTTCAACTCTGGAAACTTATCATTGCAGCAACTGTTTTATGTTTTGTTGATTCCAAATCCTATGCTTGCGAGCTAAACGTGAGAAATATGCCCTTAATAGTACAGAGTAACCTACAAGGAATGTGCACTTGCATGAATGGTGTACGCAGCGCCTCAAAGGAAGACGCTGCAGTGCGGCAAAAGTTGAGACATGATATATCATGGCATAGTATGCATATAATGTACTATAATATAATATTTATGATAAATTCCATTGAATTTAGGGTTTTTTCAGTCAGGATGGCTGAGCGGTCCAAGGCGCTGCGTTCAGGTCGCAGTCTCCACTGGAGGCGTGGGTTCGAATCCCACTTCTGACAGCAAGTGTTTTTCACTGGTTCTTTTGACTGTAACATGATATTGTGAAAGAATGCTTAGCAATGCTTTGTATGTTAAGGAGCAGGAATTTGACAAAATACTCCAAACAGCAGCATTTGTAAGCCTCTCCGTTATCAACCAGTCCAATCTTACCATGTGTTTGTTTACAGTTGGCCTATATGTTGCTGTATTCATTGTTTGTAGGAAGTCTTTTAAAACAATTTCTTGACTTGTCATTTCTCAAATTCTCTGCTGAGCTTACTTAAATTCTTAAGATAGCCTGAAACGGTTGCTGTGTCTTGTTAGCTTCTTTGTCATTGGTACCATTGTATGCCTTCTCTGTCCTATTCCATGCACAGATAACATACAGGCGGATGCAAAATAAGAAACTGTCTACCAAAACTGTGTATTTTTCTGGGGCATGGTGTAATGGTTAGCACTCTGGACTCTGAATCCAGTGATCTGAGTTCAAATCTCAGTGGAACCTGATTTTAAGCTAGTGTCAAACAATGTAAACGTTCCACATCTCACTAAAAGTAGGTCCTTGGACTGCTGTGGCCATCTTGCTTCAGGTACAGGTGAGACCGGAGAGGAGTGTCTTGACCTTCACCAGAGTCATCGAAGAATGAACTACTATTGACAGGGAGTTAAATGGTTTCCACTTTAATTATGGATGCGCACTTTGAATTCTGTCTTGTAATCACCATAAAAAAAGAAATTTGACTGAGATTTCAACTCAGGTTCTTGCCGTTAGTGTCCAAAGTGTTTGTCATCAAGGGACCCGTATACTCCATCAGAGGTGCTTGTGTGATGGTCGGCCAACTTTGGAAACCCCATCCACCCACAGCTTTCCGACGTCAGATGGGGGCTGTGTCCAACCATTTCTGTGTTAAAAAAAACACAAGGGGCTGTGTTAGTGGGGTCAACGGCAATGAATACTGATTCAAGACGTCGTGTTGGCGGAACATATGAATGCACTTAAAGGCTCATCAGATGACAACACAAAGCAAACTATTTTAGAGTACTCACAGACCTGATTTTTCAACTCTGGAAACTTATCATTGCAGCAACTGTTTTATGTTTTGTTGATTCCAAATCCTATGCTTGCGAGCTAAACGTGAGAAATATGCCCTTAATAGTACAGAGTAACCTACAAGGAATGTGCACTTGCATGAATGGTGTACGCAGCGCCTCAAAGGAAGACGCTGCAGTGCGGCAAAAGTTGAGACATGATATATCATGGCATAGTATGCATATAATGTACTATAATATAATATTTATGATAAATTCCATTGAATTTAGGGTTTTTCCAGTCAGGATGGCCGAGCGGTCCAAGGCGCTGCGTTCAGGTCGCAGTCTCCACTGGAGGCGTGGGTTCGAATCCCACTTCTGACAGCAAGTGTTTTTCACTGGTTCTGTTGACTGTAACATGATATTGTGAAAGAATGCTTAGCAATGCTTTGTATGTTAAGGAGCAGGAATTTGACAAAATACTCCAAACAGCAGCATTTGTAAGCCTCTCCATTATCAACCAGTCCAATCTTACCATGTGTTTGTTTACAGTTGGCCTATATGTTGCTGTATTCATTGTTTGTAGGAAGTCTTTTAAAACAATTTCTTGACTTGTCATTTCCCAAATTCTCTGCTGAGCTTACTAAAATTCTTAGCCTGAAACGGTTGCTGTGTCTTGTTAGCTTCTTTGTCATTGGTACCATTGTATGCCTTCTCTGTCCTATTCCATGCACAGATAACATACAGGCGGATGCAAAATAAGAAACTGTCTACCAAAACTGTGTATTTTTCTGGGGCATAGTGGTTCCATGGTGTAATGGTTAGCACTCTGGACTCTGAATCCAGTGATCTGAGTTCAAATCTCAGTGGAACCTGATTTTAAGCTAGTGTCAAACAATGTAAACGTTCCACATCTCACTAAAAGTAGGTCCTTGGACTGCTGTGGCCATCTTGCTTCAGGTACAGGTGAGACCGGAGAGGAGTGTCTTGACCTTCACCATAGTCATCGAAGAATGAACTACTATTGACAGGGAGTTAAATGGTTTACACTTTAATTATGGATGCGCACTTTGAATTCTGTCTTGTAATCGCAATAAAAAAAGAAATTTGACTGAGATTTCAACTCAGGTTCTTGCCGTTAGTGTCCAAAGTGTTTGTCATCAAGGGACCCGTATACTCCATCAGAGGTGCTTGTGTGATGGTCGGCCAACTTTGGAAACCCCATCCACCCACAGCTTTCCGACGTCAGATGGGGGCTGTGTCCAACCATTTCTGTGTTAAAAAAAACACAAGGGGCTGTGTTAGTGGGGTCAACGGCAATGAATACTGATTCAAGACGTCGTGTTGGCGGAACATATGAATGCACTTAAAGGCTCATCAGATGACAACACAAAGCAAACTATTTTAGAGTACTCACAGACCTGATTTTTCAACTCTGGAAACTTATCATTGCAGCAACTGTTTTATGTTTTGTTGATTCCAAATCCTATGCTTGCGAGCTAAACGTGAGAAATATGCCCTTAATAGTACAGAGTAACCTACAAGGAATGTGCACTTGCATGAATGGTGTACGCAGCGCCTCAAAGGAAGACGCTGCAGTGCGGCAAAAGTTGAGACATGATATATCATGGCATAGTATGCATATAATGTACTATAATATAATATTTATGATAAATTCCATTGAATTTAGGGTTTTTTCAGTCAGGATGGCCGAGCGGTCCAAGGCGCTGCGTTCAGGTAGCAGTCTCCACTGGAGGCGTGGGTTCGAATCCCACTTCTGACAGCAAGTGTTTTTCACTGGTTCTGTTGACTGTAACATGATATTGTGAAAGAATGCTTAGCAATGCTTTGTATGTTAAGGAGCAGGAATTTGACAAAATACTCCAAACAGCAGCATTTGTAAGCCTCTCCATTATCAACCAGTCCAATCTTACCATGTGTTTGTTTACAGTTGGCCTATATGTTGCTGTATTCATTGTTTGTAGGAAGTCTTTTAAAACAATTTCTTGACTTGTCATTTCCCAAATTCTCTGCTGAGCTTACTAAAATTCTTAGCCTGAAACGGTTGCTGTGTCTTGTTAGCTTCTTTGTCATTGGTACCATTGTATGCCTTCTCTGTCCTATTCCATGCACAGATAACATACAGGCGGATGCAAAATAAGAAACTGTCTACCAAAACTGTGTATTTTTCTGGGGCATAGTGGTTCCATGGTGTATTGGTTAGCACTCTGGACTCTGAATCCAGTGATCTGAGTTCAAATCTCAGTGGAACCTGATTTTAAGCTAGTGTCAAACAATGTAAACGTTCCACATCTCACTAAAAGTAGGTCCTTGGACTGCTGTGGCCATCTTGCTTCAGGTACAGGTGAGACCGGAGAGGAGTGTCTTGACCTTCACCATAGTCATCGAAGAATGAACTACTATTGACAGGGAGTTAAATGGTTTCCACTTTAATTATGGATGCGCACTTTGAATTCTGTCTTGTAATCGCAATAAAAAAAGAAATTTGACTGAGATTTCAACTCAGGTTCTTGCCGTTAGTGTCCAAAGTGTTTGTCATCAAGGGACCCGTATACTCCATCAGAGGTGCTTGTGTGATGGTCGGCCAACTTTGGAAACCCCATCCACCCACAGCTTTCCGACGTCAGATGGGGGCTGTGTCCAACCATTTCTGTGTTAAAAAAAACACAAGGGGCTGTGTTAGTGGGGTCAACGGCAATGAATACTGATTCAAGACGTTGTGTTGGCGGAACATATGAATGCACTTAAAGGCTCATCAGATGACAACACAAAGCAAACTATTTTAGAGTACTCACAGACCTGATTTTTCAACTCTGGAAACTTATCATTGCAGCAACTGTTTTATGTTTTGTTGATTCCAAATCCTATGCTTGCGAGCTAAACGTGAGAAATATGCCCTTAATAGTACAGAGTAACCTACAAGGAATGTGCACTTGCATGAATGGTGTACGCAGCGCCTCAAAGGAAGACGCTGCAGTGCGGCAAAAGTTGAGACATGATATATCATGGCATAGTATGCATATAATGTACTATAATATAATATTTATGATAAATTCCATTGAATTTAGGGTTTTTTCAGTCAGGATGGCTGAGCGGTCCAAGGCGCTGCGTTCAGGTCGCAGTCTCCACTGGAGGCGTGGGTTCGAATCCCACTTCTGACAGCAAGTGTTTTTCACTGGTTCTGTTGACTGTAACATGATATTTTGAAAGAATGCTTAGCAATGCTTTGTATGTTAAGGAGCAGGAATTTGACAAAATACTCCAAACAGCAGCATTTGTAAGCCTCTCCATTATCAACCAGTCCAATCTTACCATGTGTTTGCTTACAGTTGGCCTATATGTTGCTGTATTCATTGTTTGTAGGAAGTCTTTTAAAACAATTTCTTGACTTGTCATTTCCCAAATTCTCTGCTGAGCTTACTTAAATTCTTAGCCTGAAACGGTTGCTGTGTCTTGTTAGCTTCTTTGTCATTGGTACCATTGTATGCCTTCTCTGTCCTATTCCATGCACAGATAACATACAGGCGGATGCAAAATAAGAAACTGTCTACCAAAACTGTGTATTTTTCTGGGGCATAGTGGTTCCATGGTGTAATGGTTAGCACTCTGGACTTTGAATCCAGTGATCTGAGTTCAAATCTCAGTGGAACCTGATTTTAAGCTAGTGTCAAACAATGTAAACGTTCCACATCTCACTAAAAGTAGGTCCTTGGACTGCTGTGGCCATCTTGCTTCAGGTACAGGTGAGACCGGAGAGGAGTGTCTTGACCTTCACCATAGTCATCGAAGAATGAACTACTATTGACAGGGAGTTAAATGGTTTCCACTTTAATTATGGATGCGCACTTTGAATTCTGTCTTGTAATCGCAATAAAAAAAGAAATTTGACTGAGATTTCAACTCAGGTTCTTGCCGTTAGTGTCCAAAGTGTTTGTCATCAAGGGACCCGTATACTCCATCAGAGGTGCTTGTGTGATGGTCGGCCAACTTTGGAAACCCCATCCACCCACAGCTTTCCGACGTCAGATGGGGGCTGTGTCCAACCATTTCTGTGTTAAAAAAAACACAAGGGGCTGTGTTAGTGGGGTCAACGGCAATGAATACTGATTCAAGACGTCGTGTTGGCGGAACATATGAATGCACTTAAAGGCTCATCAGATGACAACACAAAGCAAATGTGAGATAAATGGATTTTTGGACTAACTAATGTTATATTTTAAGGTGTGTTACAGTTCAAACGGCCAGCGATGTTATATTTTAATGTGTGTTATAGTTTAAACGGCCAGCAGGTGTCGCCATCTCACCACTAGGGGGTTGTCTGCGCATGATATTCTGGTCCTTGTGGTAAAGAAGCGGTGAAGAAGAACGAAAAGAACGTTGTACCGTAGCATTAGCCAAGGCGCGAATAAAACACTTTTGTTAAAAACGCTATTCAAGGTGTCTGCTACCGTTCTTTGGTGCGCCCGTCATCAGACACTGACGGGTGGGCAACATATCTTGGCGAGCCAGCCAGGAGAAAGGTGTCTTCAAGCAGAATCTCCAGCAGTGAGAGGAAGATCTTTCTCCCAAGACGAACCTAGAACAACAGTTAGCTAACTGCCGTGTCATCATGGAACTTGAGGCGCCTCTGGACAGAGCCAGCTCAATTCTGACCAAACTACACTGGGATCAGGTAGTACAAGTCTGCACACACCTAAACTGTATTGAGGAAGATGACGAGACCATAAATGATAGGAGTCGACGAACACTTGTTAAACTAGTGGAGAAGAAACTGGATGCTATTGAACAGGATGAGGATGGGGATGAAGCATGTCAGATTATCCAAGATCTTTTAGCCTTCATGGGAGCAATGGTTGACGGGAGTGGTGAGGAAACAGAGCAGGAACGTCTCCGCTTACGAGAGATAAAGGGGAAGTACGTTGAGCTGCAGAAGTCCCAAGAACTGTCCCGTAAGCTCCTAGAGGAGGAAATTAAAGCTCTCAGTAATAAACTGCATATAACCGACCCCACTGTGAATGAGCTTATCCAGTCCCCTCAACAATCCAAAATTCCTGAAGTAACCATTCGAAGAGAGTTCCGTATAAGTGGGCAAATTGGCGAGGGAGGACAGCGCGACAAATTGTCATATACCAACCTGGTACACCAGATAGACGGAGGACTTCGGAGAGGTCATGGTGAATCAGATATCATTGAAGCAGTCATAAAAGCCATTAGCCCAGGGCTGAAACTGCGGGATATGCTTGAAATAAAAACTGATCTGACTCTCTCAAAGCTTAAGACTATTCTAAAGGGGCACTATAATGAGGAAGATACATCAGACCTGTACCAGAGACTCATTAGCATAGTTCAGGAACCGAAGGAATCAGCTCAAAACTTCCTGTTCAGGGCGATAGAACTCAAAGACAGGCTGCTGTTTGCATCAAAAGAAAATGAGTCGGGGGAGCAATATAGCCCTGATTTGATAAGTAAGAAATTCTTGAGGTCCGTGGGCACAGGGCTGTTGAGTGATAACATTAAATTCCAGATAAAGCCTTTCCTGGACGACCCAACAGTCAGTGATGAGATGCTCATTGAAAGAGTAAATGAGGCAGCAAGTCTTGAGGCAGAGAGACTCAACAAACTCAAGAAATCCACTGTCAAGTCAGCCTGTGTAAATGAGCTACATGCTAGTGTTTCAGGGGAGGCAGCGAGCAGCCAACATAGCTCTTCTCCAGACCCAACTGCACAGGCTGGGAGGAACAGCCGAGACCAGAAAGAAAAGCCTCCGACAACCCGCCACACATCAGAGACTGAGATCCATTCAATCGTGAGGGAACTGAAAACTGAAATGGCAGAGATGAAAAAGATGGTATTGGCTTCCATGAGTACATACACAAACAGGAGACAGACAATGGGAGAGAGAGGGGCTCGGAAGAGAGGCTGCAGGACCTGCCAGGACAAAGGTGAAGGAGAAAGCTGCAACCACTGCTTCAAGTGTGGCCAGGCTGGACATGTGTCTCGTGGGTGCAGGGCTCCTTACCAGTCTCAGGGAAACGGGAGAGGGTTGCTGTCGAGGGACCCACAGTAACCCAACAAAAACCATCACAGTCCCGATGTTGCCAGAACTGCCTACAAGAGGAGGACCAGGTAAAAATACTACAAAAATGTAAGGGGTGTTCAGTCACATTATACTGCTCAAAAGAATGTCAGAGAAACCACTGGGAAAAGCACAAGCCTCTCTGTGTGGCAATAAGTCAAGTCGAGAAAAGGGTAACTGAGGAGGAAGAAAGAAAACACAAATTACCAGATATGTGTAAGGTGAACTACCTCTCAGCCAAACAGAAAAGGAGACTGATTAAACTGATAGGAAGACGGAATATGGTGAAATGTAGCTTTGACAACATACCTGTGACAGCACTCTGGGACACGGGGGCACAGGCAACAGTGATAAATGATGCCTGGAGAGGTAAACACCTCCCTCACAGCATAATTCGTCAGATTGATGAACTTATTGGACCAGATCCACTAAATGGGGTTGCAGCCAATCAGACAGAAATACCATTTATTGGGTGGATACCGGTAGAGTTCAAACTGAACTCGGAGGTTTCAAATCACAGTATGTTGGTACCAGTGCTTGTGTCCAGCAACCCGAAGGTAGCTGAGGATCCCATCATAGGCTTCAATGTGATAGAGGAAATGATAAATACACAAATAAAACAGCTGGGAGTGACAACAGATGACTGTGTTGCACAAATAGTTAGTGGGGCCTTTGGCATTGACTCCAGTGCTGCTGAGACCTTCATACAATTAATGCACACCTACCAGTCAGATAATGAGGAAGTGATCGTGAAAACGGGCAAGCATAGAATAGTCCTCCTTCCTGGAGAATCAACCACAGTGAGGTGCCGCTCGCACACACAGACTGACGAAGACACAGTGATGTTGTTTTGCCCTGACACAAAAACCAGTCTGCCAGAAGGGGTACATATACAGGAAGTGCTATTCACCAAGCGAAAGGGGAATTGTACCACTATTCCAGTCCCTATAGTTAACAGCACTAAACACAGTGTCGCACTGAGCCCACGCACAAACTTAGGGCACATTGAAATGGTGAAGGCAGTTTACCCAGCAGCAGTGCAGCCCGTCATGGAGGGACAAGCAGCACAGACAGAGACGCAGGACACAGGAAACACACCACCTGATGAGTTTGGCGGAGTCAACACTGACACACCATGTCCAGCCCAGAGTGACAGCAAAGCATGGGACCCACCTCTAGCACTGGATCACCTGACCAGCGAGCAGCAGGCTATTGCAAAACGAATGCTGAGAGAGGAGTGTAATGCCTTTTCAAAAGATGATATGGACGTTGGCTGTATTCCAACACTGAAAATGCACATCACCTTAAAGGATCAGACTCCTGTCCAAAAGACTTATATCAGTGTTCCAAAACCGGTTCACCAGGAAGTGAAGGAGTACCTGCAAGACCTCATCAACAGGGGCTGGATCACAAAATCAAAGTCACCCTACTCCTCACCAATTGTCTGTGTCAGAAAAAAAGATGGTAGCTTGAGATTATGCTGCGATTACAGAGAACTAAATCGTAAGTCAGTGCCAGACAGACATCCCATCCCAAGGATACAGGATATGCTAGATAGTCTCAGTGGGAGTTCCTGGTTTTCAGTGTTAGATCAGGGCAAGGCATACCACCAAGGGTTTCTAGATGAAGAGAGCCAGCCTCTCACAGCCTTTATAACTCCATGGGGCTTGTACCAGTGGATACGAATCCCATTTGGATTGAGTTCAGCACCGGCTGAATTTCAAAGGAGTATGGAGGAGTGTCTATGGGGACTACGGGATGAGATCTGCCAGCCATATCTAGATGATAATCTAGTCCACAGTAAATCTTTTCAGGATCATGTCAACCACATACAGATGGTTCTGAGGCGGTACCAACAACACGGCATCAAGCTCACAGCAAAGAAATGTGAACTATTCAGACACAATGTAAGATTTCTGGGGAAGATCGTGTCTAAGGAGGGATACACAATGGATCCTGCAGAAATAGCCCCGGTGCAGGCCTTAAAGGAGAAACGTCCTACTACTGTTGGAGAGGTAAGACAGTTGCTAGGGTTTCTCTCCTACTACAGGTCTTACATACAGGACTTTTCACGCCTGGCTAAGCCATTGTATGACCTGTTAGCAGCCCCTCCAAGTGGCACCGATCCTCCTCCTAATACCAAAGTCCTCAAAAGAAAAACAACACAGAAAAGAGGGAAACAGGGACAGTTGCCTAGTGGGACACATGTGACATGGACTGAGGAACATTGCCAAGTAGTGTGCCAGCTAGTCGACAAGCTGTCCAGCCCACCAGTACTCAGTTACCCTGACTTCAACCAACCATTCGTCCTCCACACTGATGCATCACAAGAGGGCCTCGGAGCGGTGTTGTACCAGCAGAGGGAAGGCAAGCTGAAGGTAATAGCCTATGGCTCCAGAACTCTTACCCCTCCAGAAAAAAATTATCATCTGCATTCTGGTAAATTAGAGTTTCTGGCACTAAAGTGGGCTATTTGTGAGCGCTTTAGGGACTATCTGTTCCATACTCCTTCCTTTGTTGTGTATACTGACAATAATCCGCTCACATACATACTGTCAACTGCAAAGTTAAATGCCACAGGGCAGAGATGGGTAGCCGAGTTAGCGGATTTCAATTTTACTATAAAGTACAGACCAGGTAAAGCAAATGCGGATGCAGATGGCTTGTCTAGAATGCCTATGTATTTTGAGAGGTACATAAGTCAGTGCACAGAGTCAGTCAGTCAGGAAACAGTGAGTGCCACTAAGCAGGGTATTCTGGTGCAGCAGGAGGAGCCAGCACCGTTGTTGAGCTCAGTCTCATTCAGTACACTTCAAGAACAGGCAGATACAGACAGGTTGGTCAGCACAGTACAGCCAATATCCAAAGACAAAATACGAGATGCACAACAAAAAGACCCGGTTATAGGCAAAGTATTGGACTACAAAATGAAAAATGAAAGGCCAAGTCCCAATGTCCTAAGGAAGGAAAGCCCTGAGCTGAGAAACCTGGTTAGGGAATGGAGTAAACTGGAGATCAAGGCAGATGGAATTTTGCATAGGAGGAGTCAGTCTAGATGTCAGCTAGTACTCCCCAAGATCTACCATCCTCTCGTTCTGAAAGAGCTTCACAAGGAGATGGGTCACTTGGGCACAGAAAGGACAGTTAATCTGATCAGAGACCGTTTCTTTTGGCCAAAAATGCAGCGTGACGTGGAGCACTTCGTGACAAATGTGTGTGAATGCCTCAAGAAGAGGAAACCAAACCGAACAGCACGAGCTCCGATGATGAGTATCAAAACCACTCACCCATTTGAGTTAGTCTCAGTGGACTTCCTACACCTGGAAAAGTCTAAAGGGGGGTATGAATATATTCTGGTGGTTATAGACCATTATACACGCTTTGCCCAAGCCTACGCAACTACCAACAAATCAGCAAAAACTGTGGCTGACAAACTATTTAACGATTTTGCTATGAAATTTGGGTTTCCTGGAAAAATCCATCATGACATGGGCAGGGAATTTGAGAACCAGTTACTGCACCGTCTAAAAGAACTCTGTGGTATCAAGGGATCACACACCACTCCTTATCACCCACAAGGGAACGGACAGACTGAAAGATTCAACAGAACACTTCTCTCCATGTTAAGAACACTGACAGAGGAACAGAAAACTGACTGGAAAAGCTATCTTCCTAAAGTCCTGCATGCTTACAATTGCACCTCGAGCGATGCAACAGGCTACTCTCCATTCTTCTTGTTATTTGGCAGGACACCCCGGCTTCCAGTGGACATCCTTTTTGGAATCGAAAGGGAGGACCAGCCAGGCTCATATCAGGCCTATGTGGAGAAATGGAGAAAGAGGATGACAGAGGCCTATGAGATAGCATCTAAACATGCAGGCAGGTCAGCCGACAGAGGAAAAAAACAATATGACAAAAGAATCTATGGTCCGGATTTACAAGTGGGCAGCCGAGTCCTAGTGAGGAATACAACAGAGAGAGGAGGGCCGGGAAAGCTCCGATCATACTGGGAGAATGATGTCTACATCATCAGAGGACGTAAAGGGGATGACAGTCCTGTGTTTGAGGTCGAATCTGAGAGTGGGAAAAGTAGGACAAAAGTCCTCCACAGAAATCTATTGTTGCCATGTGACTTCCTGCCTGTAGCTGAAAACACAAAACCAAAAACATTCCAAAGCACAGAGCAAGTAAGGACAAGAAACAATAATGGAATCGGTCAGGAACTCAGAACACAGCACATCCAGCAAACAGACACTGATGAAGAATCAGATGAAGAGTTTCCAACAGGAGTACTCTCTTGGTCATCCGCAGAACAGGAAGATTCGCTGGCACTCAATCCGACAGCACCGGAATTCTATCCCCAGGACACATCTGACGTGTCAGATGGACACCACTCGCTCCATGGAGCTCATGAGGAACAGGATGACAACCCAGCTACGGACAGGGCAGAACTGGATTTTATAGACAACAAGGATGACATTGGGAATCCAGGAGAAAGTGTGGACTCTGACATTGAGATGCTGGAGGAAACCGAACAGATAGCAGGATATCCCAAAAGAGAAAGGAGACGACCACAGACACTGACATACGACAAACTTGGTCAGCCTAATTTCACACAGAGAACAGTGTCCACCAGAGAAATAGCCGTGAACAGCTACTGGCGGCCTTGGTAGTGGAAATAAATTGGTACAGTTCATTGACTGAGAAAGAGACTCGTACCATTTGAAACGATACATAAGGTGGCTGGTGGCCTGGGAAGAGCAAAGCACACAATCCGTTGGCTGAAGTGTGTCAGGGCGTTTGAATATGAAGTGGGTATGAGGACTGTCAGAGAGAGAAACCCACCCAGGTACAAGGAGTAATAGAATGGTAATGATGTGAAATGGGGGTAATGGGTATGTGAAGTGACAAAGTCAGGGGCAGTCATGATCACAGTGCACAGTGGTTATGGTGCTAAAGGAAAAAATGTCATACCCTTTATGTTAAAGAACGTGCTGCCCAATCATTGTAATACCACTCTATGTATGTACACAAAAGGTTACCAGTGTAGTTAAATGTCGAGACGACATTTGTTCAAGTGGGGGAGAGTGTGAGATAAATGGATTTTTGGACTAACTAATGTTATATTTTAAGGTGTGTTACAGTTCAAACGGCCAGCGATGTTATATTTTAATGTGTGTTATAGTTTAAACGGCCAGCAGGTGTCGCCATCTCACCACTAGGGGGTTGTCTGCGCATGATATTCTGGTCCTTGTGGTAAAGAAGCGGTGAAGAAGAACGAAAAGAACGTTGTACCGTAGCATTAGCCAAGGCGCGAATAAAACACTTTTGTTAAAAACGCTATTCAAGGTGTCTGCTACCGTTCTTTGGTGCGCCCGTCATCAGACACTGACGGGTGGGCAACACAAACTATTTTAGAGTACTCACAGACCTGATTTTTCAACTCTGGAAACTTATCATTGCAGCAACTGTTTTATGTTTTGTTGATTCCAAATCCTATGCTTGTGAGCTAAACGTGAGAAATATGCCCTTAATAGTACAGAGTAACCTACAAGGAATGTGCACTTGCATGAATGGTGTACGCAGCGCCTCAAAGGAAGACGCTGCAGTGCGGCAAAAGTTGAGACGTGATATATCATGGCGTAGTATGCATATAATGTACTATAATATAATATTTATGATAAATTCCATTGAATTTAGGGTTTTTCCAGTCAGGATGGCCGAGCGGTCCAAGGTGCTGCGTTCAGGTCGCAGTCTCCACTGGAGGCGTGGGTTCGAATCCCACTTCTGACAGCAAGTGTTTTTCACTGGTTCTGTTGACTGTAACATGATATTGTGATAGAATGCTTAGCAATGCTTTGTATGTTAAGGAGCAGGAATTTGACAAAATACTCCAAACAGCAGCATTTGTAAGCCTCTCCATTATCAACCAGTCCAATCTTACCATGTGTTTGTTTACAGTTGGCCTATATGTTGCTGTATTCATTGTTTGTAGGAAGTCTTTTAAAACAATTTCTTGACTTGTCATTTCTCAAATTCTCTGCTGAGCTTACTTAAATTCTTAAGATAGCCTGAAACGGTTGCTGTGTCTTGTTAGCTTCTTTGTCATTGGTACCATTGTATGCCTTCTCTGTCCTATTCCATGCACAGATAACATACAGGCGGATGCAAAATAAGAAACTGTCTACCAAAACTGTGTATTTTTCTGGGGCATAGTGGTTCCATGGTGTAATGGTTAGCACTCTGGACTCTGAATCCAGTGATCTGAGTTCAAATCTCAGTGGAACCTGATTTTAAGCTAGTGTCAAACAATGTAAACGTTCCACATCTCACTAAAAGTAGGTCCTTGGACTGCTGTGGCCATCTTGCTTCAGGTACAGGTGAGACCGGAGAGGAGTGTCTTGACCTTCACCAGAGTCATCTAAGAATGAAGTACTATTGACAGGGAGTTAAATGGTTTCCACTTTAATTATGGATGCGCACTTTGAATTCTGTCTTGTAATCACCATAAAAAAAGAAATTTGACTGAGATTTCAACTCAGGTTCTTGCCGTTAGTGTCCAAAGTGTTTGTCATCAAGGTACCCGTATACTCCATCAGAGGTGCTTGTGTGATGGTCGGCCAACTTTGGAAACCCCATCCACCCACAGCTTTCCGACGTCAGATGGGGGCTGTGTCCAACCATTTCTGTGTTAAAAAAAACACAAGGGGCTGTGTTAGTGGGGTCAACGGCAATGAATACTGATTCAAGACGTCGTGTTGGCGGAACATATGAATGCACTTAAAGGCTCATCAGATGACAACACAAAGCAAACTATTTTAGAGTACTCACAGACCTGATTTTTCAACTCTGGAAACTTATCATTGCAGCAACTGTTTTATGTTTTGTTGATTCCAAATCCTATGCTTGCGAGCTAAACGTGAGAAATATGCCCTTAATAGTACAGAGTAACCTACAAGGAATGTGCACTTGCATGAATGGTGTACGCAGCGCCTCAAAGGAAGACGCTGCAGTGCGGCAAAAGTTGAGACGTGATATATCATGGCATAGTATATATATAATGTACTATAATATAATATTTATGATAAATTCCATTGAATTTAGGGTTTTTTCAGTCAGGATGGCCGAGCGGTCCAAGGCGCTGCGTTCAGGTCGCAGTCTCCACTGGAGGCGTGGGTTCGAATCCCACTTCTGACAGCAAGTGTTTTTCACTGGTTCTGTTGACTGTAACATGATATTGTGAAAGAATGCTTAGCAATGCTTTGTATGTTAAGGAGCAGGAATTTGACAAAATACTCCAAACAGCAGCATTTGTAAGCCTCTCCGTTATCAACCAGTCCAATCTTACCATGTGTTTGTTTACAGTTGGCCTATATGTTGCTGTATTCATTGTTTGTAGGAAGTCTTTTAAAACAATTTCTTGACTTGTCATTTCTCAAATTCTCTGCTGAGCTTACTTAAATTCTTAAGATAGCCTGAAACGGTTGCTGTGTCTTGTTAGCTTCTTTGTCATTGGTACCATTGTATGCCTTCTCTGTCCTATTCCATGCACAGATAACATACAGGCGGATGCAAAATAAGAAACTGTCTACCAAAACTGTGTATTTTTCTGGGGCATGGTGTAATGGTTAGCACTCTGGACTCTGAATCCAGTGATCTGAGTTCAAATCTCAGTGGAACCTGATTTTAAGCTAGTGTCAAACAATGTAAACGTTCCACATCTCACTAAAAGTAGGTCCTTGGACTGCTGTGGCCATCTTGCTTCAGGTACAGGTGAGACCGGAGAGGAGTGTCTTGACCTTCACCAGAGTCATCGAAGAATGAACTACTATTGACAGGGAGTTAAATGGTTTCCACTTTAATTATGGATGCGCACTTTGAATTCTGTCTTGTAATCACCATAAAAAAAGAAATTTGACTGAGATTTCAACTCAGGTTCTTGCCGTTAGTGTCCAAAGTGTTTGTCATCAAGGGACCCGTATACTCCATCAGAGGTGCTTGTGTGATGGTCGGCCAACTTTGGAAACCCCATCCACCCACAGCTTTCCGACGTCAGATGGGGGCTGTGTCCAACCATTTCTGTGTTAAAAAAAACACAAGGGGCTGTGTTAGTGGGGTCAACGGCAATGAATACTGATTCAAGACGTCGTGTTGGCGGAACATATGAATGCACTTAAAGGCTCATCAGATGACAACACAAAGCAAACTATTTTAGAGTACTCACAGACCTGATTTTTCAACTCTGGAAACTTATCATTGCAGCAACTGTTTTATGTTTTGTTGATTCCAAATCCTATGCTTGCGAGCTAAACGTGAGAAATATGCCCTTAATAGTACAGAGTAACCTACAAGGAATGTGCACTTGCATGAATGGTGTACGCAGCGCCTCAAAGGAAGACGCTGCAGTGCGGCAAAAGTTGAGACATGATATATCATGGCATAGTATGCATATAATGTACTATAATATAATATTTATGATAAATTCCATTGAATTTAGGGTTTTTCCAGTCAGGATGGCCGAGTGGTCCAAGGCGCTGCGTTCAGGTCGCAGTCTCCACTGGAGGCGTGGGTTCGAATCCCACTTCTGACAGCAAGTGTTTTTCACTGGTTCTGTTGACTGTAACATGATATTGTGAAAGAATGCTTAGCAATGCTTTGTATGTTAAGGAGCCGGAATTTGACAAAATACTCCAAACAGCAGCATTTGTAAGCCTCTCCATTATCAACCAGTCCAATCTTACCATGTGTTTGTTTACAGTTGGCCTATATGTTGCTGTATTCATTGTTTGTAGGAAGTCTTTTAAAACAATTTCTTGACTTGTCATTTCTCAAATTCTCTGCTGAGCTTACTTAAATTCTTAAGATAGCCTGAAACGGTTGCTGTGTCTTGTTAGCTTCTTTGTCATTGGTACCATTGTATGCCTTCTCTGTCCTATTCCATGCACAGATAACATACAGGCGGATGCAAAATAAGAAACTGTCTACCAAAACTGTGTATTTTTCTGGGGCATAGTGGTTCCATGGTGTAATGGTTAGCACTCTGGACTCTGAATCCAGTGATCTGAGTTCAAATCTCAGTGGAACCTGATTTTAAGCTAGTGTCAAACAATGTAAACGTTCCACATCTCACTAAAAGTAGGTCCTTGGACTGCTGTGGCCATCTTGCTTCAGGTACAGGTGAGACCGGAGAGGAGTGTCTTGACCTTCACCATAGTCATCGAAGAATGAACTACTATTGACAGGGAGTTAAATGGTTTCCACTTTAATTATGGATGCGCACTTTGAATTCTGTCTTGTAATCACCATAAAAAAAAGAAATTTGACTGAGATTTCAACTCAGGTTCTTGCCGTTAGTGTCCAAAGTGTTTGTCATCAAGGGACCCGTATACTCCATCAGAGGTGCTTGTGTGATGGTCGGCCAACTTTGGAAACCCCATCCACCCACAGCTTTCCGACGTCAGATGGGGGCTGTGTCCAACCATTTCTGTGTTAAAAAAAACACAAGGGGCTGTGTTAGTGGGGTCAACGGCAATGAATACTGATTCAAGACGTCGTGTTGGCGGAACATATGAATGCACTTAAAGGCTCATCAGATGACAACACAAAGCAAACTATTTTAGAGTACTCACAGACCTGATTTTTCAACTCTGGAAACTTATCATTGCAGCAACTGTTTTATGTTTTGTTGATTCCAAATCCTATGCTTGCGAGCTAAACGTGAGAAATATGCCCTTAATAGTACAGAGTAACCTACAAGGAATGTGCACTTGCATGAATGGTGTACGCAGCGCCTCAAAGGAAGACGCTGCAGTGCGGCAAAAGTTGAGACGTGATATATCATGGCATAGTATGCATATAATGTACTATAATATAATATTTATGATAAATTCCATTGAATTTAGGGTTTTTCCAGTCAGGATGGCCGAGCGGTCCAAGGCGCTGCGTTCAGGTAGCAGTCTCCACTGGAGGCGTGGGTTCGAATCCCACTTCTGACAGCAAGTGTTTTTCACTGGTTCTGTTGACTGTAACATGATATTGTGAAAGAATGCTTAGCAATGCTTTGTATGTTAAGGAGCAGGAATTTGACAAAATACTCCAAACAGCAGCATTTGTAAGCCTCTCCATTATCAACCAGTCCAATCTTACCATGTGTTTGTTTACAGTTGGCCTATATGTTGCTGTATTCATTGTTTGTAGGAAGTCTTTTAAAACAATTTCTTGACTTGTCATTTCTCAAATTCTCTGCTGAGCTTGCTTAAATTCTTAAGATAGCCTGAAACGGTTGCTGTGTCTTGTTAGCTTCTTTGTCATTGGTACCATTGTATGCCTTCTCTGTCCTATTCCATGCACAGATAACATACAGGCGGATGCAAAATAAGAAACTGTCTACCAAAACTGTGTATTTTTCTGGGGCATAGTGGTTCCATGGTGTAATGGTTAGCACTCTGGACTCTGAATCCAGTGATCTGAGTTCAAATCTCAGTGGAACCTGATTTTAAGCTAGTGTCAAACAATGTAAACGTTCCACATCTCACTAAAAGTAGGTCCTTGGACTGCTGTGGCCATCTTGCTTCAGGTACAGGTGAGACCGGAGAGGAGTGTCTTGACCTTCACCATAGTCATCGAAGAATGAACTACTATTGACAGGGAGTTAAATGGTTTCCACTTTAATTATGGATGCGCACTTTGAATTCTGTCTTGTAATCGCAATAAAAAAAGAAATTTGACTGAGATTTCAACTCAGGTTCTTGCCGTTAGTGTCCAAAGTGTTTGTCATCAAGGGACCCGTATACTCCATCAGAGGTGCTTGTGTGATGGTCGGCCAACTTTGGAAACCCCATCCACCCACAGCTTTCCGACGTCAGATGGGGGCTGTGTCCAACCATTTCTGTGTTAAAAAAAACACAAGGGGCTGTGTTAGTGGGGTCAACGGCAATGAATACTGATTCAAGACGTCGTGTTGGCGGAACATATGAATGCACTTAAAGGCTCATCAGATGACAACACAAAGCAAACTATTTTAGAGTACTCACAGACCTGATTTTTCAACTCTGGAAACTTATCATTGCAGCAACTGTTTTATGTTTTGTTGATTCCAAATCCTATGCTTGCGAGCTAAACGTGAGAAATATGCCCTTAATAGTACAGAGTAACCTACAAGGAATGTGCACTTGCATGAATGGTGTACGCAGCGCCTCAAAGGAAGACGCTGCAGTGCGGCAAAAGTTGAGACGTGATATATCATGGCATAGTATGCATATAATGTACTATAATATAATATTTATGATAAATTCCATTGAATTTAGGGTTTTTTCAGTCAGGATGGCCGAGCGGTCCAAGGCGCTGCGTTCAGGTCGCAGTCTCCACTGGAGGCGTGGGTTCGAATCCCACTTCTGACAGCAAGTGTTTTTCACTGGTTCTTTTGACTGTAACATGATATTGTGAAAGAATGCTTAGCAATGCTTTGTATGTTAAGGAGCAGGAATTTGACAAAATACTCCAAACAGCAGCATTTGTAAGCCTCTCCATTATCAACCAGTCCAATCTTACCATGTGTTTGTTTACAGTTGGCCTATATGTTGCTGTATTCATTGTTTGTAGGAAGTCTTTTAAAACAATTTCTTGACTTGTCATTTCTCAAATTCTCTGCTGAGCTTACTTAAATTCTTAAGATAGCCTGAAACGGTTGCTGTGTCTTGTTAGCTTCTTTGTCATTGGTACCATTGTATGCCTTCTCTGTCCTATTCCATGCACAGATAACATACAGGCGGATGCAAAATAAGAAACTGTCTACCAAAACTGTGTATTATTCTGGGGCATAGTGGTTCCATGGTGTAATGGTTAGCACTCTGGACTCTGAATCCAGTGATCTGAGTTCAAATCTCAGTGGAACCTGATTTTAAGCTAGTGTCAAACAATGTAAACGTTCCACATCTCACTAAAAGTAGGTCCTTGGACTGCTGTGGCCATCTTGCTTCAGGTACAGGTGAGACCGGAGAGGAGTGTCTTGACCTTCACCATAGTCATCGAAGAATGAACTACTATTGACAGGGAGTTAAATGGTTTCCACTTTAATTATGGATGCGCACTTTGAATTCTGTCTTGTAATCGCAATAAAAAAAGAAATTTGACTGAGATTTCAACTCAGGTTCTTGCCGTTAGTGTCCAAAGTGTTTGTCATCAAGGGACCCGTATACTCCATCAGAGGTGCTTGTGTGATGGTCGGCCAACTTTGGAAACCCCATCCACCCACAGCTTTCCGACGTCAGATGGGGGCTGTGTCCAACCATTTCTGTGTTAAAAAAAACACAAGGGGCTGTGTTAGTGGGGTCAACGGCAATGAATACTGATTCAAGACGTCGTGTTGGCGGAACATATGAATGCACTTAAAGGCTCATCAGATGACAACACAAAGCAAACTATTTTAGAGTACTCACAGACCTGATTTTTCAACTCTGGAAACTTATCATTGCAGCAACTGTTTTATGTTTTGTTGATTCCAAATCCTATGCTTGCGAGCTAAACGTGAGAAATATGCCCTTAATAGTACAGAGTAACCTACAAGGAATGTGCACTTGCATGAATGGTGTACGCAGCGCCTCAAAGGAAGACGCTGCAGTGCGGCAAAAGTTGAGACGTGATATATCATGGCATAGTATGCATATAATGTACTATAATATAATATTTATGATAAATTCCATTGAATTTAGGGTTTTTTCAGTCAGGATGGCCGAGCGGTCCAAGGCGCTGCGTTCAGGTCGCAGTCTCCACTGGAGGCGTGGGTTCGAATCCCACTTCTGACAGCAAGTGTTTTTCACTGGTTCTGTTGACTGTAACATGATATTGTGAAAGAATGCTTAGCAATGCTTTGTATGTTAAGGAGCAGGAATTTGACAAAATACTCCAAACAGCAGCATTTGTAAGCCTCTCCATTATCAACCAGTCCAATCTTACCATGTGTTTGTTTACAGTTGGCCTATATGTTGCTGTATTCATTGTTTGTAGGAAGTCTTTTAAAACAATTTCTTGACTTGTCATTTCTCAAATTCTCTGCTGAGCTTACTTAAATTCTTAAGATAGCCTGAAACGGTTGCTGTGTCTTGTTAGCTTCTTTGTCATTGGTACCATTGTATGCCTTCTCTGTCCTATTCCATGCACAGATAACATACAGGCGGATGCAAAATAAGAAACTGTCTACCAAAACTGTGTATTTTTCTGGGGCATAGTGGTTCCATGGTGTAATGGTTAGCACTCTGGACTCTGAATCCAGTGATCTGAGTTCAAATCTCAGTGGAACCTGATTTTAAGCTAGTGTCAAACAATGTAAACGTTCCACATCTCACTAAAAGTAGGTCCTTGGACTGCTGTGGCCATCTTGCTTCAGGTACAGGTGAGACCGGAGAGGAGTGTCTTGACCTTCACCATAGTCATCGAAGAATGAACTACTATTGACAGGGAGTTAAATGGTTTCCACTTTAATTATGGATGCGCACTTTGAATTCTGTCTTGTAATCGCAATAAAAAAAGAAATTTGACTGAGATTTCAACTCAGGTTCTTGCCGTTAGTGTCCAAAGTGTTTGTCATCAAGGGACCCGTATACTCCATCAGAGGTGCTTGTGTGATGGTCGGCCAACTTTGGAAACCCCATCCACCCACAGCTTTCCGACGTCAGATGGGGGCTGTGTCCAACCATTTCTGTGTTAAAAAAAACACAAGGGGCTGTGTTAGTGGGGTCAACGGCAATGAATACTGATTCAAGACGTCGTGTTGGCGGAACATATGAATGCACTTAAAGGCTCATCAGATGACAACACAAAGCAAACTATTTTAGAGTACTCACAGACCTGATTTTTCAACTCTGGAAACTTATCATTGCAGCAACTGTTTTATGTTTTGTTGATTCCAAATCCTATGCTTGCGAGCTAAATGTGAGAAATATGCCCTTAATAGTACAGAGTAACCTACAAGGAATGTGCACTTGCATGAATGGTGTACGCAGCGCCTCAAAGGAAGACGCTGCAGTGCGGCAAAAGTTGAGACATGATATATCATGGCATAGTATGCATATAATGTACTATAATATAATATTTATGATAAATTCCATTGAATTTAGGGTTTTTCCAGTCAGGATGGCAGAGCGGTCCAAGGCGCTGCGTTCAGGTCGCAGTCTCCACTGGAGGCGTGGGTTCGAATCCCACTTCTGACAGCAAGTGTTTTTCACTGGTTCTGTTGACTGTAACATGATATTGTGAAAGAATGCTTAGCAATGCTTTGTATGTTAAGGAGCAGGAATTTGACAAAATACTCCAAACAGCAGCATTTGTAAGCCTCTCCATTATCAACCAGTCCAATCTTACCATGTGTTTGTTTACAGTTGGCCTATATGTTGCTGTATTCATTGTTTGTAGGAAGTCTTTTAAAACAATTTCTTGACTTGTCATTTCCCAAATTCTCTGCTGAGCTTACTAAAATTCTTAGCCTGAAACGGTTGCTGTGTCTTGTTAGCTTCTTTGTCATTGGTACCATTGTATGCCTTCTCTGTCCTATTCCATGCACAGATAACATACAGGCGGATGCAAAATAAGAAACTGTCTACCAAAACTGTGTATTTTTCTGGGGCATAGTGGTTCCATGGTGTAATGGTTAGCACTCTGGACTCTGAATCCAGTGATCTGAGTTCAAATCTCAGTGGAACCTGATTTTAAGCTAGTGTCAAACAATGTAAACGTTCCACATCTCACTAAAAGTAGGTCCTTGGACTGCTGTGGCCATCTTGCTTCAGGTACAGGTGAGACCGGAGAGGAGTGTCTTGACCTTCACCAGAGTCATCTAAGAATGAAGTACTATTGACAGGGAGTTAAATGGTTTCCACTTTAATTATGGATGCGCACTTTGAATTCTGTCTTGTAATCACCATAAAAAAAGAAATTTGACTGAGATTTCAACTCAGGTTCTTGCCGTTAGTGTCCAAAGTGTTTGTCATCAAGGGACCCGTATACTCCATCAGAGGTGCTTGTGTGATGGTCGGCCAACTTTGGAAACCCCATCCACCCACAGCTTTCCGACGTCGGATGGGGGCTGTGTCCAACCATTTCTGTGTTAAAAAAAACACAAGGGGCTGTGTTAGTGGGGTCAACGGCAATGAATACTGATTCAAGACGTCGTGTTGGCGGAACATATGAATGCACTTAAAGGCTCATCAGATGACAACACAAAGCAAACTATTTTAGAGTACTCACAGACCTGATTTTTCAACTCTGGAAACTTATCATTGCAGCAATTGTTTTATGTTTTGTTGATTCCAAATCCTATGCTTGCGAGCTAAACGTGAGAAATATGCCCTTAATAGTACAGAGTAACCTACAAGGAATGTGCACTTGCATGAATGGTGTACGCAGCGCCTCAAAGGAAGACGCTGCAGTGCGGCAAAAGTTGAGACATGATATATCATGGCATAGTATGCATATAATGTACTATAATATAATATTTATGATAAATTCCATTGAATTTAGGGTTTTTTCAGTCAGGATGGCCGAGCGGTCCAAGGCGCTGCGTTCAGGTCGCAGTCTCCACTGGAGGCGTGGGTTCGAATCCCACTTCTGACAGCAAGTGTTTTTCACTGGTTCTTTTGACTGTAACATGATATTGTGAAAGAATGCTTAGCAATGCTTTGTATGTTAAGGAGCAGGAATTTGACAAAATACTCCAAACAGCAGCATTTGTAAGCCTCTCCATTATCAACCAGTCCAATCTTACCATGTGTTTGTTTACAGTTGGCCTATATGTTGCTGTATTCATTGTTTGTAGGAAGTCTTTTAAAACAATTTCTTGACTTGTCATTTCTCAAATTCTCTGCTGAGCTTACTTAAATTCTTAAGATAGCCTGAAACGGTTGCTGTGTCTTGTTAGCTTCTTTGTCATTGGTACCATTGTATGCCTTCTCTGTCCTATTCCATGCACAGATAACATACAGGCGGATGCAAAATAAGAAACTGTCTACCAAAACTGTGTATTTTTCTGGGGCATAGTGGTTCCATGGTGTAATGGTTAGCACTCTGGACTCTGAATCCAGTGATCTGAGTTCAAATCTCAGTGGAACCTGATTTTAAGCTAGTGTCAAACAATGTAAACGTTCCACATCTCACTAAAAGTAGGTCCTTGGACTGCTGTGGCCATCTTGCTTCAGGTACAGGTGAGACCGGAGAGGAGTGTCTTGACCTTCACCATAGTCATCGAAGAATGAACTACTATTGACAGGGAGTTAAATGGTTTCCACTTTAATTATGGATGCGCACTTTGAATTCTGTCTTGTAATCACCATAAAAAAAGAAATTTGACTGAGATTTCAACTCAGGTTCTTGCCGTTAGTGTCCAAAGTGTTTGTCATCAAGGGACCCGTATACTCCATCAGAGGTGCTTGTGTGATGGTCGGCCAACTTTGGAAACCCCATCCACCCACAGCTTTCCGACGTCAGATGGGGGCTGTGTCCAACCATTTCTGTGTTAAAAAAAACACAAGGGGCTGTGTTAGTGGGGTCAACGGCAATGAATACTGATTCAAGACGTCGTGTTGGCGGAACATATGAATGCACTTAAAGGCTCATCAGATGACAACACAAAGCAAACTATTTTAGAGTACTCACAGACCTGATTTTGCACAGATAACACAGGCGGATGCAAAATAAGAAACTGTCTACCAAAACTGTGTATTTTTCTGGGGCATAGTGGTTCCATGGTGTAGTGATTAGCACTCTGGACTCTGAATCCAGTGATCTGAGTTCAAATCTCAGTGGAACCTGATTTTAAGCTAGTGTCAAACAATGTAAACGTTCCACATCTCACTAAAAGTAGGTCCTTGGACTGCTGTGGCCATCTTGCTTCAGGTACAGGTGAGACCGGAGAGGAGTGTCTTGACCTTCACCAGAGTCATCTAAGAATGAAGTACTATTGACAGGGAGTTAAATGGTTTCCACTTTAATTATGGATGCGCACTTTGAATTCTGTCTTGTAATCACCATAAAAAAAGAAATTTGACTGAGATTTCAACTCAGGTTCTTGCCGTTAGTGTCCAAAGTGTTTGTCATCAAGGGACCCGTATACTCCATCAGAGGTGCTTGTGTGATGGTCGGCCAACTTTGGAAACCCCATCCACCCACAGCTTTCCGACGTCAGATGGGGGCTGTGTCCAACCATTTCTGTGTTAAAAAAAACACAAGGGGCTGTGTTAGTGGGGTCAACGGCAATGAATACTGATTCAAGACGTTGTGTTGGCGGAACATATGAATGCACTTAAAGGCTCATCAGATGACAACACAAAGCAAACTATTTTAGAGTACTCACAGACCTGATTTTGTCAACTCTGGAAACTTATCATTGCAGCAACTGTTTTATGTTTTGTTGATTCCAAATCCTATGCTTGCGAGCTAAACGTGAGAAATATGCCCTTAATAGTACAGAGTAACCTACAAGGAATGTGCACTTGCATGAATGGTGTACGCAGCGCCTCAAAGGAAGACGCTGCAGTGCGGCAAAAGTTGAGACATGATATATCATGGCATAGTATGCATATAATGTACTATAATATAATATTTATGATAAATTCCATTGAATTTAGGGTTTTTCCAGTCAGGATGGCCGAGCGGTCCAAGGCGCTGCGTTCAGGTCGCAGTCTCCACTGGAGGCGTGGGTTCGAATCCCACTTCTGACAGCAAGTGTTTTTCACTGGTTCTGTTGACTGTAACATGATATTGTGAAAGAATGCTTAGCAATGCTTTGTATGTTAAGGAGCAGGAATTTGACAAAATACTCCAAACAGCAGCATTTGTAAGCCTCTCCATTATCAACCAGTCCAATCTTACCATGTGTTTGTTTACAGTTGGCCTATATGTTGCTGTATTCATTGTTTGTAGGAAGTCTTTTAAAACAATTTCTTGACTTGTCATTTCCCAAATTCTCTGCTGAGCTTACTAAAATTCTTAGCCTGAAACGGTTGCTGTGTCTTGTTAGCTTCTTTGTCATTGGTACCATTGTATGCCTTCTCTGTCCTATTCCATGCACAGATAACATACAGGCGGATGCAAAATAAGAAACTGTCTACCAAAACTGTGTATTTTTCTGGGGCATAGTGGTTCCATGGTGTAATGGTTAGCACTCTGGACTCTGAATCCAGTGATCTGAGTTCAAATCTCAGTGGAACCTGATTTTAAGCTAGTGTCAAACAATGTAAACGTTCCACATCTCACTAAAAGTAGGTCCTTGGACTGCTGTGGCCATCTTGCTTCAGGTACAGGTGAGACCGGAGAGGAGTGTCTTGACCTTCACCAGAGTCATCTAAGAATGAAGTACTATTGACAGGGAGTTAAATGGTTTCCACTTTAATTATGGATGCGCACTTTGAATTCTGTCTTGTAATCACCATAAAAAAAGAAATTTGACTGAGATTTCAACTCAGGTTCTTGCCGTTAGTGTCCAAAGTGTTTGTCATCAAGGGACCCGTATACTCCATCAGAGGTGCTTGTGTGATGGTCGGCCAACTTTGGAAACCCCATCCACCCACAGCTTTCCGACGTCGGATGGGGGCTGTGTCCAACCATTTCTGTGTTAAAAAAAACACAAGGGGCTGTGTTAGTGGGGTCAACGGCAATGAATACTGATTCAAGACGTCGTGTTGGCGGAACATATGAATGCACTTAAAGGCTCATCAGATGACAACACAAAGCAAACTATTTTAGAGTACTCACAGACCTGATTTTTCAACTCTGGAAACTTATCATTGCAGCAATTGTTTTATGTTTTGTTGATTCCAAATCCTATGCTTGCGAGCTAAACGTGAGAAATATGCCCTTAATAGTACAGAGTAACCTACAAGGAATGTGCACTTGCATGAATGGTGTACGCAGCGCCTCAAAGGAAGACGCTGCAGTGCGGCAAAAGTTGAGACATGATATATCATGGCATAGTATGCATATAATGTACTATAATATAATATTTATGATAAATTCCATTGAATTTAGGGTTTTTTCAGTCAGGATGGCCGAGCGGTCCAAGGCGCTGCGTTCAGGTCGCAGTCTCCACTGGAGGCGTGGGTTCGAATCCCACTTCTGACAGCAAGTGTTTTTCACTGGTTCTGTTGACTGTAACATGATATTGTGAAAGAATGCTTAGCAATGCTTTGTATGTTAAGGAGCAGGAATTTGACAAAATACTCCAAACAGCAGCATTTGTAAGCCTCTCCATTATCAACCAGTCCAATCTTACCATGTGTTTGTTTACAGTTGGCCTATATGTTGCTGTATTCATTGTTTGTAGGAAGTCTTTTAAAACAATTTCTTGACTTGTCATTTCCCAAATTCTCTGCTGAGCTTACTAAAATTCTTAGCCTGAAACGGTTGCTGTGTCTTGTTAGCTTCTTTGTCATTGGTACCATTGTATGCCTTCTCTGTCCTATTCCATGCACAGATAACATACAGGCGGATGCAAAATAAGAAACTGTCTACCAAAACTGTGTATTTTTCTGGGGCATAGTGGTTCCATGGTGTAATGGTTAGCACTCTGGACTCTGAATCCAGTGATCTGAGTTCAAATCTCAGTGGAACCTGATTTTAAGCTAGTGTCAAACAATGTAAACGTTCCACATCTCACTAAAAGTAGGTCCTTGGACTGCTGTGGCCATCTTGCTTCAGGTACAGGTGAGACCGGAGAGGAGTGTCTTGACCTTCACCAGAGTCATCTAAGAATGAAGTACTATTGACAGGGAGTTAAATGGTTTCCACTTTAATTATGGATGCGCACTTTGAATTCTGTCTTGTAATCACCATAAAAAAAGAAATTTGACTGAGATTTCAACTCAGGTTCTTGCCGTTAGTGTCCAAAGTGTTTGTCATCAAGGGACCCGTATACTCCATCAGAGGTGCTTGTGTGATGGTCGGCCAACTTTGGAAACCCCATCCACCCACAGCTTTCCGACGTCGGATGGGGGCTGTGTCCAACCATTTCTGTGTTAAAAAAAACACAAGGGGCTGTGTTAGTGGGGTCAACGGCAATGAATACTGATTCAAGACGTCGTGTTGGCGGAACATATGAATGCACTTAAAGGCTCATCAGATGACAACACAAAGCAAACTATTTTAGAGTACTCACAGACCTGATTTTTCAACTCTGGAAACTTATCATTGCAGCAATTGTTTTATGTTTTGTTGATTCCAAATCCTATGCTTGCGAGCTAAACGTGAGAAATATGCCCTTAATAGTACAGAGTAACCTACAACGAATGTGCACTTGCATGAATGGTGTACGCAGCGCCTCAAAGGAAGACGCTGCAGTGCGGCAAAAGTTGAGACATGATATATCATGGCATAGTATGCATATAATGTACTATAATATAATATTTATGATAAATTCCATTGAATTTAGGGTTTTTTCAGTCAGGATGGCCGAGCGGTCCAAGGCGCTGCGTTCAGGTCGCAGTCTCCACTGGAGGCGTGGGTTCGAATCCCACTTCTGACAGCAAGTGTTTTTCACTGGTTCTGTTGACTGTAACATGATATTGTGAAAGAATGCTTAGCAATGCTTTGTATGTTAAGGAGCAGGAATTTGACAAAATACTCCAAACAGCAGCATTTGTAAGCCTCTCCATTATCAACCAGTCCAATCTTACCATGTGTTTGTTTACAGTTGGCCTATATGTTGCTGTATTCATTGTTTGTAGGAAGTCTTTTAAAACAATTTCTTGACTTGTCATTTCTCAAATTCTCTGCTGAGCTTACTTAAATTCTTAAGATAGCCTGAAACGGTTGCTGTGTCTTGTTAGCTTCTTTGTCATTGGTACCATTGTATGCCTTCTCTGTCCTATTCCATGCACAGATAACATACAGGCGGATGCAAAATAAGAAACTGTCTACCAAAACTGTGTATTTTTCTGGGGCATAGTGGTTCCATGGTGTAATGGTTAGCACTCTGGACTCTGAATCCAGTGATCTGAGTTCAAATCTCAGTGGAACCTGATTTTAAGCTAGTGTCAAACAATGTAAACGTTCCACATCTCACTAAAAGTAGGTCCTTGGACTGCTGTGGCCATCTTGCTTCAGGTACAGGTGAGACCGGAGAGGAGTGTCTTGACCTTCAACATAGTCATCGAAGAATGAACTACTATTGACAGGGAGTTAAATGGTTTCCACTTTAATTATGGATGCGCACTTTGAATTCTGTCTTGTAATCGCAATAAAAAAAGAAATTTGACTGAGATTTCAACTCAGGTTCTTGCCGTTAGTGTCCAAAGTGTTTGTCATCAAGGGACCCGTATACTCCATCAGAGGTGCTTGTGTGATGGTCGGCCAACTTTGGAAACCCCATCCACCCACAGCTTTCCGACGTCAGATGGGGGCTGTGTCCAACCATTTCTGTGTTAAAAAAACACAAGGGGCTGTGTTAGTGGGGTCAACGGCAATGAATACTGATTCAAGACGTCGTGTTGGCGGAACATATGAATGCACTTAAAGGCTCATCAGATGACAACACAAAGCAAACTATTTTAGAGTACTCACAGACCTGATTTTTCAACTCTGGAAACTTATCATTGCAGCAACTGTTTTATGTTTTGTTGATTCCAAATCCTATGCTTGCGAGCTAAACGTGAGAAATATGCCCTTAATAGTACAGAGTAACCTACAAGGAATGTGCACTTGCATGAATGGTGTACGCAGCGCCTCAAAGGAAGACGCTGCAGTGCGGCAAAAGTTGAGACGTGATATATCATGGCATAGTATGCATATAATGTACTATAATATAATATTTATGATAAATTCCATTGAATTTAGGGTTTTTTCAGTCAGGATGGCCGAGCGGTCCAAGGCGCTGCGTTCAGGTCGCAGTCTCCACTGGAGGCGTGGGTTCGAATCCCACTTCTGACAGCAAGTGTTTTTCACTGGTTCTGTTGACTGTAACATGATATTGTGAAAGAATGCTTAGCAATGCTTTGTATGTTAAGGAGCAGGAATTTGACAAAATACTCCAAACAGCAGCATTTGTAAGCCTCTCCATTATCAACCAGTCCAATCTTACCATGTGTTTGTTTACAGTTGGCCTATATGTTGCTGTATTCATTGTTTGTAGGAAGTCTTTTAAAACAATTTCTTGACTTGTCATTTCTCAAATTCTCTGCTGAGCTTACTTAAATTCTTAAGATAGCCTGAAACGGTTGCTGTGTCTTGTTAGCTTCTTTGTCATTGGTACCATTGTATGCCTTCTCTGTCCTATTCCATGCACAGATAACATACAGGCGGATGCAAAATAAGAAACTGTCTACCAAAACTGTGTATTATTCTGGGGCATAGTGGTTCCATGGTGTAATGGTTAGCACTCTGGACTCTGAATCCAGTGATCTGAGTTCAAATCTCAGTGGAACCTGATTTTAAGCTAGTGTCAAACAATGTAAACGTTCCACATCTCACTAAAAGTAGGTCCTTGGACTGCTGTGGCCATCTTGCTTCAGGTACAGGTGAGACCGGAGAGGAGTGTCTTGACCTTCACCATAGTCATCGAAGAATGAACTACTATTGACAGGGAGTTAAATGGTTTCCACTTTAATTATGGATGCGCACTTTGAATTCTGTCTTGTAATCGCAATAAAAAAAGAAATTTGACTGAGATTTCAACTCAGGTTCTTGCCGTTAGTGTCCGAAGTGTTTGTCATCAAGGGACCCGTATACTCCATCAGAGGTGCTTGTGTGATGGTCGGCCAACTTTGGAAACCCCATCCACCCACAGCTTTCCGACGTCAGATGGGGGCTGTGTCCAACCATTTCTGTGTTAAAAAAAACACAAGGGGCTGTGTTAGTGGGGTCAACGGCAATGAATACTGATTCAAGACGTCGTGTTGGCGGAACATATGAATGCACTTAAAGGCTCATCAGATGACAACACAAAGCAAACTATTTTAGAGTACTCACAGACCTGATTTTTCAACTCTGGAAACTTATCATTGCAGCAACTGTTTTATGTTTTGTTGATTCCAAATCCTATGCTTGCGAGCTAAACGTGAGAAATATGCCCTTAATAGTACAGAGTAACCTACAAGGAATGTGCACTTGCATGAATGGTGTACGCAGCGCCTCAAAGGAAGACGCTGCAGTGCGGCAAAAGTTGAGACGTGATATATCATGGCATAGTATGCATATAATGTACTATAATATAATATTTATGATAAATTCCATTGAATTTAGGGTTTTTTCAGTCAGGATGGCCGAGCGGTCCAAGGCGCTGCGTTCAGGTCGCAGTCTCCACTGGAGGCGTGGGTTCGAATCCCACTTCTGACAGCAAGTGTTTTTCACTGGTTCTGTTGACTGTAACATGATATTGTGAAAGAATGCTTAGCAATGCTTTGTATGTTAAGGAGCAGGAATTTGACAAAATACTCCAAACAGCAGCATTTGTAAGCCTCTCCATTATCAACCAGTCCAATCTTACCATGTGTTTGTTTACAGTTGGCCTATATGTTGCTGTATTCATTGTTTGTAGGAAGTCTTTTAAAACAATTTCTTGACTTGTCATTTCTCAAATTCTCTGCTGAGCTTACTTAAATTCTTAAGATAGCCTGAAACGGTTGCTGTGTCTTGTTAGCTTCTTTGTCATTGGTACCATTGTATGCCTTCTCTGTCCTATTCCATGCACAGATAACATACAGGCGGATGCAAAATAAGAAACTGTCTACCAAAACTGTGTATTTTTCTGGGGCATAGTGGTTCCATGGTGTAATGGTTAGCACTCTGGACTCTGAATCCAGTGATCTGAGTTCAAATCTCAGTGGAACCTGATTTTAAGCTAGTGTCAAACAATGTAAACGTTCCACATCTCACTAAAAGTAGGTCCTTGGACTGCTGTGGCCATCTTGCTTCAGGTACAGGTGAGACCGGAGAGGAGTGTCTTGACCTTCACCATAGTCATCGAAGAATGAACTACTATTGACAGGGAGTTAAATGGTTTCCACTTTAATTATGGATGCGCACTTTGAATTCTGTCTTGTAATCGCAATAAAAAAAGAAATTTGACTGAGATTTCAACTCAGGTTCTTGCCGTTAGTGTCCGAAGTGTTTGTCATCAAGGGACCCGTATACTCCATCAGAGGTGCTTGTGTGATGGTCGGCCAAGTTTGGAAACCCCATCCACCCACAGCTTTCCGACGTCAGATGGGGGCTGTGTCCAACCATTTCTGTGTTAAAAAAAACACAAGGGGCTGTGTTAGTGGGGTCAACGGCAATGAATACTGATTCAAGACGTCGTGTTGGCGGAACATATGAATGCACTTAAAGGCTCATCAGATGACAACACAAAGCAAACTATTTTAGAGTACTCACAGACCTGATTTTTCAACTCTGGAAACTTATCATTGCAGCAACTGTTTTATGTTTTGTTGATTCCAAATCCTATGCTTGCGAGCTAAACGTGAGAAATATGCCCTTAATAGTACAGAGTAACCTACAAGGAATGTGCACTTGCATGAATGGTGTACGCAGCGCCTCAAAGGAAGACGCTGCAGTGCGGCAAAAGTTGAGACGTGATATATCATGGCATAGTATGCATATAATGTACTATAATATAATATTTATGATAAATTCCATTGAATTTAGGGTTTTTTCAGTCAGGATGGCCGAGCGGTCCAAGGCGCTGCGTTCAGGTCGCAGTCTCCACTGGAGGCGTGGGTTCGAATCCCACTTCTGACAGCAAGTGTTTTTCACTGGTTCTGTTGACTGTAACATGATATTGTGAAAGAATGCTTAGCAATGCTTTGTATGTTAAGGAGCAGGAATTTGACAAAATACTCCAAACAGCAGCATTTGTAAGCCTCTCCATTATCAACCAGTCCAATCTTACCATGTGTTTGTTTACAGTTGGCCTATATGTTGCTGTATTCATTGTTTGTAGGAAGTCTTTTAAAACAATTTCTTGACTTGTCATTTCTCAAATTCTCTGCTGAGCTTACTTAAATTCTTAAGATAGCCTGAAACGGTTGCTGTGTCTTGTTAGCTTCTTTGTCATTGGTACCATTGTATGCCTTCTCTGTCCTATTCCATGCACAGATAACATACAGGCGGATGCAAAATAAGAAACTGTCTACCAAAACTGTGTATTTTTCTGGGGCATAGTGGTTCCATGGTGTAATGGTTAGCACTCTGGACTCTGAATCCAGTGATCTGAGTTCAAATCTCAGTGGAACCTGATTTTAAGCTAGTGTCAAACAATGTAAACGTTCCACATCTCACTAAAAGTAGGTCCTTGGACTGCTGTGGCCATCTTGCTTCAGGTACAGGTGAGACCGGAGAGGAGTGTCTTGACCTTCACCATAGTCATCGAAGAATGAACTACTATTGACAGGGAGTTAAATGGTTTCCACTTTAATTATGGATGCGCACTTTGAATTCTGTCTTGTAATCGCAATAAAAAAAGAAATTTGACTGAGATTTCAACTCAGGTTCTTGCCGTTAGTGTCCAAAGTGTTTGTCATCAAGGGACCCGTATACTCCATCAGAGGTGCTTGTGTGATGGTCGGCCAACTTTGGAAACCCCATCCACCCACAGCTTTCCGACGTCAGATGGGGGCTGTGTCCAACCATTTCTGTGTTAAAAAAAACACAAGGGGCTGTGTTAGTGGGGTCAACGGCAATGAATACTGATTCAAGACGTCGTGTTGGCGGAACATATGAATGCACTTAAAGGCTCATCAGATGACAACACAAAGCAAACTATTTTAGAGTACTCACAGACCTGATTTTTCAACTCTGGAAACTTATCATTGCAGCAACTGTTTTATGTTTTGTTGATTCCAAATCCTATGCTTGCGAGCTAAACGTGAGAAATATGCCCTTAATAGTACAGAGTAACCTACAAGGAATGTGCACTTGCATGAATGGTGTACGCAGCGCCTCAAAGGAAGACGCTGCAGTGCGGCAAAAGTTGAGACGTGATATATCATGGCATAGTATGCATATAATGTACTATAATATAATATTTATGATAAATTCCATTGAATTTAGGGTTTTTTCAGTCAGGATGGCCGAGCGGTCCAAGGCGCTGCGTTCAGGTCGCAGTCTCCACTGGAGGCGTGGGTTCGAATCCCACTTCTGACAGCAAGTGTTTTTCACTGGTTCTGTTGACTGTAACATGATATTGTGAAAGAATGCTTAGCAATGCTTTGTATGTTAAGGAGCAGGAATTTGACAAAATACTCCAAACAGCAGCATTTGTAAGCCTCTCCATTATCAACCAGTCCAATCTTACCATGTGTTTGTTTACAGTTGGCCTATATGTTGCTGTATTCATTGTTTGTAGGAAGTCTTTTAAAACAATTTCTTGACTTGTCATTTCTCAAATTCTCTGCTGAGCTTACTTAAATTCTTAAGATAGCCTGAAACGGTTGCTGTGTCTTGTTAGCTTCTTTGTCATTGGTACCATTGTATGCCTTCTCTGTCCTATTCCATGCACAGATAACATACAGGCGGATGCAAAATAAGAAACTGTCTACCAAAACTGTGTATTTTTCTGGGGCATAGTGGTTCCATGGTGTAATGGTTAGCACTCTGGACTCTGAATCCAGTGATCTGAGTTCAAATCTCAGTGGAACCTGATTTTAAGCTAGTGTCAAACAATGTAAACGTTCCACATCTCACTAAAAGTAGGTCCTTGGACTGCTGTGGCCATCTTGCTTCAGGTACAGGTGAGACCGGAGAGGAGTGTCTTGACCTTCACCATAGTCATCGAAGAATGAACTACTATTGACAGGGAGTTAAATGGTTTCCACTTTAATTATGGATGCGCACTTTGAATTCTGTCTTGTAATCGCAATAAAAAAAGAAATTTGACTGAGATTTCAACTCAGGTTCTTGCCGTTAGTGTCCAAAGTGTTTGTCATCAAGGGACCCGTATACTCCATCAGAGGTGCTTGTGTGATGGTCGGCCAACTTTGGAAACCCCATCCACCCACAGCTTTCCGACGTCAGATGGGGGCTGTGTCCAACCATTTCTGTGTTAAAAAAACACAAGGGGCTGTGTTAGTGGGGTCAACGGCAATGAATACTGATTCAAGACGTCGTGTTGGCGGAACATATGAATGCACTTAAAGGCTCATCAGATGACAACACAAAGCAAACTATTTTAGAGTACTCACAGACCTGATTTTTCAACTCTGGAAACTTATCATTGCAGCAACTGTTTTATGTTTTGTTGATTCCAAATCCTATGCTTGCGAGCTAAACGTGAGAAATATGCCCTTAATAGTACAGAGTAACCTACAAGGAATGTGCACTTGCATGAATGGTGTACGCAGCGCCTCAATGGAAGACGCTGCAGTGCGGCAAAAGTTGAGACGTGATATATCATGGCATAGTATGCATATAATGTACTATAATATAATATTTATGATAAATTCCATTGAATTTAGGGTTTTTTCAGTCAGGATGGCCGAGCGGTCCAAGGCGCTGCGTTCAGGTCGCAGTCTCCACTGGAGGCGTAGGTTCGAATCCCACTTCTGACAGCAAGTGTTTTTCACTGGTTCTGTTGACTGTAACATGATATTGTGAAAGAATGCTTAGCAATGCTTTGTATGTTAAGGAGCAGGAATTTGACAAAATACTCCAAACAGCAGCATTTGTAAGCCTCTCCATTATCAACCAGTCCAATCTTACCATGTGTTTGTTTACAGTTGGCCTATATGTTGCTGTATTCATTGTTTGTAGGAAGTCTTTTAAAACAATTTCTTGACTTGTCATTTCTCAAATTCTCTGCTGAGCTTACTTAAATTCTTAAGATAGCCTGAAACGGTTGCTGTGTCTTGTTAGCTTCTTTGTCATTGGTACCATTGTATGCCTTCTCTGTCCTATTCCATGCACAGATAACATACAGGCGGATGCAAAATAAGAAACTGTCTACCAAAACTGTGTATTTTTCTGGGGCATAGTGGTTCCATGGTGTAATGGTTAGCACTCTGGACTCTGAATCCAGTGATCTGAGTTCAAATCTCAGTGGAACCTGATTTTAAGCTAGTGTCAAACAATGTAAACGTTCCACATCTCACTAAAAGTAGGTCCTTGGACTGCTGTGGCCATCTTGCTTCAGGTACAGGTGAGACCGGAGAGGAGTGTCTTGACCTTCACCATAGTCATCGAAGAATGAACTACTATTGACAGGGAGTTAAATGGTTTCCACTTTAATTATGGATGCGCACTTTGAATTCTGTCTTGTAATCGCAATAAAAAAAGAAATTTGACTGAGATTTCAACTCAGGTTCTTGCCGTTAGTGTCCAAAGTGTTTGTCATCAAGGGACCCGTATACTCCATCAGAGGTGCTTGTGTGATGGTCGGCCAACTTTGGAAACCCCATCCACCCACAGCTTTCCGACGTCAGATGGGGGCTGTGTCCAACCATTTCTGTGTTAAAAAAAACACAAGGGGCTGTGTTAGTGGGGTCAACGGCAATGAATACTGATTCAAGACGTCGTGTTGGCGGAACATATGAATGCACTTAAAGGCTCATCAGATGACAACACAAAGCAAACTATTTTAGAGTACTCACAGACCTGATTTTTCAACTCTGGAAACTTATCATTGCAGCAACTGTTTTATGTTTTGTTGATTCCAAATCCTATGCTTGCGAGCTAAACGTGAGAAATATGCCCTTAATAGTACAGAGTAACCTACAAGGAATGTGCACTTGCATGAATGGTGTACGCAGCGCCTCAAAGGAAGACGCTGCAGTGCGGCAAAAGTTGAGACGTGATATATCATGGCATAGTATGCATATAATGTACTATAATATAATATTTATGATAAATTCCATTGAATTTAGGGTTTTTTCAGTCAGGATGGCCGAGCGGTCCAAGGCGCTGCGTTCAGGTCGCAGTCTCCACTGGAGGCGTGGGTTCGAATCCCACTTCTGACAGCAAGT
Organism: Pholis gunnellus; assembly: GCF_910591455.1. Classification (NCBI taxonomy): domain Eukaryota; kingdom Metazoa; phylum Chordata; class Actinopteri; order Perciformes; family Pholidae; genus Pholis; species Pholis gunnellus. The sequence goes on from NC_136532.1 coordinate 2,047,338, forward strand.
GTTTTTCACTGGTTCTGTTGACTGTAACATGATATTGTGAAAGAATGCTTAGCAATGCTTTGTATGTTAAGGAGCAGGAATTTGACAAAATACTCCAAACAGCAGCATTTGTAAGCCTCTCCATTATCAACCAGTCCAATCTTACCATGTGTTTGTTTACAGTTGGCCTATATGTTGCTGTATTCATTGTTTGTAGGAAGTCTTTTAAAACAATTTCTTGACTTGTCATTTCTCAAATTCTCTGCTGAGCTTACTTAAATTCTTAAGATAGCCTGAAACGGTTGCTGTGTCTTGTTAGCTTCTTTGTCATTGGTACCATTGTATGCCTTCTCTGTCCTATTCCATGCACAGATAACATACAGGCGGATGCAAAATAAGAAACTGTCTACCAAAACTGTGTATTTTTCTGGGGCATAGTGGTTCCATGGTGTAATGGTTAGCACTCTGGACTCTGAATCCAGTGATCTGAGTTCAAATCTCAGTGGAACCTGATTTTAAGCTAGTGTCAAACAATGTAAACGTTCCACATCTCACTAAAAGTAGGTCCTTGGACTGCTGTGGCCATCTTGCTTCAGGTACAGGTGAGACCGGAGAGGAGTGTCTTGACCTTCACCATAGTCATCGAAGAATGAACTACTATTGACAGGGAGTTAAATGGTTTCCACTTTAATTATGGATGCGCACTTTGAATTCTGTCTTGTAATCACCATAAAAAAAGAAATTTGACTGAGATTTCAACTCAGGTTCTTGCCGTTAGTGTCCAAAGTGTTTGTCATCAAGGGACCCGTATACTCCATCAGAGGTGCTTGTGTGATGGTCGGCCAACTTTGGAAACCCCATCCACCCACAGCTTTCCGACGTCAGATGGGGGCTGTGTCCAACCATTTCTGTGTTAAAAAAAACACAAGGGGCTGTGTTAGTGGGGTCAACGGCAATGAATACTGATTCAAGACGTCGTGTTGGCGGAACATATGAATGCACTTAAAGGCTCATCAGATGACAACACAAAGCAAACTATTTTAGAGTACTCACAGACCTGATTTTGCACAGATAACACAGGCGGATGCAAAATAAGAAACTGTCTACCAAAACTGTGTATTTTTCTGGGGCATAGTGGTTCCATGGTGTAGTGATTAGCACTCTGGACTCTGAATCCAGTGATCTGAGTTCAAATCTCAGTGGAACCTGATTTTAAGCTAGTGTCAAACAATGTAAACGTTCCACATCTCACTAAAAGTAGGTCCTTGGACTGCTGTGGCCATCTTGCTTCAGGTACAGGTGAGACCGGAGAGGAGTGTCTTGACCTTCACCAGAGTCATCTAAGAATGAAGTACTATTGACAGGGAGTTAAATGGTTTCCACTTTAATTATGGATGCGCACTTTGAATTCTGTCTTGTAATCACCATAAAAAAAGAAATTTGACTGAGATTTCAACTCAGGTTCTTGCCGTTAGTGTCCAAAGTGTTTGTCATCAAGGGACCCGTATACTCCATCAGAGGTGCTTGTGTGATGGTCGGCCAACTTTGGAAACCCCATCCACCCACAGCTTTCCGACGTCAGATGGGGGCTGTGTCCAACCATTTCTGTGTTAAAAAAAACACAAGGGGCTGTGTTAGTGGGGTCAACGGCAATGAATACTGATTCAAGACGTTGTGTTGGCGGAACATATGAATGCACTTAAAGGCTCATCAGATGACAACACAAAGCAAACTATTTTAGAGTACTCACAGACCTGATTTTTCAACTCTGGAAACTTATCATTGCAGCAACTGTTTTATGTTTTGTTGATTCCAAATCCTATGCTTGCGAGCTAAACGTGAGAAATATGCCCTTAATAGTACAGAGTAACCTACAAGGAATGTGCACTTGCATGAATGGTGTACGCAGCGCCTCAAAGGAAGACGCTGCAGTGCGGCAAAAGTTGAGACATGATATATCATGGCATAGTATGCATATAATGTACTATAATATAATATTTATGATAAATTCCATTGAATTTAGGGTTTTTTCAGTCAGGATGGCCGAGCGGTCCAAGGCGCTGCGTTCAGGTCGCAGTCTCCACTGGAGGCGTGGGTTCGAATCCCACTTCTGACAGCAAGTGTTTTTCACTGGTTCTGTTGACTGTAACATGATATTTTGAAAGAATGCTTAGCAATGCTTTGTATGTTAAGGAGCAGGAATTTGACAAAATACTCCAAACAGCAGCATTTGTAAGCCTCTCCATTATCAACCAGTCCAATCTTACCATGTGTTTGTTTACAGTTGGCCTATATGTTGCTGTATTCATTGTTTGTAGGAAGTCTTTTAAAACAATTTCTTGACTTGTCATTTCCCAAATTCTCTGCTGAGCTTACTTAAATTCTTAGCCTGAAACGGTTGCTGTGTCTTGTTAGCTTCTTTGTCATTGGTACCATTGTATGCCTTCTCTGTCCTATTCCATGCACAGATAACATACAGGCGGATGCAAAATAAGAAACTGTCTACCAAAACTGTGTATTTTTCTGGGGCATAGTGGTTCCATGGTGTAATGGTTAGCACTCTGGACTCTGAATCCAGTGATCTGAGTTCAAATCTCAGTGGAACCTGATTTTAAGCTAGTGTCAAACAATGTAAACGTTCCACATCTCACTAAAAGTAGGTCCTTGGACTGCTGTGGCCATCTTGCTTCAGGTACAGGTGAGACCGGAGAGGAGTGTCTTGACCTTCACCAGAGTCATCTAAGAATGAAGTACTATTGACAGGGAGTTAAATGGTTTCCACTTTAATTATGGATGCGCACTTTGAATTCTGTCTTGTAATCACCATAAAAAAAGAAATTTGACTGAGATTTCAACTCAGGTTCTTGCCGTTAGTGTCCAAAGTGTTTGTCATCAAGGGACCCGTATACTCCACCAGAGGTGCTTTTTTTGATGGTCGGCCAACTTTGGAAACCCCATCCACCCACAGCTTTCCGACGTCGGATGGGGGCTGTGTCCAACCATTTCTGTGTTAAAAAAAACACAAGGGGCTGTGTTAGTGGGGTCAACGGCAATGAATACTGATTCAAGACGTCGTGTTGGCGGAACATATGAATGCACTTAAAGGCTCATCAGATGACAACACAAAGCAAACTATTTTAGAGTACTCACAGACCTGATTTTTCAACTCTGGAAACTTATCATTGCAGCAATTGTTTTATGTTTTGTTGATTCCAAATCCTATGCTTGCGAGCTAAACGTGAGAAATATGCCCTTAATAGTACAGAGTAACCTACAACGAATGTGCACTTGCATGAATGGTGTACGCAGCGCCTCAAAGGAAGACGCTGCAGTGCGGCAAAAGTTGAGACATGATATATCATGGCATAGTATGCATATAATGTACTATAATATAATATTTATGATAAATTCCATTGAATTTAGGGTTTTTTCAGTCAGGATGGCCGAGCGGTCCAAGGCGCTGCGTTCAGGTCGCAGTCTCCACTGGAGGCGTGGGTTCGAATCCCACTTCTGACAGCAAGTGTTTTTCACTGGTTCTGTTGACTGTAACATGATATTGTGAAAGAATGCTTAGCAATGCTTTGTATGTTAAGGAGCAGGAATTTGACAAAATACTCCAAACAGCAGCATTTGTAAGCCTCTCCATTATCAACCAGTCCAATCTTACCATGTGTTTGTTTACAGTTGGCCTATATGTTGCTGTATTCATTGTTTGTAGGAAGTCTTTTAAAACAATTTCTTGACTTGTCATTTCTCAAATTCTCTGCTGAGCTTACTTAAATTCTTAAGATAGCCTGAAACGGTTGCTGTGTCTTGTTAGCTTCTTTGTCATTGGTACCATTGTATGCCTTCTCTGTCCTATTCCATGCACAGATAACATACAGGCGGATGCAAAATAAGAAACTGTCTACCAAAACTGTGTATTTTTCTGGGGCATAGTGGTTCCATGGTGTAATGGTTAGCACTCTGGACTCTGAATCCAGTGATCTGAGTTCAAATCTCAGTGGAACCTGATTTCAAGCTAGTGTCAAACAATGTAAACGTTCCACATCTCACTAAAAGTAGGTCCTTGGACTGCTGTGGCCATCTTGCTTCAGGTACAGGTGAGACCGGAGAGGAGTGTCTTGACCTTCACCATAGTCATCGAAGAATGAACTACTATTGACAGGGAGTTAAATGGTTTCCACTTTAATTATGGATGCGCACTTTGAATTCTGTCTTGTAATCGCAATAAAAAAAGAAATTTGACTGAGATTTCAACTCAGGTTCTTGCCGTTAGTGTCCAAAGTGTTTGTCATCAAGGGACCCGTATACTCCATCAGAGGTGCTTGTGTGATGGTCGGCCAACTTTGGAAACCCCATCCACCCACAGCTTTCCGACGTCAGATGGGGGCTGTGTCCAACCATTTCTGTGTTAAAAAAACACAAGGGGCTGTGTTAGTGGGGTCAACGGCAATGAATACTGATTCAAGACGTCGTGTTGGCGGAACATATGAATGCACTTAAAGGCTCATCAGATGACAACACAAAGCAAACTATTTTAGAGTACTCACAGACCTGATTTTTCAACTCTGGAAACTTATCATTGCAGCAACTGTTTTATGTTTTGTTGATTCCAAATCCTATGCTTGCGAGCTAAACGTGAGAAATATGCCCTTAATAGTACAGAGTAACCTACAAGGAATGTGCACTTGCATGAATGGTGTACGCAGCGCCTCAAAGGAAGACGCTGCAGTGCGGCAAAAGTTGAGACGTGATATATCATGGCATAGTATGCATATAATGTACTATAATATAATATTTATGATAAATTCCATTGAATTTAGGGTTTTTTCAGTCAGGATGGCCGAGCGGTCCAAGGCGCTGCGTTCAGGTCGCAGTCTCCACTGGAGGCGTGGGTTCGAATCCCACTTCTGACAGCAAGTGTTTTTCACTGGTTCTGTTGACTGTAACATGATATTGTGAAAGAATGCTTAGCAATGCTTTGTATGTTAAGGAGCAGGAATTTGACAAAATACTCCAAACAGCAGCATTTGTAAGCCTCTCCATTATCAACCAGTCCAATCTTACCATGTGTTTGTTTACAGTTGGCCTATATGTTGCTGTATTCATTGTTTGTAGGAAGTCTTTTAAAACAATTTCTTGACTTGTCATTTCTCAAATTCTCTGCTGAGCTTACTTAAATTCTTAAGATAGCCTGAAACGGTTGCTGTGTCTTGTTAGCTTCTTTGTCATTGGTACCATTGTATGCCTTCTCTGTCCTATTCCATGCACAGATAACATACAGGCGGATGCAAAATAAGAAACTGTCTACCAAAACTGTGTATTTTTCTGGGGCATAGTGGTTCCATGGTGTAATGGTTAGCACTCTGGACTCTGAATCCAGTGATCTGAGTTCAAATCTCAGTGGAACCTGATTTTAAGCTAGTGTCAAACAATGTAAACGTTCCACATCTCACTAAAAGTAGGTCCTTGGACTGCTGTGGCCATCTTGCTTCAGGTACAGGTGAGACCGGAGAGGAGTGTCTTGACCTTCACCATAGTCATCGAAGAATGAACTACTATTGACAGGGAGTTAAATGGTTTCCACTTTAATTATGGATGCGCACTTTGAATTCTGTCTTGTAATCGCAATAAAAAAAGAAATTTGACTGAGATTTCAACTCAGGTTCTTGCCGTTAGTGTCCAAAGTGTTTGTCATCAAGGGACCCGTATACTCCATCAGAGGTGCTTGTGTGATGGTCGGCCAACTTTGGAAACCCCATCCACCCACAGCTTTCCGACGTCAGATGGGGGCTGTGTCCAACCATTTCTGTGTTAAAAAAAACACAAGGGGCTGTGTTAGTGGGGTCAACGGCAATGAATACTGATTCAAGACGTCGTGTTGGCGGAACATATGAATGCACTTAAAGGCTCATCAGATGACAACACAAAGCAAACTATTTTAGAGTACTCACAGACCTGATTTTTCAACTCTGGAAACTTATCATTGCAGCAACTGTTTTATGTTTTGTTGATTCCAAATCCTATGCTTGCGAGCTAAACGTGAGAAATATGCCCTTAATAGTACAGAGTAACCTACAAGGAATGTGCACTTGCATGAATGGTGTACGCAGCGCCTCAAAGGAAGACGCTGCAGTGCGGCAAAAGTTGAGACGTGATATATCATGGCATAGTATGCATATAATGTACTATAATATAATATTTATGATAAATTCCATTGAATTTAGGGTTTTTTCAGTCAGGATGGCCGAGCGGTCCAAGGCGCTGCGTTCAGGTCGCAGTCTCCACCGGAGGCGTGGGTTCGAATCCCACTTCTGACAGCAAGTGTTTTTCACTGGTTCTGTTGACTGTAACATGATATTGTGAAAGAATGCTTAGCAATGCTTTGTATGTTAAGGAGCAGGAATTTGACAAAATACTCCAAACAGCAGCATTTGTAAGCCTCTCCATTATCAACCAGTCCAATCTTACCATGTGTTTGCTTACAGTTGGCCTATATGTTGCTGTATTCATTGTTTGTAGGAAGTCTTTTAAAACAATTTCTTGACTTGTCATTTCTCAAATTCTCTGCTGAGCTTACTTAAATTCTTAAGATAGCCTGAAACGGTTGCTGTGTCTTGTTAGCTTCTTTGTCATTGGTACCATTGTATGCCTTCTCTGTCCTATTCCATGCACAGATAACATACAGGCGGATGCAAAATAAGAAACTGTCTACCAAAACTGTGTATTTTTCTGGGGCATAGTGGTTCCATGGTGTAATGGTTAGCACTCTGGACTCTGAATCCAGTGATCTGAGTTCAAATCTCAGTGGAACCTGATTTTAAGCTAGTGTCAAACAATGTAAACGTTCCACATCTCACTAAAAGTAGGTCCTTGGACTGCTGTGGCCATCTTGCTTCAGGTACAGGTGAGACCGGAGAGGAGTGTCTTGACCTTCACCATAGTCATCGAAGAATGAACTACTATTGACAGGGAGTTAAATGGTTTCCACTTTAATTATGGATGCGCACTTTGAATTCTGTCTTGTAATCGCAATAAAAAAAGAAATTTGACTGAGATTTCAACTCAGGTTCTTGCCGTTAGTGTCCAAAGTGTTTGTCATCAAGGGACCCGTATACTCCATCAGAGGTGCTTGTGTGATGGTCGGCCAACTTTGGAAACCCCATCCACCCACAGCTTTCCGACGTCAGATGGGGGCTGTGTCCAACCATTTCTGTGTTAAAAAAAACACAAGGGGCTGTGTTAGTGGGGTCAACGGCAATGAATACTGATTCAAGACGTCGTGTTGGCGGAACATATGAATGCACTTAAAGGCTCATCAGATGACAACACAAAGCAAACTATTTTAGAGTACTCACAGACCTGATTTTTCAACTCTGGAAACTTATCATTGCAGCAACTGTTTTATGTTTTGTTGATTCCAAATCCTATGCTTGCGAGCTAAACGTGAGAAATATGCCCTTAATAGTACAGAGTAACCTACAAGGAATGTGCACTTGCATGAATGGTGTACGCAGCGCCTCAAAGGAAGACGCTGCAGTGCGGCAAAAGTTGAGACGTGATATATCATGGCATAGTATGCATATAATGTACTATAATATAATATTTATGATAAATTCCATTGAATTTAGGGTTTTTTCAGTCAGGATGGCCGAGCGGTCCAAGGCGCTGCGTTCAGGTCGCAGTCTCCACTGGAGGCGTGGGTTCGAATCCCACTTCTGACAGCAAGTGTTTTTCACTGGTTCTGTTGACTGTAACATGATATTGTGAAAGAATGCTTAGCAATGCTTTGTATGTTAAGGAGCAGGAATTTGACAAAATACTCCAAACAGCAGCATTTGTAAGCCTCTCCATTATCAACCAGTCCAATCTTACCATGTGTTTGCTTACAGTTGGCCTATATGTTGCTGTATTCATTGTTTGTAGGAAGTCTTTTAAAACAATTTCTTGACTTGTCATTTCTCAAATTCTCTGCTGAGCTTACTTAAATTCTTAAGATAGCCTGAAACGGTTGCTGTGTCTTGTTAGCTTCTTTGTCATTGGTACCATTGTATGCCTTCTCTGTCCTATTCCATGCACAGATAACATACAGGCGGATGCAAAATAAGAAACTGTCTACCAAAACTGTGTATTTTTCTGGGGCATAGTGGTTCCATGGTGTAATGGTTAGCACTCTGGACTCTGAATCCAGTGATCTGAGTTCAAATCTCAGTGGAACCTGATTTTAAGCTAGTGTCAAACAATGTAAACGTTCCACATCTCACTAAAAGTAGGTCCTTGGACTGCTGTGGCCATCTTGCTTCAGGTACAGGTGAGACCGGAGAGGAGTGTCTTGACCTTCACCATAGTCATCGAAGAATGAACTACTATTGACAGGGAGTTAAATGGTTTCCACTTTAATTATGGATGCGCACTTTGAATTCTGTCTTGTAATCGCAATAAAAAAAGAAATTTGACTGAGATTTCAACTCAGGTTCTTGCCGTTAGTGTCCAAAGTGTTTGTCATCAAGGGACCCGTATACTCCATCAGAGGTGCTTGTGTGATGGTCGGCCAACTTTGGAAACCCCATCCACCCACAGCTTTCCGACGTCAGATGGGGGCTGTGTCCAACCATTTCTGTGTTAAAAAAAACACAAGGGGCTGTGTTAGTGGGGTCAACGGCAATGAATACTGATTCAAGACGTCGTGTTGGCGGAACATATGAATGCACTTAAAGGCTCATCAGATGACAACACAAAGCAAACTATTTTAGAGTACTCACAGACCTGATTTTTCAACTCTGGAAACTTATCATTGCAGCAACTGTTTTATGTTTTGTTGATTCCAAATCCTATGCTTGCGAGCTAAACGTGAGAAATATGCCCTTAATAGTACAGAGTAACCTACAAGGAATGTGCACTTGCATGAATGGTGTACGCAGCGCCTCAAAGGAAGACGCTGCAGTGCGGCAAAAGTTGAGACGTGATATATCATGGCATAGTATGCATATAATGTACTATAATATAATATTTATGATAAATTCCATTGAATTTAGGGTTTTTTCAGTCAGGATGGCCGAGCGGTCCAAGGCGCTGCGTTCAGGTCGCAGTCTCCACTGGAGGCGTGGGTTCGAATCCCACTTCTGACAGCAAGTGTTTTTCACTGGTTCTGTTGACTGTAACATGATATTGTGAAAGAATGCTTAGCAATGCTTTGTATGTTAAGGAGCAGGAATTTGACAAAATACTCCAAACAGCAGCATTTGTAAGCCTCTCCATTATCAACCAGTCCAATCTTACCATGTGTTTGCTTACAGTTGGCCTATATGTTGCTGTATTCATTGTTTGTAGGAAGTCTTTTAAAACAATTTCTTGACTTGTCATTTCTCAAATTCTCTGCTGAGCTTACTTAAATTCTTAAGATAGCCTGAAACGGTTGCTGTGTCTTGTTAGCTTCTTTGTCATTGGTACCATTGTATGCCTTCTCTGTCCTATTCCATGCACAGATAACATACAGGCGGATGCAAAATAAGAAACTGTCTACCAAAACTGTGTATTTTTCTGGGGCATAGTGGTTCCATGGTGTAATGGTTAGCACTCTGGACTCTGAATCCAGTGATCTGAGTTCAAATCTCAGTGGAACCTGATTTTAAGCTAGTGTCAAACAATGTAAACGTTCCACATCTCACTAAAAGTAGGTCCTTGGACTGCTGTGGCCATCTTGCTTCAGGTACAGGTGAGACCGGAGAGGAGTGTCTTGACCTTCACCATAGTCATCGAAGAATGAACTACTATTGACAGGGAGTTAAATGGTTTCCACTTTAATTATGGATGCGCACTTTGAATTCTGTCTTGTAATCGCAATAAAAAAAGAAATTTGACTGAGATTTCAACTCAGGTTCTTGCCGTTAGTGTCCAAAGTGTTTGTCATCAAGGGACCCGTATACTCCATCAGAGGTGCTTGTGTGATGGTCGGCCAACTTTGGAAACCCCATCCACCCACAGCTTTCCGACGTCAGATGGGGGCTGTGTCCAACCATTTCTGTGTTAAAAAAAACACAAGGGGCTGTGTTAGTGGGGTCAACGGCAATGAATACTGATTCAAGACGTCGTGTTGGCGGAACATATGAATGCACTTAAAGGCTCATCAGATGACAACACAAAGCAAACTATTTTAGAATACTCACAGACCTGATTTTTCAACTCTGGAAACTTATCATTGCAGCAACTGTTTTATGTTTTGTTGATTCCAAATCCTATGCTTGCGAGCTAAACGTGAGAAATATGCCCTTAATAGTACAGAGTAACCTACAAGGAATGTGCACTTGCATGAATGGTGTACGCAGCGCCTCAAAGGAAGACGCTGCAGTGCGGCAAAAGTTGAGAAATGATATATCATGGCATAGTATGCATATAATGTACTATAATATAATATTTATGATAAATTCCATTGAATTTAGGGTTTTTTCAGTCAGGATGGCCGAGCGGTCAAAGGCGCTGCGTTCAGGTCGCAGTCTCCACTGGAGGCGTGGGTTCGAATCCCACTTCTGACAGCAAGTGTTTTTCACTGGTTCTGTTGACTGTAACATGATATTGTGAAAGAATGCTTAGCAATGCTTTGTATGTTAAGGAGCAGGAATTTGACAAAATACTCCAAACAGCAGCATTTGTAAGCCTCTCCATTATCAACCAGTCCAATCTTACCATGTGTTTGTTTACAGTTGGCCTATATGTTGCTGTATTCATTGTTTGTAGGAAGTCTTTTAAAACAATTTCTTGACTTGTCATTTCTCAAATTCTCTGCTGAGCTTACTTAAATTCTTAAGATAGCCTGAAACGGTTGCTGTGTCTTGTTAGCTTCTTTGTCATTGGTACCATTGTATGCCTTCTCTGTCCTATTCCATGCACAGATAACATACAGGCGGATGCAAAATAAGAAACTGTCTACCAAAACTGTGTATTTTTCTGGGGCATAGTGGTTCCATGGTGTAATGGTTAGCACTCTGGACTCTGAATCCAGTGATCTGAGTTCAAATCTCAGTGGAACCTGATTTTAAGCTAGTGTCAAACAATGTAAACGGTCCACATCTCACTAAAAGTAGGTCCTTGGACTGCTGTGGCCATCTTGCTTCAGGTACAGGTGAGACCGGAGAGGAGTGTCTTGACCTTCACCAGAGTCATCTAAGAATGAACTACTATTGACAGGGAGTTAAATGGTTTCCACTTTAATTATGGATGCGCACTTTGAATTCTGTCTTGTAATCACCATAAAAAAAGAAATTTGACTGAGATTTCAACTCAGGTTCTTGCCGTTAGTGTCCAAAGTGTTTGTCATCAAGGGACCCGTATACTCCATCAGAGGTGCTTGTGTGATGGTCGGCCAACTTTGGAAACCCTATCCACCCACAGCTTTCCGACGTCAGATGGGGGCTGTGTCCAACCATTTCTGTGTTAAAAAAAACACAAGGGGCTGTGTTAGTGGGGTCAACGGCAATGAATACTGATTCAAGACGTCGTGTTGGCGGAACATATGAATGCACTTAAAGGCTCATCAGATGACAACACAAAGCAAACTATTTTAGAGTACTCACAGACCTGATTTTTCAACTCTGGAAACTTATCATTGCAGCAACTGTTTTATGTTTTGTTGATTCCAAATCCTATGCTTGCGAGCTAAACGTGAGAAATATGCCCTTAATGGTACAGAGTAACCTACAAGGAATGTGCACTTGCATGAATGGTGTACGCAGCGCCTCAAAGGAAGACGCTGCAGTGCGGCAAAAGTTGAGACGTGATATATCATGGCATAGTATGCATATAATGTACTATAATATAATATTTATGATAAATTCCATTGAATTTAGGGTTTTTTCAGTCAGGATGGCCGAGCGGTCCAAGGCGCTGCGTTCAGGTCGCAGTCTCCACTGGAGGCGTGGGTTCGAATCCCACTTCTGACAGCAAGTGTTTTTCACTGGTTCTGTTGACTGAAACATGATATTGTGAAAGAATGCTTAGCAATGCTTTGTATGTTAAGGAGCAGGAATTTGACAAAATACTCCAAACAGCAGCATTTGTAAGCCTCTCCATTATCAACCAGTCCAATCTTACCATGTGTTTGTTTACAGTTGGCCTATATGTTGCTGTATTCATTGTTTGTAGGAAGTCTTTTAAAACTATTTCTTGACTTGTCATTTCTCAAATTCTCTGCTGAGCTTACTTAAATTCTTAAGATAGCCTGAAACGGTTGCTGTGTCTTGTTAGCTTCTTTGTCATTGGTACCATTGTATGCCTTCTCTGTCCTATTCCATGCACAGATAACATACAGGCGGATGCAAAATAAGAAACTGTCTACCAAAACTGTGTATTTTTCTGGGGCATAATCTCAGTGGAACCTGATTTTAAGCTAGTGTCAAACAATGTAAACGTTCCACATCTCACTAAAAGTAGGTCCTTGGACTGCTGTGGCCATCTTGCTTCAGGTACAGGTGAGACCGGAGAGGAGTGTCTTGACCTTCACCATAGTCATCGAAGAATGAAGTACTATTGACAGGGAGTTAAATGGTTTCCACTTTAATTATGGATGCGCACTTTGAATTCTGTCTTGTAATCGCAATAAAAAAAGAAATTTGACTGAGATTTCAACTCAGGTTCTTGCCGTTAGTGTCCAAAGTGTTTGTCATCAAGGGACCCGTATACTCCATCAGAGGTGCTTGTGTGATGGTCGGCCAACTTTGGAAACCCCATCCACCCACAGCTTTCCGACGTCAGATGGGGGCTGTGTCCAACCATTTCTGTGTTAAAAAAAACACAAGGGGCTGTGTTAGTGGGGTCAACGGCAATGAATACTGATTCAAGACGTCGTGTTGGCGGAACATATGAATGCACTTAAAGGCTCATCAGATGACAACACAAAGCAAACTATTTTAGAGTACTCACAGACCTGATTTTTCAACTCTGGAAACTTATCATTGCAGCAACTGTTTTATGTTTTGTTGATTCCAAATCCTATGCTTGCGAGCTAAACGTGAGAAATATGCCCTTAATAGTACAGAGTAACCTACAAGGAATGTGCACTTGCATGAATGGTGTACGCAGCGCCTCAAAGGAAGACGCTGCAGTGCGGCAAAAGTTGAGAAATGATATATCATGGCATAGTATGCATATAATGTACTATAATATAATATTTATGATAAATTCCATTGAATTTAGGGTTTTTTCAGTCAGGATGGCCGAGCAGTCCAAGGCGCTGCGTTCAGGTCGCAGTCTCCACTGGAGGCGTGGGTTCGAATCCCACTTCTGACAGCAAGTGTTTTTCACTGGTTCTGTTGACTGTAACATGATATTGTGAAAGAATGCTTAGCAATGCTTTGTATGTTAAGGAGCAGGAATTTGACAAAATACTCCAAACAGCAGCATTTGTAAGCCTCTCCATTATCAACCAGTCCAATCTTACCATGTGTTTGTTTACAGTTGGCCTATATGTTGCTGTATTCATTGTTTGTAGGAAGTCTTTTAAAACAATTTCTTGACTTGTCATTTCTCAAATTCTCTGCTGAGCTTACTTAAATTCTTAAGATAGCCTGAAACGGTTGCTGTGTCTTGTTAGCTTCTTTGTCATTGGTACCATTGTATGCCTTCTCTGTCCTATTCCATGCACAGATAACATACAGGCGGATGCAAAATAAGAAACTGTCTACCAAAACTGTGTATTTTTCTGGGGCATAGTGGTTCCATGGTGTAATGGTTAGCACTCTGGACTCTGAATCCAGTGATCTGAGTTCAAATCTCAGTGGAACCTGATTTTAAGCTAGTGTCAAACAATGTAAACGGTCCACATCTCACTAAAAGTAGGTCCTTGGACTGCTGTGGCCATCTTGCTTCAGGTACAGGTGAGACCGGAGAGGAGTGTCTTGACCTTCACCAGAGTCATCTAAGAATGAACTACTATTGACAGGGAGTTAAATGGTTTCCACTTTAATTATGGATGCGCACTTTGAATTCTGTCTTGTAATCACCATAAAAAAAGAAATTTGACTGAGATTTCAACTCAGGTTCTTGCCGTTAGTGTCCAAAGTGTTTGTCATCAAGGGACCCGTATACTCCATCAGAGGTGCTTGTGTGATGGTCGGCCAACTTTGGAAACCCCATCCACCCACAGCTTTCCGACGTCAGATGGGGGCTGTGTCCAACCATTTCTGTGTTAAAAAAAACACAAGGGGCTGTGTTAGTGGGGTCAACGGCAATGAATACTGATTCAAGACGTCGTGTTGGCGGAACATATGAATGCACTTAAAGGCTCATCAGATGACAACACAAAGCAAACTATTTTAGAGTACTCACAGACCTGATTTTTCAACTCTGGAAACTTATCATTGCAGCAACTGTTTTATGTTTTGTTGATTCCAAATCCTATGCTTGCGAGCTAAACGTGAGAAATATGCCCTTAATAGTACAGAGTAACCTACAAGGAATGTGCACTTGCATGAATGGTGTACGCAGCGCCTCAAAGGAAGACGCTGCAGTGCGGCAAAAGTTGAGACATGATATATCATGGCATAGTATGCATATAATGTACTATAATATAATATTTATGATAAATTCCATTGAATTTAGGTTTTTTTCAGTCAGGATGGCCGAGCGGTCCAAGGCGCTGCGTTCAGGTCGCAGTCTCCACTGGAGGCGTGGGTTCGAATCCCACTTCTGACAGCAAGTGTTTTTCACTGGTTCTGTTGACTGTAACATGATATTGTGAAAGAATGCTTAGCAATGCTTTGTATGTTAAGGAGCAGGAATTTGACAAAATACTCCAAACAGCAGCATTTGTAAGCCTCTCCATTATCAACCAGTCCAATCTTACCATGTGTTTGTTTACAGTTGGCCTATATGTTGCTGTATTCATTGTTTGTAGGAAGTCTTTTAAAACTATTTCTTGACTTGTCATTTCTCAAATTCTCTGCTGAGCTTACTTAAATTCTTAAGATAGCCTGAAACGGTTGCTGTGTCTTGTTAGCTTCTTTGTCATTGGTACCATTGTATGCCTTCTCTGTCCTATTCCATGCACAGATAACATACAGGCGGATGCAAAATAAGAAACTGTCTACCAAAACTGTGTATTTTTCTGGGGCATAATCTCAGTGGAACCTGATTTTAAGCTAGTGTCAAACAATGTAAACGTTCCACATCTCACTAAAAGTAGGTCCTTGGACTGCTGTGGCCATCTTGCTTCAGGTACAGGTGAGACCGGAGAGGAGTGTCTTGACCTTCACCATAGTCATCGAAGAATGAACTACTATTGACAGGGAGTTAAATGGTTTCCACTTTAATTATGGATGCGCACTTTGAATTCTGTCTTGTAATCGCAATAAAAAAAGAAATTTGACTGAGATTTCAACTCAGGTTCTGGCCGTTAGTGTCCAAAGTGTTTGTCATCAAGGGACCCGTATACTCCATCAGAGGTGCTTGTGTGATGGTCGGCCAACTTTGGAAACCCCATCCACCCACAGCTTTCCGACGTCAGATGGGGGCTGTGTCCAACCATTTCTGTGTTAAAAAAAACACAAGGGGCTGTGTTAGTGGGGTCAACGGCAATGAATACTGATTCAAGACGTCGTGTTGGCGGAACATATGAATGCACTTAAAGGCTCATCAGATGACAACACAAAGCAAACTATTTTAGAGTACTCACAGACCTGATTTTTCAACTCTGGAAACTTATCATTGCAGCAACTGTTTTATGTTTTGTTGATTCCAAATCCTATGCTTGCGAGCTAAACGTGAGAAATATGCCCTTAATAGTACAGAGTAACCTACAAGGAATGTGCACTTGCATGAATGGTGTACGCAGCGCCTCAAAGGAAGACGCTGCAGTGCGGCAAAAGTTGAGAAATGATATATCATGGCATAGTATGCATATAATGTACTATAATATAATATTTATGATAAATTCCATTGAATTTAGGGTTTTTTCAGTCAGGATGGCCGAGCAGTACAAGGCGCTGCGTTCAGGTCGCAGTCTCCACTGGAGGCGTGGGTTCGAATCCCACTTCTGACAGCAAGTGTTTTTCACTGGTTCTGTTGACTGTAACATGATATTGTGAAAGAATGCTTAGCAGTGCTTTGTATGATAAGGAGCAGGAATTTGACAAAATACTCCAAACAGCAGCATTTGTAAGCCTCTCCATTATCAACCAGTCTAATCTTACCATGTGTTTGTTTACAGTTGGCCTATATGTTGCTGTATTCATTGTTTGTAGGAAGTCTTTTAAAACAATTTCTTGACTTGTCATTTCTCAAATTCTCTGCTGAGCTTACTTAAATTCTTAAGATAGCCTGAAACGGTTGCTGTGTCTTGTTAGCTTCTTTGTCATTGGTACCATTGTATGCCTTCTCTGTCCTATTCCATGCACAGATAACATACAGGCGGATGCAAAATAAGAAACTGTCTACCAAAACTGTGTATTTTTCTGGGGCATAGTGGTTCCATGGTGTAATGGTTAGCACTCTGGACTCTGAATCCAGTGATCTGAGTTCAAATCTCAGTGGAACCTGATTTTAAGCTAGTGTCAAACAATGTAAACGTTCCACATCTCACTAAAAGTAGGTCCTTGGACTGCTGTGGCCATCTTGCTTCAGGTACAGGTGAGACCGGAGAGGAGTGTCTTGACCTTCACCATAGTCATCGAAGAATGAACTACTATTGACAGGGAGTTAAATGGTTTCCACTTTAATTATGGATGCGCACTTTGAATTCTGTCTTGTAATCGCAATAAAAAAAGAAATTTGACTGAGATTTCAACTCAGGTTCTTGCCGTTAGTGTCCAAAGTGTTTGTCATCAAGGGACCCGTATACTCCATCAGAGGTGCTTGTGTGATGGTCGGCCAACTTTGGAAACCCCATCCACCCACAGCTTTCCGACGTCAGATGGGGGCTGTGTCCAACCATTTCTGTGTTAAAAAAAACACAAGGGGCTGTGTTCGTGGGGTCAACGGCAATGAATACTGATTCAAGACGTCGTGTTGGCGGAACATATGAATGCACTTAAAGGCTCATCAGATGACAACACAAAGCAAACTATTTTAGAGTACTCACAGACCTGATTTTTCAACTCTGGAAACTTATCATTGCAGCAACTGTTTTATGTTTTGTTGATTCCAAATCCTATGCTTGCGAGCTAAATGTGAGAAATATGCCCTTAATAGTACAGAGTAACCTACAAGGAATGTGCACTTGCATGAATGGTGTACGCAGCGCCTCAAAGGAAGACGCTGCAGTGCGGCAAAAGTTGAGACGTGATATATCATGGCATAGTATGCATATAATGTACTATAATATAATATTTATGATAAATTCCATTGAATTTAGGGTTTTTTCAGTCAGGATGGCCGAGCGGTCCAAGGCGCTGCGTTCAGGTCGCAGTCTCCACTGGAGGCGTGGGTTCGAATCCCACTTCTGACAGCAAGTGTTTTTCACTGGTTCTGTTGACTGTAACATGATATTGTGAAAGAATGCTTAGCAATGCTTTGTATGTTAAGGAGCAGGAATTTGACAAAATACTCCAAACAGCAGCATTTGTAAGCCTCTCCATTATCATCCAGTCCAATCTTACCATGTGTTTGCTTACAGTTGGCCTATATGTTGCTGTATTCATTGTTTGTAGGAAGTCTTTTAAAACAATTTCTTGACTTGTCATTTCTCAAATTCTCTGCTGAGCTTACTTAAATTCTTAAGATAGCCTGAAACGGTTGCTGTGTCTTGTTAGCTTCTTTGTCATTGGTACCATTGTATGCCTTCTCTGTCCTATTCCATGCACAGATAACATACAGGCGGATGCAAAATAAGAAACTGTCTACCAAAACTGTGTATTTTTCTGGGGCATAATCTCAGTGGAACCTGATTTTAAGCTAGTGTCAAACAATGTAAACGTTCCACATCTCACTAAAAGTAGGTCCTTGGACTGCTGTGGCCATCTTGCTTCAGGTACAGGTGAGACCGGAGAGGAGTGTCTTGACCTTCACCATAGTCATCGAAGAATGAACTACTATTGACAGGGAGTTAAATGGTTTCCACTTTAATTATGGATGCGCACTTTGAATTCTGTCTTGTAATCGCAATAAAAAAAGAAATTTGACTGAGATTTCAACTCAGGTTCTTGCCGTTAGTGTCCAAAGTGTTTGTCATCAAGGGACCCGTATACTCCATCAGAGGTGCTTGTGTGATGGTCGGCCAACTTTGGAAACCCCATCCACCCACAGCTTTCCGACGTCAGATGGGGGCTGTGTCCAACCATTTCTGTGTTAAAAAAAACACAAGGGGCTGTGTTAGTGGGGTCAACGGCAATGAATACTGATTCAAGACGTCGTGTTGGCGGAACATATGAATGCACTTAAAGGCTCATCAGATGACAACACAAAGCAAACTATTTTAGAGTACTCACAGACCTGATTTTTCAACTCTGGAAACTTATCATTGCAGCAACTGTTTTATGTTTTGTTGATTCCAAATCCTATGCTTGCGAGCTAAACGTGAGAAATATGCCCTTAATAGTACAGAGTAACCTACAAGGAATGTGCACTTGCATGAATGGTGTACGCAGCGCCTCAAAGGAAGACGCTGCAGTGCGGCAAAAGTTGAGAAATGATATATCATGGCATAGTATGCATATAATGTACTATAATATAATATTTATGATAAATTCCATTGAATTTAGGGTTTTTTCAGTCAGGATGGCCGAGCAGTACAAGGCGCTGCGTTCAGGTCGCAGTCTCCACTGGAGGCGTGGGTTCGAATCCCACTTCTGACAGCAAGTGTTTTTCACTGGTTCTGTTGACTGTAACATGATATTGTGAAAGAATGCTTAGCAGTGCTTTGTATGATAAGGAGCAGGAATTTGACAAAATACTCCAAACAGCAGCATTTGTAAGCCTCTCCATTATCAACCAGTCTAATCTTACCATGTGTTTGTTTACAGTTGGCCTATATGTTGCTGTATTCATTGTTTGTAGGAAGTCTTTTAAAACAATTTCTTGACTTGTCATTTCTCAAATTCTCTGCTGAGCTTACTTAAATTCTTAAGATAGCCTGAAACGGTTGCTGTGTCTTGTTAGCTTCTTTGTCATTGGTACCATTGTATGCCTTCTCTGTCCTATTCCATGCACAGATAACATACAGGCGGATGCAAAATAAGAAACTGTCTACCAAAACTGTGTATTTTTCTGGGGCATAGTGGTTCCATGGTGTAATGGTTAGCACTCTGGACTCTGAATCCAGTGATCTGAGTTCAAATCTCAGTGGAACCTGATTTTAAGCTAGTGTCAAACAATGTAAACGTTCCACATCTCACTAAAAGTAGGTCCTTGGACTGCTGTGGCCATCTTGCTTCAGGTACAGGTGAGACCGGAGAGGAGTGTCTTGACCTTCACCATAGTCATCGAAGAATGAACTACTATTGACAGGGAGTTAAATGGTTTCCACTTTAATTATGGATGCGCACTTTGAATTCTGTCTTGTAATCGCAATAAAAAAAGAAATTTGACTGAGATTTCAACTCAGGTTCTTGCCGTTAGTGTCCAAAGTGTTTGTCATCAAGGGACCCGTATACTCCATCAGAGGTGCTTGTGTGATGGTCGGCCAACTTTGGAAACCCCATCCACCCACAGCTTTCCGACGTCAGATGGGGGCTGTGTCCAACCATTTCTGTGTTAAAAAAAACACAAGGGGCTGTGTTAGTGGGGTCAACGGCAATGAATACTGATTCAAGACGTCGTGTTGGCGGAACATATGAATGCACTTAAAGGCTCATCAGATGACAACACAAAGCAAACTATTTTAGAGTACTCACAGACCTGATTTTTCAACTCTGGAAACTTATCATTGCAGCAACTGTTTTATGTTTTGTTGATTCCAAATCCTATGCTTGCGAGCTAAATGTGAGAAATATGCCCTTAATAGTACAGAGTAACCTACAAGGAATGTGCACTTGCATGAATGGTGTACGCAGCGCCTCAAAGGAAGACGCTGCAGTGCGGCAAAAGTTGAGACGTGATATATCATGGCATAGTATGCATATAATGTACTATAATATAATATTTATGATAAATTCCATTGAATTTAGGGTTTTTTCAGTCAGGATGGCCGAGCGGTCCAAGGCGCTGCGTTCAGGTCGCAGTCTCCACTGGAGGCGTGGGTTCGAATCCCACTTCTGACAGCAAGTGTTTTTCACTGGTTCTGTTGACTGTAACATGATATTGTGAAAGAATGCTTAGCAATGCTTTGTATGTTAAGGAGCAGGAATTTGACAAAATACTCCAAACAGCAGCATTTGTAAGCCTCTCCATTATCATCCAGTCCAATCTTACCATGTGTTTGCTTACAGTTGGCCTATATGTTGCTGTATTCATTGTTTGTAGGAAGTCTTTTAAAACAATTTCTTGACTTGTCATTTCTCAAATTCTCTGCTGAGCTTACTTAAATTCTTAAGATAGCCTGAAACGGTTGCTGTGTCTTGTTAGCTTCTTTGTCATTGGTACCATTGTATGCCTTCTCTGTCCTATTCCATGCACAGATAACATACAGGTGGATGCAAAATAAGAAACTGTCTACCAAAACTGTGTATTTTTCTGGGTCATAGTGGTTCCATGGTGTAATGGTTAGCACTCTGGACTCTGAATCCAGTGATCTGAGTTCAAATCTCAGTGGAACCTGATTTTAAGCTAGTGTCAAACAATGTAAACGTTCCACATCTCACTAAAAGTAGGTCCTTGGACTGCTGTGGCCATCTTGCTTCAGGTACAGGTGAGACCGGAGAGGAGTGTCTTGACCTTCACCATAGTCATCGAAGAATGAACTACTATTGACAGGGAGTTAAATGGTTTCCACTTTAATTATGGATGCGCACTTTGAATTCTGTCTTGTAATCGCAATAAAAAAAGAAATTTGACTGAGATTTCAACTCAGGTTCTTGCCGTTAGTGTCCAAAGTGTTTGTCATCAAGGGACCCGTATACTCCATCAGAGGTGCTTGTGTGATGGTCGGCCAACTTTGGAAACCCCATCCACCCACAGCTTTCCGACGTCAGATGGGGGCTGTGTCCAACCATTTCTGTGTTAAAAAAAACACAAGGGGCTGTGTTAGTGGGGTCAACGGCAATGAATACTGATTCAAGACGTCGTGTTGGCGGAACATATGAATGCACTTAAAGGCTCATCAGATGACAACACAAAGCAAACTATTTTAGAGTACTCACAGACCTGATTTTTCAACTCTGGAAACTTATCATTGCAGCAACTGTTTTATGTTTTGTTGATTCCAAATCCTATGCTTGCGAGCTAAACGTGAGAAATATGCCCTTAATAGTACAGAGTAACCTACAAGGAATGTGCACTTGCATGAATGGTGTACGCAGCGCCTCAAAGGAAGACGCTGCAGTGCGGCAAAAGTTGAGAAATGATATATCATGGCATAGTATGCATATAATGTACTATAATATAATATTTATGATAAATTCCATTGAATTTAGGGTTTTTTCAGTCAGGATGGCCGAGCAGTCCAAGGCGCTGCGTTCAGGTCGCAGTCTCCACTGGAGGCGTGGGTTCGAATCCCACTTCTGACAGCAAGTGTTTTTCACTGGTTCTGTTGACTGTAACATGATATTGTGAAAGAATGCTTAGCAGTGCTTTGTATGATAAGGAGCAGGAATTTGACAAAATACTCCAAACAGCAGCATTTGTAAGCCTCTCCATTATCAACCAGTTTAATCTTACCATGTGTTTGTTTACAGTTGGCCTATATGTTGCTGTATTCATTGTTTGTAGGAAGTCTTTTAAAACAATTTCTTGACTTGTCATTTCCCAAATTCTCTGCTGAGCTTACTTAAATTCTTAAGATAGCCTGAAACGGTTGCTGTGTCTTGTTAGCTTCTTTGTCATTGGTACCATTGTATGCCTTCTCTGTCCTATTCCATGCACAGATAACATACAGGTGGATGCAAAATAAGAAACTGTCTACCAAAACTGTGTATTTTTCTGGGTCATAGTGGTTCCATGGTGTAATGGTTAGCACTCTGGACTCTGAATCCAGTGATCTGAGTTCAAATCTCAGTGGAACCTGATTTTAAGCTAGTGTCAAACAATGTAAACGTTCCACATCTCACTAAAAGTAGGTCCTTGGACTGCTGTGGCCATCTTGCTTCAGGTACAGGTGAGACCGGAGAGGAGTGTCTTGACCTTCACCATAGTCATCGAAGAATGAACTACTATTGACAGGGAGTTAAATGGTTTCCACTTTAATTATGGATGCGCACTTTGAATTCTGTCTTGTAATCGCAATAAAAAAAGAAATTTGACTGAGATTTCAACTCAGGTTCTTGCCGTTAGTGTCCAAAGTGTTTGTCATCAAGGGACCCGTATACTCCATCAGAGGTGCTTGTGTGATGGTCGGCCAACTTTGGAAACCCCATCCACCCACAGCTTTCCGACGTCAGATGGGGGCTGTGTCCAACCATTTCTGTGTTAAAAAAAACACAAGGGGCTGTGTTAGTGGGGTCAACGGCAATGAATACTGATTCAAGACGTCGTGTTGGCGGAACATATGAATGCACTTAAAGGCTCATCAGATGACAACACAAAGCAAACTATTTTAGAGTACTCACAGACCTGATTTTTCAACTCTGGAAACTTATCATTGCAGCAACTGTTTTATGTTTTGTTGATTCCAACTCCTATGGTTGCGAGCTAAACGCGAGAAATATGCCCTTAATAGTACAGAGTAACCTACAAGGAATGTGCACTTGCATGAATGGTGTACGCAGCGCCTCAAAGGAAGACGCTGCAATGCGGCAAAAGTTGAGACATGATATATCATGGCATAGTATGCATATAATGTACTATAATATAATATTTATGATAAATTCCATTGAATTTAGGGTTTTTTCAGTCAGGATGGCCGAGTGGCGCTACATGTAGCTTGTGAGTCTAACTAATACTTGGTTATGAAAGCCAATCAGCGTTCAGTCTGTAACCACAAATCAACCAGGAAGTGTCTGCTGTGGCCAATCGGCGCTCGTATCTGTTGTGGAATATTTCTATGTAGATGCGGGATAAGAGTTGATTAAATAAACAGAGTCTGATGAATGCTCAAAGTAGTGTGTCAATTTAATGCTTGCAAGCAGGAGAGCGAACACACAGACGCGTATCTCAGTGAACTGTGCAAACACTGTCAACGAAGTACAAGGCACATCATATTTTATGCATACGAGAATCACGCCTTTAGTTACCTCATAGGAAAGGAAAAGGGAGTATAGGTTTTTGGACAAAGGTTGATTTGTTCTGCTCATTGTTTTGCGTCTTCCAGGTGCGTTCAACTGGGAGTCAGTCTCATACAGAGGTCAGAAACAATGTTTCTTCCCGTGTGTGCATATGAACAACCTTGGAAGATAGGACATTGGTTTCATGAACGAATTAAATACCTCTGTAGGACTGCAGTGATCTTTTCCTGTGTCTCTGTACTTTCCCATCAGTAGAACAACATCTTTCAAAACATCCCAAGATACTAAAATATATTTTACCATTATTATACTTAATACATATTTTACCATTACATATCGCAACCAAGAATCAATAAAAAATTGACCAATTGGCATCTTCTAGCTCCCGAACACTCACGATGAATGACGAAAACGGCCGAAGACGATTATTTTCGTATCTCCGACATTTGGAAAGTTCTTGTGGAGGATGAAGAGAACGGCCACGGGATTCTTTTCGTCTTATTAACATTTTTTGTCAGTAAGTCAATCCTTTATAGCTATTGTCAATACAAATGTATTGAGATATATTGATATTTGAATGAATGACCCGCTCGCTAACTTTTACTTGCGATGAAATGCGTCCTAACGTATAACGTCACCGCATGGTCATATTTCTACGCCAACTCTGGGTGTGGCCCGTTACTCTACGGCATTACATAACGAACTACGATACCTTGAGGCACCACATACAGTACCACATGAACTCAATACATTTCAATTACAAGTCTCTTTGACAGTTACACAGTCCCTTGTGTTTTTTTAACACAGAAATGGTTTGACACCCATCCGACGTCGGAAAGCTGTGGGTGGGTGGGGTTTTCAAAACTGGTCGACCGATGACGAACACTGTAGACTGTTACACAGGGGTGTCAAACTCAATCACAGAGAGGGCCAACATTTAAAATTGAGGCTTCGTTGTGGGCCAAATAGGGTCAACATTTAATACACAGGATAGAATGGATATTTGCGAAAGTGCAAAAAGAAATAAGTTACATTCTGCTATGCTTACGTACCAGAGCCAGATGTTTGGCATTTGTTTTGGCTGCCAGGTTATTAATGTCTGGGGTTAGGTTCTGTGCTGTGGAAACCCTCAGTTGAAGGAGTGAAGGTGTGCATCAGTGAGACGACTCTTGTGTGGGTTTTAGTTCATCTTCATCACAGAGAAAAGCTGCTCACACAGGTATGTGCTTCCAAACATGCAGAGCAATTGAGCAGCGTGTAGGCGGAGTTGAGGCATCGTTTCGGGGATGAAGCTTGGATGTGCAGCGCCCACAGAGTCATACTTTGCCTTGAGTGTGTCATTACACCTGGCGGTCTATCAGCTCCATTTGGATGTGCACAGGTGCTCTTTCCACGTCAACTACAAATGGATTGCTGAGCAGTTCAAATTTCAATTTCTGAGCTGCAAAGTCGACAAATCGCAGAGTGAACTCAGCGCCAAGTGCGCCCAGTTTATCAGCAAAATGCGCATTCACAGCAGTGACAGCTGTGGAGACACGGCTTGTCACGGAAAGTGACCCAAGTTTCCTTTCTGCATCTGAGTCTCCCACAGGCGCAACTTGGCTTGGAAAGATCTCACTGCATCATACATGTCTGTGATCACACGTCTCCGTCCCTGAAGCTGGGGGTTTAGCGCAGTGAGATGCTTCGTTATGTTGCACAAAAAGGTCAGCTCACATCGCCACTTTTTGTCCCGGAGCTCTGTGGTGTTATGATAGCAGTGGTGGGCCGTCAGGGCCTGCAAGGCCTTCTCTGCTGGCATAGGCAGAATCACAGAGTTATAGATATTTTATAATTTTATAAAAATATTTTTCCCATTATCTTATTTTCTCATTGCACAGCTAGTCTTCCTCAGTTGCTCTGCTTCCAGTGCAGCTTGTTTTAAGTAGAGCTTTTATCCAATCAGATTTCACCTCTGTGTCTCTAGGTAAGAAGAGAGGCCCCAGGCCTTCAGACTCACAAGTGAATCCCTTTGCAGTTTAAGTAAATGGAGACGATATTGTTGATTGTCATAGTGTTCAACCAATCAGATCTTTAGTTTGACATGTTGGGCGTATTCTTTGACATATCAGAGCCTTCTAGCTGGCCTACAAGTACGTGATTGGTCAGTGGGCTAGCATGACATGTTGGGCGGTGACAATCCCAATATCTGCTGCCTCTGTCGAGCGGACATTTTCAGCCTCAAACGCATTAAAACGTATTCAAGAAATACAACTGGGGAGGCTCGACTGTCTTCACTGGCGTCCATGAATCGAGAAGGACTTCTTACTGGAACTAAAACGCACGGATGTACTGAACAACCGTGAGATTAAACTCTTTATTAACAAAGAAAGGAGGACTTTGTCTTTAAATAGTGAACAGCAGCTCTGGTCAGTCAACTGATTTTGTTTGTACATCTGCAGTAGCTTTAATATGCTTGTTTGTATATTATTATTTGTACAACTTGTTTTTATGAAGATGGATTTTTGTTTGGTTTTATATGTGATAGGAACCTTTGTTACGTCCTATGTTTCGCTGGGGAAACATTTAGTCGGTGCCAGTGTTGCCAACTTGGCGACTTTCTCGCTAAATCTGCCGACTTTCCAAACCCTCATGGCGACTTTTTTTGTCAAATCTAGCAACTTTTTCAGGTCTTGTTGGAGACTTTTCAGGTGTTTTGACTCTGACGTAAAAGCACGTACGTTCTGCACTAAAAACTCTCCCAAATCATAGCACAACAGGACAGGGGTCTCTCTGCAAATTTGATAAAGTAAAGAATAAAAAAGTTTGAGAGGTTTCAGTACAGAGAATTTAGGCGAGGTCATCATTTTGGAAACAGCTGTTCCAGCTGTTCCATTGTTCTTTTATATACTATATAACTATATATTTCACTTGTTTTATCAATAACATTGTTCAAACATCCAAATACAGCAGTGGCATCAATTTGAGAGCCAGGGTCCTCTCAGAGCCTGTAAACCATGGATCCATTCTCGTCTGACTGCAAGTCTTCATGTGTGTGAGTGATGCTTTCTGGGCCTATGATTGGTCAAATTCAGACTATGACACCTCTTTCGAAATGTCAGAGTCTCAGGGAGACACTGGGCATAAGCTGGTGTTGATTGACAGAATTGTTAGCCAGTAAAAATCCAAAATGTGCCTTCCTGCGACATGCGTAAAACCGATTCGGCGAAAACGCAAATCCCTTCCCCCGGTTCCCCCAGGCTTGTTTTAGCCCCCCTTTCACCAGGAAACAGTTACAAAAACACCGGATATACATAGCAACAGTGTAGCTTAGCTGGGAACGGATTACCTTTTTGCCTTTTTCTTCATGATTCATCTCAAAGTAAGGAG
Organism: Pholis gunnellus; assembly: GCF_910591455.1. Lineage (NCBI taxonomy): Eukaryota > Metazoa > Chordata > Actinopteri > Perciformes > Pholidae > Pholis > Pholis gunnellus. The sequence continues at coordinate 2,073,929 of NC_136532.1, forward strand.
CTTTCACGTTTTTTCTGCTGCCGAGTGGCTTGGTGTTGTGGTGCTTGTTGGCTTGTATCGCTGTAATGCTTTGATGGAGAGGAATTCCGAAAATATCTCTGGATTCGTTGTCGAATTCTCTTGCTGTTAGACGTATTGGTCGGCCATGCTAGTTGTTAGCTCTTTGTTCGTAGCCGGAGTGATATTGTGGACAATCTTTTAGTTAGTTAGTATAATGGTGTATAATTGTGTTTGCAGTGTGTAAAATGGTTTACATGATTAAGTTGCTCAGAATTTCTTCGTTAATTCGGTATATAGCATGTGTGTAGCATTAATAATATTTATTTATGAAAAGCCCATTCTACGACATTCGGAACCAAATGTCGGAAATGAGCGAACCCCAAATGGGGCTCGTTCGGGTACAGGAGGTTAAAGGTCTCAACTAATACGTATTTTGGGTGTATAGGCGCAGTCAGCACAGTGTAACTGATTATTTAAACTTAACTAAAATGGTAAAGCAAAGAGTATTAAACAAGCATTTACATTGAAGAATAAAACTAGGGTCCGAATGTGAAGTTACAGAAAATGTTTCCAAAAATGTTTTAATTGATATTTATATAAATAAAATGACAGCTGCAAACTTGTAATCCAACATTTACTCGTCTATTATTCATTACAAATGTCAACGCAACGATTACAACCTCTCGAATCGGTCACTGCAACTTCACAAAGTGACGCATTTGTGCAACTTGTCTTTTGCAAAGCTTTGCTTTGATATATTACTGTATTTAACCTTTTAACCTCTAAGCCTATTTTGAGGCCTCTGGAGTAAACCACCGAAACCTGACATTCCATATAACGTGAAGCCGCTTGGATCTTGATGCTTGTCTATTCGTGGTGTTACAGTACGGGTGCTTTGAGCAGCCAAAAAAGAAAAAGGAAGACCTACTTCAGCAATCATTTACTAATATTTGATATAATATGTAACCACATTATAATGCACATTATCTTATTCTGATGAAATTCAAAAAAGGGAGCTCCGAATTCAAAATATTCCTACCATTGCCAGGCCCGCTGGAGGGAATGTAGGCACGACCCAGGGCTGAGCGGGGCAGACTGTCAGACGCCTGCTGCAGTTAAATGAGAGGTTATCCAAAGGGACTCTGGTGCTCGGAAACACTAATGCTTTTGTCCTAAGAGCCGCCAAAGTCAACAAAAAAAAATGAAAGTTCCTCGTAGTAAATTAAAGATGCAAAGCTCACTGGTGTGGGTAGCAACTACAAACCGAAGTAACTGATAATCCACAGGTGAGGACAGATAAAGGTTCAGTTTATTATCATACACTCCAAAAAAATTACAATTTTATCAATATCTGAAAATATAGAAGCCAATGCAATCGGACCATTAAATAACACCATGACTCATATAAAATAATTGCTGTCATGTATATCTGTATTGAGTTGACGGGAACAAATGCAAACTTATTACAATGTCAAAAAATCTCATAGCAAACAACACATTGAATGCTGGGTTCTATGTTTTGATACAAGGTATTTTTGCCCATATTTTCTGTATTTCACCAATAAATTGTCAAGAAAAAATCAAAGTACACTCATACAAACTCACACACATATTCTCAGATCCTCTTTAGTTGTTGGATTTAAACAGCTTTCTCTCAAAGTTCATCAACAGATAAGGCATCGTCCAGCTGTGTTGCCATTCAACAGTTTTGTTTTTTTCACAATTGGCTGTCCCTCAAAGCACTGTCTCTCTAAAGACTCCGATCAGACTGTGTGGGCGTTCAGGGTGAACCAGGCGGGACCCTGTCCTTGACCCCGCCCCTGAACCCCCTCTTGAGCCCGCCCTCGACCCCGCTCTTCCGCGGCTTCCTCGTTGCTCCACGGACTCACAGGTGAAGGAGCTGAGGTCCCCGCAGCTCTGCAGGTGCAGCAGACCGGGCCTCCTCCTCCTCGGGGGGCGAGGAAAAGTCTGGGAGTGACTGGCCTCTGGCTGCTGGGGCGGTTTAGGCTGACTGGGACCCATCTGTGAATCAGTGAACACCTGAAAGCCAACAGGAAACTATTGTTCATGACACCTCGTAATATCGACAGAACAAAACATTTCATTACGTAAATAATTTGTGTTATGTTCCTGTTCGAGTAACGTTTGATTAAAAACTACAGTGACCAGATGTTTTGTGAAATTACTGAGCCTTTTCTTAAATAACGGACCAATGGAAACATGTTGCTGGTTAAAGAGTACTTTAACCATCAAATGGTTAAAAGATTTTAATACTATGTGTAGTTTTGACTGACACATGTTTCTGTATGAACTCCTACCTGTTCAATGTAGCTGGCACAGCGCACAGCCTCCTCCATGTGTTCCTGGTCCGACTGCAGGACATTCCGTATGCTGTCCACCAGGTCCTGGACCTCGGGGGCCAGGCCCTGGGCGGCCGGCTGCTCCAGGATCTTCCTGACCAGCTGCTGCGTGTGCCGGTAGCTCTGGTAGTCCACCATGGAGGAGGGCCGGGGCCGCCGGGGCGTCCTGCCACCGCCGCCGCCACTGTTGTTGTTGGTGCCCCGTCGCAGCGTGACCTGGCCCTGGGCGCAGGCGGCCAGTGTGGGCTGGGAGGTCTGGGTGGAGGAATCTGTGGTCTGAGGAGGCGGGGCAGGGGGAGGGTCGCTGCTGCTCAGCACTGCGGCGGACAGCAGAGGGGAAAAGATGGTTCAGGTTCCCCAACAATCCCTGTTATCGGTATATCCAACTACATTCGCAAACTGCTTGAAGTGTGAAACAGAGCTTTAGTGGTGCAACCACCATATTAACATAAGTGATTCTTAGAGCATATCTGTTTGTATTTACTGTATGAAAAGCTGCTCATTCAGTTCATTAATTCCCTGGTAGCGGGACACAAACAGTATGTTGATAAATCTGCAGCGTCTGATTGGAGTGCTGCCTCAGATCGCAGTGCCATTACACACACTGACCACTGTTGTATCAGCACGATGTGTCACAGTTGTGTATGTAGCAAATCATCTCGCATCTCATCTGATCGGTGTTGCAACTTCCAAAGATGACATAATTCCACATGGGGGGGGGGGGACAAGCCAACCTTTAGCAGCGAGGTCCATCAACACTGGGTCACTGTTGGAGCGCTGGATTCTCGCCTTCCTCCATGGGGTCAGTGCTGGAGAGGGCTGCTGAGGAGGAGGAGGAGGAGGAGGAGGTGTGGAAGGGGGAGGCAGGATCTGGGGCTTGGTGCCTGGTGATGCCGATACCATTTGCGGACTCCCGTCTAAGACCAAATACAGACAGGTGGTGCTATTAGAACAAAAGGCAGTTGTCACAGAAGATGGGTGGATGCTCTGAAGAAACAAATCAGATCCATAGATACTTATAGAGTAACTGCACCGTGATGAAACGCATCAATAATGGGGATTTCTTTCCAAATTCATTAAAGAAAAATTTATTTCAGGATTAAAAACAGCCTCAAAACGGCATCAACTGTTTAAAATCAGCCCTAATGTTTCAAGACCAGTTCTGAGATAGACTCGACCGTTTGGGACTAATCTACGTCATGAAATAAAAGAGTGTTAACGCGCTCTAATCAGACCCTCCTCCTCGTCTCTAGAGTGAGAGACTTCACTTCTCTGTATACTTTTGTAAAAAATACAGTAAAGGTGTGTCTGATACACACACATGAAGGAGCCTGCTTTACATAGAGTGTCACAAATATGGCAGGGATCACATGACCTCTACCAGCAGCTGAAGGTATCAGATGAGTAAAGGACAACATCAACCAGAATCATCCGGGGAGCAGACAAAGTGAGATAGAAGCTACTAAAGCTGAACACTGCACACAATCTAAAAGGTCACAGCCAAACTTTACCCTCACTGCCAGAATCTGCAAATACAAATTATATTCGGACAACACTCCATTCAGAATAAGGCCCTTACTCAATATATCCAAACAGAATATGATGTATACATGAACCACATCAAATACGAAATATTGGCATATTCGGAATAATAGTGAAATATGAGTGTGCATGTAAACATAGACACTGAGGTAGCCAAGAAAACACACTGTGGCACGAGCACACGCACACACACACACAAACAAACATACAGTAAAGCTCCACTGCACTTCCACACAGACAATGAAGCCCCTACACAGATAAACATTTAGAGGAGTGGAAGCAACGGAAATAGAAAAAACAAAAAATGATAAAAAAAAGCTAAATATGTCTACATAGAATTTGATTACACAAGCGAAGCAGCCTGACCGTTATTACAAATGACACCGGGCTACCACTGTCTCAGCGTTTTGTTCCAGAGGGCAGTACAAAGATACACAGGGCAGTTGTCTGAGTTTTATGTTCAGAGATCAGCCAGTCAGCCAGTCAGCCCACCCCCCCCTACCTGGAACAGATGATGCTCCTGGTGGAGTCGGGTTCGTCGTCAACTCCCTCAGAGCGATCTCTGTCTCCTGAAATTAACAATATTGAGTAGGCAGTTACAGTTTATTGGCAAATTAAAATATCTCTTTACACTCAGAACTCATGAGCGTGAAGCTGAAGTAACTTTGGGCATTGTTTTGCATTAACTCTCTCTCTCGCTCTCTCTTCAGGCTTCAAGTAAGTGTAAGTAAGTTTGTGTCCACTGAGCACGGACCAATCAGCTGTGGGCGTTGCTTGGTTGTGTGTGAAACGTCACGGAGAGGCGACTGTTTGTTCCAAACAACATATTTCTTTATTGAAAGAAGAGCAAAGAACGACACCGAAGGCTCTCCTCTGGAAGCGATTTGTTTGCTCTTTTTCCCCGACTGACTTTGGTAAAAGTTTGATTGACAGATGCTTCATCCAACCACCTGCCACGTAGTTTTTGTAAGTGCCTGTGGACATGTATCTCAGCCAATAATGTTTTATTTTTTATAGATACATAAAGTTTACACAGAGGGGGCAAAAAAATACAACAGAGGGGGCTAATACCCATAGTTTCCCTCAGTAACATTGAAATCTCACTGATTTCCCTTATTTGTTGGAGTATTGTTCTGTAATAATCCCTCAAATTTCACACACGTAGAATAATAAAAATGCATCTTGTAACTAGAAAATGTTTTTAAGGCAAAGCGGGATATTTCTGGATCGAGATATTGCCGTTGACTTTTTTTTTAGCATCACAAGCCGAGTGATTTATAATCCCATTATATTCAAGAGAAGGCAGACATCTCTACGGCCGATATCTCCAAAATGTATTCAAACACATTTCTCAGGAAATATGTATTTTTTCTATTTTGGAGTGAACTGTTCCTTTAATCCTTTGTATTTGGTGTGTACCTGTGTGACTGCATCGGTGGAGCTGCCAGCGACGACCTCGTACGGAGGCGGGGGGTCTAGCGGACAGAAGACCTCCACCCCTTTGATTCGAGCCCCGTAGATATGAGGGAGAGGGATCACGCTGTCCCCGAGGATCCTGAAACACACAAGTTAGAGAGCGAGTCCATTGTGTGTGTGACACATCGACACTAACAACAGGACTAAAGATGAAAGTGTGTGCGTGTATGTTGGGGGGGTTACCGGCGAGCCAAGCGTGGCGTGTACGAGTAGAAAGTGGAGAAGTAGGACGGGGGAGGGGCTGGGGCCACAAACTCATCCGGGTCTGGCACCTGAGCGGGTTCCTCCCTTTCCTCGTCAGCGGCCCTGTGCTCGTCCTATCACAGAGCAGGGGACACGTGACATCACACATCATGCTAAACATTAGTACAGGGCTTCTGCAAGGTAACGTAAGACTCTTTGAGACCATTTTTAGGAGCACACAGAATTACATTTATTACTACTACTACTAATAATAATAATAATAATAATTACCAATAAAAAAATGTTAAACTCTATATTTAAGATGTGTGAACCCCGAAGACAGCTGAGGACGCAAAGTCGCAAATCATTGCTAGTGTTGAAGGAATAGCTCATCATTTTGGAAAAATGCATTCATATGCTTTTCTTTTGAAAAGTGAGGATTGCTTTGACTGAATGGTAGGCTGTTTACATTGGTAACACTTGTGGACACAAAATGTTGTATACATATATTCCATTGTTTTTTTAGTTTTTATGATTTATGGCATGATAACTGTGTAATTCTGCACTAAAGACATGTTTGAGTTCTCTCTACTTCTAGCCATGATTGTGCTGTTTCCATAGAGGTGCAGGACTTAAATATCGCAGTGAAAATCAAGGCTACAGAGAGAGAAATGTGACAGGAGCGTAAAAACGCTTGGGGCTCAGAGAGATGAATTTGACTGATAGCATTGTTTTTCTCACGATAATATTGTTATTGTGAATTCTTTTGTGCAGTGAAAATCTGATATCGTGACAGCCCTGATTTGGATATTCCCAAGCAGGAGGCTGCCACACTGACCCGTTGTAGTAATGGCCCAACACTATACTGTGGTGTGTGATCATACCAGGCACTGTGCTCTCGCGGTGAAGATCTGCAGGTATCTCAGGGCAGCCGCCATGAGGCACACAGCTGTGGTTAGAGCGTTCAGAGCGCACAGCGCAAACAAGACTTTCTGGGAGACAAAGGAGACTCAATCAGATCGGTTCAAAGGGAGCAGAGAGAACTATTTTATCTGTTGTGGACAGTCGAAAAACAGACCAAGGGCTCGATATTCACAAGGGTTGCACTGTACCCAGTGCAGCGTGCACGGTGCAGAAATGGATGAGGGTTTTATCAAACAAGGCAGGAGGGGTGTTGATTTCTTTGCAGGAGGTTATATCACGTCAGACGCTACATTAATCAGAGACGTTTGAGAAGCCGGCCCTGTGTCCGGCTCAACGTCACCACACTGAGCATAAACGAACATTTGGTCACTCCACAAAATAAGCAGGAGCTGAGTAGGTGGAAGAAGATGTCAAATCATAAGAAATACACATTATGTATTGTGTGTGTATTTTCTGTAGGCACTAGGCGAAACCCTTTTGATTTTCTATTGTATAAATTAAGGAATGTATATAAATATATATATATATATATATATATATATATATATATATATATATATATATATATAAATGAGTCAATATACTTTGATTAATACATGTATAAATAAAAAAGCTTTTATTTATTGTGTAAAAAGGACTGCTTTTATATATTTAAAGAGACTTCAACTTTATAATGCCACATTTATTTCTCAGCTCTTTGTTGTATTCAAATGAATGGAGCGTCTCACAGATTCAGACCACACATCCTTAAATAATGACCTATTTATCAATTGAACTGTGGCTTATATATTTACAGTACATCTATATATCTATTGCATTATTTATTCATTTCAGGATTTATTTCATAGCTATTTCTATGTATTTATTATGTATTCATGTATTTAATATTGAATCACAGAATTCTACAGTAACCTTGGAAATCTTCACACAGCTTATACCAATTTAGGACAATTTGTGAGCTGATTTCTGTTTTCTTACTCCTGATGAACTCTTTTTTGGTTAATTACAGAGAAAAACAGACATCCAGCACCATTTTTGGATCTTGGACTGACGATAGACCACAATCTCCTGCCACTTTCATCCACAAGAGTGACTATGGAATAATGCTTTAAATGAAATTAACTATTTGGATCATACACCTTTTCCAAAGAGAAGGTGTGTTTGAATCAGCATAAAAAACAAGCGTTTAATGGTCGGCTAACCGTGAACACAGCAGTGATTGTATAGAGGTGTGTACCTTCAGCAGGACCCTCATGGTGCCGCAGGAGTGGGCGGGGTGGAGCTCCAGCAGCTTCTCTTCTGGACATTTGGAGCTGGGGGAGAGGGAGCAGCAGTAACACACATCTCCAGCCTCACTCTGAAACAACACACACACGCACGCACACACACACACACACACACACACACACACACACACACACACACACACACACACACACACACACACACACACACACACACACACACACACACACACACACACACACACACAAGGTTGATTTCGATATGATTTAAAACATTTCTGAATTCACAACGTCCCAGAAAGATCAAAGTCTCTTCTTCATATACAGCTAAATTATATTTTTTCTCCCATGTTTACAGTCTTTATGCTAAGCTAGGCTAACCACGTTCTGCTAAAATTATGAACATATCGCACTTTAGAAAGATTCAGGTGTGATAAGCAGGTGCGATATGGAAGGAAGGAGGGAAGGAGGGAAGGAAGGATAGAAAGAAAGAAGGGAGGGAAAGAAAGACGTGCCGTCTAAAATATAAAACATGGAACTATGTATATGTTATATGACATGTTCATTTTAAACTTTTCAGCGCAAGGTGCAGAGTCCCACCATTCGTCAATGTCACACTTGGGCCCAGGCAGCCAATCAAATGAAGTTAGAGGCGTTACCTCCACTTCTTTCCTGCTTTAAAGCCGGTAGATGTAGAGGAAAATGCAGACGAAAGGTTGACATTAGTGGTATTTAACTATGATGAACAATATAATTCACTGGCACATCAACGGCAGGAGCTTTTTCCCCTTCCTTTAATCCCATTTTATCGTCTGGTTGCGCACGCGGCCATGTTTCAATCCAGTTTGAGGAATTAATGTTTTTTTTTTTTTTTAACAAAGGCTCTCGAGTTTGCATAAACATGAAAATAGCCCCCCCCCCCCCCCCACACACACACACACACACACTCACACACACACACACACACACACACACACACACACACACACACACACACACACACACACACACACACAGCCCTCTATTTTCAGAGCAGAGTGAGAAACACTGCATGACCCCCGTCTATTCTCATACCTCCAACACCCTCACATACAGGACAGATGGACAAAAAGATGTGTGGAGACCAGAGTGACGGTGAAAGAGAGGGGAGTGGAGGCCTGGCAGAGGGAGGAAGGAAAGACAACACAACAGCAGGAAGAGTCAAAAGGGCACACGGAGGAGCTCTGGCCCGAAAAACAAGACTCATCACATTTCCTGCAGCCTGATCTGCAAAGATCTCGTGTTACCAGGTCAAAGCCAAGAGTGACGCTGTACAATACGCCCAATGACAAACTGCAGACGTAGTTATACACACATACGGACCACTGTGTGTTCAAGGAAGATCAATGCATTAGAATAAATAGATTTTATTAAATAAATAATCAGAAATACAGATGAAATATACACGCAGAGCCTCTGTTGCAGGCCACATTTTGTTCTTCGTCGTGGCTCGAAAAACTGACAACCATAGAAAAGTTTGATCTCATTTTGAACCAGATTTATTCCATACCCCGATATGTTATGATCCACTAAAGTTACAAGATAAATAAATAGCAGTTTTTGTTATTATTTCGCCGCCATCTTGACTGGGAGGCGGGAAGGGACAATTGAGTGGGATTCAACTCTTTGTTTGGGAGGGAAGAGAGATCCGACCTCTACTGAGTGATCATTTTAATTCTAAATAATTCCTCCTTCAATCCTTCCCTTAAATTCATATACAGCTGCAAAAAGCTGTAGCATATCTGGCCTTTATCTGTCAATCAAGACAAATAGTGATTGGCTGCTGCTGCCTCTGTCCAAGAAGAGAGCCAATCACATAACTGGCTCTGCCCTGGTGCTGAAAAAAAAAACCAAAAAAAGCTGCTGTAATAACATGAACATTTTGTAGAAAAGAGGCCCAGAAAATAATATGATTTTGTGGATATTTTATAATTACTTTTCATTGTTTACTTTTACATTTTATTTATTTAACACAACAATGCAGAAGTGTCCTAAAATTAGCATTATCCCTACTGACCAGCAGGATTATATTGCAGCCCGTTTAGCGGCTGCCGTCTCTCGCTCAATACTGGACCCATTTGAAAAAATGATTGTCCCCATTAGTTACAAAAAGCTAGGAAAACAGGGTCCAGGTTGAAAAATACTGTAATATTCTTCCCATAGACTGTATATAAGAAGTGGACGTAGTCATCGTGACGTCACCCATTGGTTTGTGGACTGGCGTTTTGGAGCCTTGAGTTCTGGACTAGGGCCTTTGGGATTAGGGCCTTTCTCATAGACTTCTATATAATCAGACTTCTTTTTGCAACCAAAGGAGTCGCCCCCTGCTGGTCAGTAGAGAGAATGCACGTTGTAAGACACTTCTGCATCGACCTCACTGGGCAGAACAGGAGGTTCCTTTCTGGTTCTTCCTCAGTAAACTGGTTCAACATAAAATACATCGCACCAGGAAGGATGATCCCATTGACTCTCCACAGGAGGAACAGAGTGAAGCACAGATGCCGTGAAGGAGAGGGGATGCAGGAAATCTACAAAACCAGACAAGACACAAAACGGGTAACAGCCTCACCAGTTGGCAGCTGGTCATACTCGACACCAGCTGGGCTCCCTGGCAGCACAGGATGAATCCAGCCAGGTTAAGGAGCACACACACCAAAGACAGCAGGACAAACACATTGACCTGGAGATGGAGGGGCGGGGAGAGAGAGGGGGGGAAGGATGAAAAAGGAAGGGAAGATGGATTATTGTGGTTTGGACATGTGTGTTTAACCCCTGTGGACATATTCTGTAGAAATAGACTGAATAAACATGATGAAAACACATGGTGAGAGACGGTGACACGACAGTGAGAGAGGTGAAATTACATTCGATTTGGACATAGTCAAACTGAAATCGGGCATCTTTGCAGTAGAAGGAATGTTCACATGTCTATTTTAACAGGGTTCATAAACATTTTTAACAAAACATCTCCAGGACTTTGAGGCAAACTTTCATGAGCATAGATTCTCTGAAACGTCTGAAAGAATCCATGTGAAACTCTTCAGTATATCTTAAGCTTGAAATTCACTTTTTTTTCCATACCAGCCACTGTGGTTAGTGGTTTTCCCAAATTTTCACCAGCCACAATTATGTTTTATTTGATTTAAGTTGACTGGTATGCTACAATTTACTAGACGATAGAACTAGACCTACAACTTGTTTGAAATGTAAATGACCACCCAACATCAAGACTACATCAAATGTAAAACAAAACGCTCGTCAAATATTCAGCAGTGATAAAACTGTGCGCATGACGCTCCTTTTGTGTGAAAACATGCAACAGATTAAGACCGAGACATACAAAGAGTAGCTTCTGATGTTGCACAAGTGGTGGGGTGCAGGAGAAAAACATCTAGCTTATTTAAATGTATATGCTACAGAAGAAATTAGTTCTAAAGACACAATTTTAAAGTAAACTTTTTTTTAGTTTGGTGAGGTTTCTGGGCTGCCGGGGCCAGGAGCATTGGGAAATGTCCGGGGCCCCTCCGCTCCACTGGTAGAGATTAAAAGTACAGTGAGGGATCCTGGTCTTTCTCGAGCCATGTCTTGTGAAATACTTTTCCAGGTGACATGGCATTTGCGCAAATTTACATTTCGTAAATAAGCACAAGCTGAGTCTGGCGTAACGCCGCGCACAGAGATGGGCAAAAATACATCAAAATGTATTTTGACAACAAAATACAAAATACTGGTGCCAGAAAATGTAACAAAATACATGTATTTTGTATTTAAAATATAGGAAATTCTTTTTTCTGGATTTTCTGTTTACTCACAATGTGGTATAGCAGAGCATTCAGGTTTATATAATGTACACAAAGCTCTGGTGAACCCCACAAAAAGAAAGAACAGTCACAGAATGTCAGTGTAACTAAGCAAAGCTATTAAAAGACAACAACTTGATTGATAATGTATATATATGTTTGTATTAATGGGACTTAACAGCCCATAAACTTTGTTTTGTATTAACAAGAAAATATTCATCACATATGACATACAAGCTCCCAATCTCCCTCTTCCTATAGCTAGCTACTCGACTGATAAGTTAACTTGCTAAACACTGGCTATGCACTAGCCTCGACAGCATGCTAGCATCATTAGCATCGATCGCTAGCTTGATATTATAACCATCACCATACAATAGGCTATGTAGCCAGACCCAGACATAAGTTATACATCAAGCTAGTTGACATCTGTCACACTCAGATAAAATATTTAACTTGACAGACAATCCGTTGAACATGAAGATCTGAAGACTGAACTCGTGAACTGTTTTTTGATTCGTGGAGAAAGTATTTTGAGTATTTTAAATACAAAATTACTCCAATCTAAAGTATTTTGTTACAAATTACGTTCGATTTTTAATCGGCCCTATCAAATACAAATTACAAAATACTCAAAAGTAATTGAAATACGTATTTCAAATACAAGTAATAGAAATACTGCCCATCTCTGGCCGCGCAGAGTACATGGTGACATTCAGTGACGTAACTGATCTGCCTGAACATTTAAGCACACTAGTCAAAAAACTTAAAGGAACATATGTTCTAGAATGGCACACCTGGTCTGCCATAAAAGTGTCATTTTTGTGCACTCTTTGTGTGATTGCCAGAAGAGTTCATATTTGAATGATCTGAAGCGGGACTACAGGTGTATGCCTACAGGTGTGGCTGTATGATCCATAAGGAATGGAACATGTGTTACTTTCACCAGCTAACGATCCAGTCTATGAGTATAGGATGACGTTTTCTGTATTGATTACGTTTGCTGGATATCTGATGATTGTTGGTGGTGCCGGACGGCATTTGGACCAGACCGAGGTTGCCAGAGCAGTTCAGCCGCCGGAAAATGGTGATGGGGTTCGGGTGGTAGCTCGGCGGTTTGATGTGTCGACAAGTGAATCAATAACCATGTAGGCTATGCACTATCCAAATGGACCATTGGTGCAGCATCTTGGCGGTGGGCCTTAACATACACAAACAATATAATGCTACTGTTTAAAAATGGAAGATTACATGTATTAATAAGAGCACCCACATAAGAACGCGCACTCTCAGAGCGCTAGATATATTTAGAATTTATTAATGAGTCTCTCAAATCTGCTAGGGGAGGCAGATATAATTAAGTTTTGCACATTTGTTTTCTGATGGCCCACGGTTGTGTAAGACGAAGCTGGAGGTGTGAGAGAATGAGACAGTGTACCTTTGACTTGAGATCATTTTGTCAGACGGGTGGAGATAGCTATTTATAAGTCGGTGTGTGTCCTCCTGTCCTTGAACCATAGACTGGCAGTGGACAAAGTTACCGTGACGTCACCCATTGGTTTATGGACTACTGTTTTTTAAGCTTTGAGTTATTATTTTGGCCATACATTTTGATATAAAATGGAATGCTAATTTTGGCAAGCCGAAACAGTTTAAATTTAACTCAAATTAAATAAAATGTTATTCTAAAAAAGATAACTTTAGATCCCAGTCTAAATCTACTCTTAGTTCCTTTTTCAAAATGATTTCTACTCTATTCAGTGTTTATATTTAACTCTACATGATGATAATTTACTCTGTGTAGCATAAAATAAGAACAACTCTACTGCCTTTTCACTTTCATATAGAATTGCGTAATATTAAAATAATAATGATAAAATTGAAATTAACTATCATGATAACTTACTCCGTCAGGTTATCTTTAAACTCCACAAGGTCAATAAATCAGAAATCAGTATTTCACAAGGCTCACTTTATTCCTAAAGATAATGAACTGTTGGTATCAATGAGCTCTCCGTGCTCTAGATATTTTATTACATTCTGGCTTAAATGGAAATGCTAGAGGACACAAGTCAGTATGAATTTCTTCAGCACTGTTGGATTAACCTTTTAACCTCTAAGCCTATTTTGAGGCCTCTGCTCGAAAATGTCATACCCATACTCAAAGGGGCTTATCTCTCTAACTACAAGGTCTATTTGAATAATTTCAATGGAGCTATAACACTAACACTTGTGATAGTTTGTTAATATGTGTAGATATCAGTGTAAATGTTACTGGTTAATGCTGAATGAATATAACACACAGCTCAAATTGAAAATGTTCAGGTTCGCCTGGAAAAAAAAGCGCTTTTGTCTTTGAAATAATGCAGCAGTAAGCCTAAAACTCTCCACAATCATAGCACAACATGTCAGCAGTCCTTTTTAAAAAATAATTGGCTTTGATAAAGTGAAGCAGGCCAAGTTTATAGAGGTTGGAGTACAGAGAGTTCATGCCAGGTCAAGCCAAAATTCTGAATTTTCTGAATTTTGGCACCAGGTTTCCAGCTGTTCTATTCTAATTTTATATACTATATAACTATATATTTCACTTGTTTATCACTAATAGGGTTCAATCTATCTAATACCGCAGTTTGGCATCATTTTGAACCATTTTTGACCTCTCAGGGGCCTGATTTATGTGTTTTATGTGATTTCTTCGTCGCACCCAGTGTGTGTATTGGCAGTTTTCGAAGCCTATGATTGGTCGATTTGCACATGTGATATGCGGAAATGAGTTTAGAATGCAGTGGGTCGGTCAGTCAGGTGATTGACAGACTTTTTAGCCACTAAAACTCCAAAAGAGTGGCACAACAGACCGAGTGTCGAAATGATTCGCTGAAAAGTATAAGGAGGACTACCTATGCATAAATGCCTTGATTATCTCTATTTTACTCTCAAACGAAAGAGAGGGACCGGGTGCATATGTAGCGAAAGGATTTAAGCGGATTTACAGAGTTTTTCGTGCATAAAACCAGCTCAAGGTACGGTGCGTTTCAAATGTGTTGCTCTGTGGTTTGATTGTTGTTGTGTGTGTTCCACAGTGTAACGTTTGAGCGGTTTGAAGGAGAGAAATATGGAAGATATCTGCGGATTCAGGGTGGAATTCTCATGCTTGCTAAGCTACCGTCGGCCATGACGGTCTCTTTTTTTGTGATGATATCTGCATTCGGAGTGCGTAGCTCACCGAAAAATACGTGGTATTGTGCTGGAACTTGGTAGTTTATATATTACTTTGTGTATAATTGTGTTTTGAGTGAGTGAAATTACTTTTTTTGTATTTTGGTCAGAATCTCGTCGTTAAGTAGGTATATAGTGACTGTAATGTAATATAGCATGTGGGTAAAATTCATTGTATTCGTTTCAGAAAAGTGATTTATATGACGCTCTTCTTCGCAAAACACTCGCAACGCCCTGGGATTATAAGGTTACGGGTGGGAGAAAGAAATGTATTCATGCAAGAAACAAGATTCTTATTTCCTACTTCGATCTAAAATAAATATTTTTCTACAAAAGTACACTTCTGGCAGACAGTGATCCTACACACTGGAGTTGGGTTGATTTCTGGTTTTGCTCGTTCGGTCCGGTGCACGAGCTTACACCAGTTTGATGTTATGCAAACTGGCTGAACCGGCATTCGTCATTAAGACACGTTACATCAGCAACCTGTCGGCCCAACGGAGCCATTTGTGTCTACGGGCCATGCGTGATTGCGCTATACGTCACCAAAAGTACAGGCCCGCTGTAGCAATCTCTCTCACGCATGACGCAAACGCTACAGCGATATCCCATAAAAACAAATTGACCTTAAAATAAAATACCCACTTTGTCTGTCTATCGATCTCTTGCCCTGCGTTTCAGCACCCAGGACAGCAACACACACACACACACACACACACATCCTCTACACATAACAAATAGGTCTATCCATCTGGGAATAATTCATAATATACAAGGGATAATGTACAGTGGGCCAGTCATAATGTATAAATCAGTCTCACTCTGTTCGCATGTCCTATAGCTGCTGCTTCAAATTAAAAGAACTGGGGAGAACAACGAGGTGGCTTTTATTGTGAAGCAGTCACAGGAAGCACAGCGTTGGATTACTGACAGAGCAGCTGCTCAACCACTGTTTATTGTATCACTAAACACCATGGTAACCACAGGTGTCGTGATTGACTTCACTATGACTCAATCTCTGTTTCTACATTTTCATCTCCTGCCGACTTTACAGGCAACACAATATCAACACAATATCATGCAATCATTGCTTTACAGAAGGAAACCAAGACCAAAGCTCACCAGTAACAGCATGGGCCTTCTCCATGTTGTGAGGCCTACGATGCCTGACAGTATGACCTGGACACAAACGGAGAAAATAAATGTTCGTGTGGTGCAACAGAAAAATATACAACACAGAATTAAACAAACAAACACCCATGCACATATCTAACAAACTGTAATACAAGAGTCCAGGGAGTTCAGTCCATCACTGTGCAATCTGATCGGTTATCAGTCTGGCGACGGATAAGCCCCTGGGTAAGAGGGGCTACATCTCTAGAGTTCCGGTTTAGCCGGCGGATATCCGTGCCAGGACTTTCTTCTCCGTGCCCTGCTTGTTGTTTACTTTCCGATTTGCAACTTCAGATGTGAGACTGTAGTTGGAGTCAAGAGACGACCAGATTGTTTCACATGCCAATTTTAAAACAATACAAAAAGCTAAATCATCATCAGACGATAGCTGGTTTGGTTACGAGATTGCATTTTGCCGAATGCCTTCCGCCTCTTCTGCTCTCCATGCGAACTGTGTACCTGCATTTGACCGAAGCAGAAACAAACAGAAACCGGAAACACTTCCAAAATCTTGTTGCAGATCCTGATCTTGAAATAGAGGAATCAACAGGAGAGGGCTACTCCTTGCAGAGAACAACAGTTTGACATCCAGGGTCACTCCCAGGGTTCCTCGCCTTCCGAGTTGGCACACCCACAGTGTTGTCAATGGTGGACAGGATCACAAACTCTGTCTTGTCAAGTTGAGAATGAGTGGGAGTTAGATATCCTCTACGAGATCAGGCAAGCATCAACGTCAAATAGCTGGGTGTCATTGGCAAAGGAGTGATAGGAGAACCCATGGATTGTAAGAGAGCACCAAGCGTACTTTAAGGAAAGGAGGATTTTGGTGGTTCACTGGTTCAAATGCAGCAGATTCAACTCGCTTTTGGTACCAGGTGCTATTCTCTATGCTGTGTTTCCCCTGAGAATCCCCCTCAACATATGAGGGATTCTCAGCTGATTGATAACATGAAATGAACTCCTTTGTACCACAGTTGTTCCTTTTGTCGTTTTGAGTTCAAAGGGCCATTTCCTGGAATGTCGGACGATGGTCGTAAATAGGGGTCGGTACCATAAATTGGCCAGATTTCCTTTGGTGTCTTTCTCGAGCCTTTTAGGCCACAAACAGTACATTGGGAAACAGCTAAAACAGTTCTTAAGGGATATATCATTTAATATTCCAAACATAAGTAAAAAACAAGAACAAGAAAAATAACAATGGTAAACTCTTCGCTAATCAGTTGAAGAGACAAAAACAAATGTCCAAATATCCACAGGTCAGACCAACCAGCAACCTCAGAGGAACTCAGGAAAGCCTTCTTCTCCAACAATGTATTACCTGTTACTGATGGCTACCCAGTGTGTGGATGAAGCATTAAGTTGTACTAATTTACTCTGGTTCTCGATGCGTCGCAACATTACTCCACTGTTTGTTTCAGTCTTTACTGAAAAACTTCACCTCAGTGAGTCCACGACTTACCCAAAGTTGGTTTAATATATAGAGAGGTTAGCCCGCTACAACGGTCGCAATGGCAACAGTACACATAAAAATGCTCACCGCTCTGACCATCCTGCTACGTTGATTTGAATGGGAATGTTTTTTCTACTACTATTCTATTTCTATGAGCTACACACCTCCAGCTATAGACCTATACGCCTGATTAACTGTGACCTAAAAAACATTAATGAAGCACAGATCTTTATCAATCCACCCAGACCAACCAGTTCACAAAGGACAGACACTCATCCACCAACACGTGGCCTCTATTCAACCTCATCAGTTTATCCCATAGAAACCACTTCAATACTATAATTACACCACTGGATGCAGAAAAGGCCTTTGATAAAGTCAACTGGACATTTCTTTTCATAACCCTCAAAAAATGTGTTTGTGGATGAAAACTCTTTACAACTCACCATCTTCATCAGTTAATAACCAACAATCACACCTCTCAACGCTTCACAATGCAGTGGGGGACAAGACAAGCATGTCCACTTTCTCCATTATCGAACCATTTTTAATCGAAATTCATAAAGTTGGAAGAACACTCATATCACAGGCATACAAGCAAGACATTTTTCCCACAAAATCGGTTTATATGCAGATGACATCCTGCTATACCTAACAAATCCCTCCACAGCCCTTCCAGACGTCTTCAATCCCGTAGCCATATTCTCAAAAATGTCTTATCATTCCGTAAACTGGTCTAAATCAAAAATTCAACCACTCTGCGAAAAAAAACTGGAATGCTGTGTCTTAAAAAATAATAATCAGGTACCATTAAATACCTTGGAATCCATATTTCTACTACCAAGTTGTCAGAGGTATTCCTTCTGAGTTACATTCCATTATTGAATCCGTAATTAAAAAAGCATTGAGAAAGACCTCACCCACTGGAACAACTGGAACTATACTAATCGCAAGAAAATCAGCAGTAAAAGTGACCACACTAAATAAAAATAAACTTTATTTAGTAAAAAAATGTTCTATGATCCCATTTCAACCTCACATTGATTTAGACTCCGAAATTGTACTGGAGACATAACAAACTATAATAGATACATAATAAATTATCCATTCTGCAAAAATCGAAAGAGCATGGCAGCCTGTCCGAAAGTTAAGATCCTATGTATAGACTTAGATGGTTACCATATTTAAAAGGTTCCCACTTACATTTTTTTCCTCATTTAATTCACAGTAACTGGAAGATGTTATTACAATATTATTTCATCCTTTTTTGTTTTGTAATCTATCATGTCAAGTTCTGCAAATCATGTTGTTGTCTTAGTCTTCCGTTTTGTATTTTCCACCATTCAATTCCCTTCAACAAATGCACAGCTTCCTCCTCCCTCCGCTATAATACAGTCCACCACCTTCCGTGTTCGGCTGCCGCCAAGCATACTGATCCACTAAATCACTGCCGTACTGTAACACAATACGCATACTATACTGTGTAACACCCGGCGTGAAACACAGGAATGTTGCTGCAGAGGCTGGAGAGCTGGAGCGGATAGGCTTTGTCCTTAAATAGCTTTGAATTGATGGAGATATATAATACGAGCCAAGAGGAGATCCGCTGCAGGAGGTGAGGGAATTTAATGCAGCTAGAGTGAGATGATGTGTGAGTGGAAGACGAGCCGGCGGGACACTGGGGGGGATTTTAACAGCAACACTCACTTCAAACAAGAATTTCTCATTTGCCATGAACATATGATTTGGACATAATGCCATATAATTCAACTAGTGATCAAAAAGGGGTTGACAGTTTAGCCACTTAAAGGAATAGTCCAGTGTTTTGAGCTGAAATGAGCTTTGTTTGCCATCGTACCGCTGTGTTTCCATGATGTGTTACACCTAGCTTTGAATATAGACAGGGAGCAAGAGGAAAATGCTGGCTCAGCTCCATCAAAAGTGAAATAATGCACACCTGTCCCACATTCACATCTTGCTTAAAGGCAGGATTGGTAATCTTGAAAACCTAACAAGATTACTCTACATTTGAAAAATGATCCAACCTAAAAACCCAGTCCAGTGTTGCCAACTATTTTCCAATAAAAGCAGCTAGCAGCACCAGCTCCAAAAAAAATGCTGAATCTGGCAAGAAAGTCGCCAAGACATTGCTTTCAGGAAGTAATGCCAATTTCAACAAAAATATTTTTTTAAATTGCAAAATATTACAAACCCAGCCTTTATTGAGTAAAAATATAAATGTAAAGGCAGCCATCATGAGTTTTTGAGGAGTTTGCAATGGAAAAAGAAAACTAGCACAGCTTTGAATCCTTTCGACGATTATTCCATTCAGCACCTTCTTTATCTATATTGTTCATTTCATGGTAGCTGCGTCGAGTACATAGTCTATCTCGATCGGTCTCAAGCCCAAGCACCAAGTCCATATAAGTAACTGGCAAGTCAAGCTGCATGTCTAACGGGTCTGAATGATACCCGTTAAAATGACATTCGCATTTAAAGAAGTCAAACCAACACGTCCTGTCAAAGCAAGTTGTACGTCAGTCTAGGCAAGTCAAGTCTCAAGTCCTTCTCAGCAGCCTACAAGTCAAACTGCAAGTTCATCCAGACTACCTGCATCACTTTAGTTGGATGCCAAAATGAAAGCAGGAGCACCTTGACTACTGCCCTCATCCCACAGAAAAACAACTTTGTGTTTCTAACTACTAACTACGGTACAAAAATATATACGTATATATATTTGGCTTTGTTTACTCTTCCAAATAAGTTTGGACAATCTGCTGCTACAGCCTATCAGATTGTCCCACTACTGTAGGTTGTTGATCTGACAGTCATCTTCATAGCAGTCAGGAGAGTCTGAAAACTGCGCAGATTCACAGTTTCATATTGATACCAGACTGAGTAACAGTTTTAATGGAATTCATTGAAAACAGGCATATGCTTTGGCGTTACAACATCATTACATAGTTGTGGTTTTCCCTTTTGAAAAGGTAAATAGAACACGTTTGTCACTGTTTATTTATTTATACCTATACATATAGATATACATATCTATATATATAGCTTATGTTGAGCTCTTAGCAAGCGACAAAAGTTAAGAGTCACGGTTGTCCGTAAAACATGAAACGCCATGCACACCGACGAGTGATACACGAGCCCGTGGCTAACTCACCGAGGAGCCCGCCCAGAAGGGACAGGAGTTCCGTATAGGGGGCGAGTTGCTAAGGGATAGAGCTCCGAAGCACAGCGCCACCATGGAGCCGCCGAGCAGCAGCTGCAACAAGCCTAGCGAGAGCAGCGGCCGCCCGGGCAGCAGCAGCCGAGAGCCGCCGCTGCCGCTGCCGCTGGTGATCCGCGAAGAGGTGGACAAGCCACGCGGTCGGTTTCGGTAAGGCTGCTCGGCGAGCATTGGAGCCCCGATGACCGGACAGCAAGACCCCGGCAGCACCACCGGGAGCGACATCCAAAAGGCTAGACGGGGCGGGATGAAAAAAAGCACAGAATCCCTCGCTCGAGTTTCTCTTTTACAGAAGCGTCGTTTTCACGGATTACAGGGTGGATCCTCGTGGAGTCCGGTAGAGCTGCTCGGTGCCCCTGCCATGATGGCTGTCCAGTTTTAAAATAACACGCTCGCCGAGCTGAGCCAACAGGGCTCGGATTGACTTTCACATATTTTGGCAGCGGATTGAGAAAAGTCATGAGGGGGGAGGGGCAGAGCGGGCCATGTGTAACATGTAAACAGGACTGGGTGTCCTCTTGAAATTACCTAAATATACCACTCGGAAATAAAATGTACAGTTGAACGCTTGCATTGCATTACTCACACGTATAAAATACAGTCGTTCACGTTTGTTTACCATGCATGGGGGGGGGGGGGGGGGGGGTCATGTGTCAGGCGCGTGCCCAAACGTGTGAAGGGCTCGGGCTTGAATCAAAAAAGGCAACCACACCTCAGCCCCTATATATATATATATAAATATTGTATATTATGTACATATATACGTACATACATATACATACATACATATATATGTACATGTGTATACTGTATATGTATGTGTATATATATGTATTTATATATATATATATATATATGATGTATTTATATGTATGTATATATATATATATATATGTATACATATATATATATATATGTATACATATATATATATGTATACATATATATATGTATATATTTTTTGTTTTAGTGATACTTTGTTAAATTCGTTTTTCTGCATCAGACATATCAAGGAAGGCCTTGGGACAATAATTAATTTTGTGCTATCCATCTTATGGGATGTTTTTATGTTCTGCTTTTTTATTGTTGGAGGCTGATTGAAAACAACAATTAAGCTATTGCTGGAATATGTATCAAATTTACGTGATGGCAGTTTATAAACCACAGAACACAATAAACAGGAATAATAAACAGGTGCTGAGACTGCAGGGTCATCCTGCAAGCGAGGTTATCCTTGTACATTGCATGGACAGTCAAATCTATGACAGTGCACATAGATTTAGATGTATGGTCCCAGTGAGCAATCCGTTTGCACAGCCAGTACAACAGGCACCTATTGGTTTGTGGCCTACGATTTTGAATCCTTGAATTCGACATTTTTATCGTCGTCTTGTTTTTTTGAAACAAGATGCGACTCTAGAGCAGGGGTGCCCAATACGTCGATCGATCGCGGAGGTAGTGCCGGTAGATCGCATGCCATTCAAAATAAATGTGATGTCCTCATGGCATTTGCCACTTGATTGACATACAGTGCAGCCAGTCTGAGATCACGTCTTTTCTACCACACGAGTCACCACGTATGCGCGATCAACAACGTGAGCTACTGCAAAACTCCGCAAGCTAATTAGTTAGCTTTCCAATTTATTTCTACTAAAGAAGCTAAAGCTGCAGCGCCATGATTTGGGGAACTTCCAAAACCTCGCGTCAGAGCTGGAGACGCAACGGAAGGCGCGTGCGCAACTTGACAGTGCGCGCTACACAGAGCAGATTGACAAGTGTGTCAGAGTTTGACAAACGCTTTCAAGACTTTGCTTTACTCGAGCCAGTCGCTACATTTATGTGCTGCAAATTTCAGGAAGATATTGAGGTTGATTCACTCGCATTAAAAATGTCAACGCTGTCATGGACAGTTTTAGTAACCAAACATGAGGAAATGTGCCACTTTCTTGACTGCATTATTCGGCTCTACTTATTTATGTGAGTCAGCCTTTTCCCACATGAAGAATATTTAGTCCAAATATCGTTCCACCATGACTGATGATCATAGAAGTCTGCTTGAGGCTGGCGACCAGCAGCTACTGTCCGGAATATTTAAACCTGGTTGATTCCATTCAGTGCAAGTCATCAGAGTAAGCTGATGACCAAACATGTACAGAATTGTATTGTGCCATTGTATTGTGCCAAGGGTTCATGCAGTTATGCAAGGTGCGCCAACATATATTGTAAATATAAAGTATACTCAGTATATATATATATAGAAATAAATAGATATTTAGCATTTTTAATGTAGGTAGATCATTTTGACTTGGTCATTTTAAAAGTAGCTCGCAAGCCGAAAAAGTGTGGACACCCCTGCTCTAGAGGGTGGAGCTAAGTACAACCAAACGTCGAATAAGACATTTAGGCTTCCAAAATGTTGCAATTAATTTTCATGAAAGGGTTAAAGTTGTAAGACGAACACATGGACAACTCGCACACTGGACAACCCTGTGGTAGCAACCTGTCAATCACACGGTAATGACGCCCTAAAACATCCCCTGCTTTATGGTCTGTTTGACACTAAATGGACCATCATTTACTAAATGAACATCATGCTGTATTGCAGAAGACTTGAAGCTAGAGATTGAGACCATAAACTCATGTTTACAATGTTTACTGAGGTAATAAATTAAGAGAAGTAGAGTCATTTTCTCATACGCCCATGCTTTATAATGAGGAGAGAGAAATGTTTTATGATCATTACAAAAATGATTCATATGACTGTCCTGATCGGTCACCTCTGTGGTTAAGGTTTGGTTGGGTTTATTCACACAAAAACAATCCTAAATACATCATATTTCAGGTGTTTTGGCTGAGGAGCTACATCGTTGAGCTGAATAAAAAGTTTGAAATAAACTGTGACTTCGATCCACCATGTTGATATATTGCAGCTACCTGGGTATGAATGATGTGTAACCTTCACACATCGTCGTTCCTGGTCCGTACTGGCAGCAGTGATACATCTTCAATAATGTGTGTTACGGTCAAAGCTCGTATGACAGCGGCGTTGACCTGGCTGTGTGCCGAGAGGATCATACCGACCGTTTCCCTGCCATCACTAAATCTCTGCTGACCGCATGCCTTCACCTACGTACAAGGCATGCTGTGTTTCATTTTTTCAATGAATTCTGTTTACATACAAAGCTTACGGTTTGAAGATTTACCCTAACCATTGTGTGACATATACATATATTTTTCAAACAGCTCCAAGCAGCACTTAGCCAAGTGGAGTATGTTTAAGACTAATTTGAACGACAGATTGATTGACAAAAGCAGATTTCTCCTACTAGGTTCATCTTCTCTACAAACTAAACACTTTGCTCACTTAAAGGATTGGTTCCACCTATTAATAAAAAAGCATATCCTCCCATACCTGTAGTGGTTTCAAGCCAAGATAGTTTTCAATATAATAGAGGTGAATTGAATTGAGTTTGTAAAAAGTAAAAAGAAGTCAGATTGTATAGAAGTCTATGAGAAAATGACACTACTTCTCTCTTGATTTATTACCTCAGTAAACATTGTAAACATGAGTTTATGGTCTCAATCTCTAGTTTCAAATCTTCTTCAATACAGCATGATGTTCATTTAGTAAATGATGGTCCATTTAGAGTCAAATAGACCATAAAGCAGGGGATGCTTTAGGGCGGGGCTTACTGTGATTGACAGGTCACTGCTGCTACCAAGCGCAACATGGCGAGGGCTGTAATCTGGGATTTGATGGCGTTGCCCTGTCATGTGTTGGATGTTGTTTGACCTTGTCTTGGCAGGGTCTTGCTTGTGAAAGAGGTTTTAATCTCAATGTGACTTCCCAAATAAATAAAGGTTATATACAGTATGTTGAGGTCTCCTGCCCTGCTGACCTCCATCGTCCAAGCCATCAATCTCTTTATTACGCAAACAAACAAAAATGTTTTGAGCAAATTTCTCGCACTGCAATCAAAAATCAAGTTTGTAAGTAAAAATATATAAAACCTTTGCTTTCAAAACAAAAACCTACAAGTTGAGTTTGGATGTAGTGGGCGGGGCATACACTGCTGAATGAGCCAAGAGTTTCTATTGGTGGATTCGACTTGGATCCTGGCATCTGCTTCCACTGTAAACACTGACGGGAGGTTACTGTAATGAGCGACATGGAGGTAAGTTGACATTATATTGCTTTGTTTGTCAAAATTATTTTAAATGTAGCAGCACTTCACTTTGTTTTTATGTTGTTAGTGTCGTGGAGTCTTTTTTTTAAAGAACGACATGGAGAGAGGTTGACATGAACCTTCATTTTTTGAAAGCAAAGGTTTTTGATTTGCAGCCAAAAATTAATTCAGTTTCATAAGCAAAACTAACAAATAATTTCTCAGTTTATATATTTTAACTTACAAACTTGATTTATGATTGCAGTGAGAGAAATTTGCTCTCAAAACATTTTTTTTGTTTGCGTAATAAAGAAATATACCTTCATAACGGCACAGAGTTTTAGTTTGGAATCAAAGTGTTATAAATGCAATTGCTTGAACTTGTATTACCCCCCTCCTCTACTGTTTCTTTCACTGCTGTTTTCATCATACAGACTACATATCGGGTAGTTAGAAAATCTACACTGTTTGACAAGGATCACAGTATATACACTACACATGTAGTTAAGACTTTTTTGTTTTATTTGGTGTTTTAAGGTGAAAACATGGAAATAAAACTCAGCAGACAGTCCAGTCATTCTTCTCATTCTGTCCGTCTCATTTGTAATGTAACCCTCTGCCATGACACGTTACAATATACTCCACGAGTCCATTGTGAGGGACATCGCTCATCAGCAGTTGGATTATGATGGTAAGCACTTTGTAGCTCATGTGTGGAGGTAAAGAGAGAACTGAGATATACAATCAAGCATATGTAAAACATTTGGGACACTATTCATTCACACTGATGGTGGTGCCCAGACCAAATACAACTAACTGCCTCCACCATAGACACTGAAACCAGGGCAGAACACACACACCCCAACTCGGTGGGTTAGAACATGTGGCTTCAGAACTAGACTCTTCTGACAGAAGACTGATAGGACAAAAATGACTGTTGTGTTGTTTAATAAATACGATACCCGTACCAAATACCAGTACCCTTAACGTGATACCAATACCAGTCAAGGGCGTCATTTGATATTTTTTTTTCATCATTTGATACCCATCATGTGAACGGAAGCATTCAGTTGTGTAAAATGCCTCCACCACCTCCTATGTTGTATACTTTTGAATGTTTTGGTGGCATCTCGGCACGCTCGACTTCACCACACCACAAACTGTATGGCTTGTAGCTGCTGCGTAGTGTGCCAATCATACGTTGCGTTAAATCGAAGAACGTTTGTGGTGATTGGCAGCCAGCAAAACCATCATTATATTTCTAGACCTGGGTATTAAAATGATCAAACTGGTAGCAGGTATCATATGAATGATTTCAGTACTACTTGGTACTGGTTTATTTCGGTCGATACCTTAAAAGGTATCAAGTACCGATACCCAGCCCTATTCGGCCAGCTCATAAAAGATTTAGCTTTTGCTAACCTTGTAGGTTTGTGTAGGGAAATGTCTCAGGACATACTTCCTGTATACTTCAATGTCTGCGGTTTGTTTAGAATAATAATAGAAGATGTGTCTCAATTCAGAGCCTTCCTCCTTGGAAGGACACAGTCCACAAAGGAGTCTTTCATGCAAGGCCGGATTGGCAACGTAGCTAAAGGGGGCCACTTCCTGAAAGTTTACCATCGTCAACTTGAGCTTATCTCATTGGAATTTGGTTTGGCAATATGTACCACGTAATCAAATGACACAATGATGGCCCTCAAGTGGGTCCTGCTTCATTGATCTTGAGTTCTTGAAGAGCAACCCAAATCATCAAATACCGACGCTTAGTCAGTGACCCTCAGTGTCTGATAGCGACGCACCAAGGCACCCCTAAGCATCTGTATGAGACGCACCTGGCAAGTAACTCCAATGTAAACCCATCCATGGTATTATTAGTCAGTTAGAGCAACTGACTTAGTATAAAGAGCAAGAAAAGGAGGAAGTCGGGGTAGATGGATGGGTCAAACAAACTCAGACTTTCACCCAGGAGACCGCTGTTCGTGTCACATGTGAAAGCAAGTAATTGTTGACTTATTTTACCTTACTTTTGTTACATAACTTAACTAATGCTGTGTACTCCCCGAGTGCTTTTCTTGCCTAAACCTAACAAAGTAAAGTCGAAGTAATACTACGTTAGTAGTTTATATTGAAAATAAACTGTATGCATGTAACAAGTGTGGCTACTGACCAAGTGTCAGTGTTTGACAAGTTGGGAGTGAGAATGTGTTGCGAAGAGGGGTTCTGTGTCAAGATCTAGGCACAACACCAAATGGCCCCCTAGCAAGTTCATCCAGGCATACCTTCAGAGGACGAACCCTGCTCCTCTTATTCAGTCTTCATAGGAATCTGAAATGGGACACAGCTTTGAAAAGATAAGTCTTTTGTATTCAATATTCTTCTTATTGTCACATAAAGATCTAAATCAACAATGCATTAGTCAATCTCCCAATACGTTCTGGCTCCTACTAAAGACAAACTATTTTTTTTTTGAAAGGCTCATATTTATGTAGTTTAATTAAAAAAAATTAATGTTTTTCCTCAAACAGCTGAACACTATAGTTTTTAACAAATGTTACTGAAACAGGAGGAAATTGTGCATTTGTTGGGGACTATCTTCAACAGCGGATGAATCCACTTTGAGTGATAGTGTCTAGTCTCTAATCGTTTTGGACAACAAGGGATCTCTATGGCACAGAGGAACAAGAAATGTCAAGTGTTGGATACTCGCACAATACATGTTAGTAGATACATTCATTGCTGGTTGGGGTCTGCACATGGGATTTGCTGACAGTAAGAAGAATATAGAATATCACCAACCTTATCATGTAATAGGGTTATTAGCATGGGCAGTGACAGCCACCATGGTTGAATAGACAGAAGAGGGCACTAAATGCAGAAACTTAACCAACAAAACATTCCAAGGCAAAACACATTACGCCATTGGCTACACAGAAAATCATTTACGGCTGGGAGGTGCAGTGCAAGAACGGCACAGCAATGAACGCTGAGCATCAAAGACAGCGTCAATAAGAAGATCTAAGTTCACCCAAAATTGAACTTGACGCCAAATATTTGGGCAGGTTGACTTTGCCCCAGCTAGCTAATCCGCCGAGATTCCTTTAAAAGTCATTCATTTTGCCACAGATTTGGGCTGTTTTATTTCTGGACGTGACCAGACCTTCACCGATTACAACTTTTACCAACTCTAATTATCTAAATTTCTGTTGTTACTGGTTTTAGACTGATATCGTTCTTGATTGGATTCTTAGAGGACAGACAGTGTTTGCTTTTTCTCACACATGCAGACAGGACTGGCTGCAGGGTGTGTATTCTTTTGTGGGTGTGTTTTGTCACCGGAGGTGACAGCGGACAGTACAGTGTTTGGGGACAGCATTGAGATTTTGGTGTCATTGGTTCCCTGGTTTCCCTTTAAGCTTGACAGCAGCAGAGGTTTTATTACAGCTGGGTGGCTGAGGGGCGGAGGAAAGACAACCCGAACCTCATGGGACTAAGAAAGTAAAAGGCACTTCAAAAAATTGTAACAAATTGTGTTACTAGATAGACTATATATAGATATAGATATATACGGTATGTATACACAGGCATTTTCATATATGAAGGAATGCAAAGACAGAGTATAAACACTTGACTTTAAATATATTTTTTATATATATACATATATATATATATATATATATATATATATATATATACATATATATATATATATACATATATATATATACATATATATATATATATACATATATATTTATATATATATATATATATATATATATACATATATATATATATATACATATATATATATATATATATATATATACATATATATATATATACGCTGTATGTAATAATATATATGTAACATTTGTTGATCATAGCTGGCAATATAGGAGCTTAAAAAAGAAGGGGGTGGATGTGATAAAGCGCATTGTGGTTTTTAGGTTTGTTGAGGTTTTTGTGAGGGCAAAACTCGTGGCAATAAGTTTCAGTCGCTGTGCACAAACTGAAGAGTTGCATAGGCAAGAAAACAAGTGGTTCATAATCACTCAGTTTGGACCATCAAAAGTGGTACTTAAGAAAGAAACAATCAAATACACCAGAAAAAGTAAAGTGAAGACAGTGTGTGCCTATCCAAATAGATAGTACAGATTGCTTTAACTTCCATGAGGCAAAAAACAAATTAGTCCCCCCCCCCCTCAATATCAAAGAAGCGAGAGTCAGTTCAAAGTCAGCAGCTTGCTTGTGCAGGGCATGATGGAATGGCATGTGTGTAAATAGACTGCATATGCAGTGCATGAGTACATGTACGTCCAGGAAGGCCGAGGGCCGGCACAGTTGCCGTGTGCCAACCCCTACAGCTGGGTGTCCTGATACTGGAAGGAGTTGGCGGTGTAGTATCCCGGCACTGCCTCCTCATCCTGCGCCTCCTCTTCGTTGGGGTAGAAGGGACGTCCCTCCTTGGAGGTTTGAGGAGTCTGGGGTTCAGGACGGGAGCTGGAGCTGGAAGGACACGGACAAAACAAGTCGTACTGAGTCATTCACCTCTTCAAGTTTAACCTGTGCTTCTCTAGCCTTGGCAACATTTGCGGAGGGACAATTTGGCAAATTCGGTCCATCACTTTTGTACAGGCCTAAATACCTCAACAACTATTGGAAGAATTGTGAACAGACATTCATGGTTGCAAGATGATGTATCCGACCGATATATATTGACAGCGGTTGCTGTGAAATTTGCTAAATATATCTATGAGCCCTTGAGGATCATTTCTAATGACTTTGGTGAGCCCCCGACTTTTCCATAATGGTGGTATGTCACTCTGTTATTTCTAGTTGTCTGGCTGTTACCTTGTTGTGTTTGAAGGCAGTCTAAGTCTAAAGTGTGTCATTACTAAGTCCTAATGCCTTTACACTTTCAATACAGGATACAAACTTTTTCAAATGTTTTTGAGAAAGGCCTAGAACTCTCTATTGATATTGCTTATCAGCTGAGTTTACCAAGAACCTGCAGTTTAGTCATTATGTGCAGGACCAGATCACCCCGTTCTTACTCTCAACTAGTCAAAAACAGCTGCATGGTCAGTTGCACCCGATTCTGAGGCAACTGTATATAAGAAGTGGATGTAGTCATCGTGACATTGGTTTGTGGACTACCGTTTTGAAACCGCTGCGATTTAGTTGGCGCCATCTTGGATTACGGCCGTCGCCATACGGCTCTGGTAGTGGCAGCGACCTGTCAATCACAGTAAGCCCGTCCTAAAGCATACTCCTCTTTATGGTCTAGTTGACTCTAAATGGACCATCATTTACTAAATGAACATCATGCTGTATTGAAGAATAGTTGAAACTAGAGATTGAAACCATAAACTCATGTTCTACTGAGGTAATAAATCAAGTGAGAAGTAGGCCAAATCCCAATGTCTCCCCTAAACCCTCAAACCCTGAACCCTCAAGGACTTACTGACGTCACCTGGTAAGTGGTTGAGTGTGAGAGGCTGTGAGGGCTTGAGATGGTGTAAATAGGAATGGGAGAGCACTTTGCTGCAACATATCACGTTACCATGAAAACGACAACAAATATGATGTATAATTGTGTGAATTTATTTTATACTTTGTACTCCCTGATTTGAACGTCTTCCAGTATGTTTACTCACAAGATGAGAAGTAATTTCATATAATCTATTTACTCGTTTTTGTCAAAACAGCTTCAATGACAAAATCTAATATTTGATGAATAAATAAATAAATATTCTCTGGTTTCATGTTTATTTTTTGTTCCATCTTTAACCCTTAATGTTTCTGTGTAAATGTAATACTCCAGGCTGAACACACGTGAGCCGTCCTTTTTTTTTACGTCTCCATGCATCCACTGGTTACCCCGTGTTTAACGTCACATTGCAATGATTTGTGGGTAATTCCCTTAGGCTAAGGAAAGGGTTCATTAAGGGCTCAAAATGTCTGCGAGAGAGCCTCAAACACTCGATGATTTGACAACGGGACAGCCCTGAACCCTCACGGACTTCGCGGGAGCGCGCCTCAAAGTCTGTGAGTCCGTAAGGGGGGACATTGGGATTTGGCCGTAGAGTCATTTTCTCATAGACTTCTATACAATCTGACTTCGTTTTTTAAAAGTAGAGAAACCCTGCTGTAGAGAGATTGCAAATTTTAAGACACTTCCACATTTGCATTACATTAGTCATTTAGCAGATGCTTTTACAATTCAGTATCTATCTATACACCATAGGCACAGCTACGGACACGCTACGGACACGCGAATAGTTGAGACTAGTTGAGCCGGGGATCGAACCACCGATCCTCTGATTGCAGGACAGCCCTGCTATCCACTCTGCCACGGTCACACACTCATTTGCTTCACTTAGTAGAACTGGAGGTTGTCGCCTGCTTTCAACTAACTCCAATGTAAATCCATTCTTTGTCATTACTGGATAGTCAGAGCAACTGACGTAGTATAAAGAGCCAGAACGTTTGCTTATAGGAGGAGGTAAGGGGGGATTGGATTAAGAACTACGAACAGTCAGACAAGTTATCTGGATCAGATCTAAACCACTTTATTTGGATGTCACAAATAGTAGCCTCATTGCACAAGAAAACTGCGTGACCACAATTGCAACAAGTACAGTAGGTCAATTTTAAAGCAGGAAGTGGGTCTGTCAACTGTGATGGATGTTGGCAACAGAGAGTTTTGGTATTCATTTTACTGTCTGACTGTTTTGTGTTTCTGGCCCATTTAAGCTTGGTGATTGGACTGATTCTAAGCAATGTGGCTGTATTAATAGATGGTAAGAAAGTGACTTGGTAAGTGCAATTACATAAAAAAATATACAAACTATTAAAATTAAAAGTTGTAATAAACCAGAACGTCACCATACTGAAAAAGATAACCATTTACTCAGACCTGACAAAGCTCTGCAGTACACTGTACGAAAAAAACATTCTTCAGTGCATTACACAATATACTGCACATACAGTGTATTGAATGCATGCCAGTGCCTTAGATCTGCTTCGTATGTAGCATAAACATAAAGCTGGGGTAAGCAGTTTTTTTTGGGGCATCTTTTGACACAAATTCAGGCGGTTTTCAGGCTTCATAAGGTCTATAGCCGTTGACGGGAGACTTTGGCCAATCACAGGATGCTCCAGATGGTGGTGAAAGCCCGATTCAATGGCGGAAAAGTTGCTATTCCAGCATTGGCAACAACTTCCTACTTTGTAAAGCAACCCCCCCCCAAAAAAGGAAGACTGATTTATCTAAAATCAAGTCTGATGCTGCTAATAGTTTATAGCTTCTGCTTATTGCAGCCAAAGGCACAGCAGCGGCTAGCTCACAGCACCTTAAGGCTGCAGCTAGCAGAAGGCTAAACTATTAGCAGCATCTTCTCTCTATCTCTCCAATAGTTTAGCCTTTTGCTTGACTTCACCGCTTGAGAGACCCTCAAATCACAGTTTGTTGTCCCCAAGGGCTTTACAAGAGAGGGGAGAGCTGCCTTTTCCAGAAAAGTGTCTACCCTCTGGTTACCACTTGAAATACAATAAAGGTTTACAGTTATAATGAAAACCCTTTTTTGTTACTATTCATGTGCTGCATTTTGCCATTTAATGTATTTACATTCTGTACTTATCTCCCTTGAAAGTAGTTTTTATTGTTAGCGGTGGAGTCTGCATTCAAATTGCCTTCACTCCAGGCGGCAACCTTCGGTTCTTCTGAGTGAAGCCAATGAGGAGGCGTCTTAGAAAGTGCATTCTCCTTACTGACCAGCAGGGGGCAACCCCTCTGGTTGCAAAAAGCAGTCAGATATTATGGAATGTTGTAAAATGCCCCAGAAAATAATCTATCGACAAAACATGGGCATTTTTGATGGCGGATCAGTTTTGAAATAGTGCAGGTAGTGAAGGAACAGTGAGGAACAGCCACAGTGAGCTGTGAGATGAAGAGCTGCAGGAGACATGACATAGCAACATAATCAACTGCTCTTACTGTATTCTGGCTGTGCGTGCAGTATGAAATCAGATGGAGTTTGATCATTGCGTGATGGAAAAAATGCCAATTACTGACTGATTTCCCTATTATAACAATAAACAGACAAATCAGCTGCTCTTCTGTTGTATTTCTGCCAAAGCTGTAGTAAACAGGTATTTCCATGTCAACCAGGAACGGAAATCTTAAGGATTACAACTGTAAAGACCTTATATCTCTGTTACTTCTAGGGTCCTTAATAATGTCAGCTGAGTGGTGTTAGGTTGCACTATCAGTGACATCTTGTAAACTGGGAGCAAACACACAACTATGCTGAAGTACACACTCACAGCGGAGCTTGGAAACGGTCGTATGGCAGTAGGGAGCCTACCCGATAGGCTGCGGGCGACTGTGATCCAGCTTGGCTGTCTTCAGAGGAACAGCATAGATGTCTGGATGCTTCTGAGCAATTTCCAGCTGGGAACAAAGATTAGTTGATTAAAGAGAAAAAAATAAAAGTAGAAAATAAAAATACTTTATACAAGACATATCGCAGTCTGTAAGGCAGATTATCGTCATGACTTTTACTGAGCTCATTCATGCTCCTCAGAAGATGAACCCTCCTTATTTTCAGCCCTATAGAAGCTTTCTACTTTTACCTCTTTGGGCCAAAATATCCATATTACCAATTAATCAATTGGTAAAAAAAACAGAACATGGTATGTAGTAATAAAAACAAAAATATGTTGTTACAAAGTGTTTCCACTTTCTAACAGATCATGCTAAAATGAGAGACTGTGCAAATAAATAAAAAAAACACTGCAGCATATATCTCTACAAATATAAACTTAACTTTAAAAGTCAGCATCACACAGTTTAAATCACTGTCTTACATTCAGGAGGGATGGGGTCTGGGGCACATATAAGGTGTTGGGGAGTAGTACTGTATATGTGAAAAATGTTCTATAAAGCCTTTAATGTCTCCCAAGGGAGCTTTGTGAAGTCTGATAAATGTCCTCAAGTGAACTCACTTGAGTCAGCGTTTGTTTGGCCTGAGGACTACAATTTTAAGAGTGAAAACAATCTATCAAGGATCTTGTGCATACAAATAAATATGTTGTGACCAGGCTGAACCAGGTCTGAAAAGTGAAGCCAGTGCGGAAGTGCCTTACACCTGCATTCTTTCTAATGGCCATCAGGGGGCGACTCCTCTGGTTGTACAGAAGTCTATGAGAAAATGACTCTACTTCTCTCTTGATTTATTACCTCAGTAAACATTGTAAAAATGAGTTTATGGTCTCAATCTCTAGTTTCAAGTCTTCTTCAATACAGCATGATGTTCATTTAGTAACTTATGGTCCATTTAGAGTCATATAGACCATAAAGCAGGGTATGCTTTACTGCGGGGCCAACTTGTGATTGTCAGTTTGCTACCACAGTGTTTCAACGTTCAGCATATTGTCCTTTCACAGTGTGTTTTCAGTTCATGAAAGTTATTTGTAACATTTTGGTCGCCTAAAAATGTCTTATTCAGCATTCAGTGGTGAGCACTGAATGGCGATGGCCAAAATGCAGAACACGAGGCTTCGAAAACCATAGTCCACCAACCACAGTGGATGCCTCCACTTCTTATATGCTGTCTTTGGTTGTGCTGGATATCTAATATGTCGTATCAATTATATCCTCTTTTGGGGCTTTTTGGGACTCTTTTGATGAAATCTTTAATAATGTGACACCTTAAGGTTTAATCATATAACTGTGCTCAAGACCTAATCCCTCCAGATGTGATGTCCTACATGTATGCCGTTTTTCTCTGGACATCACGGACAACAACACTCTTTACCCATTTAACTGGTCTGTATTTGGCTCTCTATGTTGTGAGCCAATTTCATCAAGCCACTGGTGCAACAAGGTACGAAAGAAAATCGTGACTGGCTGAGAGAATAATGTTTCATCACCATACTAATCTGATATATATATACTTCACCCACTCCCTTAGCATCTAGTATGCCGTACTTTTACAAACTACGATAAAACGTGCTGGTATATGCTCTAAAGAGGTAGAGGCATACTGAGAGGCATCTGCAAAGTGATGAATTTGTAAAATCCTACAGAACTGATCTAACAGCCTGCCTTCAGTTGTGCATAATACACCTCATGATTATACAGAGGAACAATAGGAACACTGAGCTATGCCCACCCTGGCGTTCTGCGCCTCCTGCAGTTCTAGCAACCTCTGGGCTCGGGCGAAGTGGTCCATCTTCTCGAAGGCCTTGATCTTCCCCAGGAAGGACCTCGAGGACGGATCGTCCACCGGGTTGTCCCTCGCCGCCTCCTGCTGCTGCTTACAGGCTGCCAAGGTTGCACCGGGCAGAGCCGCAGGCGAGTGAACCGCAGCTTCCGCCGCGGTCCCGCAACCACCGGGCTTGGGTGCGGCGGGGGGTTGGGGCACTCCCGGGGGCCATAGTTTGCTGCAGGGGCTGAAGTGGTGAGCCGGCGAGAGGGGCGACGGGGCCAAGGAAGCGGCGGAAGAACGGGAGATGAGGGGCGGAGGGTCGTTGTTGCTGCTGGCGGGGCTGCTGCTGGAGGGGGAGTCGTAACTTCGGCTGGAGCTGGGGGGCGGAGGGTGGTGCTGACGATGGTGATGGTGCGGGTTGGGGGAGCCCGGCACGAGGATCGGATCGTCCCTCAGAGACAGTTTGACCTGACCAAGAAGGGGAAGCGTTAGAGCCAGAACAGATGGTGGTACTCAGTCCTTTTATAATAAGCAAAACCATGTAACAGAAACTAAGGAGAAACTCCTTAATGCAGCCACTGTGCTTCACACCGAATCTATAATCTCTGAAACAACTATAACTGCCTCAGCTTTGATGGCTCTCTCTGGGTTTACTGCAGCAGGTAGTCCCTCTGAGGACTAAAATTAGCTTTTTTGAGATTTGTCAGACTAAATTGGGTTGTTTATCCAAACTGTTTTCCTTGATTTTGATGAAAGTCAAGGCTGAAGGGATTATTTAGCCCAGTAATCCCAGTAACACCTCAGGGTCTCCTAGGATGAACCGCAAAACTAAGCATCAAAGAACAGTCGGTCTTCCCTTAACCTGGAAAAAATGTCTGAAACGAACGAATGGATAGAAAAATTAGCTGCTTCTGTTGGTGCTAGTGAGATGGCAAGGCTGGATGGTTAGTGCAGTAAAGCTTAGTTTATACTTTCCATAGTGAAGTTGGAGCGAGGCTTGATCTGAATTGTAGTAACTTGACACGTGCACGATCATGTGACTAGGTATTATAAGAAGGTCAATTAACTTTTGAATGCTTTAGAAACTGGTGCTCTAAGGCTGGTGAAGTCACGATGACTACGTCCACTTCTTATTTACAGTCTATGGGTTTAACTTGTGTAACAGCAGCAAGTTTCCTGATCCGGCGAAGGAAGGGGCAGTCCCCAGGGATCAGAACCCCCCTGGGGTTTGCGCTGAGCAAACTGCCAACTGAAGGTCCCTCCGTACAGAGTACACAGGCCCTGTACCTTCAATGTGATTAAAAAAAAACCTCTTCTTCCTCTCATGTTGGACTGAGGGCAGAGTGGATGCTACAGTGACTCACTATCGCCTCTCGAGGTACAAGTGGTATTACAAGACCGGATGGGCCGAGGCTAACTGGTTAGCATTATCATATCAGTAGATATCTCTGCAACACAATGCATACACGTCTTTGACATAACGTCAACACTGTAACCAATTCACATTCTGTTGATAATGTTCATTCAGTTTTTGAACTAAAATCCTGGTCAGAGCTTACATATTGCACCACTTTCAAGCTAATTTGGGAAATTGGAGCAAAAATGAAATGTGATTTCTGTTACCTTTAAGTTCTTGCAATAGAAAAGGACTAAAATAATGATTTTGGTTTTTGGTTCTTCCTGGACAGATGGAACCACTCACTAAAAATGTAGACAATCAACGAACACTG
This sequence comes from Pholis gunnellus, assembly GCF_910591455.1. Lineage (NCBI taxonomy): Eukaryota > Metazoa > Chordata > Actinopteri > Perciformes > Pholidae > Pholis > Pholis gunnellus. The sequence goes on from NC_136532.1 coordinate 2,110,684, forward strand.
CTGGATCTAGTAGACTATATCAAACAACACTGTGAATTCGATGTTAAAGCTACACTTAAAACATTGGCTATAACAGAGGAAAGCACAAGAAAAAGGGTTGTTTCAAAACTTAAGTTTTCATTCCAACCAAACAGCAGCTCCTCAACAACGTTCACTCTTTACTTTGAAAAGAGATAAATACTTATTGATATCAGCTGCTGGGTGTTGTTGGAATGAAAACCTTGAACACAGCTTAAGGTTGAACACCACTGCTATAGACAAGCCCACCACCATGTACCAATAACTGAGGGGAATTCTGGGTACCCATCTGGTCCAATGAGCTGACGGCGGAGGACTCAGAACCGCAGCGAGAGTGGTTCCTCCACATCAGGCCGTTCCTCAAAGGGAAGGCCAGTTTGCTCCTTTCAGTGGAGGTAAAGAGCTGCCAGGGCGCATGTGGAGGACAGTCAGAGTTGCTGTATGTTGTTATGTTGTTATACTTACTGTTTGCTACTGAGAAATGATACCATCTTTGATTAACAAATAACAAAACACTTTTCTTATGTGAAATGGAAGAGGGGAGGATGTTGGACTCTTACATATTTTGTCAGATAGACACGCCACCAAAACAGTTTGGGCTTGTTATATGCATAGTTGACATACTTAGACTCAATTTGTGAAATGCTGAATAAATCTAGTGATGAAAAAGTGTTTTATGTAGGTGATTTAAACATTGATTGGTTCGTTAAAGAAGAAGCGGTAGCCAGTGTTTACAACCTAACACAAACTATTACACAACCAACAAGAACAAGTACAAATAAGAATGGACTAAGATCATCAAAATGTATTGATCACTTCTTCACAAATACCCCTGAACACTGCTCTAAAGCAGTATCGGTAGCTCTTGGTTTCAGTAATCACAGCTTAAGAGCACTTATAACAAAACTAAGGTCCCTAAAGCAGCCTGGAGGATAACACACAAAAGTTCAAGTACTTCCTGAAAGAATCTTTTACGGAGGATGTGAAAAACACCAAGTGGTCAACAGTGTGTCATGATGAGGCCTTGGATTTGGCACAGAGTATATTTATGAGATTATTTATGCAGATTGCTGATAAACATGCACCTTTGTTGCACTCATGGTGCAACAAAATGAATCAAAGGAAAGTGGCTGAAACATCTGGCTTACGTACTTTCAATTAACTTTTAATACCTAGCCGTATTTTTAGGCCTCTGCTCGAAAATTGCATACCCATACCAAAAAGACTGTAGTTCTGTAACTACAAGATCTATTTTAATAATTTTGATGTTCTAATAACAGAAACACTTGTGAGATTTGATCAGATGTGTAGATATCAGTGTATATGTTCAGGTTTGCCTGGAGAAAAAAAGCACTTTTATTGATATTTTGTTCTTGAAATGAGGCTCTCGCTAGCCTAAAACCTCCCAAATCATAGCAGTAGTCATGTCAGCAGTCTACAAAAAAAATGTGGCGTTGATAAAGTGAAGCAAGCCAAAGTTATAGAGGTTTCAGTACGAAGGGTCATGCGAGGTCAAGCCAAATTCTCATTTCGGAACCAGCTGTTGCAGCTGTTCCATTGTACCTTTATATACTATATAACTATATATTTCACTTGTTTTATCACCAATAGTGTTCAATCTAACCTAATACAGCAGTTTGGCATCATTTTGAGAGCCAGAATCCTCTCTAAGGCTGTAAACCATGGATCCATTCTCGTCTGATCTCTAGTCTTCATGTGTGTGTTGGGAGCTCAGGAAGCCTGTGATTGGTCAATTTTAGAAAATGACACCTCTTTAGACGCGTCAGAGCAATGCGGTAGTGAAAGCCTGCACCCCCGAGCCTAAAATTCCATTTGTCAAAAGTCTGACCCCTTCGCCCCGGGTCCCACAAGTTAGGTTGACCCCCCCATCACCAGGAAACAGAGGAGAGAGACACAGGACATCCGTAGCAGCAGTGTTTTATTACGCCAGTGTTTTCGTGATTCAACATAAAGGTAAGGTCCTGCTTGGAATTTATTTTCCAAGCAGGAAAATAAATTCCTGTTGTACTGGTTTTACGGAGAGAAATTCTGAAGATATCTCTGGATTCTGTGTCGAATTCTCATGCGCTGCGATGTATTGCTCGGCCGTGTAGCCGTTTGCTTCTTTGTTCGTAGCTTTCTCAGGAGTGGTAGTTTGCCGAGTCATGGCGAGAAAACGTGATATTGTGGTACATCTTCTAGTTAGCTTGTATTAGTTGTGTATAATTGTGTTTGGAGTGTGTAAAAAATGACTTACATGGTAGTGTTGCCCAGACGTTGCTGATTAATCTGGTATACAGCACGTGTGTAGCATTCTTTATATTAGTTTCTGAAAAGTGCATTCTACGATACTCTTCGCTAAACTGTCTCGCTGGAGGACCAAATGGTCCTCGGTCGGTAGCAGATGGTTTTAAGAAATCAGGTAACTAAACTGAATAGAAGTAAAAAGAAAGAATATTACCAGTCAAATTAATGATTCAAAGAATAATGGAAAACATTTTGAATGAAATAACGGGTAGGTCGTCACATCAACGATACCCGAACATAATAACCAATGGTATTTTCTTAACCAAACCAGTTGAGATGGCCAATTACTTCAATCATTATTTCATGAGTAAGGTTGATAATCTCAGAAAGAGCTTGACACCCACTTCCCGATGCACACTAATTGAGAATTGTATGATGAAGGATAAAAACTGCCAATTTGATATGCTTATGTATGTGGCGTTAGTTAACTATGTACGTTACATAACAAAAGGAAGTTAAAAAATGAAAATAAATGGCTTGACTTCACACGGGACTGCAACAGCGATCTCCTGGGTGAAAGTCCTGAGTTTGTTTGACCTAACCATCTAGCCTGACCTCCTCTGTGGGTTTGTCAATATGAGCAACATTGCTTTAAAAAAATGATTGCCATCCAACATAGAACTGTCAGTAGGAATGAGGAGAGTAGAAATGTCCGGAGTAGAAATGGAGGAGACTAGCTGATGGAGTTGAACTCTATTTTACCGTTCTCCACAGTGAACATTTCTCTCCTAGGAAAATGGCAGTATGTTAATGACACGTTAAATCCCTCACATGCTATCGTGACATAATTTGCCTTCATCTGGCTTACATCAGGTGACATACTGTATAGGGTGCCACGTGAGAAAGGATAGGATGATTTGTCATGGCCTTATAGGGAAACTACGCCCATTTTCAATATTGAATACACGATATTCCTATATGGTCTTTAACACATACCAAACATATTGGTAAAAATGAACAATTCTCCATTCCAAAAACTAGTGTGCTAAATTTGTGACGTTATCAAGTATAAAGTGTGGAACTGCTCCGTAGACAATAAAATGGGAAAGATGTTCTAGATGACACTGAGAACACACAGGGGAATGTACATTTTCTGTTTCAAAACTGACCACGCTACAATAGAATAAAGCTCATTTGGATATAAAAAAAGAAAACAAAATCAGTCTCCCACTCATTGCCTATGTAGCAGCTCCACACGTTACACTTGATGACATCCCACGCTTGAGACTGATTTCTTTGGTTTCTGGCTTTGAGGGTCGGTCACGTTCATTCAAATTGATTGAACTTCATAATAATAAAATTGTTGTGTTTATTTGCAGTTGGAAACTATTACCTGTGTGACTTGGTATTTCCTTTACTCAGTGATTTTTGTTCATTCACTTTGTTTTGTTAAAAAAATGGCAGCAAACTCGAACAAAGATCCGGCATAGAGCAATGCCCTTTTCAACACTTTGTGGAATTATCCTGGATGACTAGGTCTTCATCTCAATGTTACTTTCATTATTGACTCATCTGTTGATTACTCTCTTTAATCCATTTATTGTTCATTGCATAAATGCCCATCTTCTCAGGCCCAAGTGTATTGTTTAGTCTGACCAACAGTCCAAAACCCAAACCTATTCACATGAATTAACAAAGTAAAAAACATTGGAGTTTAGATAGCTAAAGGACACAGACCCAGTGTTTCCAGAGGTAGGTGGATTATTACTGTACAGATATACTGTATGGGTCCCTCACCTTACTGTCTGCCAAGAAGACAGGTGGAGGGCTGGACCTGTTGACTTCACGGTTGCTGATTTTCCTCATGCGACTCCTGATGTCTGGACTGTACCTGCGCAAGATCTACACACACACACACACACACACACACACACACACACACACACACACACACACACACACACACACACACACACACACACACACACACACACACACACACACACACACACACACACACACACACACACACACGTAATAGGGTTAGGTGTGCTTTGTATACTGTACCTTGATATATTTTCACCTTCTTTGTCTTGACTGAATTTAAGTTTTAACTTTTGAAAACCTTTAAAAAAATATTTTTCCCACTTAGTTGAAAGATTATTCTGGCGAGACCTTTTTTCACCCGTTCTTTAGTCACAAACAAGAGAGAAAATTATTTAGATCAGACTTTGAAAATGAATCATCATTTTCAATCATTTTCTCACTCGCCTCTCAGGGATTCCGCAGTTTATTACTTCTGGTGCATTATTATGTATTACTGAAGTAAATGCAATACATTGTGGAAACAGACTTTAAAGATTGTGTCACCTCAATTTATGGTAAAGTATACAACAGCTGTACAGGAGCTACTGATGGCTGGATTGTCCAGTCACTTGCAGGCATGAAGCTGTAATCTGCTGTCTGCACTACAGATGGCAGCACCGCACTGAGCGTGAAGCTGTGTGTTAAACAAAGCCGGCATTTACAACAAATACATACCATAATATAGCACTTAGCAATTTTTTTTTCATTACTTATTTTTCAATCCTATTTATATATATTGTTATATTGTATCTTCATGCCTTTTATGTCTTATGTAGCTGTTGAAAGGTGCTTCACTAAAAGACGTTTGCCGTACTTGACATAATATTAATGATCCCTTCTGCTCCACCACCTTTCAGAGGGAAATATTGTCCTCCGTTACATTTATCCGACAGACATTGTGACTTACTTTGGTACTTTCATATTTTGCACACACAACAAAAGTCACTTTTTGTGTTCGTAGTGCAACATCACGAATGTCTTCTAGGAAAAACTGTCCGAACGATTGCAGCTTTAATTCCATTTGTGTGAGTCATTGCGCGTCAGCCGCCTCTATGACGCCAGTGTTTGTGCCATTTATAACATCTATAAACACCTCTGCTTTTAGACGGGGTTAGATGACACCAGTTGGTTTAAAACAGGGCTGGGCGGTATGGCCTAAAATCTATACCGCGGTATAATTTTAAAGCACAGACAGTAGCGGTGTATATCAAGGTAGAGCAACGGCATGGCATTAATGTATAATTTTAAAGCACAGACAGTAGCGGTGTATGTCAAGGTAGAACAACGGCATGGCATTAATGTCAACATTCCCAAAGTCAATGTAGACCGTCAATAATTCAGAATTTTACGTCATTATTGTCATCTGTAGTTATTTGCAGAAAAATATAAAGATTTTTATTTAAAACTTCCTTAGATTAAAAAAACTAATCTTGGCATTAGTACTTTCAATGATGTATTCTAAACTGCTTAGAGCGAGTGTTAGGAAGTTAAACAGATCATAATTCTCTTTCTAAAATCAATTTCATGTTGCTGTGAAAACGACTTGATTCATTAAAGTCACACCAAAAAACTACATCATACAAGATTATATTGGAACACATCACGATAATAATTTACCTTGGCCCAATACACATTATTACTGAGTATAGCTTGAACGCACCATGCAAGTCAACGCAACCTCTGTCAACGTTAGCTGTTTCGCCCCATGAATGACAACAAGTGTCTGTTCCAAACGTTTTACGGTTGTTCCTCCGAAGGTTATTTTGGACTTGCAGTTGTGACATATTGTGAACTTTCTGTCTTCGACCCACGTGGTGTGGGTGAGGCTGTGACGTTACCGTCTGTGACTGACAGGTCACATTTACACACTTTCATAAAATGTTTTGAATGCCAAAATTCATACCGGTGTACTTTCTATACATTTTATAACTTCTGCCCCTACTTAAAACCTATGCTAAGTGAAGTACAATTACCTCAATATTTTACTGATTATACTTACTGTCCACTACTGCCCAGAGGTCAGCAAAAACATATTAATGAACTGCTTTCAGTAGCATGGAAGTCACTCCCTGAATAAATAAAAGCTTGTATGTGTGCGTGTGTGTGTGTGTGTGTGTGTGTGTGTGTGTGTGTGTGTGTGTGTGTGTGTGTGTGTGTGTGTGTGTGTGTGTATGTGTGTGTGTGTGTGTGTGAGCCTGACTCTGACCTCCTCGGCCGTGACGGGCTCCGATGAGCGGCTGATGGCGGAGATGTGCACCATCTCCGTGTCGGGCTCGTTGTCGGTGTAGGCGCCGCCCTCGTCTGCGGTGTCGTCGAGGTCGGAGGTCAGCCGGCTGTCCATGCTCAGGTAGTCGGCGGACAGGAAGGACAGGCGCTCCACGTCCTGGCAGTCCAGATCACTCTCTACTCCCTCCGGCTAGAAGAGACACATGATGGATCTTGGGTGTACAGGAAGGAAGGATGGACAGACGGATAGCACAAGAACAAGAGAGAAGAAAGAAAGACAAACAGAGCCGAGCTGTAGAGCACTACTGCCAGGAAGTAGGAAGACACACAGTGAGCATGCTCAGAGCGCACGCACGGGTGGCTGCTATGAAGGCTACGGGAGGATAGAAGGGCAGTCAGTCCACTACAGACTATAATATAGGAATACAGGAATAAGGACTAAAACTAATGCAGTCTAATAAAGCAGTCCTTCCCTCATTAATACAAAAGGGGTGGACCAAGTAACAGAAACACACAAAGGTCAAAGCAGAGTGTAAACCAGTGACCCCTCGGGTTTAACCCCTCATGCGACTGATTTAAAATGATTTTTACAGCCTGGGTAGTTTTGGCCTTCGTTCCTATCAAAGTGTGAGAACATTTCAGTCACCAGTGTCTTTGCTGAGAGCTGGAGTCGAAGTGGCTCTGCTGGACTTTACACTTTGAGGTTTACAATCTACCTAAACATGCCAAAATTGGAAGTAACAGTTAAACAATATATTTGGATGCCAAAGTGTAAAAGTTGAGCACCATAAGTCGAGTGCCATCTAGTCCCATTATATTGGAGAGAACAGCAGACATCTCGACAGCTGATATACCACAAAATAGGCAGCTCACATCAAAAAGATGTAGTTGATAAATAGCATTACAGGTGGATAAATATGTATTTTTGGATATTGGGGTGAACTATCCCTTTAAAGCACTTCTGCACTGGCTTCACCGTTCATTAAGTGGCCTGCTGGTTAAAACATGTATAGTTGATATAGTTTTGAGAAACGCGGCCCCCATTTTTCTTCAGTTCATCAAGACTTTTCTCTGTTTTTGGGGTTCCTTCGTTCACCGTGTGAGAAAAACAATTCAAGACGGAACGGGTCGAGTAATTCGTTGATGTACAAAAGGTCATTTTGTGGGCGTAGTACTGTGCTCCTTTAACAGACATTGCCGGTTAACTTTTTTTTTTTTACCTTTTCAAATCAGTCCTCGCAATAATTCAGTAAAACTTGGGATTTTGTTTTGAGATCTCACTCTTCATGTTGTAAAAGCAGTGTCACCGTGTCCCCCAGGCTTTTTAAAGCTAAAAGGAACGGTGGCCAAAACCTACAAAAAACAAACGCCTTTACACTTGAAGCTGGCACTTTCAAGGCCTAATCTTTTGATTTGTTTTCGGGTTTATTGATGTTGTTTTTGCAGCTCAGAAAAGTTTTAAGGGGTGAATTAAAGAGTTATTTTGTATTAAAGTTACCAACTGCAGCTTTAGCCTCCATGTGTGGAATTCAAAAAAATAATTTGCATCTCCATCAGGGCAGACAGTAATAGGCCGAAGGTAACACCCAGATTGCGACAATTTTCTCTTGAGAAATAAAAACGTGACTACATCAGGATCATTTAAAAATTAAAAGATGCTTTGATTACATTGAAAATGTTTCACATGGGGGATTCAATTCCCTGGTTATCCCTGACTGAAGTGCACGACGGAAGGCTGTGAAATCAACATTTGTGTATGTGTGTGTGTGTGTGTGTGTGGGTGTGGGTGTGGGTATTTACCTTGCCGTCAGAAACCCACACGGCCTGCATCTGCTGCTCTCTGATGGAGTCTTTGACACCGCCGTACCAGGCGTCGTTGGCCGAGTTCAGATCAACGGTGGCTGGATGAGAAAACCATCAAACCTCAGGATACACACTCAAATGAACAGCAAATATTTATATTTGTGTGTATCACACCCGGACTGAATGTCTGTACATGTACGTGGACCGTACCAGTGAATAGGTGCGAGCAGGTCTTCCTCAGTTTGACGGCCTGTTCGTAGAGCTTGCGGGCGCTGCGGTTGGAGTTGGGGACGATCCTCTGTCTCATGGCCTTGATGCCGTGCTTGCTGTCTGGGTTGAAGAAGATGACGATGGGGTACCACTGGGTGTAGTTCAGGGTGTCCACCGCCTTGGGCGTCACGTCCAGCAGGGCGTGCTTGTCCTGAGTGGCGTGGGGAACGGAGACACAAGGTAATGGTGAAACAAATCTGCTGACGTGTTTTTGGTGTGAAGGCTATATTACAAAAGGGAGTTTTCTTTTTTTAAGACCACATGATGCAATCATCAGTCAGGTAAACAGTTGACCGTCCTCATGCAAATGAATAGTTGAATTTATAAGCCCAAAAATATTCCTGCATAACATAGTCAAGTCAACTCTTCTCTACATGTACTCCTGTTACCTAACCCAGCAGTAGTCATGTTTCCGTTCAATTGTCAAGCGAATTTTGAGTAAACTTTCGAAATGTCGTCAGAAATTGGAGGTATAAGCTACGCTTTACGTGGGCAGTGCAAGTTCAGACCCAATGGTCCGAAATATACCAAGTCCAATGGGGTATATTATATTGACAGCCCATTGTCATAAAAACAACCGGCAAATTGTTCCAAAGGCCCATTGTTCAGAAAAAAACACACTGTCCCTACAACAAACAGAAGCACATGGCTTATTATTATGTAGAATGATGTCAATGGGCCTTCCCCATGTTTTTCTTCTTGAACTAAACCCATCTGCGAGAGAAAAATGAAGAGAGGTCCTCATGAATTGTATTCAATTGGGCAAGTTTTAAATGTTCTTTCATGCCAGCTAGTGTTGGCCACGTTTCATGCTGTCGGAGAGGAGAACACAAACCAATGTAACGATTCAAATGCACGAGCAAGGGCAGCTGACAGCTGATCAGTCATACAAGTTAAACGCTGGCTGCTTCAGAACTTTTTAGCGGGCGTAAAAAAAGTTGTTTGCACAATTTAGGGACTTTTATCGAATTTCGGCACAGATTTTCTACTGCAATACGTCAAAATGCGCATACAATTACGTAAATGGGAAAACCCAGCTAGTATGTCGTACTGTGTGTTGAATATGTTGTTTCTGTTTTTGGTAGCCCTTTAACAAACACCATTTTTCATTAATCCAAGTCCACTGAAGGTTAAACTTTTCCAGCCATAAGCAAGTCCAAGGGGGAAGTGAAGTCAAGGCTGCAGGTGACAAATTGGAATAAACTGCCGTAGAATGTTAGAATGATGCAAGTACCCGTACTGCTGCGATGGTAATAAATGAAATGTTTAACAAGAGATGCTGCCTTCAGATCAGGGGAAGAGCCAGCATGACTGTGCAATAGCAGACATCTTTAATCTCACTGAAGCAGGCTGCTGTTCCCACAAGCCTCCAGGCAGCCACCATCATCACAGTTCCCAAGAAGTCAACTGTATCCTGCTAAACTGACCTATGTTGTCATGAAGTGCTTCGAGCGGTTAGTACCACCTCAAAGCCAGCCTCCCCACCTTACTACACCCAAATATTGCCATATCTTTCTCCCTCCATACTTCCCTGTCCCCCCGCAGAAGAAAACTCATGCCAGGATGCTGTTCATCGACTTCAGCTCGGCCTTTAATACTATCATTTCACAGCAGATGATCCCTGTTCGTTTAATAGTTATATTGCAGCCACTTGCACCTTATTTTAACATTCTCAGGTCTCTTTTACTGCCTTTATATCAATTGATGTAAGATTCACTTGAAATGGTTTGACCTGGTCCTGTGAGGAACGTTTTCCTATGTATATGGTTGGAATCACAATGACCAAAACTTGAACTTCATCATGAGGGTGTCAAAGTCTGATGTCAACATCTGTAGTAGATACTCTTTTATCTTAGACTATGTAGGTAAAAATACATTTTGCTTTTTTTTATTATATATAAATAAAAGACCTGAATGAGAAAAATGATTTACACCAGCTAGGACAGCAGCAGCTAGCCTGGAGGTTCTACTGCCAAATAGAGCTGTATCCCTGATCCTTCATAGTAAATTATTCAATGTGCTTCCTTTAACCGCATCAATATCTTTTACAAACCAAGTGCTTGGAGCACAAGTAGTCTGGCTTCAAGTATATTGTGCATGCGCCAGGACATATCTAATCAAAGACACTGCAGGATTGGTTCATGCTTAGATTAGCTTGTGTTCCTAAAGGGAACTTCCTTCACTTCCTTTTTATAATGCTTTGTCACAACTGCTGCTGCTGGGATGTTGGATTAGTATACTCTCGCTCTTTCTTACTCCCAGTAATAAATGTTCCAAATGGGAAAGGGGAGGTCTCTTGCAAAAAAGATCTTGAGACTTATAATAGAAAATACAATAAATGTGCTTAACTATTTTAAATCTACAATTTTAGGGATACAGATTGATAAAATGTAATAGTTCTTTCTCCCAAAATGAATATATTGGACATGACATAGATTGAAATGTGTGTGTGTGTGTGTGTGAGAGAGAGTGGGCACCTGCTCGATGATTTGTCGGATGGTGTTCAAGCGAACCACTCCCGAGGACTTCTCAGATCCAGCGTCTTTCGGCTCAGTTTCTAACGTAAGAACACAGAAACAGTGGAGAGGTTCTTAAGAAGCAGCAGTGGGACATCTATTCACTAGGTAAGGGAGACTTTCACACACAAACACATGAACAGAAAGAGACTCACTGGCAACAACAAACAGGTCGGGTATCTCGGAGGCCAGTTTCTCATTGGCAGCGTCGGCGATGGGGCCGAACAGCACTACGGGACGCCGGAAACCAGCTGCAACGACATGCTGTTAATAACAACGCTGCTCACAGTTTAAAAACGTTACCTCAATTACACACTGATGGCCAGTTGTGGAGACCCGTGGACACCCAAACACAAACACATACACCTGCTGATACAGTTTCAAGTCTGTTTCACTGAAAGTCAAGTGGTCTTCGATGTATCTTGCTGATTTTTTAACATAAACAAGATATGTAGTGAGCAGGACAATTTACAGTGTTAAATTACACAGTTCTCTCTGGTGGACAAACTATATAGTGGAGACATGGATACATGTTAAATTATGAAATGTCTAAATGACACACTTTGAAATTGTATTGTACATGTATTGTTACTTACAGACCAACATAGAATATATCTATGAACGGCTAAATTCAGATAATAATATTAGCCATGCAGATATGTGTTTTAATTTGTTTTTTAATTACGGAGAATAGATGTAAGGCACGTTAAAGATGAATAAATCCCTGAAGCAGGGAGAGACAATTGAGATTCAACATTCATTTTTTTGGGAGGGGAAAAGGAGAGAAACCTGGCAGAGATCTGAACTCCATTGAGTGGACACTTCTGGTTTCCCAGTATTTACACAAACTGAGATAAAGACAATCACCCACCTTCTCGGAGCACCACTCGCTCGTACGCTGGGAAACGCGTGGCCAGTGTCTGACTGCTCAGGTTTTCTCTGCTCTTCCTCAGGTCCTTCCTCTTCAAAGAACGTTGGCCTCGTAACCGCCAGAAGTCCGCTCGATCGCCCGCAGCAGCTTTATGAGAGCTCTGGACACTGGCCATCTGCTCCGCTCTGACGGGGAGGACAAATGCAACTGTCACTAATCTATTGATTGTTCACGGCTCAACCTTGGTCCGTACAGATCACGGATCGATCTGTTACACCACTAACTAAGACCATAAACTCATGTGTACAATGTTTACTGAGCTAATAAATCAAGAGAGAAGTAGAGTCATTTTCTCATAGACTTCTATACAATCAGACTTCTTTTTGCATCCAGAGGAGTCGCCCCCTGATGGTCAGTTGAGAGAATGCAAGTTTAGAGTACTTCCACATTGACTTCCTTGGCGATGTGTTCCCTACCTCTTGCCCAATGTAAGATAGGATCGGCTAGGAGGTCTTTGATTGTGGGGAACTTTGTGTCATGTCTTTTAGATAAATGCTATGGACATAAACTCTACTTACTAAGCTATTAACTGAACACATTCTGGGCATTTTATAGTACACACTGATTTCTCACAGAGTGAATGTGTGGTGTAATTAAAACAGAAAAGACTCATACCGAAGCATACCACTGGGACATGGGTCGACTCATGCCAGTGATTTACTCAGCCTCTAGGCTCCGGACCTGTAATCACAGCAACCCTCCCGGGACAGTTAGAGAAATGGTACTGCAGTGCAGCAGTACTGTGCACCATTCTTCCCAATGTTGTGCCATTGATAGAAAGCGTGTTAATGAGAGAGATTCAGAGGACACTGTTCACAGTTTAATCTACTCTTTGTGGATTTGTGTTATACATGCATACATGTAGTATCTTCATATGATTGAGGTTCTTTATGTAAGGACCTGAGCACTGTGATGGCAACTTTCGTTTCTATTTGGTTTGCTACTATTTAAAAGGTGCGATGTGTAAGATCTGGTCAGGATTTTAGTAAAAAACATTATCAACAGAATGTGAAGAGGTTGCAGTATTGACGTTATGTCACAGACATCTGTGTATTGCAGAAATATCTGCTGATAAGATCATGCTAACCAGCTATCCTCGGTCCGTCCTGTCTTGTAATACCACTTGTACCCGGAGAGGCGATAGTGAGTCACTGTAGTGTCCGAAAGACGAAGAAGTATAACTGCCCCGAGGGCTTGTCAATCACGTTGAAGATACAGGGTCACTGTACATTTTGATAGTTTGTTTTATTAAATCCTAAGGGGCAGAAACGAGAAAAGACTTGTACATTCCCAGTTAGCAGTTAGCTGTCAGCTTGATTTCAGCCAGCGTAAACCACAGCGCCGGGAGCCTGATCCCAGACCGCCACGACTCCACGCTAGAGCAGCAAACTTTCTGTTGCTGCCATTACAAAAGGTTAGACCCAGAGCTCCACTAGCCCACCGGGACTCCTGGCGTTGTGGTTTACTTGCTGAAGGCAGGTTTCTACAGCTCTGCTAACTGAAGGATCCTTCTCTGTAGCGACCCACTCTATTCCAGGTAAAATAGTGTCTAGCAGCGAGAAGGAAGAAACACAAATACGAGGTGTTTCCTGCCACTTTGGATTTAGTCCAACAAACTATCACAGAGTACGTGGACCGAACAGACTGGTTAGTGTCACAGTAAACACACTAAGGTAAACTATAGGTGGACACCACACGTGAAGATTATAAGATAATAGTGTTATTTTGACCTTCTCACAGAGTTTCAGCCGTTTGATACCGTCGGCCCGGGGGGCTTTAAAACCCACCATGACCTCATGCTGGGCTGATGATGATGGTGGCCGGCTGTGGCTCAGTGAAAGAGCAGGTCGTCTACCAATCGGAAGATGAGTTCGATGTCCGGCCCCTCCAGATGACGTGACAAGCATTCTTTGAAGCATAGTGAGGCCTTTTCTGCCCTCTGAAGGACACACTTTCAGAGTTTTTGTAGGACCGACTGAAGGCCTACCTGCTCTTGTTTGGGATGATGCCCTTCTCCAGCAGCTGCTTGTCTTTGCCAACACGGATCGCCAGCCAGTTGCCGAGCTTGCCGTCGTAAAGGGTGTCCACCACCTTGAAGATGTCTCCCCGGCTGAAGGCCAGGCTCTGAGGAGTCTCTTTCTCATACTCAAAGTGGGCCCGGATGAAGAAGGAGTCTCCGCGCCCGGACACCAAGATGTCATTGTAGACTAGACAAACCAAAAAAGAGAAGGGGGTGTTAAAAGGAACGAGAGAAAGCTGGATGTAAGAGCAGAGGAGAGCAGGGCAGCAATAGAGGAGTAAAATGTTAGAATGAGGCTCAGACAAAGTGAGGACCACTAGACTCTAAAGCAACTTCTCAAACGTCCTCCGAGTTCAAGTGAGGTCTGTCGGAACACCACCTGTACTTTTTGTGCCAATTGAATTACTTCAGGTAATAAATAAACCTTTTACTATCCACAACCCTTTTTAGGGTGACCTGCCTAAACTAAATAAACTGAGTATATTAGACCCTTGAGATGAATTTGGATATATATTTATGTAATATAAATTACACTGTTGTACTGCCAGAATGCTTTGAAGGTAGAGAGACGGCTCTTTGAGGGGGCTCTCAATTGAATCTGAGGATTCTGCTGAAAGAGTGAATCTCCCTCAATGAATATTAAAACCGGAGTCAAATCAACAAAATAAAAAAGCACATAGGGAGGAGGTTGGGGTGGTAGAGCAGCACAGCAGTGTGTTGTGATCATCAGAAGCTTCTTTACCGCTGGTAGTGCATCCCACCACGCAGCAGCTTTAAAGACATCCCCTAATGATGCGATATAAGACGGAAAACAAAAATTGAAACTATTTCACTAAATCGCCATCACTTGACTATGAATCTGCAAAATAATGTTATTCCAATAATTCCATGACAGGCTTTGTGCATTTATCCTCATTCTGACATCAACACTACCAATTGCTCCCCAGATTAGAAGCTGCGCCGGCTTCCGGCTGCGTTGCCGAGCTGATCAGCCACTCTAGACGCTTGCGCATCCACTAGACGCGTAGAAGCGTTCCTCTTCGCTCTGCTTTGCTAAAACAATTAGTACCTAGTCTATTTGTGACGTTGAACGGAGTGTCTCCTTTAGTTGTTCAGGGGATGCACCCAAAACTCCTGTCTGTAGGCTACAGCACAACAAAGTAGGAAATAACTACAATTAAAATAGAATTTCACTGATAAGTTAACCCTGAAGTTGCATTCATTATTTCTGCGTACTTAAAATAAATATTTTAATTTGATGGCATTAGGCTTTTGCCCCCTCAAAAAATGTACAACAGCGAAGGCCTTGTCTCTAAAACAATAAAATTCAAGAGCATAGGCTTCGTGACATAGACCATGTATCTTTGATATGGACTTTTATTTGTGATAATAATAAAGATGCTTAGTGAACATCTAAATCTTATTTTTTGTATACTTCACAAATGAATGGAAGTGAAAGCCTTGGGCTCAAAAGAGCTAGCACGTGGACCTTTGAGCTTGGACTACTTTGTTACACGCTGTGTTCTCCAAAAGGTCAAGGATGAACCTCCCTGCACCAATTTCCAGTCTCATTTGCACAATCAAAACGAAATGCACACACTTGTCTGACTGTTTCATGGAAATAAACTCCACGGCCTGCTCCAGGCTCCAGCGCGGCTCCCTGATTTGATGTGCGTGGTCCGACAAAGCGCTGACCCAAAAGGACCAACAGAGGCAACAGTCATACTGACGACGATCCACTGCTGCCAAGGCTGGCTGGCTGCACACACACTGTAGACTCAATGCAGCATATATTCAGTCTACTTTTATCTCACACTGATAACATACATAAAACAAAGGGTTCCCCTAGCACAGTATTTCTCAAACTGTGGGGCGCGCACCTCTAGTGGGGCGCAGTGGTATTACAGGTGGGGCGCAGGGGGAAATGCAGAATATTTTTACTTCAAGAACTTTATTGAGAACTTCACATATTACAAAAGTACACGGACATAAAACTAAGTCATTCATAAATACATGGTGAAATGCCTGTACTGTCGTGTAAATGTTTACGTTACGCCGTTACGCTTGCGCATGCGCGATGGCCAAGATTCTTGGCGACTCACATGTGTAGCTTAGTGTGCTTCCCTTCTCCACATCCTATCTCTGTGAGATCGGCTTTTCTGCTGTTGCCCCTTCAAAACAAAATACAGATCTAAGCTCAACATTGAGCATGAATTGAGAGTGGCCGTATCAAGTCTGCAACCCCGTTTTAAAAAGATTTGTAGTGGAAAGCAGCTCATTGCAGCCACTACTACTGATACAACGTGATGGCTCACATATATCTGCACTCGTTTTGTTTTGTTTTGTTTTGTATAGGTTGCACTTTATTGTTATTATCTTGAAAAGATATTCAGTGCAAAACAGGTTAATTGCAGCCACAATAAGCTATTTTTTGCCAAATATTAGTTCTTTTTTGCACAGATAGAACTTCAATTGCATTGTTCTAACAAAGGGATTGCACATTTTATTTGTTTTTGTCAGATGGAGCAATCTGGTTTACTTGAAAGTGATTGCAATTTTCTTTATTCTATTATTTGAAAAAGCACAGACGGAGGAGTCACAAAATGTTATTTCAATAAAAGTTCAACATGGACCATTTTGTTGGGGCGGTGGGGCGTGAACATTTTTCTTTCTCGAAAGTGGGCGTGACAGAAAAAAACCCACTGCCCTAGCATAACCTCCTTCTAGTTTAAGTACACCTCCCAGTTTTAAACACTTTATGCAGCCTTTTCCCTGGGTTTTCTGTTATGGCCTTGTGGATAAGCCTGTGTGTGTGTGTGTGTGTGTGTGTGTGTGTGTGTGTGTGTGTGTGTGTGTGTGTGTGTGTGTGTGTGTGTGGGTGCTAACACAATTACACCACACCAAATTCTGTTCTGAAATTTAACAATTTAAAGTTTCTTTTAATATTTATCAGTTAATTCTTTCAAACATTTATCACTTTTCGAAATTGAACCACTCTTCACGTCAGCATAAATGAAAGCTGGTTTTTCCGTTACAGATTTCATTAAAGCATTATGACTGGTGTGTTAAAAATACAGATGTTCACTCTTACCTGTGGTGCTATTCATCATTCTAGATTAAATGGCACTACGGGTAATTTGAATTCATTTTTGATTTTGATGCATTGCAAAGCCAAATTGCCTCCTAAGCCATTATGACCGGTTGCTGACAAGCAATGTGCCATTAAAGAGGCCATTTATTTTTAAAGTAGTCAGGCGCAGTGAAACGCACTGGGGCCACATATTACATGACTTCCAGCAAACTTCACAGAGAACAATGAGGACAAAACAGCATCACTGATCTGTTTGATCTGAATATTCTCTGATTTAGCTCATCTAACAGCACAAAAACACAGAATCCTCAGCATGTCGTTCTCTACCGTAAGTTTGTAACCGGTACTGACAACGTTATACTCACTTCACTTGTTCATCTGACTTGAGCAGTTTAGATAACATACACTCGACTGTCCTGCTGTTATTACAGACATGTAAACTAACTAACGACACTTATTCACAGGATGAATATTGGGGAAACACTGGAGTGGATATTTGTTAATGTTGGCATTAAAAATATATATTCTTTTGGCCTGGGTGGGGGTTCCCATTGTACAGTTTTAGGGGAAACACTTGTTGCTGTGGTATTCTGAACATTTTAACAATTGTCTAAAAAGCATTTTGGCAAACAGTCTTAATTCAAACTTAATTTTTTACACAGAAAAACTGCTGAACCTATTTCTTGTAATTCCATCACCAAGTCCTTTGAAACTACTCAGTTTCAAACTAAAGATGTACAAAATCTTATTGCGCAATTAAAAAGAGTTAAAAAAGGAATCATTTGACATTTTTGCCGAGAGTTAGATAAAACTATTGATGCCACTACCATTAGTGTACAGTAAACATGAAGCTACAGGCAAGCAGCCAGTTAGCTTGGCTCAAAGCTCTTTGCCACCACCAAAACCAAAGTGTAAAAAGGACATATTGTGGTTTTCCGGGAGGTTATGTGCTAGACTATTTCTTAGCCAGGAGCAGTAACTTCCTGGACTCGTATCATCCCTGTAAAGTTGCCAGACTCCATAGAGACTCCAGGAAGTGAGCAAGAAAAAAATCCAAAAGCTTCATATATATTTGCAGCAAGCTTTTCTTGTCAGTTGTCAGTTCGGTGTAAATATTCATAAGAACTTGTGTTTTTTTACCCAAGGTTCTGTCCTGGGTCCTGTTTTATTTACAGCGTTTATCCTTTCCTTTTTGGCAGATATCTAGTACTTTTAAAGGTACATCTTATCACAGCTATGCAGATGATATTCAATTGTACATCCAACATATTAAACCTTATCGCTTATCCGGGGTCGGGTCGCGGTGGCAGCAGGCCAAGCAGGCTGACCCAGACTTCCCTCTCGCCCACAACATTTTCCAGCTCATACTGGGGGATCCCGAGGTGTTCCCAGGCCAGCTGGGAGATATAATCCCTCCAGCGTGTTCTGGGTCTTCCCCGGGGTCTCCTCCCAGTTGGACGTGCCCGGAAAACCTCCAGTGGGAGGCGTCCAGGAGGCATCCTAATTAGATACCCGAACCACCTCAGCTGACTCCTTTCGATGCGAAGGAGTAGCGGCTCGACTCCAAGTTCCCTCCTGATGTCCGAACTCCTTACCCTATCTCTAAGGCTGAGCCCGGCCACCCTACGGAGGAAACTCATTTCGGCCGCTTGTACCCGCGACCTTGTCCTTTCGGTCACGACCCAGAGTTCGTGACCATAGGTGAGGGTAGGAACGTAGACCGACCAGTAAATTGAGAGCTTTGCCTTCCGGCTCAGCTCTCTCTTCACCAAGATGGTCCGGTGCAGCGCCTGCTTTACTGCTGCAGCCGCACCGTTCCGCCTGTCGATCTCCCGCTCCATCTTACCCTCACTCGTGAACAAGACCCCGAGATACTTAAACTCCTTCGCTTGAGGTAGGCACTCCGTCCCCACCTGGAGGGAGCAATCCACCGGTATCCGGCAGAGCACCATGGCCTCGGATTTGGAGGTGCTAACTCTCATCCCCGCCGCTTCACACTCGGCTGCAAACTGCCCCAGTGAATGCTGGAGGTCACGATCCGAGGAGGCCAACAGGACCACATCATCTGCAAACAGCAGAGAGGTGATCCCGAGACCCCCGAACCTGACGTTCTCCACCCCCCGGCTGCGCCTAGAAATCCTGTCCCCACCGGGAACATGTCTGACTTATTGCCGAGAATGTGGACACAGCTCCTACTGCAGTCGTACAGAGACCGGATCGCCCGTTGTAACGGGTCCGGCACCCCATACTCCCGCAGCACCCCCCACAAGAACCCCCGAGGGACCCGGTCGAAAGCCTTCTCCAAGTCCACAAAACACATGTAGGCTGGTTGGGCAAACTCCCAGAGCCCCTCCAGTAGTCTTGCGAGGGTGAAGAGCTGGTCCACTGTTCCACGGCCGGGACGGAATCCGCACTGCTCCTCTTGAATCCGAGGTTCGACAAACGGTCGGAGCCTCCTTTCCAGCTTTTGCCCCGGGAGGCTGAGTAGTGTGATACCCCGATAATTCGAGCACACTCTCCGGTCCCCCTTTTTGAAAATGGGAACCACCACCCCCGGTCTGCCAGTCCATGGGCACTGATCCCGACCCCCATCCCGACCCCCATCCCGACCCCCCACTGAAGAGGCGTGTCAGCCAAGACAGCCCAACAGTGTCCAGCGCCTTCAGCATCTCAGGGCGGATCTCATCCACCCCCGGCGCCTTGCCACCAAGGAGCTTTTTGACTAC
Organism: Pholis gunnellus; assembly: GCF_910591455.1. Lineage (NCBI taxonomy): Eukaryota > Metazoa > Chordata > Actinopteri > Perciformes > Pholidae > Pholis > Pholis gunnellus. The sequence continues at coordinate 2,130,398 of NC_136532.1, forward strand.
CTTGGCGACCTCTGCCAGGGATATGGGTGAGCCCCCCAGGTCTTCAGGCGCTGCCTCCTCTGCAGAGGACATGTTGGTCGGGTTTAGGAGTTCCTCAAAGTGCTCTTTCCATCGCCCGACGATGTCCCCCGTCCGGGTCAACAACCCCCCCCCCCCCCCCGCTGAGAACAGCCTGGGGTAGGCCCTGCTTTCCCTTCCTGAGCCGTCGGATGGTTTGCCAGAACCTCCTTGAGGACAACCGAAAGTCCTTCTCCATGGCCTCCCCGAACTCCTCCCATGCCCGAGTTTTAGCACCCGCGACAACCGCAGCTGCAGTCCTTTTGGCCTGCCGGTACCTCTCAGCTGCTTTAGGAGACCCCCGGGCCAGACCCCAATGATTCAGAATAGTTCCACATAAAGCCAGCTTCATGGGACGTAGAATCAGATCTCTCGGGCCTCTTATCGTGGCTTATTGGCTGTTTCTCACATCAGGCTTAAAACTAAAGGACTGAGGAACTCTAGCCCTTTTCATCTTTTTTTTCCTTTTCCACTCTTATATTCTGTCTGTATCATATGTCTTGATATTGTCTTTTACTGTGAAGCACTTTGGGATGTCTGTTTTAAAAAGTAGAGTTGTTCCGATACCAGTATCAGAAATGTCTGCGATGCAGCCTACAATGCTGGATCTGGATATTGTCGAGTACGCGAGTCTATTCACCGATCCTATAACACGTTATTATATCATTTATCATCTCATTTACGCTACACAAGAACAACAATGCTACCTAATCCTGCCCCATCGGTATGGTACTCATCGAGCAGGTGCTAGCGGATAGTGTAACATTATGTCCCAAAATTCATTTTATTCTTATCTTGTAATTGGGACCACGGTTGTTTGTTTTGAGTAAAAAAAAAAATTTAATCTTGTCTTGTATCTTATTGTCTTACCTATGTCTTGCTGCAAAAGCTAATTGCCCTTCGGGTACAAATAAAGCAAAATGTCAGCAATATGGTAATATTCTCTGTATGTATTTGTTGATGTTTTACAAATGTTTTAACCTGAGCCAGGACAAACAACAGTGATAGCGATCATATCACATCCATACAGGGTTAGTAGTACAGGCTGTTAACAATGTATATTTCTGTTTTTAACGCACTGGTATCGGATTGCTAATCTGTTTCTGCCAAATTCAGATATCGGAATCGAGAAAGTAAAATGGTATCGGAACAAAAGGTGCAACAAAAATACACTTAATTTACACTACATAAACAAGTTTGTGTGGTGCCACCCTTTCTACTCTGACATTATATTATAACTAAGTTGGGTTTGAACTTATAAAGATGTATCTTGCAGAACAATTGCACATAGATTTGACTGTACTAGTGAGGTCCTTGTATGGATTGTATTTGTCCTGAAATGTAAATCTGACATGAAAATGATTCAAAATCCTTTCCTATCCAAAATAAACCTTACAATTGCCACCCTGACCTTTCATTTGGTTGTTTCTTCATGTGAGGACCTGCCAACTCTCTCTGATGACCTTAAATGTCCTCTCAACAGTGCTGGACAGTGAAGAGTCAGTGTTCTTGTCATGTCAGGGCTCTGCTTCACTGTGCGATGTGTTTTTGCCTCATAAATAGATTTCTCCAATAAAAAAGCCCCTTTTTTTCCAGAGCCACACGCTCAAGGGGGCCAATGTGCTGATTGCATAACACAGTTGGAGGCATGTGCCCATGTGTGTCATGGTTGGCTGAACCACAACTAGCCTGATCTGGTCTAAAGCCTTGAGGGACCAAGCTGGTATCTCCATCATTAAATGGAAACATCCCAGAGAGAGAGACCAGAGAGTAGTGCATTGTGGGAAAGTACACTGTGTTTTGGGATACTCCACATGTTGCTGACAAGCCTACAAGTCACTTAAAATTGCTCAGAATAACACCTTTCATTGTTAACAAACCTTACTCAAACAGGAGGAAGTGATGCATTTGTTGGGGACTATTTCTAGCGGCGGATTAATCCAGGTTTGGTGCTCTAGTGAGTATTTCCACAGCAGGGCGGTTTACGTGAGATTCAGTCAAAATAAACTACAGCATGTGTGTGTTTATTGTAATGAAGGTATAACTATTTACCAGTGGATGGGTTAACATTGTTCAAAATAAAAGGTTCGTCCTGAGGGTGGGACAGAGAAGAACTATGACGCTGTGTTCACACCAAACGCAAAGCAAAGTGTGGGATCTTTTGTGAATTCGTATCACTTGTGCCAGATGCGCCAGAGGTGGGAGGGGCTTACCAACAGATAGGTTCAGAGCACCTTGATACCAACAGCGTTGCTTTCCACCATTAACCATGGCTAAAACAACCACTATTGCTGATTTGCCCTGCTGTGGAAGTCCCAGATACAGGGAAAACCGTCTGCGTTAATAAAACAAATGTATTCAAATGAGCCACATGTCTGCTGAATCTATCTGGTTCACTAAAGAGGTATGAACCCAAAATAATCTGATTTAATTGCAAAAAACAAAGAATTATTACATAATGTTAATAATTGGAGGCATCAACATGCTCAGTCAACTTTATGGACAATCCTCAAAATTATGAAATTATGATATCTGAAAAGTAATTTGGATATTTTGGCCCGAAGAGGTAGAAGAAGAAAGCTTCTAGGCGGCTGAAAATAAGGACGGTTCATCTCCTGAGGAGCATGAATGTGCTCATTAAATATCATGACATGTCATGATAATCTGCCTTACAGACTGTGTATATGTCTTGTATAAAATAGATAGCCTGTTTTAGCTTTTATAGATAAAGACAAGTTGTATATATACAGTATATATACGTTTTACTCATGTGATAAATGGAACAGTGGCTGTGCGTCTATGGTGGGAATGTTTTACCATCAGGTTTGCTCTGTGCCAGGATGGTGACCAGTTCCCCTTTAGGGATCTCCAATAGGAAGAGCACCGCTTCCTCTCTCACTACACCTTGGAAGTCCACATTGTTCACCTTCAAGACACAAACAAAGTGCACAACGATTAAGACCATTTGCTTTTCAAATAACAACATTCGCAATTTTCTGTCAGCTCACATTCACAGTGTGATTTGCACTACGGCTTCTCTGAGCTTCTTGTCCTCTCTGGTTACCTTTAGGATTTGATCTCCAATGCGCAGGCCCTCTTCCTCGGCAGGACTGCCCTCTTGAACACTAGCGATGAAGATGCCAGCATCATTTCCTCCTGCTAGCCTCAGCCCGACGCTGTCCCCCTTCTGGAAATTCACCATCACTGTGTTCGGCCTGCAGGAGGGGCACCACACACTCTGCCGTTAACAACATGGTCAGTGACAAAGCAGCGTTCCGAGTAAGTTATTAACAACTTACAGAAGCTTTGCGTGCTTTTCCCGTTCTCTTCCCCTCCCTCTTTCACTCTGTCTCTCTAGCAAACACGCACACAGCAGCTTTGTCCTCAGTCTCTGTCCATGTCTCCGTGTCTCTGTCCTCAGTCCTGACAATTGTGCTACTATAATGCATAAAGTTGGCGGCTTTGCAGGTCTGACGGTTGATTGACGCATATTTTTGTGGGTTGGGCAGTGCAGATTGGGCGGGTGCAATTATTGGAATAAATACGGAATGTCCTCCACGCGCCAGAAAATGACGTAATCACGGCCGGCGCGTGGTGAGCATACGTTGTGGCCGTTGGTCGTGCACCTCTGAATTTTTGTAACTTGGCTATTTACATGTCTGGGGTTTTAAAAAGAAGGCCAATTTGCTAAATTGTTTACAGGATATTCAACCTTCGTTTCTTTAAATACATGATTTAGTGGGATACCTACGTATTACGGCTCATCATTTTTTGTAGGTACAGCTACGAATACTGGATGAGAGCAGCCTGCACAAATAGATGAACTGTGATGCATCAGTGCTTTAGTATTTTTTGACGTCCCAGTACCCAGAGACGTTCAGTGCCCAGAGACATGTAGTACATTTTTACTTGATTAAAAATAAAATATAATTGGGGGGAAAAACAACACCGTAACAAGATAAGTGTGAAGAGAGAAAAAGTCACCCATATATTTTCTCATCTTCAGGACTTGGTCGGAGGAGAATCTTGGGCGTGGTTATTACAGCGGCTGTAGATGAGAGTGTTGTTAACATCTTCCATGTTTACAACAGCAAACAACATGCTATGTCAGTAAAAGTAAATGTATATTAAAAGCCAGCTTTTTGCTGGAGAAAACTAAAATCATCCAGAATTGACTGTCGATGATACTTTGACACTTCAATCATTTTATTTCTATTTATTTACAGTTTCAAATCTGTGCTGCAGAACGGCGCATTAGGGCCATTGTAGTTAAAAAGCATAACAATCACGGAGCCTGGGTAATATTCTGAGAAAAAGAATGTGAATTTCTGAGAATAAAGTGGTCAATTTACGAGAGAAAACTCACAAAATCAAATGTACCACTTCAATCTCAGAAATTCCGAATTCTTTCTCGGAATATTACCCCCCTCCCCAGCTCTGTAATGTATGTATCTTTTACCAACAATGGCCATAAAAATTAGTTTGTTTGTTTGCCATATCAAACTTTCTAAGATGACAATATGTCAGATGTTGTGTTTACAGATTGTTTCCACTGCCCCCAAGTGACCAAACAACTGTGAGTGATAACCTGGAGGCTCCTCAATGTGTGGCGTGTCTTTGCTCAGCTCAGCTGAGGCCTGGGGGTCTTCAGGTACTCTGAATGGGGAGGCCATGGCTGACATCTTGGCTGTCCTCATGGGCTCCTCCCTGCTTCACACGCACACACACACACACAGAGAGAGAGCGGGAGAGACAGGATGAGAGGCTGTAAATGTGTAACAGCAACTGATTAAAACCTTGACGAATATGCTGAATAAGCTTGTGTACTGTAGGAGGGGGACAAGATTACAGTAAGACCTCACATACATTTTAAGGAAACAATAGGAAACAGGACACCTCATAGAGTTCATTTAGGATAATGATCTTGCTGAATAAAACGTGTAAGTATCCTAAATGTTTGTTTGATGCAGGGAATGGAAATATCCCAGTGGCTTTTTGTTGCAATGCTAACTTCTGGAGTTGGCCTACACAAATATAGGCCATCCCTGCAGCACTCTTGGATAACTACAAACAGTGCTCATCAGAGCTTTTTAATGTCTTTTGGGGGAAATCAGATTTGAATTTCAAGTCAATCAAGACACATCTAAGTCTTAAGTCTGTCAAAGCAAGTCTCAAGTCCATGGCTCATCCAAGTTGGTTCACAAGTCTACATCACCAAGCTTCCATCCATCCTACCTGGGGTTGTCTCTTTCGTTAGAGGAGTGGGAGGACAGGTCAGACTGGCGGGACCTCCTCTCCTCTGGGGGAGAATAGGAATGGTATGACTCCAACTCTGATATGTCTGACGGACGGACAAGACAGACAGACAGACAGACATCTTAGTTAGACACACAGACTTCTTTCTAGTGAAGTCCCCCTGTCCAGACCCCACCATCACCATCAACACCAGCAGCTGAAGAAAATGGTTGCCTCAGGAAGCCCCGACACCAGCTGATGTCGCCCGAGGACACTATTAGAGTTGTCAGTCAAAATGATGAGGACAAACTCTAGTGCCACAGCTCAGTTCTCAGGATAAAAGCAGCTATCACTCCAACACATTGAATTCATCGTCCCGAAATAATCAGAACAGCATTATTGTTCAGATTTGTGTAAAAACACAACCAGGCAGCCATCGGTTTCCATTAGTGCACTTCGAACATCAGCTTCGACATTGTGTGTATATATGATTAGCAATGGTTCAATGGTTGTTGTATTGTAATAATAGAGGGCCCACAATTGTGTTTAAAGCAGCTTGGGCCTCGTGGGAGAATCCATACTCCTTTAATCCCCAAAACAAGCTGGTCCAAAGTGCTTACACACAGGCCTGCTCTTCACACACAGCGCCTGGCTTTCATTCAGTCCCTCCTGTGAATTCTTTTCTCTCTTTTCCTTTTGCATTTGAAGTGAACATGGGTGGCAGAGTCTTTGATTTGGCTGCTTTTATCCGTCAGAGCGTGGCACTCAGCACACCGCCCTGAAGAGAGGGAGGGAGGCGGGCGATGGAAGCTTTAACAGAAGCCAAGAAAAAAAACTGATTCAGAAAAACAACATTTGAGGTGTGAGAGGACAAGCGAGGAACCACATTAAAGAGAGCACATTCAAAAAAAGTGGCATACATCTGTCCCTCTGAAAACAATAGGCCATGATAAACCAGCAAACAATATATATATATAAAAAGAGAGAGCGAGAGAGAGAGCGAGAGAGAGAGAGAATCTAGTACGTGTTAATTAGTTTGATTAGGGTTAGAGAGACATTCTGCATAATCAGAGGTGACGGAGTTTAAAAGGTGAGAATGAAACATTGAAATGGAAGAGAGAGATATGTTGAAGACAGAGGATGAGAGACAGGGAGAAAGAAAAAGAGAAATATGAGGATAATGTGTCAAACCTGATGTGGGCTTTTATCGGCCAAATGTGTCAGAAACAACATCCATCATTGAAATTCATGTCACAACACCAACACATTTGGACATTGTGTTGGAAGACTCAAAGAACCAGTCAATACTGAGTTGTTGTTTTTTTCTCTCCGCCTGCCCTCTAGAGGCGGGGCATAAGGATGGCTATATGGTGTGTATCTGTGGGTCCATCAAACACTCCACAGCAACATATCAGGACCAATTGGGTATTCCTGTTCTCCATAGCATCAGCTGGCATGTTTTTTTGGCGACCTCCAAAGAGAAATACAAATAAATAATTTCATCACCTTTTAAAATGACCTAATTCGATTACAAAAGGCACTCAACGTGTGTCTCCGCCACAGTTCTGATGCATTGCACATGCAGCTCATATAAATCGGCCGGATGGTGTTTTGTTCAATATGCCTTTGTTACTGAAGACCCCAGGACAAGGGGTCCAGTACCGAAAAAAAGAACCTTTAAACATAATGATTAAACTGAAAATGATGCTAAATACAATCCAAAGCGGGAAGAAGTAGATTTAAGATAAACAAGCGACTGATGAGTCTGATCTGAGTACGTTAGGCAAATGTAATTAATATCTCATACATATATACATACATACATACATACATACATACATACATATATATATATATATATACTTTAGTAATATATATATATATATATATATATATATATATAACTTTTTTACTGCTATCAAGACTTAAAAAAGACTAATATCTCCTTTAATACAAGAAATACCAATTAATGAATGAATACTGATTGCTGTGAGTACGTTCATGCTACTCAGAGGATAAACCCTTTTCATTTGAATGACTCCATGACCTTTCCTTGAGCACCAAGCTAGCTAAGGCTAAGCTTAATCCTCAATAAGTTGTTTGTTACATTTGACACTTCCATATTGTGCTGGTGGAGCTTCACATTTGTAATCTTGTTTTACGTTTTCATCCATGGTCAGAGCATCAGAAACAGCTTATTTGTACTTTTGTTTAGGCTAAGGCTTAAAAGCTTAGACGCCAAGCGATTTAAGTCCATTTCACAAAGACTACTGAGCGACTGCTTGGACGAAGCTTTAGTTGTTAGTCAATGTTGTGTTGAGTGGCAGAGGTGCATCGGTGCATTAAAAGGTGAACTCAGACTCTTCATCTCCCGCTAGAGCCTGCAGATATCCGGACTCTTAACTACCATCTCTCAGAACATTATTCCTCGTCATCCTATACTGTGGTTGGATCTAAATTTATTCAAAATGTTAGACTCCACGTGTCTGTTTTGCCCCTTCTTTGTTCGTAGCATTGGGTGTGAACTTTTTCCAAGCAAGCAGCGCTCCACACAGATGCTAACACGCCCAACTATCCAGCGGCAGCGTCTGCCCAGACTATCCAGGCTCCATGTGTGGGCCATCAGTGAAGTGAACCTGTCAGTGAGATGTGTGAGTGTGTTATGACAATGTGTGAAATGGAAATGCAGCGAGGGACAACAGAGATGGCGACGAGAGTTCAGACGTGCCACCTGGACAGACGGCGGACGGCGAGTTGCTACGCTGTTAAGACAAATCATTAATATGTTATTACACGGAAAGATCAACGAGCATCTTACCCACTTTATGAGCCACGCTTTTGTCATGCAACACTCTGTGTTCACAAAAATAAATCATCACCCATATTCACACAGTGTCATAAAATAAAGCACATTCCTCTGAAGGCTGCTTACAGCCTTCTTCCACTGGCATTATTCCACCTCTACACTTAATGAATCACACAATTCAATGTACATTGTGATTAAAACGTGTTTATTTATTCAGGAAAATGAATCAGGTATTAAAATGTTTTTTAAAACGATTTAGAGCAGTATAAAGAGAAGTGCAAAAAGGTGTGAAGGCTTTACAACTTTAGTCAGGTTGCGTCACAGCCGTTTTACAGCTTAGAGAAAGGCAACAGTGTTACACATGCTGTGTGTCTTGGGTGGTCCTTCATCTAAAAGTATGACATTTTATCTGGAAGAGAAAACACAGACAGAGATTGCACTTTTGAGCGATTACAGGGATCGCTTCTGCTGGTCAAGATAAGCACTTTAAAAATCAATACGATTAGTTCAGTTTTCTAAAAATGGAGCCGGAGGTTAGAACCCTGGGCCCACAGTGAGGTCCTGATTACACCCTGACCTGCTGGTGTCCTCTCTCTCCTTTCACAGTGATAGTAATGCATAGTAGTTGAGCAGCTGCGAGCAGAAACTCAAGACTGCTTCGTTTCAGACGGTATTTTTAGCCGCTTGAATGCCTGATGTTTTCAACCTTTGTAAGCGTGTATGTGAACGGGATTGGATGTGAATGTCTCCAGCTGAAATAATGCCAATGGACACTTTTCTTTAATTATTCATCTTTCCATCTATTATACAGCGTTTGGTATGGAGACTCAAGTGTGTCACATGGAATAATAATTATTTCCATTGGTTATATTAAACATGTCTTTAAAACATTCATTTGTGTCGCAATGATGTAATTAAAAAAAAGAGGGTAATAAATAACTCAATTCAAACCAACTACTATTTCTATTTCAGTATTTTAGTCTGTATGCATTTATTTATCAATAAATAAATGAATGGGCCTTGGACACATTAGCTAGTTAGCAAGTGTCTTCAGAGAAATGGGATTACATTGGTGTAGGGACTTTTTTTAAATGTATTTTTCAAGCACTTTTACATTCTTGACTAATAGACTTTTTTAATGCCGATGTAAGTTACACATCAAGAATGTCATCTTGTATAAGTTTGAGATGACAAACTGGAGGCTCTAGCGAACTACAATATCAGCAAAGCATTTTAAAGGTGGAGATGAAAATGCTGCTATTAGTGTAGCTTAGCTTAGCCTAACCGTAGCCTGAACGGATGCAGCGGTGAGCTCATAACGCAGAAGGCTAAACCATCAAAGAGATGGTGCGAAAATGTTGCTAATAGTTTAGCAGCCGAAGGCTCACAGCTTCGGTTAGCAAAAGCTGAACTATAAGCAACATTATCTCTCCATATCTGAAACACAGACTCGCTTGCTGATTGCACGCTTGGTTTCTCTACCTGGTGTGTAAAAATCGGGCCATCGAATGCTGCAGGAATTTATCTAAAACCAGGAACCGAGTCATCATTTTTGCACTTTGGCTGCTCGTCTCGAAGTCAATGGGTTTTTGGTTAGATGCCTGAAATGAGGTCTGTGGTATAATTCATTATTATTTCAACTGTCGTAATTAAAGCAAGGGTTGGTAATGATCAGAAACTTGCAAAAAGTATGCTAGATTTTAAAATGATCAACCTAAAAACCAGCCCAGTGCTGCCAACTTCCAATGAAAGCAGCTAGCTGCACTAGCTCCAAAAGTTGCTGAATCTAGCGAATGAGTTTGCCAAGTCGGCAAAACACTGACAGCTTGTCCCTTTGGGCCTGCCTCCAAAGCCCTTCCCACAAAATGTTTTTGAAGAAGATTACCAACCCCAGCTTTAAGGAATAAACTCGAAATATATATATTTACCTTTGAAAAGAAAAAAATATCTGTTATTATTCCTGTGGCACACTTCAACCTCCACAGCTTGGAGTGGATCTGACTAGCTCTAGTCCTTTGGTCCTCTGTCAATCAAAAACCTTCAAAGAGACTTCCTCCTGACCTGGACCTACATCATAGGTTGGTGGAGAAACAAAAACTGCTACATCCCACACAGACAGGCTTTACAGTTATGTCTCAGATCGAAATGATCACACTGATTTGACTGAATTGTAAGGGACATGTCTGACACTCTGAGGCCTCTGTAGGTCTCGGATCATGGAAATGGTACAAGCATAAGGAGAATGTGATGCAACCCCCTCCAGAGACCCTGTGGTCCTAACAAACATCCCTGTGGTTTAACACTAACCATGTCGGTCAGGCCACACGTCCAGTGACTCACCGTCGTTGTCAGAGTCGGAGTCTGCGAGGGGGGGGATGCGGACGAGGATGTGACGGCGGTCCCTCTGGACCACCAGCTGCAGCTTTCCCCTCGACTTCTCTATCAGCTTCCCGGCGTCGTGCAGAGAGAGGTTCTCTGTCACCGTCCCATTGATCTGCACACGTGCACGCACACACAAAGTGCAGACAGTCAGAGGCTGCATTAAGGATTAAGGACCGGATTAAGGAGCCAGTTGGCCTGCTTTGGAAACCTTGGGGAACTTTGCTTCTTTTACCTTCATGTTAGAGGCTGTGAATCTGTATATATCTTAGATTTATGTAGTCTTGGGTGTCAATTTTATCTTGGATTTTACTAGAGCTGCTGCGATTAGTCGGCATTATCGATTACGTTTTTTAAATATAAAAAAAAGAAATTCTCATCTCGTATCGTTGTCAGGTGGACTTTTGCCTGGGGGTGAGTGGGGGGAGCTCTAGGCTCTAGGTGTTGAGGCGTATTCTACACTGACCGACTGTGCCAGTGAGTGTGTGTGTGTGTGTGTATTTTATGCCATAAAAACAACAGCTAACGTTTGAATAAATGTGATCAATAGAATTAAAAGGTTGAATTTAACCCTCTGAGACCCGCAGGATTGGTCAGCCACGTCACGCTAGCTTGTCGGGAAGGGGCTAATGCTACCAAAGTTAGGCTAAATTTTGCCGACGTAAAACCAGCATGCCAATTTTCTTAGGGGACATCTCACCTCAACTTATGTGAAGGAAAAAGTGTTCTATGGGTACTTACCAGTCTGCCCTTTTCAGACAGGCCCACTTTATGCTAGTCCCATGCAATTGGGGGCAAAAACCATGCAGTATATAAGTGTGTTATTTTAACCTATTCTAAAAATGGTGTATTTGAATATTTATGCATACTGGGGTCCCTAAACAGTGTTGGAATTGCATGAATTGGGTTTGACTGGAAAGCTGAGACTCTTGTGGATCCATTGAGCTCAATAGTATTCGTGTGATGATGTTGGTCCCGACAGCAGCCTTTTCCCACAGAGACCATTTTTTGAAACTTAACGTCACTGTATAAAATGACCTGTTGTGACCTCTAGGATAATCACAGCCTCATGAAACTTTACAACCACAAAAATAAAGACCTAGCTCATTCAGAGGATGTATGGCGTTCAGAGATGGACAAAAATACATCAAAATGTATTTTGATACAAAATACAAAATACCCCCAAATAAATGATTACAACAAAATACAAAATACAAAATACTGGTGCCAGAAAATGTAACAAAATACATGTATTTTGTATTTAAAATATAGGAAATACTTTTTTTCTGGATTTTCCGTTTTCTCACAATGTGGTATAGCAGAGCATTCAGGTTTATATAATGTACACAAAGCTCTGGTGAACCCCACAAACAGGAAGAACAGTCACAGAATGTCAGTGTAACTTAGCAAAGCTATTGAAAGACAACAACTTGATTGATTATGTATATATATATTTTTATTAATGGGACTTAACAGCCCATAAACTTTGGCTTTGTATCAACAAGAACATATTTATCACATATGACATACAAGCTCCCAATCTCCCTCTTCCTATAGCTAGCTACTCGACTGATAAGCTAACTTGCTAAACACTGGCTATGCACTAGCCTAGACCACATGCTAGCGTCATTAGCATGTTAGCATCGATCGCTAGCTTGATATTAGAACCATCACCATGTATATACAATAGGCTATGTAGCCAGACCCAGACATAAGTTATACATCAAGCTAGTTGACATCTGTCACACTCAGATACAATATTTAACTTGACAGACAATCCGTTGAACTTGAAGATCTGAAGACTGAACTCGTGAACTGTTTTTTGATTCGTGGAGAAAGTATTTTGAGTATTTTAAATACTAAATTACTCCACTCTGAAGTATTTTGTTACAAATTACGTTCGACTTTTAATCGGCCCTAACAAATACAAATTACAAAATACTCAAAAGTATTTGAAATATGTATTTCAAATACAAGTAATAGAAATACTGCCCATCTCTGATGGCGTTCCTATGTATATTAACAATAACGGTTTCTGAGCAGTTTCCAAAACAGAATTTCTCGCCATCCAATCACTGAAAAAAGGCAATTCTTACAGAAATCTCTAAATATCAAAAGTTTTTGATACCAAATTACGCCATGGATTTATTCTATGGTGGTCCTCAAGGTCTTGGTGTCTTAATGTGTTGTTTTGGAGGGACTTTTAATCATTTTTCATCAATTCTCGTGTGTTCAGAAAATCGGTTTAACAAAACCAAAAATTGCTGCAACAACCTATGAGGCATAATAGAGCATGAGGAAGGCCATCATATACTTCGTCGGCCTTTTACACTTTCTGGCTTTATTTGGATTCAGGAAATAATCAATTCATTAATTTAACTCATTAAATCAACATCTACTTATGGTCCGTCATCACAGGTTATGGCCTCGGTGTGGACATGAACTGTTCGACTAAAGAATGACTTTCCTTCTTCAGACTGTTTCTTTTAAAAGCTCGTTTAACGGCCCACAGATAAGACAGTATCCAGTACTCCACAAGACAAATAAGAGAAAGAAAACATTACTGAACAATCTAGTGAATCATATGACATTTTATGAACACTGAGAGGGTACCAGGACCGCAGGATGGAAACCACTGTGAATGAGTGTGTGTGTGTGTGTGTGTGTGTGCGCGCACACCTTGAGAATGATGTCTCCCTCCTGCAGGTTCCCGTCCTTGGCAGCCAGGCCTGTGCTGGTCATCTGTTTGATGAAGATCTGACTGCCCAGACGTAGACCGTACTCTACAAAACACATACAGCACACCACAGTTACTGCAAAGCCCCACTGTGCTTCTGCAAAGTACATACAATACTGGCAAAAGGAAAATAGTAGTTACTGAATGTAACTTCAGTTCTATGATTACGAGAACTGGAAGGAGAGGAAGAGGGAGAGAGACGGCGCCTGGACATGGGCGAGACGTGATCTGAGACCAGATTGAAAATACAGACATTTCAGACACCAGACGTATACAACGACCTGCTGATGCGCATTCAACCCGCGTTCATACGGGTCAGCTGTCATGCTGTTTGTCACTGTTAGTAGAGAATTCAGTCCGCATTTGTAGTTCATACACTTCACTGATCAACCAGAGAATTGTAGGGCAACATTGAGACTTGCATTTTTACTGAAAATCAGTTCCAAATATCAGTTATCGGTGTTCTTGATTAGTAATAATCAGTATCATCAGCCTTGAAAAAAACATATCAGTCCATCCTTAAATTGTACCACATTTGGTGGTTGAACAGCAGACTGCCAACAATTACGTCCATAAAGCGACGCTGCTTACTTGGCTAAAAACCTGAAACCTCTCCACAAAATACATTATAATGAAACTACCAAGACAACAAAAAAACCCTGCCACCAAGCAGCCAAATCTATAACAAACGCCCTATACCAACCATCACCATCCCATCCCATACCATACCAGCTAACTGGAGCAGCTGGCCAAAGCTAGACTTCCAATCGGCACAGTGGAAACCAAGGAAAAGATGAACCCCCTCTGCTGTTATTCCTCAAATATTACAGTGCCTACTCTATACCGTTGTTTACTGGTTATTTCCTACACTGAGGGACAAGAAGAACCAAAAGAACAGCCCTGCAAAGTCTTATCTTAGTCAAGCTGTTTAAACGGGTGTCAATACGATTACATAGTGATTTCAGAGGCTGCAGTTAATGCTGGACTACATTAGAGAGGCATTTCTAATATTTTGTTAAATACTTTGTATGTAAAAAAAGGTAGCAGACAAATTAAAAAACAAATCAGAAATATGACTGTTGTGTTTCTCCGGGCGTCAAGAGAAAAGAGAATGAAATAAATGCTTTGATCATCTCAATTGAGGGGTTTTACCTTCGGTGGGTCTGTTCTTCACTAGCAGGACGTTGACCGGTTTCTCCAGCGGCTCCAGCTCTCTGGAGAGTTCTGGGGATGGAGGGTTGTCGTTGAGCTGGTCCCTGCTCTTATACCTCCCTCCTTTTCCTCCTCCTCCTCCTCCTTCTCCTCCTTCTCCTCCTTCTCCTCGCTCGTACTTCTCCTCCGTGCGGTAGCTTTCCTCGGGGCTGCGGCCTCGGCTGTGGTACCGCTGGCGGTCGGCGCTGGTGTCCAGGGCTCGCCCCCGGCTGCCCTCCCTCTTGGCTCGGTCGGGGCTGGGCGAGGTCCTCTCTTGGCTCCTCCCGCGGCTCCTCCCTCTCTGGTTTGAGTCCCGCCCTCCCCTGTAGTCGGGGTCCAGGTATGCTTTGCTGTTCGAGGTTTGGTCCCGGTACCAGCCGTTGTCGTTGTCGGCGTCGTAGTAGAAGTTGGAGGGGGTGTATATCCGACTGTCTCCGTCCGGGGAGGGGGGCATTGAGTGGACCTTGCGAGGTCTCTTCACTGTCTGACAGAGAAGAATAAAAATAACGAAAATAAAATGAATATGACCTGTGCTTCTAAAGACCTGACAGACGAGCTCAAGTACTCCTTCACTGACATCTCCCGCCATTGTCCAAATGTGTACATTTACACACATTTTAAACAATGTTTTTAAACACGACTAATTATATAAGAGTAGGAATTGTTAACATAATTGGAAATTGTTACAATAATTGTTTCATACAAGACATAGTGATCTTTATGTTAAGCAGATTAAACGTCAAGTTTGTATTCAATTCATTCAAGCCATTTGGAGTGCCGGAGGCTGTTCCAAGTCATTATTTCTAGTTTTTCAAATTAGTGGAGCTACTCGACAGTTTTTTTCCATGTACCCTATGGCAACGGTATTACTTTGGTTGGGTAGATGGAAATCACTGATTTAGATCAGTTAAAGTCATAGAAAACTTGATTTAGAATCACGTTTCTTCCATATCTTTACGTAGGAATACATGTGACGTTTTGCAAAGAACCTTGGATGTCACTGACATTTTTTTATTTTAGATGCTTTTCTCGCAGAAGTCCAGACGGCAGGATGTTACAGGCGTTAAAATCAGATGTGATAAAAATCAAAGACGGTCATGGAAACAACAAACCCCTTATGATGTAGGTTTCTATGACAACATAAAAACATGGCGCACGGTGTAAATATATGGTCACAAGCACAGATGCAGGCGTTGAATATTCACGCTGAAAGTTCACCACAGCGGAATGACTTTGAATTTGCTTCGCCAACCAAACCAATTGTTCCGGGGCCTCTTCTCTCACATAGAATGGAAGGGAGGAGGCACATTTTTTGCCATTTTTGACCGTGTCTTTAAAAGTTAACTGAGGAATGTCACAGACATAAACTAGAAGTTTCCGCAACTGGAAACACCAGAGGTGGGACCAAGTCATTGCTTTGCAAGTCCCAAGTCAAGACAAGTCCAGAGTCAAGTCCCAAACTTTTTAAATACCATACTTAATAATCTTTGCGCTTAAGGGAAGGTATCAAGCATTTTCAGGTCAAAAGGCTCAAGTCCAAGTCATGGGTGTTACAGCCATGGGTGTTAAAGATTAAGCTGAGTTGCAAATTTGTGACTCTGACTCTGGTTTAGGTCATGTGACTCGAGTCCACACATCCGGAAAACACTAAAGAGCAGCTTCACCAAGTGCAAACCAACAAGAAGAAAGAATTAAAGACTTTATGGACCTTGAGTAAAGATTAGCGTGAGTCAAAAATGACATTAGCTAGTTATAGTCTTCATCAAAAACAACAGAACAGAAACAACATTATAGTTATTATATTTGTGTTATTGTATTTGTGTGACACAGACAGACTTCAGTCACTAAATGACCTATTTGTTCAATAAGGCAAAAAAACAACAACTCTAAAAGAAACCCTAGCTTCAAACTAAATGGCTTCTGTGTCGCAGACAGCAGTGAGAGTAAAGATACAGCTGGATGTCGTGAAAGCAGGGATTCAATGCAGCAAATCAGATTCCCTCGACATGTCAGGCTTTTATATTTAGCTGTACGGAGCGGTGAGATTAGTCCAGCGTACACGCGGGAGAACAACTGCTGCTGCTTTTAGAGCTGCAGCAGCACGAGAGGCAGCCAGGCTGAAACCCTGAGATAGCACTGATGCAGACTTAAAACCACACAAACACGCTATCTGTTCCTGTAGACGTAGAGTGCTACTATACAGGAAACAGTGAGTGGCACTGCTCTGCACTCTGTTCCTCCTCACTTAAGCTGGCTCGCCATGAAACATCTGAAACGTGCTGTCTTACCCAACATTTTCAAGCTCCATTAATTGCAAATCCCATCAGGACCTCTATAACCCTTTAACACTGAGAGTTCACACTGACTTTCAAGGGGAAACTGCTGGCTCTAGCAAAACCAGGCGGCAACCTCCGGTTCTGCTGAATGAAGCCAATGCAGAAGAGTCTTAAAACGTGCATTCTCTCTACTGACCAGCAGGGGGCAACTCATCTGGTTGCAAAAACAAGTCAGATTGTATAGAAGTCTATGAGAAAATGACTCTTCTCTCTTGATTTATTACCTCAGTAAACATTGTAAACATGAGTTTATGGTCTCAATCTCTAGTTTCAAGTCTTCTTCAATACAGCATGATGTTCATTTAGTAAATGATGGTCCATTTAGAGTCAAACAGACCATAAAGCAGGGGATGCTTTAGGGCGGGCTTACTGTGATTGACAGGTCGCTGCCACTACCAGAGCCGTATACAGCGTCTCTACGTCTCTCCTCCACATTCCAAATATGGTCATTTCCGTTTATCGGTTGCAAAAAAAACAACATGGCAATGACCGTAATTCAAGATGGCGAAGTCAGCCAACAAAACTTGTTCTTTATTTCCCTCTCTCACACTCACATCTGTTAAGTGCCACAGCACTGCAAGTACAGCTGTGATGAGTGTCAGTCCACTGCACTCTTTCGGCCTCTCTCACACAAACACACAAACACAGCTCCCTCCATCTCTCTGTGGAGTGTTTGTTGTGTTTGCAGAGCTGCAGCTGGACTCAGCGATCTGCCTCAGATCTTTCAGCCGCTACCGAGTAAGGGTCGGTTTATGCTCGATCAGAAAAGCTGTGGTACTTACGACGTGTTGTCCGACAACCTTAGAATTAAAAGAGTTTGTAGCTTTTTTATACATCCACGTTGTTAGGTGGAGTGAGAAGCTGTCCGTCAGAGAGCGGGTGGAGACGCGATCGTTGAAATATGGAGGTGACAGAGCGCGTTTTTGGAAGACATTGGTAGAGGTCTTGGTGTTCATATGAAAAGCAGAAGGGTTCATTGGTTCACAGCTAAGCTCAGGATACCAACATTCTTTTGAAAGTTAGCAAAATGATTTAAGGTTCTGGATTGCTTCACTTCCTGCCATATGGCAAGAAATGTATTAAAAAAACATTTTTTATCTGTGTTAAAACCGAGGCTAAGCTCCCATTAGAGAAAAGGGAATCATTTTTCTAATGAGAACTCTGTATTTACTGGTGGCTTTTTGAACTACGAGTCCATTTTTGTCCCGGTTCAGGATCTTTTTTATTTTTTTTATTTAATCAAGCTGCAACCTCCAGTTCTGAAAAAGGAAGCCAACGCAAAGTGAAAACGGCAGTTCCTTGAATGGTCAGGCTCGCTCCAAAAGAGAGTCAATCCTCATAGACAAATGCCCAACCTTTCAAAAATAACTCTGGACTCTGCTATTAGGTCATCTGCTATTTTAAGGACGTAATGGTTTCATAAATATGGGCATTTCTTGTGGTCGTATTGGGAAGTTCATTCACCTCAAAAGAAATGATCCATTTAGTTATGGACGTCTCTTTTCCACTGTAAGTCTATGGGGAAAAGTAATTTTGGGAGGCATGGCATCACGTGCCCCAAAATTGTAATTCCACTGTTTGGTCTTCAAAGCCTGGCGCCCCTTCTTGGGGGCTCGGTCTAAATATGGTCCCTTCTGGCTCCAAAGAACCAAGATGGCGACGACCAAAATGCCAAACTTGAGGCTTCTAAACGGCAATCCACAAACAAATGGGTGACGTCACGGTGACAAAATCCACTTTTATACATAGTCTCTGGTTTTTATCCAAATTCTGCAAACACAGGAACACAGGATCCACTACTGGAAATAAAGTTCCACATGTCTCAGGTGGTGGGTGAGAAAACCAGAGGTAATCATTCTAAGACAGTGAACAACCTCGACTACCCACACATTTTTTCATCGTATGTTGTTACGTCATCGATCTTAACTCAGGAAAGAAAGACACTGTGTGGTTCATACTCACTATTTTAGCCACTTTACCACATTTACGGAGCGACTGCACAGCAAAGGAATGAGGCACATTGTCCATGGGGATGGAGTTGACCTGAATGACACGATCATTCTCACTGGACAAAAAAAAAAAAAACACACAATAAATTAAGATATTGTGAGAACAAAATAACAATCATAACGTAGACGTTAAAACAAAAAACACAGCTTCGTACAAATTTGTTGTAATTCCACTAAACTTGATTGAATTATGGTTAGAGTATCTACTGTAGGGCACAATGAGCTAAGAATTGTACTTTGGAGTTTTTGTTCATGTATTTAACCATAAAACACTCATGTGCAGCACACTTATAACCATTTTTTGTGTTATTTTTACCCAGACATTTTGCAGAGCTGTGCTATGTAGCTAACTCAGCTGCATGCTAGATAGAAATGCAGAGTTCATCAGCGTGTTGAGTGTGACTAGTAGTGACTCGTAGTGGAGGTGAGATTGTGGATTCGACAATAAAACCAGTACACAGCAGTGGGGTTGCAAAATTCCAGGAATATTGAAGTAGCAAACTTTCCATGGGAATTAACAGGAATTTATGGGACAAAGCAGACATAAAATGGAAATATATTTTGATTATTTGCTCAGATGGAAACAAACGTTTTGTCACGTCATAAGCAGACATAATTCATAAATTTAGCTAGCTAGTAACTTAACTAATGGGGAAATACACTTTGAAAATCTGAGCCGACAATGTGAGCTGGATGCAAACTGAAGGGTTTAAAGTAGTGCTGGGCAAGTTAACGCGTTAACGCATTAATTAATTAACGCCGACAATTATATTAATGCATTAACGCTGTATTTTTAATTATTATTAAGCTGAAATTTTTAACACAAAAAAACCGGCAGCGAGTGGTGAACAGCTGTGTTTGTGTGGCGTCACTTCCTTTTGCTGCTGCTCTCCAGGTCCGGTCCCCTCCCTCCCTCCCTACCCAAAAAATAAATGATTCATTTAAATTATCTTTTTTAGAGTTTTTAAAGTGTTTTGTTTGGAATATGTATAATAATCATATCATTTAGTTATCGCTACTAAATACACTACTTTTGAATTCATTATTGAACATTGCGCAAAACAATGTGATTAATCACAAAAAAACACGCGTTTAATCGCGATTAAAAATTTTAATCGTTGTCCAGCACTAGTTTAAAGTGATAAACTAATTTATAAAAGAAATGCTTTTAACTAACATGTAAGCTCAGAGAGTGCAGTAGTGTTGGCTTCCTGATCTTAACTTCCCTTGTAGGCCACTCAGTCCACTGAGGGGTTTACTAGACTTACTAGAGGAATCCATCTGCTGGTCCTCCCTGCAGCACGTCGGACACGATGATTGACGTCTCGCCGTTGTCCACGTTGGGGTTGTCGCGCCCACCTGACACCGCGATGCCGAAACCCATCTTAGAGTCCTGCAGAGTAGAAGGAATCCATCAGTGAAGACAGTACAGTCGGACAGAACGTGACTCACAACAACACCGAGACGAACACGGAGATGCCGACTGCAAAATATACTGCATCTGATGTCAACCCGGTCAACTCCGAAGTCCTGCACCTCTATGGAAACAGCACAGTAATGGCTTGAAGTAGAGAGAACTCAAACATGTCTTTTGTGCAGTATAACACTGTTATCATGCCATAAATCATAAAAAACGAATTTCTTTGATAATATATTTGACAAAAGTTGGAAAACAATCAATGTATACAACTTGTTTCCAAGTTGCCACAAGTGTTACCAATGTTGGAAAAGACAATGGAGGCTCCACATGCTCTATATATATATATAGATAGATAGATAGATAGAGCTATTCACATTTGAACAACCTCTACTTACAGCCTCTCCTCAATGCACGGTGTTCAGCAGCCTACAGCCTACAAGAACTTTTGTTACCTGTCACCTGGTCTCAGCCGAGTCAATCACAGCTTCCTAGCTGTGCTGAGGAGCTCAGAATGTAATGTTTTTTACAGGATCTGGTTAAAGCAAACCGTTTATTTGGGGCGAGATTTTAAATAAGGCGTGTAGAATAAAAGGTTTTTAGATCTTAGATTGCGTTTTCTGTAGGAAGCGTTCCTCACACATGACGTGTTCAAAGACCGTCGGAAAGATGGAAATCTGGCAATCTGGCAATAATGATGTTTGTTTACAGCGTCTGGCTCAGATAAACTGTGTAGTTTTGGCGATGGTTTAAAGAAAACACGCTTTTTCATCCCACCGGCACCTTCTCATTAAAGAAGACCTGCTTGAAGTCATTGACCAGACGACGACAGACACGAGGAAAATGTCCATCGTTGGGGGATTGATGAATGCAGAATGTTTGTCCCTGAATGCTTCAGCTCCATGAGCAGATGTATGGATGTCAACACTGTTTTAACAGTACAGTTAAGTGAAGGAACTCACCCGCTGCAGATTGACTGTGTACTGCTCCCAGACCATCTCTTCCATCCCTGAGCTCTGTGGGGGACACAGACAGACAGCAGGGTTAGCAATCGCTGCATTCTAACTGCAGCGACACAATTCATTCAGCCGCATAATTAAACAAGTCCTGGAAAAATATAAATATCATCCAGCAAAGCTTTTTGAGCCTCGATACGACTCACGTTTAGATTCACGGAGGGCACACACACACACACACACACACACACACACACACACACACACACACACACACACACACACACACACACACACACACACACACACACACACACACACACACACACACACACACACCAGGGATATGTGCTCAACTTCAGCCGCTTCAGCAAGACAATCTTCAAAAGGAACACCACTTTTATGATTTTTGATGCGTAAACACAAACGTCGGGCTATAAATAGGGATGGGTACTGTTAGGCTTTTATCGACACTAGTACTCTTATCGATACTCTTATCGGTTCTTTTTGATTGTTGTCTGAGAAAGAGACAATTCATTACTTTATTATTCTTGTATGTATCTTTCTTGAGCATCAATACTTTCATGTATTAGCCTGTTCTTCTGATCAATCTCAGCATGGCATCACTAGCGTTACCTGCAGTGGACGAGGATGGACGGCTGCTCCACAAACAGTAGACAAGTGATCATTTCTGCAGATTGATGTTCTGCTTGTTGGCGCGAAAGAATCGGGTTATTCATAACCCGGGTTATTCATAACCCGACACATGATAAATACTAGAAGCCCGGCTACTGACTCAGCGCTCAACAACCGGCATAAGGTGTATACATGCAAAAGTATCCCGGTTTCTGGAAAACGATATGTGGTGTTTACATATGCAAACACATAAACGAGATACTTAAAAAACCCGATCACAAATATTATTCACATAAACACTCAATGAGAGCGATTAGAAGAGGACGGATGTGAAAACTGAGAGGAAGATGTGATGATGAGATGTTTTATTTGTTTCCCGTCAGTCTGCCTCCTCTAGTTCCACGTAGAGCGATTCCCTTCCTGTGTTTCTCTGAATGCTTCATCATAATCTTCATACAAGCGGTAAGGGAGCGCCAGATGGCTGTGCAGAAAAGAATAAAGCAACATATCAAAAATTAAATAACCTATTTTTAGACTGCGGCCTGTACCGGTGATGTAATTTGCTTGAGAATAAATTATTTTCAGAGTGTTTGTGAGAGTTCAAAGTGTGCGTGAATTCCGGCGGGTGAGAAAAAGTTTTTAAAAATCCCAGTGTTTTGGTACATTTTGTAAAAATAAAAAAAAAAAATCTAAAGCAAAGAGGTAAAAATGATGTTGATTGTAAAAAGAAATGTTGTTTGTTGCGTGTAGTCAAATGTTGTCAAAGGGCAATTCTATTTAAATATATTTCATTGGCATTTCCGGTACTGGTATCAGAACAGCTCTGTTAGCGATGGCTAGTGCCGGGCCTGTTCGGAGCCCCGTCAGAGTGGGCCGGACACTTGACGCGCTGCAGGGGAGTAAAGAAGAGTTTGGTTGTACCGTTTAGTTTATCCACAATCCAGCAGCACCGCCGTGGGAAAAACATGCTCAGGTCAGCAGATCATGATTTTCAACATCACGAGACATTGCTCCTATTTATTCAGAAAAGGCTTTCACAAATCAGACTGCAACAGTGTGCAGGATAAAAAGCTGCTTCTTTTCAGTGTGAGCCACCTCACTATGTAATTATTATAAAAAACAAACAGAAGTCCTGCTGCAGCGCATTACAAGTGTGCTGTAATCAAACAAAGTAAAGGTGTTCACACTGCAGCTCTTAGTCCACAGCGCCTTCTGAGGAGAGAGGAAAAAACTAAAACGCTGCACCAAGTGCAGAAATGGTTTTGCCTTTCTCTATTTTCTAACTTTTACTGCAATTTGTTCTGACAATTCAGAAGTCAGCATTACTTGTTTGTGTCTTCAACAACTGTTACAAACTAGAAAGTAGGGCTGTCCTCGTCCAATGAAATTCTTAGTTGACTAACACTTGTTTTTGTCGACTAATCGATCCACCACTTTATTAAATCTTGTGTTTACCAGAAACGAGTTATTCAGCATGAAAAGCGTCTAATTGACTGGGAGGGGGCAGCGCTACTAGAAGCGTGCACTCAGTAGAGTGCAGGAGTCCACCAGGTGTGTTTCCATCTTCTTTCCCAAACAAAGAAGAGTTAAATCTCACTCAGTTGTTCCACCCGACACACCCTTACAGTCAAGACGGCGGCGACGACAAAGACAGGGATTTATTCATCTCGCATCACGCCTAAATTAGTGGATCTTAAGATATCGGGTATGGAATTAATCTGCAGATGACCCGGTTGAAAATGAGACCAAACGTTTCTATGGATGTCGTTTTTTTGTGGCCAGCAACAGACATGTTGATCACTTGCGGCTGGTTAAGAGGATTGAGGAGTCAGCAGTCAATGATGATATGAAACGGTCAATAAAACAGGCTTTTCTAAAATTGAGAATCACCGCAACCATGAGAGGTCCTTGAACATACGGTCATAAATGAGCACAAAAGATATCAGGCTGTTGGGTTCAGTAATATGACAGATTAGCCGTGGACAGACAGAGAGATACACAAGCGCATGCACACACACACTCAGCCAAACACATGATCACCCCCAGGCTATTATTCCTGGCGGGGATAGTCACCATTGAAAAATAAATCACTTTGACGATGTGACAATGCTGTCACTACTCTGTTAAAGGTGCCAAGTTTCAACTCCAGAGATCTCTGTGATTAACAGATTGCCTCCACACAGATCAAGATGGAGACGGCTAGATGTTTCGGTGACCCGTCCCTCCAGCACGACCTTTGCCCCCTTTATAACCGCTACAGCCACTAGAGGGCTTCGTCACCTGAACGTAAACCACTGACGCCGCTATGAGTGTGGTTCTATGCAAAGATCTCGGTCATCTCTTTATCTCCTCGTTGGAATGTGCAGCATGAAACTCAACATCTACCAAAGCACTTGTACGTGTGTACGTGTGTGTGTGTGTGTGTGTGTCACTGACATTTGTGTGACACACAGACACACAGCTCTCCCTCTCTGCTGTTAAAGCCCACGGTTATTAAATGCTACTGAAGAATGTCACACTGACATCCCCCCCCCCGATATTTGACTGATATTGCAACTGTGGTATTAACAGAGAATGATCATTTTGACATCATTCTCATTTTCATTGAAAAACATATTCAAATGATAATGGTGTGATTAGGGCTGCAACTAACGATTATTTTAATAATCAATTAATCTGTCGATTATTTGTTCGATGAATCGGATAAAAAAACAAAAAAGCATTAATTTCTAACCCTTTATTCAAAACAGAAATTCACAGTGCAAAAAATCTTCTGAAAGTGCACAAACAGGTTGCTCCTTGAACATCCCTGAGCTGTTAAAGTAATAATTAAAAAAAAACTGGACTAATATCAGGAGTGGGGTTCAGCGGGTTACCCACGCCTCTCAGTGAAGGGTAGACACACGCTGATCCACTCAGTGTGGCGCGCGTGCAGCCCCGGACATCTAAGGGCATCACAGACCTGTTATTGCTCAATCTTGTGCGGCTGAACCCAAAATAAACCCAAAATAAAATTTTAAATACACATTTTCTTTCTCACCTGTCGTGCTATTGATCATTGTAGATTGTCTTGGTGGTTCATCATAGAGGTGTCTGATTTCTCTCCAATATAACGGGACTACATGGCACTCGGCTTGTGTTGCTCAAAGCAACAAAAAATAAATAAAAAATAGAAATCATGACCCGGTTACTCAGGATAATCCACAGACCTTGTTGTGAGCAGTTACATGTGGGAACTACGGCTGAGAGAAAATAGTTCCGACATGGAACTGGCCGATTACCGTAGAGTTGTATTATATTGGAGAGAAGGCGGACATCTCTACGACACTACAACACTAGACAACTCACATCCAAACAATCTGGGATGATAAACAGCACAACAGGTGAGAGGGAAAATGGGTATTTTGTTCACATTTTAATCAATTGTACGGCCCTACAGACAATCTAAAACAACTGTGTCCAGTACAATATCTACACACACACATCCTTCACGCAACCGTAAAAGAAACGACAGTACAACATGGACTGATACAAAAAGCTGGAGGACATGAGGGTCCAAACGGATCCAACATTCTTTGCTGCAGTTTGTTGCCCATAAATGCTGCACAATTGGTGCTTTTTAAATACATGTCAATCGCCATTCCTGGATATTTAAGGTAGAGAGTCTTTCAACTGATTTTCCCTGAAGCAGTAAAACATATTCACACAAAGCATCAATGGCTGTAGGCATCACAACATGCGTGTCTAAACCTCCGACGCTGCCTTCTGCAAAGTGAGTCAAAGAGAAGGGTTTTTAAAGATCTTAATAGTTCCAGTTGCATATTCCAGCCTTTAAATCCACCATGTGAAATACCTCTGTCGGTTTCCATTTAAATGAAAACATCTTTAAAAGCAGCGGATGCCGGGGAATATTACACACCCCAAACTACCACCTATCCATCCATCCATCCATCCATCCATCCATCCATCCATCCATGTCCCACCAATCTGAGCAGACAGGAGTTCCCAGCAGGTGCGTAGAGGACCACCAGGCTTCCCTTCAGCAGTTCAGTGTCCAGCCCCCTCAGCTGGATCCCGGTCCGCCCATCGCCGCCGCCGACTCCCCCTTCCCCGTCCGAGGCCGCGATCGCGCCCTTCTCGGCTGGCCTGCACCGGTGCCAGCTGGGGTAGCCGGCGCAGCAGCCGGTCGGCAGCCACTCCAGACTCATGGCCGGCGCAGAGAAGCCCTCCTCCTCCTCCTCAGTGCCTCGCCACCTTGGGTGCCCCTGCCCCATCAAACCCACAGCCCTGACTAGCGCGGTCCTGCTCCGGCATGCTCGGTGTGGGCAATTTAGACTCGCAACCGCCGGCTAAAAGTCAACGTCCCACGGGAGCAACTGCTTAACCTCCCTGCCTCTGTGTCCTACCTCCAATCTGGATAAGCCTGATCGGCGGCGGCTTAGCCCACGTAGCCCTGGGAGGGAGGAGAGACTAAAAATAACAGCAGACTCACAGCATCTCCTCCTCCTCCTCCTCCACCTCCTGCTGCTGCTGCTGCTGCTCCCGTCCCACGGAGAGTCCTCAGCGCTCGCACCGCGCGCCTCCACTTCCTGCGCAGGCCGGATGACATGGCCAGGTAGGAGCGGGGGGGGGGGGTAAACGGAGAGAAGGAGCACTCCGCCTGTCCTCCCTCTTCCTTCTGTCTGTCACTCTGCTCACTATCCTGCTGCTTTTTCCTCTGCCTCTCCCTCTGCCTCTGCCTCTCTCTCTCACACACTTACTCAAACATGCTCACATTTGTTTTAGCACATTTGTGAGGACTGTGTCACAACTATATTCGCTCCCTAAAGAACCAAAGTCAGCATTTAGTTACCAATTTCTTAATGTGTGTTATCACTGGGTCTTATTCAAGCTTGTTTATGTAGTTTTCTCTTACATTTCGGTATCAAAGACCTAAAAATGAATGAAAATGAAAATTCTGAAAGTCTTTTTCATCCAAGGGGGAAAGTGAATAAGGTAAACAACTTAACTAATAGATCAGTTGATTACTTACATTAAGATAATTATTATTTGTATTACAAGTTTTCTGAAAAAAAACGTAGGTTTAAATATGTAAATTAGCATTAGCTCATTAAATATGTGCTAATTAGCATACATTTCCAGAACAGAAATCTGAACATTGGATAAAACCAGGTTCAAAATTATTGTCAAACAACTGTAAACAGCTAAAAAAAATGTATGAATTTTTAGGAATAAAATGTATGAATAAGGCTATGAATGATGTATGAACAAACCCCTCTGTCAGAACCTTCAGAATACAGAGAGGAATGAAAGTGGAAAGTTTGGTGGATGTAAGAGCTACTGAAGAGATTTATGGATCAGAGTCATTTTTGAGAAAACAGCCTTTAAAGATATGTTTTGTAAAATTACAGACATGTTGAAGACACTACATGTGAACAGCATAAAAAAAGAACTAATAGATATCACTATGAAACTTCCCTAGTTTACCTCCATTAAAGTTGTAGTGTGTGGTGTCTGGCGGCATCTAGTGGTGAGGTTGTAGATTGCCACCAACTGAAACTTCCCCCGTGTGCCAAACGTGTGGGAGAACTACAGTGGCCAACGCGAAAAATGCAAATGGTTGTATCTAAAGCCAGTGTTTGTTTTTTTCCCCTTGTATAACAAGTTTTCTGAAATGTTGAAGACTGATGGATAAGGTTCTGAGGGGAGGCCACAGACACATTCCACAGCAGTGGGTAAACTGTAAATGGTAAATGGACTGTACTTGTATAGTGCTTTTCTAGTCTTCCGACCACTCAAAGAGCTTTAACACTCCATGTCATCATTCACCCATTAACATCCATTCATACACTGATGACAGGGGCTACCATGCAAGATGCCACTTACCCACCAGGACTAACTAACATTCATACAACATTCACACACCGTAGGCACAGCTGTGGGAGCAACTTGGGGTTAAGTGTTGGAAAACATGGACTAGCGGAGCCGGGGATCAAACCGCCGATCCTCTGATTGAAGGACGACCCTGCTCTACTACTGAGCCACAGTCGCCCGACACGGGTGGCAGCGGGTCACTTCATTGTTTGCCCGCCACTATAAAAACATAAAAGGTGAGCACTACAAACATGTCGGAGTAAATCCATCAGCCACCATCCACTGGAGCGAGTCAAGCAGCCAGAAACACATGACCCACTCTCCACTACCTGCTCAGCACCAAACCGCACAGAGTAAAGAGTCATCAGGTGGGCGGAGCTTTAGATGTATGCTAATGTTGCTCTGTTACACATTCACCACAACAACTTTATAAAGTAAGAATACATCACTATTACATGAACAGCTTGTCCTGTTGTAACAAAGTGGCTGAAAAATCGAATTATGTTGCCTAAAGCCTGCAATAACAGATTATTTTTGGCCACTTGTTATCAGCAGAAAAAAAGAAGTGAAGACAACATCAACTCATCATCACCTTTTAAATTCATCTGGTGAACTCTTTATCAAAGAGCTGCTTATTTAATAATCCAGCAGTTACCGAGCAACATGGAAGTCCAAACGTCACTCTTCTTTTAGCTCTGCTTTTGGTCTCCACCAACTCCTGAGGGAATCGGTCTGTTTCAGCTGCTAAATGCTGCAGTGTGTTCACCAGCTCGTCGCTCACTGTGTCTGTCTGTTGTCTGGAGCTGAGCAGGGAGTGAACCGTGGCTTTTTTTTATAGTATGAGTCACTATAAAAAGGTCACATCGTCATTTGATACCTTGTTATTAAAATATCTATTAGAGCTGCTTTAAAGAACTCAATGAGCAATATCTGCTGATACCAACAGTTTGGTTGTATCAGCTGGTACATACTGTACATACAGACTAACTTCTTTCACCACCGGTGAAACGGTCCAAAAACACATTTCAACCAAAGCCAGTGTAAACCAGCCAAAAATTCTGAATGTTATCTGAATTATTACATTGTTTTTTTTATGCAAATAACCAGTGACAATGACACACTTAATTCAAATGATTAGAAACTAAATGAATGTATTATTTAAATGTTTGCTTCTGAAAAAGTCTTGGCACTAGTAGGTTTATGTATAAAGCAGCTTAGAGCTACTTTCAGGAAGTTAAACATCTAATATCCATCCAATTAGCCCGTCTGAGGATATATAAAGGGCGAGGAGCCATTTGTACTGCCTTACGAGTGTTTATGTTTCCAACTATTTAGTCCATAGCTCTTTGGTATAATGTTATCACGTTCAGGTCAGAAAGGTTGCTAATTTGTTGCTAAAGATTTCAGTTAAACTAATTATTCTAAGTTACTGTTACATGTTGATTTGAAGTCTGAACCACCTTTAGATTTCGTGCCAGGACGCCCCGAAGGAGAGTGCTGCCAATGTGTGGTGCATTCCTTTCCTCCGGTTTTTCTGGGTTGATAAGAGAGTCAGGCTCAGAATAGTTTCTTTTCATTTTGGCAAGTTCAGTTTGTGACTTCATTTTTCCTTCGGGTCAGTTTGTTGGTTATTTTGGCCACGGCTCTCCCTGATGAGTCCTTTATGCTTCCATATTTGGCCAGAAAAACAACTCCTCAGATTCTGAGCTTTGTGTTACTTAGATGTGTGGTGAATTATTGCTCTCTGGTTGACAAACTGTAATGAAGACACGGTTTCTAAATAACAACCAACATATCTTTGACTTTTCTGTACTTACATTTCTTGTTATTGATCATAGATATAAACCAATATTAATACATCTGTAATGAGGCTGCTAAAAAAGTGTAGACGCGCAAAATATTTCAGTTTCTTTGCCATTATTGAGAAAAAGACAATATACATCGTGGTATCTTTCGCCAAATTCAGACGGCGGCTGGCGTTGCTGCTGTTTTTTGCCGGCTCAGGTTACCGCAGTTAACTACATGTCCTTCAGGTAACGTAAAAAACACCGTATAGATACGACACGCTCATTCTAAGCTAACAAACATGACGATTCTTAGTTTGAGGTGATAATACACCAATTAAAACATGTTTGAAGTGATAGTTTGGCAACATTACGTAGCTATGACTATGACGGTCATAAATAAAATACAAACACAGCTTGAACCCGACGGCCCTCAGACGTACTCAGTAGTGGTATGTTCCTGTAGCATGATTGGTAGGAGGCGACGAGGCTTCTGGGTGCTGTAGTCAACTAAATGGCTGGAAAAATGTGGAAGGGACTGAACATTCAGTGTGGCAGCCGCATGCTGTTTAGCCGGCGTAAAGTAATTAGCCTGCTGGACTCAGATCAGATGTGATGTACAGCGGAGTGATGCAGAGCTGGTGGCTAACGCGAGGTGATGAATCATGGCAGCGCACGAGCGACCAGCTCTGCGGACTCATTCTAAGGCTTTTAAAAGACATAAGAGAGCGCGAGCGCGCGCGCACACACGCACACACACACACACACACACACACACACACACACACACACACACACACGGTTTTTAATGCTGTTCAAATTGCCATTTAGAGTACACTTCTCCATTTATCACTGAATAATCAAGCTATTATGTAACCTGAACAAATGCTATGGTAGCTAAATAGATTTTGGTATTAAAAATGTGCAGTTTTTGCTTTTTTGGGGGGGGGGGGGGGGGGGGGTTATCCTACCTACAATGTATGCTATGTTATCCTACCTATGCATGTATGCTAACCAGTGTTGGGCAGTAACACATGACACGTGTTATTGTTAGTTTCCTAGGTAATGAAACAGGATTATAACTTCCATAACAGTAATTATATGTATTATATATAATAAAAAGAAAACACTGCTGCGTTAAGGTGGAGATGCACCAAACCCGTTGATGGGTTGACTGACCATTCGCCCAACTATATCTTCATAATCACGACTCAGCGGCAACTTTATGCAGACGAAGTCCGTCCATCGCGAGGCAGCAGGCTCACAGAAAAATTATTAAAAATGTTGTTACTGCATGGCTTATTTCTCACCAATAACATTTTCAGAAATATATTTTAAACTACTGTTGAGCTGTAAAATGAGAAAGTTTGTCACTCGGCCACCATGTTCAAAAGAACTAAGCTTTGTCCACCATGCCTGTGACCGCGCCATGAGGGAGAGGAAAGCATGCATTGCCCAACACTGATGATGACATACAAACCACTAAGTGCTTAAAGTGTCATAAGCTAGAAAAAATACCCGGGTGGCTCTACACTGATCCTTTAAAAAGGATGACACATCATGGTGGGTCTCTGAATAATTCATACATGAAAAGTGCACACTAAGACTTACAGTGATTTGGCATCTGAGACGTACCCTCGTCATGGATTTGGAGCACAGCGAGAAATCGTCACAAGCGATGGGCGGCACACACGTGCGCGCCATCAACGCAACAGTTGCTCGGTGCGTGGAGTGCACGTGGCAGAGCAGAGCGGAGGAAAAAAAAACTTCGGACAGCGCAGGAGAAAGAGACGAGAAAGAGAGAAAAGGTGGAGCGGAGAGGGTCACGAAGAAAAGTCCTGCAGGAAAGTGGAACGAAATTACAGATGGGGGACATTATTAGGTGTTTAAAATAAATAAAAACATACCAGCTGGACCCCTCAGCATATGTCATGATATTCTAAATACCCTGCTCAGTTGACCGTATTTTTTTGTTAAACTACTGCACACAAAACAAAAAGTGCACTCAGGTGCGTTTCCCTCTCCCCTAACCCAAACTAAAAATTGTTGAATCACGCTCAATTGCCCCTCGGCTCCCTTACATACCAAAGATTGCACAAACAGGGACACACACACATGACCTCCCCACACGCTAATACATTAATAAATGGCAACGACACTTAATTGCTATGTAGGAAAGCAGGAGATGCGTGTGCATGGAAATATAAAGAGCTGTAGACTCTCTTCTGTCAAGTGTTGTTCTATTACGGTTCATTCTGATTATGCTCTGTACAAGATTCTGCCCTTTACTGGGTTTTTTGTTAGTACCTGTACTCCGTGTAGTGACAATCTAATCTAATAATATGATATAATCTTCAATACAAAGTTTATTCCTGTGTCCTTTTTGTGGTAGTGCAACTGAAATGGAAGACGCTTGTTTTCAACTATTTTGTTGAAGCAGTTTTTGCATGTAGAAATCAAACTAAAAGACATATCGCTGACATTTCAAGTGTGGAGAACGCCCTGGGCTGAATTATCCTCCCGATGAATACTCCCAACATGCTGCGTTCAATGAGTACCAAAGACGAGCATTGTAACCAATTAGATGTAGAGATACAATGGAGACTGGATCCGCCCACTTACTGTCAAAAAGAAAATCTACTAGCGAGCGAGCAGAATAAAGTTTTAAGGTTTAAGCTTCTTGAGCGACTTTAACTCGCGCGAGAGTGAATTTTGCTCGCGGAGTGATATAAAAGCACTCGTCAAAGTAAAATACGCGCGCGCATGGATCTCATTTGCACTCTCGGATTTTGACATTGATTTGCCTTCATAGAGATCTCTAGCCGACACAAACAAACAAAAAAAGCTCGCTAATGAAAGCTTTAGGTGCTTCTCCACTTCAGCGTAAACTGAATCCCTTTGGGTCCTGGGTTCCGGGAACGGCTTCTGGACACTCATTAGTTTGGACATTTATAGAATAAAGGATTTAATGACCACTGTGTTAATGTACTCTTTAAAGTCAACTGTTCAATGAAATGAATGGCTTTGTTCTGTTCTTCATATTCCTGCACCTGGGGGACTCTGGATTAGGCGGCTCAATCCTCCAACGTTGGCTGTTGAACTAGATCTGGACATTTTGACTTTGTCTCTCCCCGGTTCTGTAACAAGCTGAGAGCATCTCCTGAAATTGTTTTTAACCTCATTTCTTATTGAAACACTTTTCCTCCCCTTGTTGTTGTAAATATTTCAGGCATTATCTTTCCATTATGAATAAAGAACACGGTTCCTCGGGGAGATGCAGAGACGAGGCTAATGGGACGGGAAAACTATGCTCGGTCGGACGAGGGCGAATGCATCTCAACTTGTCCACAAACAGTGGTGGACCTGGGAGAGGACAAGAGGACATTACTACTGAACTGGAAACATTTATCCCACAGCAGAGACTAAAATACACTAGATTTAAAATGAGCGTGCTTCAGTTCCGTCTGCAGCATAAATCAGAGAAGATGGTTTCACTCTTATATACGTTACAGTAGTTTGATCTACAGAAATGCATCATATTATTTAAGGTCTGTCTTGCCGTTCTCCCTCCATCCACCAGATGCCCTCAGACTTCACCACCGGTCCCAGTCACTTGACTTCTACATCCACCTGAAACGTGGAACCTGAACCTTTATCTGTTCCTGCCTGTCTGTACCTGATCCCCTGTGGACTCTCAGTAACTTCTGTTCAGACTTGTTTCCCTACGCCGGTGAGCTTTGTATCGTTTACCCTATAACAAGGAACTTTCATTTTAGGTGGACTTTGGCGGCCCCTGTAGACAACAGCGATAGTGTTTCTGAGCACCAGAGTCCCTTTAGAAACCTCCCATTTTACTACAGCAGGTGTCTGACAGTCTGCTCCAGTCTGAGCTGAAGGAGTTGCTGGTGAACCCGGATGATTTCATCTAATTTTGTGGGAAATCTGACCCGGCGGCATCGATGACAAGCATTAAGAATATCTATCTATCTATCTATCTATCTCCTCTCTCCTCTCTCTGATGGTCTCGTTTACTTACGTAGGTCATATAGAGACACCAGTATTAAATTTACTTTCATAACCAGTTAAAAGTTCCTCATTATAACTTTGAAATAAATTTATAAACCACTGAACTTTTTGATTGTTTAAATTGTACCGCGGCTATCGACTTTTAGTCCTGTTACACACCAGAACAATCCCAGGACTGATTCGTCATTATTCTCTTTTTTTTAAAGACTTCATATCAGGAGCAGTTTGGAGAGTGCACCGTCTGACCCACAATGTGCAGAGGCAGAGGAGGGAGAGGGAAGACTTTCATTAAAATGGAAGTTTAATCTTCAAAGAGGAGTGGAGAGGCTGAGGAGCCTAGGGGATTCCCTTCACAAGCCTGTGACCTTTCCAGAGAAGGACGAGTCAGAGACGGCTGCTGGCGGAATCAGATAGAGGAGATGGCTCTCTGGATCAGACCGGGAACGTTTAAGTGCCGAGCATCTCCCTATTAGGAATAAGGCTGAAGTTCATTTATGTAATTATTTCCCAGAGGTTTTTAAAAAAGGAACACACATCACAGTTTAGATATGGTGTTCCCACTGAACTCATAATCTGCACATGCATTCAGCCACTCACGTACCACCTGCCTCTCTTAAAGACATGCTGGTGCCCCCTAGAGGCTGTAGTGTTCACTGCAGCCTCAATATGAACGTACAGAAACCGTAGGCTGCACATGAGAAGTGGACGGACTCCTCGTGATGTCCCCCGTTGGTTTGTGAACCACTGTTTTGAAGCCTTAAGGCTTCATCTTGGATCCATCTTGGATTTTGACAGTCGCCATCTTGGTTTTTCTGCAACCAGTGAACAGAAGTGACCATGTTTGGAATGCGGAGATGCGACGTAGAGACGCCCTATACGACTGGTAGCAACCTGTCAATCACAAGGTAGCCCCGCCCTAAAGCATACTCCTCTTTATGGTCTGTTTGACTCTAAATGGACCATCATCTACTAAATGAACATCATGCTGTATTGAAGAAGACTTGAAACTAGAGATTGAGACCATAAACTCATGTTTACAATGTTTACTGAGGTATTAAATCAAGAGAGAAGTAGAGTCATTTAATCATAGACTTCTATACAACCAGAGGAGTTGCCCCCTGGTGGCCATTAGAGAGATTACAGGTTTAAGGCACTTCAGCGTTGGCTTCACTTTTCAGTACCGGAGGTTGCTGCCTGACATACGCTGCATTCCAAATCGCATACTTTTTTATTTTATTTTATTTTATGCACGCAGTATGCACTCAATAGTGATAAAATACTACTTCCTCATAACGTTGAATCTTGAACTCTGAGTCTGAACCTCTTGCTCATATATCCGCTGCGCAGAGGATTGTGGGTCAGAATGGACAGAAAGGGATGCTGGGAGGCATGCTGCAAAATGTAGTAGAACATCCTGCCATTACTGTGGTATTATGGGTATTGGAACGCACAAATTCGGATTATTTACTATTCTTAGAGCCTTTAACAAAAGTAAAGTTTGAGTTTTTTTCGGTGAAGCTTTTATGTTACATTTTCATTATTAAGCTTACTTTTAACTACATGCATCTTAATTACTGTAAGTTGACTAAAAATCGCAACCATATTTTTAGTTTGGCCAACCAAAAGTCAATTCCAGGTTGCCAGTTTAAAGGTTATTGTTGAGCCCTGCTCATCCTCATTACGGCCATAAAAAGGCCGGCATCAATCCCTGTCTATTGACCAGCTTCAACACGGTTTCACTCTGCACAGCCTGAGTGTGTGTGTGTGTGTGTGTGTGTGTGTATGTGGTATGCTAATGTACCGTTCTATAAACAGGGAGTAGGTCAGGATACACACATATCTAATGAGGCGTGGGAGCTTTGAAGTTGAAATGCGGCTGCGAGCAGCTCTGAGAACAATAAATCCCTCTCTGACATTAAAGCAGAGGCGTTGGGCTGGAAAAAAACATAACAAATAAAATACCTAACTTTAAAAGAGAGAATATTTCACTGCCCACAGTTTGAATTCTGTCTAAATGTGCACGGACTGAGCGGGCTCTGAACCTCCCATTGAGGCTGAGCCGGCCTGACAGCTGATGGAGCACAGCCTGATGTGCAGGGAGCGGGTCGTTCTGGCTGCAGTAATAAAAGGTGAGGGTCAAGGTTGTCCCTGCGAGGCTTCCCCTTTGAAATACGGAAAGCTCCATTAAAAACGCTGTGCTGGTTGAGCTTTATCTGCAAGACAAATCACAAGCAAGGTCCGTAACGTGCCCGTTCAGTAGATGACACACAAACACGGAGTCACGTGCTCAAGGTCACGGGAACCGGTTCCATCCGGCCGGCAGGAAACAGACGCGTACCGGGTCAGTTCAAACACGACGGGACCAGGGAGCACTGAGGCCGACACATCACACACAAAGTATCGAGTGCTCTCGCTCTCGCAGCTTTGTCCTGCGACGGTACAAACACGCATGGATGTGTTGGTAAATATACGAGCAGGTCTCTCAAATCAATCTATCTGATTTTGGCATTTTACATTTCTGCTGACCGTAGATTTCTGAATGTGTTGCTCCTACTTTCCATTCAGCTCAGCAGACAGGAAGACTTGAGACAACTTGGTTGAGTGAGGCAATCGCTCGAGCAAGAAATGTTAAGAAATAACATTTATTTTTACAATTAACAGTTGAAACGATGAGGGCTTGCAGATGACAACGTAGTGCAAAATGTAAAACCATACTTCAGCGTACTGCTGGGCGGTATACCGGTTCAAACGGTATACCGGTTTCAATTTCCTGTACCATATGAATTTTCCACATACCGCCATCATACCGGTGCATAGCCAGAACATTGCTGACAATCTTCAACAGGCTGCTAAAGATGATGTTCGCCACTGATAACAATAGCTGTGGAGCTAGTTATCTTATCTGTATTGAGACAGATCCCTAGTCATGGTCATAACTTTATAACTTTATAACAATTAACAACCCACAACTAACGCTCTTTAACAGAGCAAAACACCACAACACAACAGTCTGTGACACATAAACAATTTGTAACACTAATAATTGTACATTTATAAACTTTCACCGCCGAACTGCATGCTGGGTACAGCTCACTCGCCTGCTAACACAACAGTCTGCTAACAGCTGGGAGAGGCTCCGTCCTCCAGTAACGTTACATTACATTACAGAACAGCGATGCAGGATAAACATAGACAGACCGGAGATGCACCGATAGAGTTTGACACATATGCAACGCTGATTACGTGTAATATGTGTGGTATTTGTTATAAATGTATGTTG
Organism: Pholis gunnellus; assembly: GCF_910591455.1. Lineage (NCBI taxonomy): Eukaryota > Metazoa > Chordata > Actinopteri > Perciformes > Pholidae > Pholis > Pholis gunnellus. Next base: position 2,167,121 of record NC_136532.1, read on the forward strand.
GTACGTAGAGGGTGATATGAAGCTGTACTTGGAGGGGCTTAGGACCCAGGGGAATGTAGGTGAAGGAAACCGGAAGAGACGGACGACACACCACACAAACAGCTGTTCGCCGCTCGTCACGATCCTGGAGAACAGATTCTCAACTGGTGGGTAGTCGCGAACCCGTTTTCAGTGGGTCGCGGGCCTTTGCCTTAAAGCAGCGGAGTTATTCACGCTCCTTTCCAGCATTTACGGCACTTGTTCAGCGGCGCAGGAAAAACACAGGCCAATCACGTCACGTGATGCAGTTTAGCCAATCAGATAAGGGTATTTTGATACGTTTCCTTACTCCGGTGAGCTGTACCCACACCGTGACACAGGGAGGAGAGACAATGAAGGACATCATAGGGTAGATCTCATGAGAATCCATATGTGAAAGTTAAATATCTGTGGTCGATTTTACCAATTGAAATTGCTTAAAAGACTGCATTCCCAAACCACGCTTTGAAAACATTGAGATCAAAGTATTTCTTTTTCACACACTTGAACTCATGGTGAGGTGTATGAGTTCGAAAAGAATACCGTGATACCTTTGGCGGTACCATGGTACCGCCAAAGTTAGGCAAAATACCGTGATATACATTTTTGGTCATAACGCCCAACACTACTTCGGCGTTTCATTTTTACTTCTTTACTCAAGATTTCATGAAACAAAATGAACCAAAACACTGACAATGAGGAGCTCTTTGGTAGGTAATCATGAGAATAAACAATCATGAGAATAAACAGCTCAAGTGAGGTTAGGACTCAAATCGTAGTTTAAAAAACGTGTTGCTAATTATACATCACGCTGAAATGAGCAGAAAACAATGGCCGACATATTCAAAATTTAACAAATCAATACTGTGCTTTGGAAAATGGTAAATGACTAAAGCATGCACTAAGACTTCAAAGGCCTTATAGTATAGCAGCAGTGGAAAATAGGTATCGACTTTAAAAGATATGAGAAAAAAAGACTTGGTAAAGGATTAGTGTGCACACATACACGGATAGTGAAAGTCATGGCTCACCACATACTGCAACAAATGAAAACAACTAATACTCTGAAGTACAAACAAACTGCAACTTTAGAATGTCACCTTCGCAAACAGACAGATTTAATACTTATTTATCATTCACTGCAGAGTCTCTGGAGCTATTCCACCACGTCTCTTTGTTACAACATGGTCCGGCTGTCAGAAGCTCCTCCGTGTTCTCTGTGCAGTGTGTTGTTGGAGAGCAGTGTCCATCAACAGCACACTCAGAAACCATGAAAACACCGCAGACTGAAAACCCAACTCGGCCTCAAGGCGCAGAGGCGCTGAAAGCGATAGATAAAAAAAAGTTTAACGAGATAATGTGAAATTGGTGCCATGCGATTCGCTAGATGGAAGCACATCACTCTGTTGGAGTTCTTGGGACTACAAAGACACTCGCTGTTGTACAGTGGCGTGACAGAGTGAAGCCTCACAAACCGCCATTGTGTCACAAACTGACTCTACGTGTGGTAGTGATGGCAATGTGACCTTTTCATTTTTGTATTTTACCTAGTGAAAGCCACAATCGTATTATTATTAATTACAAATATATTTCTTTAATAACATATTGTCCACTGGAGAAGAAGAACTAGTTTATTTTAAATTCCTTTTAGTTCTCTCCAAACACGTTCAGGCTGCAGAAAAAAATACTGCTTTTGTCGCTGGGTCCTCATTAGACGCTCCAATGAAGACGTGTCAACTGAAGGTTTTTTGGTGCGTGTTGGGTCATTTAAAAACAACAGGTGAACTTCAAAATGACTACGTCAGACGCTTTCAGTGCATTTGGGCCTTTAGTTTGCAGTGTGGAGGAGATAACAGGACATGTGGGTGGAGAGATGACATTACAGTACATCTGTACTGTTCTTCACTGTGTTGGCTCAGAGCACTCCACCAATGAGGACTGAGTGTGTCCCCCTTCACAGCTCCGTCTGTGTCTCATGGTGGAGTAGTGTTTGGACAAAGAGCTTCTTTAAAACACTACTGTCTCGACTCCAAATACAGCTCGTTATTGTTTAGTGTTCTCATTCATTCTGCCCTTCATTATGCCGACATCTGACCTGCTTAATATTTAGATGGGGGGGGGGACTGAACAAAAGGCAAAACATAAACAACAAAAAAAAACTTGGTAAGCTAGACTAGGCCAACGAGCTCTGTGGCGTCTGCATCAGGAGCTACAGCTGCAGACACACAGTAGAACTCTGTCCATCATGTGGTGTGTAGACCCGCATCATTTACATACAATACAATACTAAAACGTGTCTCTCCAATTTGTTCAGTTTCAATCAATACACCTGTCAATAAACCTTATAAATCAATAAACCTTATTGATGAAACCCTTTTGAATTTGTTTGTTCAAGATCTAAATCAGGGGTCACCAATAGGCGGACCGCGGTCCAGATCCGGACCCATACGCTGTTGTATCCGGACCCAGGACCTAAAACCGATAGATAATTGAGAATTATTACATTTTGACGGAGCGCTTCTATTTTAACCAGCGCAGCTTTTTCAGCCTTTACGGCACTTGTTCAGCGGTGCAAATCACATCACGTGATGCAGCTCAGCCAATCAAATATATACTGGGTATTCTGACAGGTTTCCTGATTCGAGTGAGATGTACACACAGACGGGAGAGACAAGGAGAACGATGAATAGGAGAATAATTACGTGAGTCAGGGAAGTTATTTCACATGACGTTCTCCAAAAAGAGAAAAGTGTTCAGAGAGACCAGAGTCTTTAACCAAGAATTTTAATTGAATACCCCTGATCTAAATAGTTACTCTTGTGCTGGTGCTCGGAAACACTACCGCCTTCGTCCACAGGGGCCGCCAAAATCAACACAAAATAAAAGTTCCTCGCAGTAGATTTAAGAGTAAACAGCAATTCAATGGATCAACATAATGTCAGTTAACAGTCAATTACTCTGCAATATTTATTCATATTTTCAAGACTGACTGTTAAATCTTTATAGTGTGGCCCTCCCTGAGCACTACAAATCAAGCACGGCTTGCACGGGAAATGAGATTAACTGGCCAGTGATTTCCTTATAATACAGATTTAGTTCCACTTTCCTAAGAACAGCTCAAGGTGCTCCCTAATGGCAGTAAAGAGGTGGACGGTAGTAAATGACTGCAGCAGTCGCAAGCCCAGTGACAGGTCTGAGAGCAGCTAGCTGACTGACACTGAGGAAGCTCCAGTGTCTTCATCATGATAAATGATACTGCTGCTATTTATACACCCCCCTCTCACTGCACCTGCAGATCTGCGTGCGTGCGTGCGTGCGTGCGTGCGTGCGTGCGTGCGTGCGTGCGTGCGTGCGTGCGTGCGTGCGTGCGTGCGACAGCCAGCAGTGGAGGCCCAGGGGGCGGGGGCTCATCAGTACAGCAGCAAAATCTATTTCACTCACATATTCATTCCTTTCTTTACTTCCTGCTAACTCATTAGGACACATGAAAATAGCGGGGATGTGATGTTGCTGCATATATAAGCCACTCATGACACTGTCATGTCAAAACGTCTTACAACACTAATTACCTGAGGTAATCACGTTTGTACCCCCCACACCGTTGCGTGCACAAGCCACCAGGATTTTTCAAAAATAATAATGTAAGACGTTTAATATGTCATCTACTGGCAGCTCTACAAATTGGCTGACAAGTGATGACAAATGCTGCCCCACACTAGACCCTCAAACATGTTTTTTCTAAACGAGGTGGAGACGTATTTTTCATTCAACCTCCTAACATGATATTGAATTCAACTCTTATATAAAACCACTTGGTTCTTACTCTGGTGAGATCTGGATAATCTTTGATTTCAATATTCACATAAATAAGAAAGTAAAGGTTTTCCGGCAGTTCTTGCAACTTGAGTTTCCATACTGTAACCCTACTACATTTTTGGGGGAGTTTTTCCTTATCTGGATCAAGGGTCTGAGGACAGAGAGTGTCATGTGCTGCACACACTGTAAAGCATGAGGCACATTTGCGATATTGGACTGTAGTAATAAAATTGACTTGACAATAAAATTAGCGCTCTGTTTCCCAAAAGCAGAAGTGAGTCTTCTCATTGTTCTGTTTCTGATCTCAGAGCAGCTTCCCTCTGTCACACACTAATGCGATCACACCGGCCTGCTGTGGGGCAGTGGACGCTCTCTGCTTCCTTTAAATATGTGTTTTAAATGATGGAATCATATTATGCCAGCAGGTTCTGTTCAAAATCCATCTGTGTCTTCTATCATCTTTATGTTTCATCTGTTTGTGGCAGGGGGCTGTCTGAGAGGGCATTTTTGGAGATTACACTGATTATATCTCACACACACTCACTCACACACACACACACTCTGGAGCGTCCTTCCTGTTATTTCTCAGTGATTACAGCGTTTCGTTTCTCTGATTAACATCCCGGTCACGACAGAACGACTTTGATTTCTGCGCCGCTTTCAAGTCTGTGAACTGAAAAAACACAAAGTGTGAAATATGGCTGCTGGGAAAACATAGGACAGCTGCTGACATGTTACGTTGACATTTGTCAACATCTTGACATTTCAATTCATTTTCAAAGTCAGCTTACCAAAACAGGACTTCAGAACCACTTCGACTGATATTAATACTCTGTAGGTTGGTGCACACGAGATACTACGACTACTACTTTCGTGCTAATGTTGAAGGCTGCCTTTTACCTGAACTACAATCCATGTGCTCTTTTAGTAGTGTTAGTAGTGGTGTAACGGACCACTGCAAAACAACGCATTGCAGATTCAGAAACGTGGTTGGAGAGATGTGTCCTGAGAAAAAAAAAGTTCTTTGTCCGTGTGAGTGAGTCTCCATCTGAATTGCGCTTTCATAGGACGGATGGGGCAGCTCGTCGCACAAAGACTCATTTGATTGGGTGGATTTTTCCGTTAACGCCCCTTAGCGCAGGATGAGTCCTCAAACATTTGAAAGTGTCTTACAGGAAGAGAAAAGAAAAAAAACAGGGATTTGAAGTAAAAATAAAAATAAAGATTTTTTTTTATATGTTTGGCATATAACAAGTGATACAATTAACACAGGGACGTGGGATTAAAACTGGGAAAGTGTATTTGTCAGTTCTTTAAGTGAGTTGAGGCCCCAGTAATGGGAGAAACATGTCTCAATTTGCAGAGGGTAGAAATCCAATTTAAAAAAAGATTAATTCGCTTTTGTGCTGATAAACGTGGCTGGATAGTGTTAAAAGCCGAGAAGAAATCTATAAATAGCACACTAGCATGCGCTTCATCTCTTATCTTCGTCACAAACGTTTGTTCGTGTTATGTGTTCATATTAAAAGAGGAATATGGACCAATGTATCATCATCAAGTAGCTGTACCTACATTAACCCCATACATGACCTAGTCCAATATAAAAACAATAATGACAACGGATAGTACAAAGGAACTTTAAAGCATGTGAACTGTACAGTGTTGTGCGTGTGTTACCTCGGAAGCTGTACTCTTGTATTTAGACTGCTGATTAGCAATTCTAAACAAGATGAGCCGGGAAAACATAGAGCATGATTCACCGGTCTCTTATTTACATATGACACACAGCCGGCAATTTATGCAGGTGTGGTGAGTCCTGTTTAAAGGGAGGGTTGCACACATAGTACAGAATCTGCTGCGACCGCAGGATTCACCAGAGGGATGGGCCGGCATGAAGTAGGCCTTTGAGAGGCCAAAACACATCTGTGTGTGGACATTCCACTGCTGATGAAGACGATCACAGAGATCATATCTGATGTTACACATTTGATGAACGAGGGCCTGAGGACACAGTGAGCCCTGCCAAGTACGTCTTTGGTCCAAGCAGCGGTTGTATTCTGGTCTTGACCTCGGGACTCGGGGGGGTTGGGGCGAGGTGGAAACGCAGAGGAAAAGAGGCTTATTCTGCAGGAAGCAGACTGTAAACTGTCACTCCCTCTTCCTGTAATTCCACAGATAAACGTCTTCTCAGTTGTGTTCGTGGAGAGGAAACAACAACCAGTGGTGGAACACGCGTGCACGCACACACACTCACACTACTGACCTGTAGCCTACTCTCAGACACACAGGAAAATGCTGTGTCGCACCACATTCAAATGTCCACGCCAACGTAACAAGAGCAACAATACTACAATCACACACTGTGTCTGCATTGGTGAGCTCACATAGTATTTGTCAAAGGTGATACTAACTCTCGGGAGCGTTCCATTGGGAGGGATTTGAACTTCAAAGTGAAAACATCCAGCTCCCCAAAGAACACTATCTCAGATCTCGTCTCCTTGAACCAGACTTCAGTGAGCAAAGATACGCTTTGACCTCTAAAGACAAGACACAAACCTCCTCAAAAATGATATTTTTAGTATGTGAACTGATGTAAGCGGGCTGAGGGGTTGGGTTGGAATGCTGAAGAAAAGAAGCGTTATCCATTGCATTAATGGGGCAACACTTCCATAACACTGGAGTACAGGGCACCAGAGGTATGAGGATGTGTGTGTGTGTGTGTATTTTCCTTTTACTTGCTACATAGTGAGGACTGCAGTTTTTTAACCGCACAGTCAGGACATTTTTGGAAAGTGGGGACATTTTGGCCAGTGCTCACTTCTTCAAAGGCACGAAGGGGATTAAGACTTGGTTTTGATGTTCAGGTTACAGTGAGGTTTAGCTTAGGGTGTGGGTAAGGGTTCGGGTCAGCCATTTAGTTGGGATAGTTAAGGTTAGGGTAAGGGACTAGGGAATGCCAAATGTCAATGATGGTCCTCACAATTATAGAAATACCGGGATGTGTGTGTATGTGTGGGTAATTATGACTTGCAGTGACGAAGAAGAGCTGAGGTAGACTACGCTAAGCGGCACGTCATGAAGCTGCATGAGACGAGCATGTCACTCCCAGTCAGCAGAGGTAATGCCGGCTCATCAGCTGAGGACAAGCACGCCACCGCCGTCCCACAAGGACTCATCAAGTCAAGCTGCAACTCTCAGAGGCTAACAACATTCAAGCTCTGCTACCATGAAAGCTTTCTGGGATTTAGTCTACATTAAAAAATGGCGCGTACTGGTCACAGGTCAGTGTAACACCCTAATGCACCGTGAAGCACCTCTCCTGATTGGCTGCCGACAGCCTCGTGTTAAAGAGTCACTTACACTGGCGTAGAAAATTAAACTTACATCACACTTGTGGCTATACGGACATGAACTGTGTAATTTATGATTTCTAGGAATGGGATTCTAGAAATGTATTATAGTGACAATCCTTACATTTTCCATCACAGAGAGGTAAAAAAAAAGGAATGTGGACTTGCACAGACAAGACTATTTCTTTTTACTAGGTGGCACTGCTAATTTCTCAGAACTGAACTCCCTTAGTTCAGTTAATTCAAGGGAACATATCTGTACCATCCACTCTCGTCTCACGGCTCAATATAAACCCTTCTGTACCATTTTTGTGGAGCAGTTTCTATGCCAACAAAGCAGGCTATTGTAAAACAGTGATTTTCCAATTATCACATTTGCCTTGTGTCAAGACAGTTCACAGTTGGTCAACTGCCGGATTTAGCGTTCACACATTACACGACAATCTCTTGTTCACTTCTATATGAGTGAATCCACTGCAATTCCAGTTGAGACAATCTGATTTTGGTCTGGAATGTAGCCCGACAAAACACTCATTCTACGACCCACCAACACACCAAATTCCATTCTCAAATTTAACACTTTAAAAGTTTACTTTTACAAATATTCATCAGTTACGACTCCAAATATGTATCTGTTACTTTTACAAATCCACATGAACTACTCTTCAAATCGACATAAGTTAGATATTCAACTGAACGTTATTCCCTTCTTCAAAAACAGTGGTAAAGAACACCAGGAGCAAATGTGAGGGGTTGAGTTTTCAACTAAACAAAACTGGGACTGGTGTGTTTGCTGCATGCTAAATTAATCAGAGCAACACAAGGCCAAATTGCCCAGAGTTTACCATGTGACGCCAATCAATGTAGCGTTTAACAGGCTATATTAAACATAGCCTGGCACAGTGCTCTCTCCAAATAAAACGCACTGGGGTGAAATGACATCACCTCCATCAAACTTCACAGAGAACAAAGTATCACCTATCTAGTATACAACTATCTGTTTTAAGCGAAAATCTCTGGCCTAGCTAAGGTATGAACACAAAAACACATTGGTTAGCATGTTAGCTTGTCATTCTCCACTGAGCCTATTTGTTACCTGTTCTGGCAACGTTATCTCTGCCATGACTTTATAATCTCAAAAATGTGGCACCTTGACCTCAGAAATGTAACGTTTTTTTCTCATAAAAACTTTAATCTCTGAAATTGTGAGTCCGTAACGTCCATTTGTGCAGACATTCGCTCCTCACATGATTTATAGATAAGGCCCATTGTTATTTGGGTTGCCATGGTTTGTCTTATTAAGTGCATCCCCAGAGAATAACTTTGTTCTAGTCTACTCTATTTAATCTACTGTGCATAGACAGTGTGCTAATTTTCTACTATTATGACACCAGGCGTTGCTTTGCTTTGCTGCATGCATGCGCAGACCAGTAAGAGAGCAGCGCTGCACCAAATGTGGTCTTCCCCGATGTTAGCACGGGTTTCAAGCAGTGCACCACGCCCTTGGCCTCTGAACCTATTCCCCAGCCACAGGGCAGTACCAGTAAACACAACCCACTGACACATGGAGAAGGAGATACAAAGACACACTCGGGAATCTTATCAGTCAGCTGCTCCCAGCAGCAGGGAATATCTGGAACGTCTTGAAGCTTTTAAGGAGCGTATCCACACAGGCAAAGTCCTCAATCAGTTCTCTGAGATTCAGAGAACAGGGCTATTTAAGTGACAAAGTTTCTCGCCTTGGTGTTGTATTGGTCTTTACTAATACCTTTCTGAATCCAAGAGTTGGAATCAGCAGGTAAATAGATGTGAAAAATGACCCAGTACTACTTACCAGGATGGTACAGATCACAATGTAAACAATCCTCATTATCTAACTTGTTTTTCAAAAAATGTTTCCATAACTCCTGACAGTCAGTTTCTTGATGACATTGGATGTGTGTCATGCAGGCGAGTGCATTTTATTTAGTTAATACTTGGCCTCCATAGAAGACTCAAGAAGATCAACACACAAGAGGGAGCAGCGATTAGAGCTCCTAAAACAGATCACATGTTAACAGATGTCTATATCTGTTGGCATTGATAATTTGCCTTACATTTTATGCAGATAATGCAAAAAAAAAAAAAAAAAAAATGCTGATTCAGGTGAAATGGTGGGTAATGATACATGGGCGACTGTAAAGCCCTTTTCCCACTGGACAAGAAACTCACAAACATCTGGCTTTTGTCTTTAGTGGGAAAGGTTACAATCAACATTAGTTCCAAGAACAGTTAACTCTGCAGTAGTCTCCGGTAGTTATCGGCTCCAGCTCCGATTGGCAGTGACGGAGACATGACACCCGGGTGGACCCGGTAACTTCTGCCCCTTTTCTGGAAAGACGCTATGTTTGGTGTTGAAGTGAATTTATAAAAAATAACGTCAACAGGAATCATTTTTTTGAACATACAAAACATACAATCAATATGCTCTCCCCAGAGCCACCAGACTCCAGTCAGACAACAGGGATATTATCTCGCTGATCAACAAAGCACACTTCAGTAAAACTTAACAGAAACAGAATACAACAAAACCTGCTTGGTAAGTCCTTCCACTGTTTCCGCACAAACAACAACTCTGGTTTGGTCAAAATAAATCCTGAATTCACAGACTCTCAGAAGACAGACTCCTTTGACAGAAAAAAATGAATTTCTGTATTGCAAAAACGTACTTTGATTCAAACTCAACAGAAAGAAAATAAAACTCATCAAAACCATCAGCACTGTTCCAAAAGTCAGCAACTCTGGTTTGAGAGTTAACCAGAGGAACATTTGCACTGTTTACTAACCCTGAACATGACACACCAGAAAAAAAATAAACAGAAAGTTAAACTTGAATTATATATAAATAATTATATTGCCTAGTATCAATTGGTTTTCCCAGGTTAAAAAACAAAAACAAAAGCATAAACAGGCTAATCTTGGAGAGCGGGAGGTGAGTGAACTTGAGTAAAGTAAAGGCTCAGCTGTGCTGTGGCTCTGCACTGAAGCCTAGAAGTATCGGCCTAAACATAATAACACTGACAGCGCACGACTCGTCTGAGCCGTCCTGCTTGCACACTCTAATTTCTCCAAAGCACTGTTGTAATGTTGACAGACCTGATTGCGCTTGCAAAAACCAACCATGCTTGAAATAACCTGAGTGAGAACAACTGGCACCGACGAGTGTCAGCAGGCCGAAGATCAGAGTCCTCACAACACCTCACGCTGAAGGTTTCTTATCTCCAGACCATCAACACAAACCGGCCGTCTTTTAGATCGCAACGCAGAACTTAGTCAGAGTCACACACGCCAGGTAGATTACCACATTGTGTTTTTGTAGTTATATGTTAAATCCTAGACCAATGAAATGAATCAGCTCCTCAAGCATAAGGCTCATATGAATTGCTCTGGTCTCCTTGAAAGGTAAGAAGATAAGGAATATGAATCAATTGTAAGTAAACCTATTTATATTACAATAGATAGAGTATTGAAATGCAATAAAGGAAAAAATAAGATTTTTATTTTAGTATATAATCTAAATTTCAGAGGCAATATCATAGCCTAATATAGCCTGGCCCAAAAATAGCATATAATAATAATAGAATAGTAATCTCACACTATCTATAATGCATCAACATTAATTATTAAGAGTTATTCTCAGACGATAGCGCTCTGTGTAGAGTGTCGTCACGGCCAATGAATCGCAGAGATCGATAGACAGTCACAACAAAGCCAGGTCTTCTTTTTCAAAAGTTGGCATAAGCTACAGTCTATTTATTTATTCATTTGTTTATAGGCCTAAATATGAGCACATCTATGGGCACAGTCTATGGGCTATTGCTGTCATTTATCTGATCTGATTGTTGCACAATTTGAGGCCATTTTTATTTCAATAAAAAGGAAAATCCTCGAAGTCAGACTTGTGTCCTCAATTCTCAATAGAATATAAAAGTAAAGTACAACATGAGTAAATAATGACTGCAGGTTTGAGGAAACTTTGACAGCTCGTGTTGTCCGATGCTGGGTCCAGTTCTCTTCATGCGTCCACGGGAGTAGTGGAATACACAGTAGTGGCCGTGAAATGAATCGGTACACATCCGACAACATTTGGAAAGTCTTGAAGGGCCGCACGATTCAGACCCGGAAGTAAGCTAAATTGGCTCGCAGAGGCCTTCTTCTTTGGATTCAAATTTTTATTGCTGCCCTCTACGGTTTGTTATTAATGATCCTTTTGACGGTTATCTGTATTATTTATATAGTAAAACACTGTGCAGATATTCCATTAGCTTTTTTAAATTTTTAGCCTGTGGTGCACATGCTCTAAAAAAAATATAAATTGTGCTAACATTTTCATAATCTGGCAAATTCAACACTTGACAAATCAAGGTCCAATACAGTGGTTCCCAAACTGGGGGTTGGGACCACTGGAAGATGACACAGGATTTATCTGAGGGGGTCGCAAGATAAATTATGACACGAAGAAGGAATAAATAAAATAATGTATGTAGCAGCCATAGTATAAACAGCACAACACAGAAGACATTAATTGTCTTCACGGGCTGAGTGGTACGCCGTGGGACAAGTGAGCTAATGTTTATGTGTAGAATCAGCGTCAATGCTTTCCTTTAAATCTGCAGCCCCGGCTACACTGCTGTCCCGTTAAATGTCGCCAAGAAAACTTCAACTATCTCCGAGAGACACGCAGATCATTCTGGGTGACAACTCCCCCGTTACCATGGACACAGTGCACCAGTGTTCACCAGTGTTCATAAACCAGCCGTTTATTTCTGACACGTGCCAGCGTGTGAATGCTCTCCCTGTACGCCGTCAGCAGCTGTGTTGGGCTGTGCACACGTCACTCCGGCTCAACTGGCTCCTCTGCTATTGTAAGAGGACAGAATGGAGCTGATGAACGGACTCCCACTGAATCATGGGAGTATTGATGGAAGCCTGGCGATACTCGGGACGGCCACGATGACTCTCTCTCTCTCTTAGAAAGGAGAGGACTCAGCTGTAGCGTGATTTGGTGTTCCATAATACATGAAGGTATTGTCTGTGAGAATGAACAGTGTGTACTGACGAGATGAGACACGGCTCAGGAACGGATTCAGTGGATTTGTGTTAAGTTCAGTACGTATCACTGCTGAGTTTTTTCTTAATTCCATATGAAGCATCTCCCTCACCAGACAGTCATTCAAAAGGAATAAAACTTTATCTTTACTTGCTCAGATCGACAGAAGACACTCACTGTATTCCCGGGGGCTCATCTCCTGCACTTTAACTGACATTTCTACTATATTTGAGCTCCCGCTTCAACTGAAAATGCAAGGGACTTTTTTCACATAAGCCCCTTCACACTGGAAACAAATGACTCTGCAGTGGTCATGGGTATTTACTGGCTCCGGCTCTGATCGACAGTGATGGAAACACGACACCCATGTGGACATGCTAAGGGTTGAAGCGAATGTATAATTACAAGAAATCCACCGGGATTTGGACAATTGTTAAAATGTATTCACAAACAAAACACACAATGAATATGCTCTCCTCAAAGCCACAAGACTCCAGTCAGACAACAGAGATTTCACCTCAAAACACTTCATTCAAACTCGACAAACTCTTTGTTTACTTTCCACTGTTCACACAATCAGCAAATCTCTGCGTTTTCCTGGGATACAAATGTATAGGAAACATATATTTATAAAAAAAAAGGTAGAACTGACACTTCAACTGCTTTCACTTAATCATGTGTCACCTGAGAGTGCAACTGCTTGCATTTTTTTCACTCTTAAATTTAGTTCAACTCCTTTCAGGTCCAACAGTTCAGCTGACATTTCTGATACTGTCAAGCAACTAACACTTCACTGCTTACAGCGCACAAACTTACAACTATCTCCAGGGCCTACATTTCAATTGCTAATTCAACAGCTTTCATCACTCACATGCCCAATGACACTTCCACTCCTTTTACTGTATATACTTCCATCTTCATATGAAACCTCAAACCCGTTCGGTACATCTGTAACCGACACTTCAGCCACTTCAACGCTCAAAATTTTCGCTGTAAAACCTCATACAATATTTCACAAGCAAAGAATTAACTATTTAAAACGTAGTTTCTCAACTGCGGTTTTCTGTACAAGCAAACGCACCTGTCTTCTGGGAGTCTACAACTATAGTTTTTGAAGTTCATGGCACTGGTGAGGCAACAGGGTAAATGTGAGTTATCTGTCCTGTGTATGGTTATGGCATCTTTCTTACGCTGTGATTTCACACACACACACACACACACACACACGCAGATAATACAATTATGCACCTCCTCACTTTGACACATTTTTGCACATGCACACACGCACATACATGCGCGCACACACACACACACACACACACACACACACACACACACACAGGTTGGGGTGCCTTCCTCTCAAAGACAGCACAACAGTGTAGTCATTGTTGTTCACTTTCCCTCTTCTGGTCTACTGATTACATCCAGTGACGTTCTAATCTCCAGATCCCCCCCCCCCCCCCATTCAAATCAAACATGTCAATCTGGACCGGATTACGATCACTTCCCTGTAGGATGTCAGAGTGAAGTCTAAGCATTGGATTGAGGCTAAAGTTCTAGCCGCTTCCTCGGGTTACGGTGCTGATAAACAACTGGAACCCGCCAGCAGAGTAAATATTACGTAACGGGGCTCTTTGTATTGGCTCTCCTGAAGCACAACAGGTGTAGCTGCCGAGCCGTCTATTGGCCCGCCAGCGTGCACCTCACAGCAGCCCGAACGAATGCTCGCGCTCACTTTCGGCAGGTTTTTAAAAAGACACGCACGCGCACACTTAACTTGGACAGTAGAACCATTCGACAAAAAAAACAACAAAAGAAAAACATGCTCACGGTTTGTCGAAGTTAACAACTGTTACCAAACGTAACTTCACACACACGTCAAACGCAGTGTGTGCCACAGCGCCACTTACTTACTCCGACATTTTCGCCCTTGCTCGGGTAAGAGGCCAGTCTTCCTCCGCCTTTCACCGGCATCCTGCTGTCTCCTCCAGTCGGCCGAACAGGCGCCTTTTGTCGTCGCGGTTAAAACTCCCCAAAAAATAAAAAAGAAGCCGGGTGGATTCAGTCAGTAGTTCTCGTTTTGTGGCTAGTTTTTGAAATGAAACATATCTCTTTGGTGACAGCCCAGGCCTCCAGCTCCGCCCTCGTTGCAGCCTGTGCTGGTGCTCCTCCGGGCGGACCAGCCTACTAGAGCCAGCGGGCAGAAAGAGGGAGGTCCGTCCACTGTGTGGCTCGCGCCGCCGCTACGACAGCACGGCGATCACGGAAAACCCGTGTTTCCTGTTTCCCTTCTTTGGGAGACGGTGGCTCGTATTTGCTGGAAGTGGCAACACCTAGCAAAGCATCCTGCAGAAATGTGGTAAACACCGCCACGGTGCGTAAACTGAACATCTCCACGCGGCAGCAGGATTTACTGTACACCAACTATGCACCATCGTCCCCCACACGAACTTAATCTCAGTTATGACATATTGTATTTATGAGGATTTGAACTGGAGGCCCCCTTTCTCGCTCATATTTAAAAAAATCTTCAGCTGAGATGACTTTGAAGATTAATTCCGTCATACTTGTTTCACTTTTTTTTTTTTAATTATATTTAAGGGACAAGCAAATCATTACATTTGTAGGATTTCCCCCTTAGTGTTATTAATTATCTCTGGACTGTTGAGAAAACTTTATTGTCTTGGTTTTTATTTTTCCCTTATGTTTCCCCTTAATTTCATATTTTATTTTCTCATTATTAATTGTCAATATTAATATTGTATGTATTAAATTACATTGTTTATGCGTTTATAATTTTGTGCCGGATGGTAGGAATATATTTTTTTAATTTTTTGCTGTTGCTGCATTCTGTTTTGATCTTGTGTCTATCGACATATGAAGGATGAAATGTGACATTCATAAATAGGTGGGAGAAAAAGGCAAACAAAACCTGTGTACATGTGTCCCACTCTTACGCCTGTTATTAGCCTCTCAATGTCTCTTTGAATATGGATATTGCACATTTTCCTTTTCAGGACAACCAGGGCGCTTTGAGAACGGAGATTTGTTGTTATCAGAATCCTGAAGTTGTCCAATATAATAATATTTGTATATCGCTTTAAAAGGTACTCAAAGGCCCTTTACATGCAAGAAACAATAAAAGCAATTACAATACAAACAAAAGAGATGGCATAACAGTGAGAAATAATAACATACATAACTAACGTACAGTTAAAAGCAGATTGAAATAGATGAGTTTAAAGCCCAGTGTGCTCTGTTTGGCTTGTGAGGCGAACATGGTGCACCTTTATCAGAGGTGGGTGGAGATACTCGGTATATTCTAAATGAAGCTAGCATAAATTCATGCAGGACACGGAAGTTATACGCCCCAGCTGTAACCAGCTGACAGCCAGCCGATTGAATCATAGCTTCCGATCGGCCACGCACCAATCACAGCCCACTCTCACATCACGGAGGTTTATTTAAATATGGCTTCCTTCTCACTGATTCATTCTACATCTACGCTGCTACAGACCACACTGTTGGCGAAGCTTCGCCTCCTCCACCCCAGCCTCCACCTCTTTGTTAGTTTATCTTCTGGCAAATGTTTGAAATGTATTTAAAAAATGTACCTCTGTCCTGTAAACCCAGGGGGGTTATTGCTCGTGCTCCCGGTCTTAGCTCAGTAGCTGCTGGCTAATCCGGGGAGCATTCAAAGAGCGGAGCCATTATCGCCAAGTTTAACTGTATTCCATTTGTTGCAATAAATGGTTAAAATCTATAACGAGAGTGTTCCTGACTGAATGTCCTTGCATGGGATGAAGTAAGGGGAGACAAATCTCAACGTCTTGTTGAATCACTACTGAAGTGCTGAAGAAGGGAGTTTTTCATGAAATGTCCCCTTTAGCTAATACGTAAAACAGGCAAATATTGAGAAGGTAAAACAACAAACATTTACTCAAAGTAACTTTTACTCAGGTTTTACTGAAATCCAATCACGTCCCTGACCTTTCTGACTTCCTGGGGTCAAGGGTCATCGACCAGAATGTGAATAATTCACTGAATCATCTGATAAATCACAAACACAACAAATTAGCAAACTCTTTGCAGCCTCCTCACCCCATTAAGTAGAATGGGACACAGCCAAACTTGCCGTAATTACACACAAGGAGGGGAAACAAGCAAGCAGCAATTCAGATCCTTTGATTGATTAAAAATACCAATACTAACAGACTTAACAAACTGGTTAAGAAGGCCGGCTCCATCATTGGCTGCAAACAAGACAATCTGGAACAGGTGGTGGAGAAACTATTCTCCATATTGGATAACCCGGACCGCCCTCTCCACCACCTACTGCAGGGACAGCGGAGCACTTTCTCCAACAGACTGATCCAGCTCCGCTGTCACAAGGACAGATACAGGAGAGCATTCCTGCCCTCTGCTATAAGACTCTATAATACATCCTCTCTGGCCAAATCATCCTTCAAATGACTACAACACCGCTACACGGTTGTTGCTGCTGTTGGTGATCCCTGCACTACTGTTTAGTTTGTTTAGTTTACCTAGATGTTAATTTAATACTATTCTAATTCATTGCATAATACTGTGCATTTTTTTGCATTTTTATTTTTTATTATTCAATTTCTTCAAATTCAATAACTGCTGTTATTTTATTGTACTGTACTGTATATATTGTGCATTTCCATACGTAATATTTTATATTTTATTTTACTCTGTAACTTGCTGCTGCAACAAACTAATTTCCCCCTGGGGATGAATAAAGTTTATATCTATCTATCTATCTATACCACACTGTCCTACATTCAAAACCTTACTAATGTAAAAGTATTCGTAGCTTAATGTACATTAAGTATGAACATTAAAAGTAGTCATGTCTGGTCAGGTAAAATGTTCCCTATCAGTGTTTTGCTATTATTATAATCATGCTGTTTCTGGATTAATATTACTGCTGCATTAATGCATATGTTGCATTGTACCACTGATGTTTAAAACCATCAACTCTGATTGGACAGCCATAGAAAAGGTTGTTCTTGTCCTTTGCGCTTGGATTGTGTCTTTACTGTGCTGATGCTACTGTAACACACGTTGTGCCCTGTGTTTAAAAGGTGCTGTATGAATAAAGTTTTACTAACACTAACCCACTAATTAAATTGTTGTATACATACACGAGTATTATCAAATCCCAGCATATCGTAACAGATATGTATCGATCAATGACAGATCGTTTTCATGATTTCCATTCATATTTAAATGTCAGAGTTAAATATTTCACTGCCATGTTCGAGCTTTTCATGTTTCAATAGACACAATTAACAAACAGACATATGTGAAACAAGTGACAGCACTAGTTCAATGACAGGCAGAGTGTGTACATTCAGGGCTCACTCTGTCCGCACATTCATTATCTACTGACCTTCAATTCCAGGCCAAATTTCATTACAAAAAAAAACTCATCAAGCATGAGCTGTGATTTAGCCCCTCCTGCCTATGACTGTGACTGTGTGTGTATGTGTGTGTGTGTGTGTGTGCAAAAACAACTCGCTAGGCCAACCATGCTGCAGGCAGAGCCCTCCTTTCAGCGTCAGTGAGTCTACAGACAGTCCCCAGCCCACCAGCCAGACTCCAGCGTCACGGTCAGTCACAGAGAAGCAGCGACATCTAGAGGCCGCCAGGGGAAACGCACCAAACGGAGGACGAGAGAGAGTTGATTTATTATAGGGTTTCCAATTTTTATATTTTAATATTATAGATAGAAATAGCTGTTTTAAATGGCTGGTCAAAAGTTTTTTTTATGATGATCAAAAGACACCAGTGGCCGTGCATCTTAATGTTATATTTTAATTCATCTACACAGATATACTGTGGGATTGAACATGCCAAGAATGCAATGAGGACATTAACTTCCTCCTACACAGAGAGGCTTTATACATCTTCACACATAACACTCTTTCATTTAACCTTATTGTATTATTAACAGATCTTTATGGATCTAAAAGTTTGTTTTTGTTTATCTGTGAAACAGGTGGGGAATATTTTTTGTCAGGATTGTTTTTCTAAAGAAAAACTTTAAAAAAAAATAATTTTCTAAATAGGACTAAAACATCCATGTTTTCTTCCAGGTGACTTTATTTCTCAGTGCACTCCAAACACAAGGTACATGGTGTGTTAGTAAGTTATGTAACATTACCATCATGTTAGAAATGTGTTTTTATCTGCGTTAAACTGAATGTTTTTAGTCCCATTTAGAACACGGGGTACTACCACAGCAGTATTACCACAACAAAAACAAATTTACCAAAGACATTGTTATTTCACCCTTTTTCACAGAAGGAAAAGAGTAACTTGATCCTGGCAAAAACACATTTTTTCACCAGAAAAACTTGTTTTCCCTTCCTGTTTCACAGATAAAAATAAATGTTTCTGACAAAACCTTCTTTTTCACCTGAAAAAAAAACAAAAACAAAAAATAGACTTTCTCACTTGGCTCCCACTGCGTCCATAAATTAAACAGATATTAAGATGAATTTATTTAATGTCTCTTAATCCCAGGACTGAACATGTGGTCATGCATCCCACTTTTTATTTTGTGTATTTTCTCTGTTTGACATCATTTCTTTGTAGTTATTTGATAATTGTTTCCGCCAATCTACACACACACACACACACACACACACACACACACACACACACACACACACACACACACTGCCAGTGTCCTAGAATAGAAATGTTTTTCTCACAAGTCTGTCTTTCAGAAATGTCACACTGAGGCCAGATGAATCATTCTGCTGCCAAAACTGACTCACTGATGGAGGCTGATGTAATATGTTGTGACAGACAGAACGAGAGAGCTATCACACACTGCTACAGGATCAGTTTGTCATGTGGCTCAATACAGCACCACAATATTACAACTGCTACTTCTGCAGCTAATTATAACATTGATCAATCGCAACATTTTCCAATTTTGAAGTTTGACAAGCTCTTCACTACGTTCTGGGACGCATTCTATATTTGTGCTATCTGAGCTGTGTTGATAGTGGGGCTGAAGAGGTTAAAGGTGCCCTGAGGGGGGCACCAGATGAAAGACGATGGGGTCATTCAAATTAAAAAGGACGATCGCCTTGGAAGAATAAAAGTGCTCAGCACGGAAATCTGCCGGTGAGATTATGTGTGAAAAACATTAACGTTTATCCTCTGGGGCAGGGGTGGCCAACCCGCGGCTCCCGAGCCGCATGTGGCTCTTTGCCCGGTTTCATGCGGCTCTTACGTTCATATCGAAGTTTGTATTTGTGTTTTTTTAATGTTCGTGTTCGCTTCGCTTGAGTTAAATACGGTATTTTCGTCAAACGCGCATGTGCGGCCACAGATTACGTTCCTCGTCGACCCATTTAACGCCGAGACGGACTGTTTGAAAGCCCCGCTAGTCACAGATGAGGATGCGGCTGAGTTGGAGATGATCGATCTTTGTGAGGAGGACCAACTCAAACCTGCTTTAAGGGACGGGACCATTGAGTTCTGGAAAAGTGTGCCAATGAAAAAATACCCCAATGTCAAACGGGCTGCGCTAAAGATACTGTCAATGTTTGGGTCAACATACGTCTGCGAGTCTGTGTTTTCTACCCTGAAACACGTGAAATCAAAGCATCGATCTGTTCTGACTGACACCCATGTGAAAGAATTGCTTCGAGTGGCAACAACGGAATACAAGCCAGATTTGAAGAGGATTGTTCAAGGCAAGGAATGCCAGAAGTCCCACTAAGTAACATGCATAGTAAAAGAAAAACACTATTGTAAATTATTATATTTTTGTTTGTGGACTTGGTTGAACTGAGAGTTTGTCTGTGTGAGACAGTGCACACAATGTTCATTGTTGAAAATGACTGGCCTGTGGTCTTAGGAGTCAATTTCTGTCATTATCATATTGGTGTGTGACATTTACAATAAATCTGGCTGAGCAAAGATATGTGTGTGTGTGAGGAAGGGATAGGGTGATGTTCATGTGTGCCCATGTGTATGATGTGGCTCTTTGCGGTAACACAGTAAAAAATGTGGCTCTTGGTCTCTGACTGGTTGGCCACCCCTGCTCTGGGGATAAGGAATATCATAATTTACTGTAAAATCTTTATCTTGCAGTCTTAATGTTTATTAGTGGTTGTTGTTTGAATATAGAGGCCTATTGTAAGTGAAATTAAATCTTAACAAAAACTTTTGATTTCCGGCATGGTCAGACCTCACATCATACTAACTAGTTCCGAACGGAAATGCCCCGCCCCTTCATTTATATTGTGCTTACATGGTGAGACTTCATAAATAACATAATCAAATTGCCTTAAAGGTGCTAATTTTGCGTCCCAACCAAGTGCAATGCCCACACTCCTGTTCCCCCTCAGGTTAACAAGGTTAGCTCCGTCAGCCCTGTTGCTTTTGTTTGTGCCGTTGGCACCGTTAGCACCGTTAGCTGCTAGCTGCCGGCTCAGCAGTCATCATGTTGTCATAGATATGCTCTGAATTTGGAATCTAGCACCTTAAAACCTCTTGGACCCGAGCAAGCCCCATTTGGGGTTCAGAGCGAGATTTTTAATCGAAGAGAGCGTCGTAGAAATCAAAGTTCATAAAGAAATTAAAAAAAGAAATACATTTTTTATTTTTTTATTTTATCGAAAAAAGTCTCCTTAATGTAATCATGTTAACCATTTTACACACTGCAAACACCATTATAAACTATTCTACTAACTAACTAAGAAGATCCGCCACAATATCATGCATTTGAAGCCAGAAACAGCAAGACAACAACTCAGAGAATGCTTCGTTAATCTCGGGCATAGCGTCTCCCCCGGCATAGCACACAGCTAACAACATTAGCATTCCACACAGAGTTCAACGGTATCGTCCAAATTACTCTCCGTCAAAGCATTCAGGAGTTACAGCCAACAAGCCACAGAAAGCAGAACTCCCACACTGCGAAATATTATAACTGTATCATACATTGAGTCGGTTTTGAGGGCCAAAACGGTGAAATCCGCAATTATTCCTTATTAGTAATGTGTTCGTCTGCTAAGTAGGTACGTCTGGAACTTAAAATGGCGTTTCTCCGTTCATCTGAGCCAAAATGGTGGTCAGAATGCCGGCGGCGAATCATACAGGGGGCTTGGGGCTTGGGGGCTGACCGCGGCACAGTTTTGGAGTTTTATTGGCTGAAAATTCTGTCAATCACTTCATGAAACACACGAGTGTGTTCGCATTGAGCACCTGGTTGTAACGAGTGGTCTCATGACAAGATCCGCCCGGCAGAGCCTGAGCAAGCACTCTAGACAAACAGACAGAGACGAGGAAAATGCATCCAGGAGAGATATGAGAGCAGCTCTGTTAGGATAGATTGTACAATATGAGTGATAAACAAAGTGAAATATAGTGAAATATATAATTATAAAGTATATAAAAGTACAATGGAACAGCTGCAAATTCTGGTTCGAAAATGAGAATTTGGCATGTTGTTTTTAGATAAACACCTATAACTGGGGTTTGCTTCACTTTATTTACACCAAATCTTTTTGTGAGGCACCTGCACCCTTTGTGCTATGAATTGGGAATGTTTTTAGGCTAGCCAGGGCCTCATTTAATAAATTACAGTGCTTTTTCTTCAGACGAACCTGGGAATTTTCCCTGTTTGCTGTGTTTGCTGTGTTCAGCTACTATTAACCAGTAACATATACACAATATTTACTCATCTCATCAAATCTCACAATCCCTAGTGTTATTCAAGCATCAACATTTTTAAAATAGACCTTGTAGTTACAGAATTGTAGTCTCTTTTGTATGGGTTATAATTTTCGAGAAGAGACCTAAAAAAAGGCTTAGAGTCCAAAAGGTTTTAAAGTAATTGATAAACAGAAAAAAACGTAATTTAACAAACAGAGAAAACATTTATAGAGCAAACATTAATAGATTTTGCATTCCTATCCTTTATTCTCTCCTCGCTTTTCCTTGTACGATCAATCCTTGGATGTGAATGTGATAAAGATGCGTATCATCTGATATGTGTGTGTCAATCCTGTGACACGCTGTGACCTGAAATGTCTCTGTAGCTGCTGAGTCGCCGGTTTGATCTGCATTCGGATGTGTTCTTCCATACAAATCAAGAGTGGTGGCTTCCCCCACTGGGCATCAGTGTGTGTCACCGGGTGTCATGCATAGTGGCTGACAAACACTTTGTGGTGAGGCTGACAATTAAAACGGAGAATTGAGAGAAGGTTGTTGAGGTGTTACTTGTGTATTTGCGGAGGAAGTGCTTTGTAAATGTGATCATTTATGTCTACAGAGGCGCTGCAGCGAAGAATCAATCCCGGGAACAATTTCCTAAATGGAACCTTAATGCAGCTGGAGGGACGAGCGAGCAACGCATCGATCCACAGACTGCTTTCATATTCCGGCTGAGATTTGATTCCCCTTCTTTCCTCCCCGTTGTGCTCATACACAATGCACTCACACTCTCTCTGATTGAAAACAGCTAAATGACACAAACGTGTTCCCTAAATTATCGTAACTTCTTGAAAAGTGTGATATAATATAAGTGGAAGCAGGCCTCCGAGGATGATAAAAAAGAGAGGAATGGAACAGTGCCATAAAGTGTATCAGTGTTCAGTGTTTGATCTTATTTTATACAAGTTAATCCATGTGGCATGTGCAAATGACAGGGTTTCAAAGATCAACAGTTTTTGACAACTTTTACCAAACCCCAAATAACACAGAAATAAAGTCATGACAGTTGTGTCCATGGTGGAAGTCAGCAGCTAACTGTAACTAGTTACCTCATCACAACAATACAACTTGAAGCTCCACTAAGTCTATTTCTGCATTAACAATGGCTCAAATGACTATGTAATGTGAAAGGTGACGCTTAAATTGACGTGATGTCAGGACAGGAAAACCATAACTAAGTTGCTACATGCTGAACTGTCAAGGTCAATCAAAAGGACCTGTAGTTTGTCGAGACACAAGTAAAAAGCAAGGAGCTGCAGAGCAAATCTAGCTTTCTTGAGTTTGCTACTGTTAGAGCACTGCTGACCATGCAGAGTAAATGTCCCTTCCTACTACAGAGAAGCATGAAGTAGAGTTGTTCTGCTTTTGGATAACCAGGAGGAGAAATGAGAACAGGAATAAAAGGAGAAAGACAACCAGCAGGAGGAAGACGATCAATGTTCGCAGGAAGGTGAAACCTGTGAACGTGTGGTCTGACTGTGACCCTGGCACACTGATGCAGCAACGACCCAGGCCCATCTATTGACCAAACTGGCATGTCGGAAGGTTACAGTGGTGCTGACAGGGAGCACGCTGCCCCTGGTCCTGCTGCAAAGCAGTCAAACCTGAGTGTACAAACAGCATACATTCTAACACACCTGTCAAACTAGTTAAAGGCCAGTTTACTCATGTAACAGGCCTCCCGTTGTTGTATAACGTCATCTGAGGTTCTGAAGGAGCTTTGTCAAGTCTGAGACAAGAAAAATTAAGCATCATAGGAAGGGTAGGGCCGCAGACTAAGCGTCGGTATTTGACGAGTTGGGAGTGAGAATGTGATAAAAGGACAGGTTCACAAGTTTTCAAGTCTATCTCGAACCAATGGTCAGATGCCTATATGAAGACTGAAACAGTTTGTGCTTGCTGTGATCAATCCTTATGTTCATACTGGCCGTGACGAGATCTTACCAAAGTCTTTCTGAAGTTACTGAAGCTTCAACAGTCAGACAGAATTTTCTCTTTTCAGCATGAAATAGGTGAACTAAGTTTGTACAACTCAATTCTGATTAAAACCTAGCGGTGTTGTGTTTACTGTACGTGCTTTATTTTAGTGACCTGACTGTAAGTGTATGAAAGCTGAACACTGAGAACTGGTTTAAGCACATTGGTTCCTACCAAGGGCTGACTGGGACTGAGAAGTGAAGTCAACGTGTAAGTGCCTTAAACCTGCATTATTTCTAATGTCCAGCAGGGGGCGACTCCTCTGGTTACAAAAAGAAGTCTGGTTGTATAGAAGTCTATGAGAACTTCTCATTTGATTTATTACCTCAGTAAACATGAGTTTATGGTCTCAATCTCTAGTTTCAAGTCTTCTTCAATACAGCATGATGTTCATTTAATAAATTATGCTCCATTTAGAGTCAAACAGACCATAAAGCAGGGTATGCTTTAGGGCGGGGCTACCTTGTGATTGACAGGCTGCTACCACGACGTAGTCCGCTCCGGGAGTTGTCCGTATTTCGTCTTAGAACTGTAACCCGTTCAGTGTTTTTTCAGTAACTAAAGTTAATTGTAACTGTTTTGGTTCGTCAGCGTTTAGTTGTACTTAGCTCCACCCTCTCGTGTTATTTCTAGTTACAAAAAACAAGATGGTGACGGGCAGAATGCTGAACCTGAGGCTTCAACATGTCAGTCCACAAACCAATGGGTGACGTCACAACGTCTATGTCTACTTCTTATACAAAGTCTATGGTTCCTACGGGGTTGTCATGTGAGTTTAGTCATTAAAATGTGTGAATAACAGTTAAGATTTGTTTTTTTTTCAAAAAATATTCAGGGCTTAAGCCCTCGATGATCTATACACTCCTAAATGACAATTTAACTTCTTGAAATAAACACAAGTCATTAAATAAGAATCTTCCTGATACTTCCTGTTTTACTTTTAATTATACAGGTCCACCGGAGACAGCAGCATGCTGGGAGACAGCAGCTATTTTCTGCTCTTGTGAAGTCAAACAGGCCACAATTAATCAAAGAGACACACCGACGTCAGGAGGTGAAAGAGAAGGCCTCTATCTATTCTCATCTTATGGCTTCACTTTGTATGGAGGTTGATGGAAAACATTCACAAATGAAAGACAAATTCACAAATTAAAAAGATACATGAGAAAGTGAGTAATGGCCATAATGTCTGTGGTTTCCTCTTCCACTTCCCATTCAGCAGCTCAACGGATAATTCCTCTCACCGCCATTGTATCGGAAATCCCTGATATCACAAAACCCAATCTATCAGCATCCCCCATTAGAAGGCTAATTTGGGTAAAATGACCCCTTGAAAGGGATAGTTTGGGTGTTTTGAAGCACTTCTCCATAGTCAGTGTATTACCTACGGTAGATGGCGGTTGGCCCGCCGCCAGTTGGGTAAAAACAGACAGGGGTACCAGCATGGGAGCAAAGCAATGTACTGCTGTAGCAGCAACATTTATTTTAGACACCTAAACAATCAATATTAGTTGAAGTATATGCTATATTTAGAATATTTTCTAATATAGCATATTATCTTGCTGTGAGACAGCTATAAAGTCTATGTTTAATGAGGGACTGAAGCCATTATCTACACTCTCGCCAAAGCCTCCAGACTCCATTTAAAAAAACTGTAACTTTACCTAGCAGAACACAGGGGTTACTGTTCTACCTCTGCCTCAATCGGTTTAATAATTCAAAAAAACTAACCCTGCATGGTAAAATTCCTGTTTTTTTCAATGTAGTCTGGTGGCTTTGGCGAGAAACCAGATGGATAGTGTGGAGAATTTAAGAATTAAAAGCATTATTTAGTAGAATTTATAGCACCCCTAGTGGTGAATAAAATTGTCACAATGATGAGAATGTAAATTATGTTAAGAGTCACAATATATTTACTTATGGAATGTAATATAGGTTTACAGGATGTTTACTTATAGAAGATATTATATGTTTGCAATAAGTTTACTTGTAGGAGTCTTTTAACATAATCATTGGAAGTGTTGAACCAAAGTACAGTCACATCGTTATGGGGGTTCTGAGCCATGAGGCAGAGACATCAAAGGGGACACAGAGGTGCTGGACAAATGGCCAAGGAAGGAGGAGGAGAACCGGAGACAACTGATGAGGAAGCAGACGGCCATAAAACAGAGAGCACTCCTGGGTAAGACCATGCGGTCCCAGGTCAGAGGTGATGTCAGAGGTGATGTCACAAGGGGTCTAGCCATTGAGATGAGCAGCGGATCGATGAAGGAGGCGTCAGAGCGATTGGAAGCCAATCACTGACCCCAGAAGACGGCCTTTGTGTTTTACGACAGATTTGGGACACTTTCCGACCATCAAAGGACATAAAAGGACTGTTTGCGAGGACGTGCGCCGGGCCATGGTAGTTCGCTTTGCAGGATCCGACTTGGTCGGGCCTGTGAGGGGAGTTGCACGTGGTCTCTGCTCTCGAGATGCATACTATCGATAGTGTATTATAGGTTGTAATTGTCATCATCAGTTTACAGTCGTCATTGTTTAATTAAATACTGTTTTGAATTTGGACCGGATCGAGTTACTTTATGATGCGCCTGCGCAGAAAGAAGTAAACACAGCCAGCAGCGGCCTTGCGCTTCCTCCACCAGTTTCAGCCTCAACAATAGAGCGGCTTTAGTTCCCCGTTGGAAAGGCTATCTCACAGCAAGGTAACTGGTGAAAATATTCTAAATATAGAATGTTAAACTGTGTTCATTGTTCTTTTAGGTGTTTACAATACGTCCACAGCAGTACATCGCTTTCCTCCCGAGCTGGTACTCCCGTCTGTTTCTCCAAACTCCACCTACAGTAGGTAATACACTGACTATGGAGAAATAGCTCATTCAACCCCAATTCAAAACATCCAAACTGTCCCTTTAAGAAACAGGATGTTGAAAACCAAAGCAGGTAAAATGGAATAGGGAAATAACCTGTGATACAGAAGCTTAACAGAAAATGAGGTAATCACAACCATGAATGTCGTGAACAGAACAGAAAGCAAAACATGTAAAGAAAAGTTAACTCAGCTGCAGTTTTATAGCTGTACAGGTTAAGTGTGAATGATGTGCTGTAGAGTCTCAGTTACAAATAAACCAGGTCAGCCGAATCAGCTGCTGTGAAGTTTTCTGTGGGAGTCTTGATGACCTACAGCAGTGTGCAGTAATAACATTTGAGTGTGTTGGTGGAATACCTGGTGACGACAGGGAGTCACACACATGCATAGAGTGGGAGGCTGCTGGGAGTGCAGGCAGTGTGTGTTTAAGCCATCCAAGTGCCTCAGCACAGACATCTCTGAGCTGTACCACTCCCTACAAGGAAACACCAGGGTCAGCACTCTCTCCGTCTTAATGCTGCGCACGCACGCACACACAGAGACACAAAGATATGGACACATTTGCACGCATGGAGCAGCTACTTCTACACATTCAGCAATAAATCACTGCATCTGTAAAAGAATAAACTCATTCAGCAGGACACAACATGTAAATCACACAGCGAGTTGGTGTATTTTTGCATGAGGACTACCACAACAAAACAATTTATTTAGGTTTTGGTAACATAACTACTATTTTACGTAACTGCCATTAGTTAAGTACAGAAGTTACGTAACAAAAGGTAAGGTAAAATAAGTGTATATTGACTTAGTTTCACACAGGACACTAACAGCGGTCTCCTGGGTGAAAGACCTGAGTTTGTTTAACCATCCATCTAGACTGACCTCACTTTTGTTGCACTGACTAATGACGCGGATGAGTTTACATTGGAGTTACATTTATACACTACTCATTTGTTTTACCAAATCGAAGAGATCAAAAAGATACGCAATTGGTGCCTGGATTATGTTCACTGGTTCAGCACAAAGGGGGGCTGCCCTGGATACATGCATGCATTCATTTTTAGAAAAAACAACTGACAAATGTACATTTTTTATAGATGAAACGTAATAATATTCCAGCTGGATAAGCTGTGTGATCCATATGAAGACGGATATTTAAACCTGCAACAACCTGAGCTGCAGCTGACTCGCTCAAAAATGAAAAAACAGCAAAAACATCAGCTATAGATTGACAAAAAAAACTCAACACAAGAAGTGTTTCCATTCCCCTGTTTTCACCATTTCACTATTATCAATATGCTTCTATAAAAAGGCAAAAGTAAAAATAGTTTAAAAAAATGTAAATAGAGATTTGAAAAAAGCCTTAACATTGCGAAAAAAAGAAAAAAAAATCTATATATATATATGCAAAACCAATGCAAACAGACATACTAAAACATGACGTACATGAAGCATGCAACTCATTTGTCACTCACTGTGGCAGAATATAACCTTCCTCAAATTACAATACATGTATAATAGATAAAATCTCATATTTCCATCATGGTTTTTCTATGATTTGTGCTTTGACTGGAGCTCTTTAAATCACCTCATCTCATTGTGTTCTCTTCTTCTTCTGCAGTGGTTTAAAGTAGCTCCATCAAACAAATCCTAACATTCACATAACACTCTGATGACGCAAAACAAATCATCATCAGGTTCACTCATACACCACCGGTCTACCATGCACCAGTGTTTGATCGAAAGAAACAACTGTTCACTTTCTAAATTCAAATGAATATTAATAAAAAGGTGACTGAATAAATAGATACGAAAATTGGATTAAATAAATCAAGGCACACAGTCCATCTCATTCTGCCTTTGCCTCTCACTCACAGCTGTATTCACATCCACTTACAGCCCGAGCGCAAATGAACGCACGTATTATTTGGCATCTCAATAATACACACACACACACTGTCCTGTATCTCAGTTTTGTACGTCACTTTGGATCAGACCACAACACTACATCTCATTCCACCCTCTATGAGTGTGTAAGTGAGAGATCAGCAGTATCACATTCTACATACATTTTACAGTGGCTCCATCACTGACACTGATCACTTATCAGAACCTTTATCATAAAATAAATAGAGTGAAGATTGGATAAGAGTCCAGAAAGCGGGAGGAGGACAGGGTGTCCTAAAGAAAGGACAAAAAGAGTAGGAACGCCCGGAGAAACATAGTCGCACTACTTGTTAGTCTATGTGATCAGACAGCCAACTCAACCGTGAATAAAGCTGGGCTGAGGCTAACCTGGACTAACAAAAGTTTCAGTATCCCATGATCAGGGCAGACACGTTTATGTAAGAGATAAATGCAACATGGTGCAACCATAGACTGTATATAAGAAGTGGACGTAGTCATCGTGACATCACCCTTCGGATTGTGTAATGCCGTTTTTGAAGTTTGGCGATTTTGCCTTGGATTAGGGCCGTTGCCCTGTTTTTTCCGCAACCGATGAATTGAAGTTATGATATTTGGAATGCGGAGGAGTGACGAAGAGATGCCGTATACGTCTATGGTAGCGGCAGTGACCTGTCAATCACAGTAAGCCCGCCCTAAAGCATCCCCTGCTTTATGGTCTGTTTGACTCTAAATAGACCATCATTTCCGAAATGAACATCATGCTGTATTTAAGAAGACTTGAAACTAGAGATTGAGACCATAAACTCATGTTTACAATGTTTACTGAGGGAATAAATCAAGAGAGAAGTAGAGTCATTTTCTCATAGACTTCTATACAACCAGAGGAGTCGCCCCCTGCTGGACAGTAGGGAGAATGAAAGTTCCACATTGGCTAACTAGGTTTACTTTGTGGTTCAATTGTGGGTAGCTGAATCAATGACTACGTTTTCATGCACACTCATTTTCCACTATTATTCAGAATATGACAATATTCCAAGTTTAATATGGCTCATGTAACCGTCATATTCTGTTTGGATCTTTTGAATCAGGCCTTTTTCCGAATGGATCTTTTTCAGATTTAGACATTTGGGATGTACCAATTTTATTTGAGCGTTCTTTGAACATGTGTACAGCTCATGTGTGTCTCAATATGGGTTTTTACGACAGTTTGAGACACACAACCTCTTTCCTGTATACAATCTGTGTGTTGAACACAAACCAACTAACTAACAGTTTGCAAAGTTGGAGGAGAGATGCCCAAAAGAAAAAAACGCTTTTCTGAACGGAAGGAGAAACACACCTACTTTTAATTATGAAGGCCTTGGATATCAACAGGTTTTTGGATACGCTCACATATCGCCAAATTTTTCAAGAAGGTGGTTGAAGGAATGAAAGAGGGAGGCTGTGTTCACACAGTCCAACAAGTCTGCTACCGGTGGAGACTGTGAAAAACTTATTTTGATGCAAAGAAGCAAAATGGCACAAGCGGCTCCTGTCGTTTCATTTTTCCATAGTTTGACGTGATAAACGACTTGTTTGGGTATCGACCCGTCAAACTCAGCCGAGAAGGGCGTCGACGTGGGATTCACTGGGCCTGGTGATGAGGATGAGGCGAGCTCCTCAAATGGACCAAATGATGCTTGTAAACTGGTAACGCAGAATGTAAATGTAGTCAATGATCACATTGGTGAATGGTCTGGAAAAGAGAGCTTAAGCAACACATAGAAGGCACACTTAACTTCTTTGTCAGTGTGCTGTTGATGGACACCATAGGCTTGGATGCAATGCAAATGGGAAAAATAAATAAAATAAAACAGGTTGTGGACAAGTTTGAGATAGCTCCAAACACAGAAAATAAAAGAAGTGAACCGTGATAAATGGAACCAGGCACAGAGGGAGCTCTCCTAGACGAGGGCCTGGTGGTCATGTCTAGCTGTGTTCAACACAAGGGCAATGAACTGCCTGATTTGAAGCCCCTCGTCTTTTCTGTGCTAACGCACGGGCCACAACAAACAGCTTGTTCAAGCATATCAGATCAAATCAGATCAGAGCTCCAGAAAAAGCTGGAGGTCATGGCTGGGGGGGAAGATATCTTAGTTACCTTGCTTGATGGACAGACGATAAAGGATGGATGGATGAAGAGATGGATGGACCAGCCTTATGGATGGACAGGTGGACAGATGGAGGCATTGATGGATGGGCGGTCAGACAGACAATAATGAATGAACAGATGGATGGATGGGTAGAGGATAGAAGGATGCATGTACAGACAATAATGGATGGATGGACGGAAGGATTGATGTTGGATAGATGAATGGATGGATGGATGGATAGATGGGTAGAGGATAGAAGGATGCATGTACAGACAATAATGGATGGATGGACGGAAGGATTGATGTTGGATAGATGAATGGATGGATGGATGGATAGATGGGTGAATGGATAGATAAAAGGATGAATGGAAGGACACACAATAATAGATAAAAGGGAGGATTGATGAACAGATGGATAAAAAGATAGATCAAAGGACAGATGGACGGACAATAATGGATAGATGGATGGACGGACAGAGGATAGATGACGGATGGATGAATAGGTAAGTGGACCAGCCTTTGGATGGATGGGTGGAGGGTAAAAAGATAGATGGAAGGACAGATGGCTGGACAGACAATAATGGATGAATGAACTGATGGATGGATGGATGGACCAGCCTTTTGGATGGATGAATGGAGGACAGTCCCCGTCCCTTGAAGGACAAGGAGCTTCTAATGTGGTTGAGTATAGGTCCCACGCTGCATTTCGTTTGGAGGATTATCGTCTGAAATTACTCATCTCAAGAATCTATAAGGACATTCTCTCAATGTCACATCTAAGACAGGGCTGGGCTTTACTGTGTACACACACTCACACACACACATACATACACACACACACACACACAAGCACGTACACACACACAGCATGCAAAGTGCGAATACCTCAGGGTTTGAGTGGCAGTTTCTGCAGCAGATCCACTGTAAGGGCGAGAGCTAATTCACTGCTGTGTTGATGGACAGATAAACAGAATAAACAGAGAGGAGGCACTGGCACTATGGATTTTTGTCAATAAGCAGATACTGTTACGTATTGGAATGTTAGTCTTCAATATGAAAAGAAGAGCTATGCCACAGTAGCATCAGATATGTATCAGGTTGTGTTGTATAAATTGAGAATTCCATTACACCCGTGGCTGTCCTTTGTCCTGTAGAAACAGCAGTCAGCAGATCTCAGTTCAAAACCTGCCATCCACAATCCTCAAAACCTCATATCCATTTATGAGGCTTTTCACATTTAGGCTCTGCCAATATCTGCAGAGGAAGTCATTCAAACTCAGAACGTTGTTCTGTCTCATCTAAGTCTCACGCTGTTGTTGCTAGATTTAGGCTGAATTGGTACTATTGTGGATATTCAGAACATTCATTGCAGTGAATATTGCTTTGTGGGTAAAGCGTTTGGCTTGAGCTGAGCGTTTCATCATGGTGTTGATGGGCTCTGTTGTCTCATAATGCAACAAATCAACATAGGAATAGTGGTCCAATACATTGTTTGTGATGATAGGCCAGGCTAAGTGATTTGAATGCCTAATCAAATGTTGGAAATACTAGGGAAGTACAATCAATTTTTCTTTTTACTGAACAGAACTTGCCCTGGCCACATGAGTAGGGATGTTAATAATTAACCGTGATTAAAGCTGAAGGGAGACTAGCTGGTCCACCTTAAGTGCGCCTGAACCGTCTGCTTGTTGCGCGAGTCCTATCTCCCCAATCTGCTGCAGCGGTTCCGTTACAAGCAGTGTAACAATACACTCCACTGCACTGCCTCAGATCTGACCTTGTAATTATACCGCTTATGGTAAATACCGCTTGTTCTGATCCCGAATCAGTGATTAAGAGTCAAAGAGCAACTTCTGCCTCCAGCCTCTGCCTGTCTGTCAAGGTCACTGTGTCGGTGTGTGTGTGTGTGTGTGTGTGTGTGTGTGTATATGTGTGTGTGGGATATTATGCTTATGGGATAGAGTGGTAACCTGCTGAGGAAGCCGAACGGAGGAGTGGAGAGGAAGAAAGAGAGAAGGAGAGAGAGACTACTGCAGTGCGTCTGAGCAGAGAGACAGAGAGAGTAACATCGTGACTATTGAAACCTGACTTTTCTTCCATCTCCACCTTTCTCTCTCTCTTAATCAGTTTCCTCATTGGCGGCTGCCCACATTATTTTTGGAAAAGCGTGGAAAATATCATCCTTTGAGCCTTCACCAAAAATACATTGTGCACCAAGGTACCAGAAATAGCAAGAGGTAGTAAAAGAAAGGAAGAAAATCGAGTTGAATAAGTCGAGGATTTCAAACAACAACAGCTGTGCTGTCTAATCAACTGCAGACAGATAGTGGAACATATCACTTTTTTACCTCAAAATAGATATAACTGTAAATAAGGGCACATCTGCACTGCATTATGTAAGCCTGTGTGTGTGTGTGTGTGTGTGTGTGTGTGTGTGTGTGTGTGTGTGTGTGTGAGCACGTGCTGGATAACAGAGGGAGTGGCGTTGCAGAGGGTACTGTAACACGGCATCACCTCATCCATCTGGCCTCCGCTAATTAACACTGCTGCAGGAGACAAGTGTGCGCACACACACACTGACTCTGAGAGCACGAGCAGGACAAGAAGCTGAGAGGAGGACAAAAGATCCCAAAAAAACCCAACTAACTTCAATGTAAACCCATTCACTTCTTTAATAGATAGAAATTCCACAGCGGGCAGGTCAACGTTCACTCATTTTACCTTAGTTTTGTTGCATAACTTGCGCACTTGACTAATGCCAGTTTTGTAAAAAACATTATTTTAACCGTAGACTTTTTACTCACTCAGTAACTTCCATTCGATCATCAAGAATATCCTCTACACGAGACTGTAAAATACCATTTCGCCGCACTACTTTTGGACAATCAGCCTTCTCTGTAAAAGCAACACATCAGTGGAACACCCTGCCTGAAGGTGTGAGGAGCTGCAGCTCTATTAGCACTTTTAAATCCAACTTAAAAGGTATTTTAAAAGCTGCACAACACTGCACACACTGACCTCAATTATTGTGGTCTTCCTGACTTGATTTAATTGACAAACATACATTTTTGATATGCTATTTGTGTGTAGCGTTGTATTGAGTGTCTTGTATGTTCCTTATGGTATATCTTGTATTATGTCTTTTCCTTTTACTGTGTTATTGTCTTATCCTTGTTTGACCTGCCAAGGGACTGCAGATGCAAATTAGCTTAAGCTACAATCTGGTACAGTGCATTGAATGGAGACATTTATGTTTAAACTGTACATGGTCCCTTTTAAATAAATTTGATTCATAATAATAATAAGAAGTGGACGTATTCGTTTTGACATCCCCCATTGGTTTGTGGACTGCCACTTTGAAGCCCTGAGTTTGTTTTCTTGGCCATTGCCATCTTTTTGGCAATGGCCAAAGATGGCAAGGATTTTTGCAAGATGTGTGGCTTTGTGACCATAATTGAACTGCGGAGGAGTGACGTAACAACCTGTTAAATCACCAGGTAGCCACACTCTAAAGCATACTCTGCTTTATGGTCCATTTGAATAAACCTAAGTTGGAAGTTTATTTTCGAGACTACACTATGCATGTAACCATGGTAAACTGACACTGACACGTCCAGAACTGACACTAGAGGGGTACCTAGAGCGTCCTAGTTTGAAGCATAGGGTCCAATGACTAAGCGTCTGTGTTGGACGAGATGTGTTGGTTTTTCTGGTATGATGTTGTAGATGGTAACTCTTACACTGAGGATGGAAAACACTACTTTTGGGATTCAAAAGTGTTCTTATAGCCAGATGCTCAAGTTGACAGACAAAATATTTTTCACGAAGAACTTCGTTACGTCCTTGAGTAAGATCTCTCCTTTAAGGCGGTCCTCAACCAGAGAAATTCTTAGTCGACTGACACTCATTCGATTTTCTTGTGTAATCGATTAGTTGATTTAATCGACTGATCTGTAAAACTGAGTTTCTCCACAAAGAATCACACAAAAGAACCACTTTTAACTCGTGTTTACCAGAGGTGTGCTCATAAGCTTCTTGGAAATAAGTCAATCAGCAGGAAAAAGCTTCAAAAACTAAATCTTTGTCAACTAGGACCAAAACAATCGATTAGTCGACAAATCGACTAAGAGGGGGCAGCCCTACTCTTCTTGCAGATACTTTTGTTTTTTTTGGTCCAGGTTTTGAGACAGCTGTCTCTTGTATTTCTGCTTCCACTTCAATTAAAAAACTTAATAGCAACATCTATTGACAGGCACACTTCTCTGAGAAAAGATGTAACCTTTTTTTTAATGTCACCTTTGTTGTAGTGGGTTTGTGTTGTAGCTAGATCTAAATTCTAGCTAGATCCAACAGATACAGAATTCAAGCACACACTATTACATCCAGCTATTATTACAACAAATATGCACAAAATAGTCACAGTTAACAGTTCCTTAAAATAGTTTATTTACTTAACAATGCTGATTAAAACAAATAATTTAAATTAAAAAACATATATCATACAACTACAAGCATACTACCTAAAAGCAACATACAATCACGTGGTGAGGAGTGTATGTGTGTGTGTGTCTGTGTGTGTGGGGGGGCATAGGAGAGAGAGAAGTGACTACGCTGCGCATAACTCCAAACATGGCTGCATAGTCTTGTGAGTAACTACACCACGCAAGACTTAACGGTGGAGGAGAGAGGAAAAAAGGAGGGGGGAGCAGGTATTCACATAAATTAATCATGTTATGAAATACTCCACAATGGAGGGGAGGCCGGGATTATTTAATGTAGTTTTATAAACTTTGTTCAGGAACGGGACCACGCCCAGAACACGGCTCATTTCCCCCGCACAAGTATTTAAGCTCAACGAACCCGTTCACTTCCTCTTCGACTCTGTTCTCTCATCTCTCCCCCCAACCCCATTTTGTTTTCCTATTTTCTCTCTCTCTTACAGGAACGACAGGGGACTCTGCACCGCCAGAGCTTCCGAAGAGATAGCCCCCATCCAACATCTCCGTTCACCCTGTTCTTGCCAACGGGACACCAACAGTCCCCCATCGATCGCCTAACCTCCTTTCTACAAACCCTCCTCATTTATTCTTCCTTACATCCCTTCATCTCTGCATCCCTACCCTACATCCCTTCATCCCTCTACCCTACACCCCTTCATCCCTCTTCCTCGACCCCTACCCTACATCCCTCTACCTAAACCCTTACCCCACATCCCTTCATCTCTGCATCCCTACCCTACATCCCTTCATCCCTCTACCCTACACCCCTTCATCCCTCTTCCTCGACCCCTACCCTACATCCCTCTACCTAAACCCTTACCCCACATCCCTTCATCTCTTCATCCCTACCCCACATCCCATCATCCCTCTACCCTACTCCCCTTCATCCCTCTACCCTTTACGCCTTCCGCTTCCTAATCTAACAATCATTCCGTTATGCAATAAACCTCTCGAAACTCATACTGTTATTGGCGTGGTCCTTGTTAGTGAAACAACACACAGGAATAAAGCATAGTGGTCCGTAAAATACACACTAACAAGGTAAATCGTACAGTTAAACCCAAACAGAACAAGGTTACAAACACACTATGACCTGTCTCTGCCCGGACAAAAGCCTCTTACTTGAGATCACTTTGTAGCTCTTTATTTATTTATTATTTATTTTTTATTATTTATTATTTAATTTATTCCGCTATAAGGTGTAGTCTTCCGGAATATATCAGTAGTTCAAACCACCATCCTCTGTTCAGCCACAGTAACGGATCGCAGTTCCCAGGAAGAATAAAAAATGTTTTTTAACCATTGTCTGTGTTTTTAAAAAAAAAAGCAAGAGGGAAGATGTACCTATGGCACAGGCAGGTTAGGTGTGGGGAATTTAAAGTTTCTGACCACCCCGAAAGGTGGACAGAGAGCACGGGCACACAGGTTATATCTTCCCCTCTTCTTGCTCACAATAGAGGATTTTTAAAAAATTAGTTTACACTTCGTTTAAGCCGCTGGGCAGCATAGTGTTTAAGCCTCTTACTTGAGATCACTTTGTAGCGGTTAGCGTGTTTCTTCAAATTTCTTTCTCTGTTCGGGGACTGGAGCTCCACTGGTTCGGCGAGCTGCGCAGCAATCAAATCTTCTGTATGACAGCGGGAATAATTCTTCGAAAGTTAGGTGGAATTTCGGGATCTAAACAGTCTGTTGTTCGACTAGCGAAGTTAGGACTGTCGCCCAGGCTTTGTCTTTAAAGGCACCAACATTGTTTCACTTCCTTTCATCAACCTGAGTCACACGGCTGAATTACTGATTTACTGTATGTAGCCTTGGTGACGTCATGGCCGTGTCATAGGGACTTCCTGTGGCCCTCATCCAATTAGGGCCCAGTGTTTGGTTTCAACCAAATCTCACACATGGGAAAGATTTTGTCGCCCGGCGGGGTATGGAGTGGTTTAAAACCAGCCCAGGCTTTTGAAATCCCAGGTAGGCTCTCTTCCATTGTTTAAGCAACATGGTGAAGTCTTAACAGCCTACAACCAATAAAACTGTGTGTCTGCGCTTTGGATCATTTGTAGTGATGAAAAGCCCTCCGCGGTTATGCATACAGTAAATCATGGTAATATGAGATGGTATAAATCGTACTTACTGGCCTTTTGATTCTCTGCGGGCTTAATGAACATTTGCAGCGCAGTGTGTTGGCCGTCTGTATGTCATGGTAAAGGCTGCTGGGTTGTTGGGTGAGACAGCAGGAGGCAGAGGAGGAGGAGGAAGAGGAAGAGGAGGCAGGATGGTTGGGGAAAGACAAAGACGAGGTGACCCCCCCCTGAACACGGGGTCAGAGCCGCGTTTTATTTTTGGTCTGTATGTGTATGTCGGTGTTGCTGCTGAAAATGTGTCAAGGTGGCAAAAAAAAATGCGCTTGTGTGGGTGCCTCCTCGTACATGTAAAAAAAAGTGTGTGGCATAAGCTGTAGTGTGTTTGTAGCTTGTGTGTGTGTGTGTGTGTGTGTGTGTGTGTGTGTGTGTGTGTGTGTGTGTGCATGTATGTGCGTGTGTGCATGTGCAAAAATGTGTCAAAGTGAGGAGGTGCATAATTGTATTATCTGCGTGTGTGTGTGTTTTCTGCCAGCACACGGGCAGCAGGTACGGTTCTTTGAGGTGGTGCGAGATGAGTCTGCAGGATTCTCTCCCGTTCAGCCTTTTTTTAATGAAATGGAAGGAGGTGTGATGGGTCAATACACTGAGCAGCTTTAAATCCAAACTGCAGACAAGACTGGAGCAGAACAGAATTCTTAAATAGAGTTTGTAAATACTTTGTATTGTCTAATATTGAAACTGTGTGAATGTATACAGGTCACAAAGCACCTTAGAGGTGGTGTGAAATAGTGGTTTTAACATGTTTCATTACCGTAATCAAGAACCAGGAAAATTACATTTCCCTAACTTCAAAAGAGAAAACAGGACTGAAATCTAACTTCCGTTTTGGTTTCTTTCTTTACAAGGTTTTCAACCCTAAAGACAAATGTTCATCAAGCTAAATACCTAGAGATTTATAACGGGCAACACCTTCTTTTGCTTTACTTAACAACATCCACAATGTCTACGTATACGTGTCCTCTTAGCATTACAAACTACACAAGTTTTAGTTGAGTGAGCTGATGCTGCAAAACATTAAAAGGTAGACCGTAGTTTATGATGGGTATCTGGGAGAGAAGACCTGCAGCTGGCTGGGTACCGGTACTCAACACATTTAAGGTATCAAGTTGTATGGAAACGTGTCCAGTCAAACGAGAAAATGTAATTACTTATTTGTATGGTTTTTCTCGCAACTAATCACCACAAGCGTTCTTCAATTTAATTCAATGTCTGATTGGCCCACTACCACAGCAGCTGCAACCCATACAGCCGGTTTACCTGTACACGGCTGTCAACATGGAGCCGGCAGAGCTAGCAGCTAACTGTACTACCAGCTTACGGCACAAACAGCACGAACAGTGCAAACAACGGCAACATTTCTGACGGAGCGAACATTGTTAACTTGGGGGGGGGGGTGGGCGTTACGTTTATGCGACAATGTAATGCCCTGCTAGTGTGGGTCCGAGGGACGACGTTATCAACAGTAACCGCCATATATGCATGGTGCAGAGTGGTG
Organism: Pholis gunnellus; assembly: GCF_910591455.1. NCBI lineage: Eukaryota > Metazoa > Chordata > Actinopteri > Perciformes > Pholidae > Pholis > Pholis gunnellus. The sequence goes on from NC_136532.1 coordinate 2,206,183, forward strand.
GTGATTAGCTAGCTAGAACGACACATACACACACATTTTATGAATGCTTATGTTTCTCCATCACTTTTTAGGGATGTCATTTGGTGAATACAATTTTATCGTAACGGTTGGGAATAAAATGTAAGACCCGAATTGTGAATTTCATTCATTTAGCTGTTTCCTTTCATTTGTCACCCTTCTGTATTTGTTGTGCAAAATTGGAAAGTTTTATTTAAAACAAGTCAACAAGGACTTTTTGTCTTACGTGGGACCCAAACAGCAACCTTCTGGGTGAAAGGTCTGTGTTTGTTTAACCCACCCATCCTCCATACGCAGACTTGTTTCGCCCTTTATACTAATTGACTTCCGGAGCACTTGCGCCGAGTGTCTACTAGTGCCGTGGATGGGTTTTCATTGGAGTTACTTGAAAGCCAGATGCTTCTCATACAGTTGTTAAAGGGAGACTGCATTAATGTCAAACGCAGAGGACCGTGACAAAACTTTGGTATTTGACGCCCTGGGAATGAGACCAGGCTACGAATACGCACAGCAAACGTTATTTCATTCTGGCCAGTACATATTGTGTGTGCTTAGATAGCCCGAAAACCCTTTAATCCTGCAGCTCATCAGGCAAAAACAACTCATCAGAGTGGAACTATAAAAAGACACCGACCTGTGGGCAGTGTTCACGCTTGTCAATCCATGCTGCCTCCTGCACCGTTAACACATCTCTTCATACGACTTCTACTGTTTCCTCCACCATTTACACACCTGGCTTCCGAATGCTATCCTCCTCCCACACACCCCTCGGGGTCAGCCCCTACCGACGAAGTAAATCTTCATCACCCACACCCCACTGAGAGATCCTCGCTCCACATCTCGTGTAAACGCCACGGGTCTGGTACCCTCACCTTGACACCGCCGTCTGCGGAGGAGAGGATGTTAAGGTCCAGTCGCAAAATAGTCATGGGGCTGAGGGTTGTACTGTGATACAGTGAATGGTGAATGGACGCAGATTTTTAAATATGGTTACACTCATTCACTTGTTCAGAGAATTTATAGAACAAGAGCAATAATACAATAAGAATATGGTGCAAAACTGTGTAGATACAAGTCCTGACGTGGTACAGACTTCACAGACCAATGGTTCCACTGTTGCTATTTGTGGATTTTCTGACCTTGAATTTTTTTTTTTCAAGGCCCCCGTCCTGCTCTGGGCTCCTGAATCCCCTCAACTATTCAATGAATGTCAGCAGCCATATTGAGCATGAATTGTGTGTACTTCCTGAGTAAGACCAACTCAAAAAAACATTGAAGCTAAGCAGCAATCATCTGAAGCTTGAACAGGTCTCGATATGTGTTGTCCTGGAAATTTTAATAATCAGTATTTCATCGGGAAATATGCATGACATCAAGGAGATAGTAAGGCACAAGACACACAGTCTTCGCAGGTTGCGTAGTGAATGCAGCATGTCAGCAGAGTCAGCTTCAGTCAGCAGTATCACAAAGGATGCGGTCGGGCACAGTACAGCTGTTTAGGTCACATGCTCAGGGCCTAATACGCAATCACTGTACTGTAGTTCCATGAGTGAAAAGGGAGGAAGAAAGACTTAAAGCTTAAAAATACACTGCAGCCTGTGTAGACGGATTAAAATAGGATCTGATCCGTCAAACGCACGAGACAGAAGACTGATAAACACAGCTGGAGGGCCTCCTCTGTAGACAGGATGAAAGGCCTGAACACATGATCAGTGGATGGGTAGTCTTGCACTGGTGTGAGCCATTGTCTTCCGATGGAGAGGCGTCAAAGAACCAGATCCGACTTTGCTGCTGCCTTTGACCTGCAGTCGGAGCTCCGGGGGAAGGAAGAGAGGTCAGTGCCTGTCAGAAGCAGCTTCTCCTCAGAACAGGAGCAGAGCTTCACCTCATCCTCGCATTGTCTGTCCCCGCTGGGATCCAACACTGACACCACGATGCTGGAGACCCAGGCCGTATTGTTGGAACCCTCTGGAGGGAAGCGAGGCACGTGAGGTGCACAGAATTCATAAGAAGAGCCTTATTGTGAGATTTATTTTGACACAAAGATGTGTTGTAGAACACATTGTAGAACAATGTGGAAGTGAAAGCAGAGCTCTGTTCATTTAAATGTGAAATTACAGTAAAAATATGCTTTCCCTAAAATCATGGAATAATTGTGGAAAATAATCGTGATTATCATTTTGGCCATAATCGTGCAGCCCTAACTAGTGAGATGACAGCTGTCCCCAAGTCAATTTTTGTCCAACAATGGCGAAGGCATGACCAACCCCACTCTGGCTCTGATTGGCTTACCCTGATATTCTTACCCTAACCAATCACACTCCTCATGCCTAAATCTAACCAACCCAACCAGCCGGGGCAACAGAAACTATCCAATCACAGTAGGGTGGGCCTTGTAGCTTTTAGCATTAGCTCAAACCCTTCTTGATAACTGGGCTTTTTACCCAGCTTTCTGCCCTAGGATGGATAATTCCAGCGCTTTCTTTTGTTTTACAAATTTCCCACCACTTTCACTCTCCTTAGTATGCAGTGGTAATGTAAACCTGCATGTCATACTTCTGATCATGTGTGGACAGCATCAGAAAAAACGCCTCATTGATAAACAGCTTTGCTATGGGCATGGCAGCTAGTGTCTGCTGGTCTAAACAGCTTCAAACTCTTGGATTTAATGAATGCAGAAATTTAAAGAAGAGCTGTAAGCGGTAAACCAGAATCTACCACCAAGCTTCAAAACATTTCTTCAGGAACCTCTTGGTATTACTATGCCTGTAGTCGATGAAATAAAAAAAGTGTAAATAGCACGGATCAGCCACCCCCTTCACGGACACTGTAACTGTTTAACATACAGCCAGCTGCTGATTATCCCTTATTGACAGCACTCTGCCACTCTTATGAGGTATATCTGTGTGTGTGGCAGGATCATTGTGGTGAGTTCCAGTGTGCAGCAGTGTGTAAACGGCGAGATAGTGGATACTGTAGCCTGTGGGTCACCTTAGGGTGCCATCTATCCATCCGGCCAAATGGATCAATCGATAGAGGAACATTAATCTGTAGAAGCGCCCGCCTATAGCCCCGACAGGACAGGTCTGATTAGAATAAGAAATATGGAGCCACCCACCCCTAGCTAATGCTTGCACTCTGCCACAAGCACATACACACACACACACACACACACACACACACACACACACACACACACACACACACACCCCTCCTCCCGTCTCCAGTCTTGGGTGTCACTGTGCTGACACAAACAGTCTTTGCTGCTCAGAGAGCAACAGAAGAACACTCTTACTGTCTCTGTCTCAACTATAGGCATAAACAATTAGGATGGACTGGGGCAAGTAAAATGCCACATCTGGCTAGTAAATCTAGCAATTCACTTTCCTGATCGGGCGAGTGGCAACAGAATATTAAACACACCGTTTTTTCCAAAGACGATGATGGAAGAAGTAGCTAACAAGACGGCCATCTCGCTTCCTTCTCGTCTCTGTGGAGAGTTGCACATGCGCAGGAACAACTGGGCACCTCGCGAGAGAATGGCGGCCGGTAAAGAAAAGTTTATCAGCTGAAGTGCAAACGAGCATTACAATTGTCCTGAAAGAGTGGTATTTGTACAGTTTCATTAGGTTTTTCGATGTAAAGCATCTGCTATAGCCTATACGCTCACAATCCCTCTCAATCACCCGCCTGGTCTCACTTTCAGGGCGTCAAATACCAAAGATTGGGAAGTAGCCCTTAGCGTCTTGACCCCAAATCGACAAGGGACTCTTTAGTGCCTGTACGAGACGCACCAGGGTTTAAAGTAACTCCAATGTAGATCCATCAGCGTCATTACAAGACACTCAGAGCAACTGACGTAGTACAAAGAGCGTCAAAGTCTGCTAAGGTTCTAAAGGGACGAGTGGTTGTTGGGTCAAACCAACGCAGGACTTTTACTCAGTGGACTGGCGTTCGTGTGAAACAAAAACGTAAGTTAATTTTACTGACCACGTTATGTCTCTTGATGTAATGTCATGTGATGCTACGTCAAAGAGTCATGCGACGTTACATCTGTAGCTTAAGTAACCTAACAAACTTATTTACTTACTTATAACCCAACTTATTTTTTCTAAACCTAACCGTGTAGTTTTGTTGCCTAAACGAACCGCGACAAATTTAACCAACGTTAACCATCATTACCTAACGTTAACCAATATTAACCAACTCGATCATTTGATCACTCACTCACTCACTGTTAACTTTGGAGAGGAGGGGGGTTATCATACCATTTTTGATATGCAAGAATGTTTGTTGCTTCGCATCTATGACACAGTGTGTCCTTGTTCTGAGTCATTTGCTTCAATAAAGATTGAACATGATGATTAACTTTAGTCCTAGTTTTTATTTGATAACCGCAGAGAAATAAAATAATTTGTATCGGGGCAAGAAAAAAAAAAGTACTTTTGGGAAGAAAAAACACTAAAGTTGAACCCTGCACTATGAGCTACTGTCTACAACCAGGTGTATAGGCTCAACTCACACAACTGATGCCTTTGATTTGATACTAAATAGTGCAGTGTTTCATTAGATAAATTCATTCTACTGTAATAGATTTATTACAGGGAGGCAATTAAGACTTAACCAAGGCCACCAAGACAAAACTCACCCTTACCAACATCAGTAAAAGCACTGCCTCAGTGTTGTTGCAGACTTTAAGTAAAATGAATTGAATAAAGAATACAAAATAGGTTCTAACATGTGTTGTCTTTGGTCTAAATGAGGATCCGAGTGCATCCTAACAGTGAAGCCGGAGAGTGGAGCGAGGACACGCTGTAGCAAACTAGCGAATTACAAACAACATTATTGTGTAAGAATTATGAACACTTCTTGCATTAAAAGGTTGTGAACACCACTGCGCCATGTAGAGTAGTTGCTTTTCGAGACTTTATAATCGTGCATGAACACACCTCACGCCACAGTGTAGACAAATGTTTTCAACCTTTGGGGAATATTGTGGTGGTACGTGCCAGCTGTTGATGTTGCTGGGTCAGCGCACTGATTAGCACAGTGGCGGCTGGTGGAAAATTTTCTAGGTGGGGCCATCCAATCAATTTCAGCAAACACCCCAGTATGATTTAATGTAAAAAAATTAAGGCATCAAACACGCATCACTACTTTGCAGTTAAATATTCAACATTTATTCCAACACAAAAAAAAGCAGTAAATAACACTTTGATAAACACGTCAGGACATCTTATTTTAGTCACCCTCACAGGGAATTCAGTATAATATATATCATATAATAATATTCAGAATACTACAAAACACACGCTTATAGATATAAGCTATGATGAGTTTTCACTGTTAATTTACCATCTCAATTAAATGTTGATGCCTCCATGACCAAGTTGTCATGAAACTATGTAGAAGAAAACATGTTCACTTTGCTTAATATGTAGCTTGACAGAGTTCTCATGTGTGCCCTGGTGTTCTCATGTTTCCTTACCTCCTCATCCCTCACTCCCTAACTGTCCGTGCTGGATCTGTCCCCGGTGTTTTAAAAAGCTAAATAAGTTATTAGCATGACATCATCCAGCTAGCCAAACCTGTCTGGTACAGCTAGTAGAAAAGCTTCATGTACTGCTTCCCTTTCCCGCTAGTCTGCTGTCTGATTGTGAGGTCAGGCTGATCTGGGATCAGCTCTTTCACTGTACTTTCTCCTCAAACTTCTCCTCTCAGACGGATCTTGGAGGAGTAGTGCTCGCGCTGGCGCTCATGCTCGCCTGTAGAGACTTCTCCTGACGAGAACACGCAGCTAGTGGGGCCAAAACGATCTGGCCCCACTCTGAATCTATTTGAGGACGCTGATTGGCTAAATTGTATGTCACTCATTTATATCTTTAATCAGCGATTGGCTAAACTGCTTCATAGACCCGCCTCGGTGGGGCCAGCCCCACTAGGTGCGCGTTTTCAGACGTGCACACAAGCGGAGATGACGAGCAGACAGGCTGCATACAAAATCCCCTTCAAAATAAAAGCGCAGGATTTTTTTTTTCTTTTTTTTTTTCGGGGCTCAAGGTGGGGCCAGGCTCTATTGACCATCCGCCACTGGATTAGCAATACGTAGCTAGCGGAGCAGGAGGAACACTGATTGTGTCTGAAGACATGGAACAAACAGTTAAAATGACATGTGACATGTCCCTTAAACCCAGATCTGAACCACCTGGTTCCCGTGCCCTTCAGACCCAACCTGACTGTGTCTTTGGTAAAACACCCTCACCTGGTCCAGGTCACAAACAAAAAAAGTAATAAATAATGACCAACAAAAATGAACAATGTAAAAAAGAAAGAAATAGTCTAGATTAAAATGGAGAAGTGGACTACTGTCATTCTCTCCAAAAGGTTTTACTCAGGCAACACCATCAGTATCAGGAGTGATGGTGAGGTTATTAATAAAGTCGAGAAGGAGATTCCAGGTTCTTTGAGCTTTAAGGGATAATTTTATTGAGAATAATATTTTTTTATAGCTTTATTCATTCCAAGATTTTCAGCCAGAGGGGAGGCATGTTTCTATTCAAGAAGAATGGCACGCTTGGCCAACAGAGTAGTAAAAGGTGATGACATGCTGGGTTGTGGTGGGCATATTCAAAGGTTCAGGGGAGACCGAACAGCGCTGTTACGAAGGTTGGGGTTAATAGGTGTGTTGAGGGTATGGACAAGTTTTAAATACACTGGACAAAAAGTCTGTTAGGCGAGGGCATTTCCAGAACCTTTGCAAATGGTCAGCTGGAGATTGCCGACATCTTTTACAGGCGTTACTTCCATCAAAAAAACAACCTTGCTAATTTAGCGTTGGTGAAACAGAAGCAGTATGATACTCCACTGGTCATTTGAAAAGGCAACTACCAGCACAGGCTCCCATGAGCCTTTATGACCAGTTCTCAACCAGTTTCGTGTCAAAGACCCTTACATTTATTCACTTTAGGTCACGGACCCCCGTTTGATTTGGCTTCAGGGACCTCTACCTAAAAAGGTTTTGGTTGTTCGATCTGTCAACTACAGTTGTGGAGGAAGTGATCAGAGTCTCTCTTATGACTCTCTTCTGAGCTCACTTCTATAGGGAAATAAATAATGAAAAATAAATAATTTCCCACTGGAAATTCCTCAAGAACCCCTGATGGAGAAGTCAATTATACTGCAGATTGTTGATTTTAACCGCTATTGATCGAAGTTAAGGGTAAGGAATTAGTCAATTTTGGATTTGGGGTGGGCGGTTGGGGAAATGGAGGAGATGCTTTGTGTATAAAGAGCCTGATTTGAAAGAATCAAAGATATGGCTATTAGTCAAATTATATTTAGCTGAAAGGGATGAAAAGGGGGGGGAAAAACATCTTAATATAAATCATTAAAAGTTGCAAAAGGCTTAACGGGATGGGGAGAATAAGTGAATGTTTAGGATTAATGTGTGTTTCTAAACTGAGGCCAAATCTTGATAGTGTTAGCAACGACTGGGTTGTTAGAGATTTTGGAGGAAGTTGACAGTGTAGCTTAGTTTTACCCCCAAATTAAAAAAGTAAGTTGAGTGTTGGGCAAAGTAAGAGTTGGGAAGCAAACAAGATAATAATCACGATGCTACGCTGTCACTTTAAATAAATGGTAACGTCAACTAGTTAGAGAGATAGCCCAGATAGCTTGCCACCCTCCCAAAAAAAATGAATAAAATACACAAAACACAAACCATCAATTCATTTTCATCAAAGGAATCTGTCTGTATTTGCTCAGTGTGGCTGGTAAACATCTCCCAAAAGTCGAAACACTTAAAGAACTCTGTGCAGACACATCATCATGCTCTTTAAGAGTAGCAGTTGGTAGTGGAGGAAGGTTGGGGGTTTGTACTTCTTGTCACAACAAGAACATAATGCAATGACCCTCTCTGAATAGATTTAGGAAGCTCACCCTTTTGCAAGTTTTTGCTTTATTTCACCCATTACTGACCACTAGCTCGCCAGGCTAATGCAACACATTGGCTAAGCTGTCCCTCATGCAATGGTTTCAGATTGTCTTCATCTTCAGGCTGGTTGTGTGGATTTGGACCTAGTCGTGGTTAAACGGTGTGTAATAGTGATACTCGTTAGCCAGAGAGGTTGGACAGAGATATACGTTTCTACATAAAAACCTGTGGGGCTAACATTAGCAGAGTACGTTAACACATCATTACCATGATCTTGCATTAGCACTTCTATGCTACGCTAGCTACTGCAGGTATACTGAATGTCTACACATGCCCTTCTCAAAGATCCTTTTGCCTGATCTCTTGGAAATCACGTAAATTAGATAATGTTTCTTCAGGGAGTGCAGTTAGTGACCGTGTGGGCTCCATGGTCGCTCTGACAGCTTGACGCAAAAGCAGCGGAGGCGGAGCTTAGCGAAGGGTCAATTTCCTTATGAAGTTACTCTTGAAAAATAATCCAACCTGAACTTCAGCCGATCCCAAAGCTTTACGCAAAAATCAGCCCAGGTTGTGTGTTGGACCCGTCGGGTTTCAGGTCAAGTTGCTGAACTCTACCACATACTGTACACTGTTCTGTCACCAGAAAAACTCACCAAATGTGGATCAAAAATACTCCCCCAATATATGCATATATTTCCTCCTGTTTGAGAAACGTTTGATAAGAAATAAACTGCAGTGTCCAGCTGTTTTAGGAAAGTACTTTTAATGAAATATGTATTTATGTATTTGTAAATACTTTGTTTAATTCAGCAGTGCTTATTTTAAGAACTTTAGTCTGTAGTTGGTAGTGCTTTTAAAGCATTTACAGGGTTCTGATGTTACTCATGCTGACTAGTTTATTCCTGTCATTCTGTCCATTTGCTGTGTTTTCATTTGGCTTTGGGATTTTACTGTTGTTCGCGTTATATCATGCCCATTGTTGAAGTTGCCTGCCAGGGTGTTTAGATGAATTATACATTATAATAAAGATGCAGGTGTACGCACTGCACACTTTGCCTTTGCGATCTGTATGGTGGCAGTGTTTACTGTTAGGTGACCTTGCCACACCTTAGCTTTAGCTGAATCGATGCCTCTGGAGCTGTGTTACAGTAATGACTACCAGATAAATAGTGCAGGATTGACGAGGTGTTTCTCCAGCTGAGTGTGGACAGAGAGGCTGCCGTAGTGTTTGATTGGTTTATCAGCGACAGATCCGCAGCTGCCTCTGCACTCCCCCGCCGACGCCCAGCACTGAATCTAATACCGCTCCAGTCCCAGGACAAATCCATCAATCTAACACACACACATACACACACACACACACACACACACACACACACACCATGAGCTCCATCTGAGTAACATTTCAAGCAGCTGTGTCACTGCTAAATTACGTTAAAAAATCCAAGTCTCTCTATATATCTTTGTCCGTCTGTCTATCCCTGATTCTCAAACACCCACCCACAGAGTCCCTGTCAATATCAATAAAGTCAGGTCTTTAGCTTCTTGTCACCATAACACATTCACCACCACATATGTTGTAACACACTGATGCTGCTTATAGAGCACATCATTATAAACAGCCTTGTTAAGAAGCATAGACACACACAGGTAAAATAAATATGCATTTTAAAACCAAACAAGGTATTAGGCGGCATTCATTTCTAAACCCAAATGAGGAAATTCAACTGGCACAAGCTAATTAAACTTTATTTAAAAACTCTTACACCTGGACATTTCTGCTGCACAAAGTATTAGTGAGTAGACCTGACCAACATCCTTCTGCAAGGACACATTTTGCAATGATGCAACTTAATTTAACTTTGAATTGGATTAATATTTAAGCAAGTAGTCTCATATTTTGTATAATAAAGCCAGAGTGAGTGCAGAGTTATCCTCGGGTTGTGATTAGACTAACTAAGCACAAACAGAGACATTTTCAAACAGAAATGTATCAAGACTATAAAAAGTCTGCAGTCGCGTCAGCAGCTCTGTGAGGCTGTGCAGCAGTGCTTTGAGCAGTGTGCTGACAGCTAAATGCTATGCTATCTGCATGCAAACATGTTTATGATAAAAGAATGAATATGCCGATTTCCGAATGTTCAGCACCTTGGTTCTTGGTAGAACGGACATTCCCATTTAAATTAACGTAACAGGACGGTCAGAGCGGCGGCCATTTTTATGTGTACCGTTGCCATTGCGACCGCTGCAGCGGGCTAACTTCTGTATAAACTAAGCAGACTTAGGGCGAGTTGCGGACTGGAGTGAGGTTTTGCAGTAACGACTGAAACGAGTAGTGGAATGTCAACGTTACGAAGCGTATAAAGCCAGAGTAGATTTCTTTCTTTTTTTCCCTTTGTATCAGTCTAATGAAAAAACAGATCAATGTCCGTTCTACTCCTATTCTATTTCTATGATGCTAACATTTGTTATTTAGCACTAAACACAAAGTACAGCTGAGATCGATCGGAATGCCATCAGTTTTGTTGGAGTTTGAACTGATGGTGGCACTAAATGAGTCAGAGAGTCACAAAAGTCATTATGAATCATCCTAAAGGGAAGTGTCTAGTCGCAGAGCTCTTTACTGAGTTGTCATTGAGATATTTCAGTGTGCAATTGACCAGTCGACATTGCATCACTAGAAAACCATTTTGTTTTCAGAAGCAGTTTTTTTTAACCAACAACCACTGGGCACACTAATTGCATGTAGAGAGATCTGTCTCCCCAAGACCTCCCGGTTCCTAGCAACCAAGACCCAACACAGGACCTGAGTCAGGCCAGGTCCAAATTACTGTTAATTTGCAGCAGGTCTTGCTTCCATGAGTCAGTATGGTAATATATGATAATGTGCGATTAGCTTGCTAGCTAACGAGACACAGGGAGTTTGTAAGTCGGATTTGAATTAGCTGGAAGGCAAAAAAAAATTTCACAGGCAAGCAGTTTCTCCCTGTTTCCAATCTTTATGCTAAGCTAGGCTAAATACATCCAAGACATCTCAGTACTGGACGCACATAGATGAAACCAGTTTTATCATCTGACTAGGATGAAGGTGAGGCAATTAAAACAATTTGTTTAGGGTTTAGGTGGGGTTATAGCTTTAAGTTTGTACTCACATTTTAAAGGTTAGAACTTAGTATTCAATACAACGGTCGCCATCAGCGCACAAAGAGGCAGGACCCTTTGGCTACATACAAGAAAACCCAAATTTGCAGTTGCCTCGTTGAAGCAAGTATAAACCCTGTACAGTACCTCTCTCAACACAACACCACACTGTCACCATGTCAAACACGGATAAATGCACAAACTTGAACTATATGTTGCAACTCAACCAATCCAGTCACAAACAGCTGAACATGGCAAACTTTGACAATAATGAAAACCACACATAGAGCAAACTCTTACGTGTATCCACAGGAGCCCACTGAAACATCATGTAATCAAATAACAGTGTGTGTGTGTGTGTGTCCCCAGCAGCACCCAGAGGCCCTGAGCCCTGCTAATGCTGCCTTGCTCCAGAGTACAGCAGCAAGGTGGTGGAAAAAGAGGAGGAGGAGGAGGTTGGACTCTACCTTAACCTCGTTCCAGCAGAAACAGATGTTAGTAGAGGTGCTCAGGATATCCGTAATGAAGGAGGACATGCCGAGACGCATGGTGACGGATGGCAACAACTCCGTAGAGATATACAGATAAAAATAAAAAAAGAATAGGGATAGAGGAAGATGCAGGAGCTGTTGACAGAGCGGAGACCAAGCAAGACTGAGGAGGGAGAGAGAGGAGAGAGAGAAAGAGAGAGGCTGGGAGGGAGGAGGACAGAGGGGAGAGATGGAGGGAGAGAGGGAGGAGGATAGCTGCGCTGCTGCTACTGCTGCTGCATGCAAGACCTCTGTGTGTGTGTGTGTGTGTGTGTGTGTGCGTGTACCTGCGCAAGTGCGCAAGTGTGTGTGTGTGTGTGTGTGTGTGTGCACCTAATGTCCAGCTTTAGGATGACAAAGCAAACAGGTATACATTAAGATGAAAACCTGTCACTGCTTTTATTCCGCTTTGCACTCACACAGGAGAGGTGGACAGTATTAAGAGATCTCTCCGTTCTCAACAAGAAAAAGGTATGAACCAGGCGGCAACCTCCGGTTATGACAAAGAGAAGCCGATGCGGAAGTGCCTTAAAACTTGCATTGTCTCTACTGGCCATCAGGGGAAAACTCTTCTGGTTACAAAAAGAAGTCTGGTTGTATAGAAGTCTATGAGAAAATGTTATTTCTGTTATTTCTATATATTCTCACTTGATTTATTAACTCAGTAAACATTGTAAACATTTATGTTTATAAGTTTATGGTCTCAATCAACTCTTTCAACTCTTCTTCAATACAGCATGATGTTCATTTAGTAAATGATGGTCCATTTAGAATCACATAGACCATAAGGCGGAGTATGCTTTAGGGCGGGGCTACCTTGTGATTGACAGGTTGCCGTACACCAGTGGTTCTCAAACTGTGGGGCGCAGCGGTATTACAGGTGGGGTGCGGGAGGAAATGCAGAATTGTATTCATACCTGCAAACTTGTCGCTTTTTTTCCGCCGTTTTGAATCAAAATATATCATCCACGTGAATCATGTAGATCCATAGAGTTTTGTTTTTTTTGGGGGGGGGGGGGGGGGGGGGGTTGGAGTGAGACGAGGAGAAAAGGTGATGTGGTGATTTCCACAATAAAACATCTTTGATGTGACGTGTCGAGTCTTGGCCAATCAGCGTTAAGATGTCTACACGTCTTTCCCTCCGTAAAGTTTAAGTTACGTTATGTTCCGTTACAGTTCAGACTTGCTGGGTTAAGTTAACTGCATGCGGAACTCTGTGGACTGTTAACGTTCGGCATTATCGCGATTTAAGAGGAAAAAACGTAACGTGATGAAACATGCAGCCCCCCCCCTCCCCCGTGTTCCGGTTCAATTCACGCAGTCACTCGTTAACGTTGAACCCGAACACCGGCGGATCTGGTTGCAGGTTGTTTGTTTTAACTCAAAGTAGAATGAAAGGCCCAGATACAGATGAGATGATGAGGTCAAAGAGCTTCAGGGAGAGGACGCTGTTTGTGTAGCGCAGCTTGATGCAGGGCTGAGCTGTGAAGGAGCTGGGCCTGGATAAAGGTGGAGGTGGGCCTGGATAAAGGTGGAGCTGGGTCTGGATAATGGTGGAGGTGGGCCTGGATAAAGGTGGAGCTGGGTCTGGATAATGGTGGAGGTGGGCTTGGATAAAGGTGGAGCTGGGTCTGGATAATGGTGGAGCTGGGCCTGGATAAAGGTGGAGCTGGGTCTGGATAAAGGTGGAGCTGGGCCTGGATAAAGGTGGAGGTGGGCTTGGATAATAGTGGAGCTGGGCCTGTATAAAGGTGGAGGTGGGCTTGGATAAAGGTGGAGCTGGGTCTGGATAATGGTGGAGGTGGGCCTGGATAAAGGTGGAGCTGGGCCTGGATAAAGGTGGAGCTGGGCCTGGATAAAGGTGGAGGTGGGCTTGGATAATAGTGGAGCTGGGCCTAGATAAAGGTGGAGCTGGGTCTGGATAAAGGTGGAGCTGGGTCTGGATAAAGGTGGAGGTGGGCTTGGATAATGGTGGAGCTGGGCCTGGATAAAGGTGGAGGTGGGCTTGGATAAAGGTGGAGCTGGGTCTGGATAATGGTGGAGGTGGGCCTGGATAAAGGTGGAGCTGGGCCTGGATAAAGGTGGAGCTGGGTCTGGATAAAGGTGGAGCTGGGCCTGGATAAAGGTGGAGGTGGGCTTGGATAATGGTGGAGCTGGGCCTGGATAAAGGTGGAGCTGGGCCTGGATAAAGGTGGAGCTGGGCCTGGATAAAGGTGTAGGTGGGTCTGGATACAGGTGGAGCTGGGCATGGATAAAGGTGGAGCTGGGTCTGGATAATGGTGGAGGTGGGCCTGGATAAAGGTGGAGCTGGGCCTGGATAAAGGTGGAGCTGGGTCTGGATAAAGGTGGAGCTGGGCCTGGATAAAGGTGGAGGTGGGCTTGGATAATAGTGGAGCTGGGCCTAGATAAAGGTGGAGCTGGGTCTGGATAAAGGTGGAGCTGGGTCTGGATAAAGGTGGAGGTGGGCTTGGATAATGGTGGAGCTGGGCCTGGATAAAGGTGGAGGTGGGCTTGGATAAAGGTGGAGCTGGGTCTGGATAATGGTGGAGGTGGGCCTGGATAAAGGTGGAGCTGGGCCTGGATAAAGGTGGAGCTGGGTCTGGATAAAGGTGGAGCTGGGCCTGGATAAAGGTGGAGGTGGGCTTGGATAATGGTGGAGCTGGGCCTGGATAAAGGTGGAGCTGGGCCTGGATAAAGGTGGAGCTGGGCCTGGATAAAGGTGTAGGTGGGTCTGGATACAGGTGGAGCTGGGCCTGGATAAAGGTGGAGCTGGGTCTGGATAATGGTGGAGGTGGGCCTGGATAAAGGTGGAGCTGGGCCTGGATAAAGGTGGAGCTGGGTCTGGATAAAGGTGGAGCTGGGCCTGGATAAAGGTGGAGGTGGGCTTGGATAATGGTGGAGCTGGGCCTGGATAAAGGTGGAGCTGGGCCTGGATAAAGGTGTAGGTGGGTCTGGATACAGGTGGAGCTGGGCCTGGATAAAGGTGGAGCTGGGCCTGGATAAAGGTGGAGCTGGGTCTGGATAAAGGTGGAGCTGGGCTTGGATAATGGTGGAGCTGGGCCTGGATAAAGGTGGAGGTGGGCTTGGATAAAGGTGGAGCTGGGTCTGGATAATGGTGGAGGTGGGCCTGGATAAAGGTGGAGCGGGGCCTGGATAAAGGTGGAGCTGGGCCTGGATAAAGGTGGAGCTGGGTCTGGATACAGGTGGAGCTGGGCCTGGATAATGGTGGAGCTGGGCCTGGATAAAGGTGGAGCTGGGCCTGGATAAAGGTGGAGCTGGGCCTGGATAAAGGTGGAGGTGGGTCTGGATACAGGTGGAGCTGGGCCTGGATAATGGTGGAGCTGGACCTGGATAAAGGTGGAGCTGGGCCTGGATAAAGGTGGAGGTGGGTCTGGATACAGGTGGAGCTGGGCCTGGATAATGGTGGAGCTGGGCCTGGATAAAGGTGGAGCTGGGCCTGGATAAAGGTGGAGCTGGGTCTGGATAAAGGTGGAGCTGGGCCTGGATAATGGTGGAGCTGGGCCTGGATAAAGGTGGAGCTGGGCCTGGATAAAGGTGGAGGTGGGTCTGGATACAGGTGGAGCTGGGCCTGGATAATGGTGGAGCTGGGCCTGGATAAAGGTGGAGCTGGGTCTGGATAAAGGTGGAGCTGGGCCTGGATAAAGGTGGAGGTGGGTCCGGATACAGGTGGAGCTGGGCCTGGATAATGGTGGAGCTGGGCCTGGATAAAGGTGGAGCTGGGCCTGGATACAGGTGGAGCTGGGCCTGGATAAAGGTGGAGCTGGGCCTGGATAAAGGTGGAGGTGGTCTGGATAAAGGTGGAGCTGGGCCTGGATAAAGGTGGAGCTGGGCCTGGATAAAGGTGGAGGTGGTCTGGATAAAGGTGGAGGTGGGCCTGGATAAAGGTGGAGCTAGGCCTGGATAAAGGTGGAGCTGGGCCTGGATAAAGGTGGAGGTGGTCTGGATAAAGGTGGAGGTGGGCCTAGATAAAGGTGGAGCTGGGTCTGGATAAAGGTGGAGCTAGGCCTGGATAAAGGTGGAGCTGGGCCTGGATAAAGGTGGAGGTGGTCTGGATAAAGGTGGAGGTGGGCCTGGGTAAAGGTGGAGGTCTAAACAGACGTGAGTACAGCTTCCTGCTGTCACAGTGTTTTAAACACATTGATAAAACAGGGTATGCTGAATGCAGCCTCTGCTCCAGGAGATGAAGAACAGCAACAAGGCTCACTGTCCTCTCATCACACTGCAGACACTGTTCACTGTGATGACCACAGACAGAGGACCAACAGTCCCACGTGCAGTTAAATCACAGCTATTATTTTACTCTTGATAAGCTACCTTAGCCAGAGTAGATTATCATTTTCATTTAAATAATTGAACTGGATTGAATGCATATTAATTGCAAATAGAAGATAGACCACAATCCTAACAGCTGTACAGTAACAGTAGAAGTTAATATGAAGCCATACAGTAATGAAAACTAATCACTTTAAAACAAAAATCTTTGTTTTTATATGACTAAAACTTTTAAAGGTTAATAATAATAGAGTTGAAATACTGGTTAATAACTGAATAATAAATTAGTTTTTTGCTTAAATTAAATGTTTTATCACTTAATTTTCTTCTCAGCGTACACCAGAATGCAACATTTTAAAGCTCATATTTAAAATAAAATTCTCCTGGTATGTGTGAGCATATGGCGTCACAACATGTTATTTCAATAAAAGTTCAACATGGACCATTTTGTTACAATTTTGTTGGGGCAGTGGGGCAGGAACATTTTTCTTCCTCCACAGTGGGGCGTGACAGAAAACGTTTGAGAACCACTGCCATACACGGAGACGACAGCCAAAATCCAAGATGGCGACGGCCTAAATGCCAAACTCAAGGCTTCAAAATGGCAGTCCACGAACCAACAGGTGACGTCACGCCGACTACATCCACTTTTTATATACAGTCTATGGTGTGGACAAGGTAAACCGTAGCATATAAAACAGCAAAATGTCATGGTCAAACCAATTCATTCGATGGATTTGCCATAATTAGGTGATTCACTTGCGAGGGCAAAGTAAACGGTGAACTTTTGTCATGTGAATTCACACTGTTGGCATGACCAGCCCTTCTCATGCACATCCACAAGGATGTAGGTGTGACAACATCTGCCTCAGCTGTTTTTGTTTTGCTCAGTCTGCCTTCTTTTCCTCGTCTCCAGCCACTCCTCACTTCCCCCAGGCCTATGGGTTTCTTTGGAACTCTCCGGACTCGCCGTTCAACATCCATCCACCGTTCCCCCTTAAGACTTCTACACATTTACCGAATCTACTACGAGCGACCACGGACGCATCGGGCTGAAAAGTCACCAGTTAACACGATCACTCGTTCAACTGAAACACCTGCTGGAACTTGGGTCCACTGTTGGAAACATCGATTCTGACGGCTGAACGTGCAGCAACCAGACATTTAATGTTTAAAGCGCGCTAACTCATCTGAATGGCTGGGGGAAAAAATGCCACTTTTGTTGCCAAAATGCGCACACATATGTTTTGATGAGGTCAGCTGTAAAAGGGTCTTTTGACTTCCCTGTTATTCCTGTCATACAGTCGCTCTCCAGCAGAGCACCTTGGCCTCAGACTTGGAGGTGCCGACTCTCATCTCTGCCGCCTCACACTCGGCTGCAAACCGACCCAGCGAGCACCGGAGGTCACAGTCCGAAGAGACCTGCAGAACCACATCAGCTGCAAAAAAAGCAGCGATGCAATTCCCAGCTCTCCCCCTCCCCCCACCCAATACCGGACACTCAGAGATTCTGTCGATGAAAATCACAAAGAATCTGTGACTTGGCATAACCCTGGCAGAGCGTAATGCCCACTGGGAACGGGATTGACGTCCTGCCAAGAATGCAGACACAGCTCCCCCCCTTGGTTGAACAAGGGCAGAGTGGCTCGTAGTGCATGCCCTGGTAGCCCAATATCAATAAAGTAATTACCAATGGCTAGAAATAGGGGTATGAAAAGTGAGTGGGACATGTCCCCACAATGCCCAGAGGAATGTGTGCCCTCAAACACACACACACATTAATATGTGCATTTCCTATGCACACATGATTATAAATTCAGCAGTTTGAATCCATTCATTATTCAGATATTACTACGCTGAATCAGTAATGTCATGTGCCAAACACATTATGAAAGAAGTGACACACACACACACACACACACACACACACAAACACACACACACACACACACACACAACCTCAGGTCATTTTAAACATTTGAGCTCCCACTCCACTGTTAAATACACTGAAGGAGTTATTTTGCGATGTGCATGTGTCCTGATTGACGTTTCCCACGGTGCCTTCTAGCAATCTAGTGGCAAGGGGCGAGACATTAGTTGCTTTCAATCAGCAGTGGGTGTACGATTTGTGTATAAAAATAGCCGGCTGGATGAACGGGGCGTTGTTCACCGTGTCATGAAAAACATGACAATAGCGACAACAAGATTGTTTCTGCTGCTGGATGGATTGATGCACCCTGAGGTCCATGTGGCTGCTGTTGTGTCATGTTACAGACAGCATGAAACATGGTGGACTACTGGCTGTCATAAAGACATCTTATTAATCATTATTAATCCTCTAGTGCAGAGGTCTTCAACATGGGGTCCGCGACCCCTAGGGGGTCTGCGGAGGTACTGCAGGGGGGTCGTGAAATGTTTGGTTGATGAGACAATTTTTCATATTTTCCTATTTTTCAAAGAAAAAATAAATAAAATGCTTCCCCAAACATGAATCTGTCCATTATTTTAATAGTTCAGTATTGAATGCAAGATAACAGGTATGTTAATGCGTGGCAGTGGCACTAATCACTCATTCTCGTTTCCACATTTATGTTTAAAATAAAACGTCACTTTGAATAGCTTGTGTGCATGATTATCATGCAATTGACAGACAATGTTGATATTGGCATTGGTATCAGCTGAAGGTATGTTTCTAAATGTCAGTGGCACGGCCCCCCTACTCACTGTACCTTCACATGTTTAAAATAACAACATGAATATATCAACCTGTGTGTTATTTGAAAAGCTTAGTATTGAAAGCACAATAAAGAGCTATGTTTATACATGGCACTAGGCCCAGTTTAATATAAAACACAATTTTATACAATATATATAGTCGGGGGTCCCTGCTCCATCTCTCTATCAGTTTGGGGGTCCTTGGCCTGAAAAACGTTGAAGACCCCTGCTCTCGTGAATTATGGAAGTGATGGGAGGCAATTGTTACCGCTAGCCTTCACTTCCATTCTATGCGAGAGCAGGGTCGGAAAAACATTCCATTCACTGGGAAGCAGATCCACATTCCACCTCTTCTTACCTTGACAAAAACAAACAAGCTACCACAAGATTGTTTCAGCTTTCCGAATGAAGAGGTCCCGACCTGCTACGTCCGTCAGCAATGTATTTCTATTGGTCAAAACTGAAGCTCACAGTCACTCAATCAGGAGTGACATTGCCCTAAGTACCGCCCTCCATTCGCCAGAGTTCGCTGGCCTGCTATATGTTAGCTTAGAGATACTTTGATGAGGTAGAGGTGAAGAACTCGGCCGAGTCAGTTTTATATGAGAGCAATTTGAAGTATGACTCTGGGGGGTCCTGAGATGTGTTTCTAGTCAGTGTAATTCATGTGGCAGGATCGGTGGGTTTGGCAGCTAACATTGGACTCAACCATGCAGTCAAACTGAGCACACTACAGATCAGACACGCAATGAGCAGATTTTGTTGAGGTTTATAAAAGCAATGTCCCTCTTTCTACGGGATCCCAACAAGGACAAAATACTGCAATTACCTTAAAGTGTCAAGAACTAGAGAGAAGAATGTGCTTATTTTACAAACCAATACAGTGATTATCCATGATAATTCATTATATATTTATAGATCCGAAATATATATAGAGTAATAGTACCAATCGGTTTGTAGTAATTTGATGAATCGCACATTTTCAGCACAAAAGCGCAGTATGAAGTAGCATTGAAGGGGTCTAAAGGAAGGTCCTGCGATTACTCTTAGATATGGTGCATGCAGTGTTTTTAACTTGTTTCAATGTTAATTGTTTATACGTTTTCAGCAATAAATCTGTGCTGATAATTAATATTATTATTATTATTATATTATAATATTAATAATAAAATAACAACTGATGAGAATTCTCCTCAAAAATGCATTAAAAAGACACATTTGTGCTGGAAACCAGTGAACATGCAATGGAGCTTGCGTCGGCAAAAACATGTAAGTGGTTGAATGGTCGGAGTGGCCCGTTAAACATTCATGTTTGCGCTCTTGATTCGGAGGCCTGGGGGAGCGTTGGCATCATTAACATAAATAGATTCTCTTTGATTTCACATGGATTTTCTTGACCACCTCTGGCCTGTTTCCCCATTGCACAAACACACACACACACACACTGAATGGAGACGCACAATCCACAACGACAACTCACCGTGCAGGTTTCCAGAGTTTGCGCGGCGGTGGGATCAGCTCTCTCTTGTTGAGGGGGGCCACTCCGAGGGCCACCTGCATGATGGTGATGAACTTCTTGTACTTCATGGCGCTGCTCATTGGTGCTCTGGCATCGCAGCGACACCAAGTCGGTCAATCGGTTGCCATGGAGACACCTGCCTCCGGTCGGATGGTCCACCCTTTCCTGTCAGTCGGTGTTTGTGGGCTGCAGGCGCTGAGGAGCGGAGCGCGTCGTCTGGATGCTGAGCGATGCTCGGACCAGACAGAGCAGCGGTGATGGTGGTGGTGGTGTGGTGGTGTGGTGGTGGGGGGCAAAAGACAAAACAGCCGTGTACTGATTTGTGTTGAAGCATTACTGTTACATAATTCAAATCCCACCACAGGAGGATAATAGTGGCACTAAGCCTCTGGGTGCTTAGAGGGGTAATCCGCCACATCCATCCTCATTTCATTTCCTTTCTTTTATTTTTTGGAGTGTGGTGAAAACGTTCAGTCTGTGTTCACACTGTAATGTTACATTACATATAATTAAAAAACATTTCAAATAAAAACACATTTCTCCTCGACCAAGAAATCTGGACAACAACTGGCCAGACTGGTACAACAATTGCTGTGGGTGTTTAAGAGGAAGACCGTTTTCAGTCAGTGGGTTTTCTGTAGAGCCACCCTCAGTACGAAATATTTTGGAGTCATCATGCTGTTTTTGAGGCCTCACTGTCAGCGGTTATCATCGACTGTAAAATAGGCAACGTGCAAAAGTGCCGTAGCACCGACAGAAAGTATTCATCCAACCCGTACTTACAATATTACAAATTTCTTACAGAATTTGGCTTCACAGATTTATCTACTCTACATGCTATTCATGATAATCCCCTCTCTCACCCAGACTAGACTATGCAACTTGCCTCCTGTTGCTGCCTTTTTGGCCAGGTCGTCCTTGTCAATGACAACTGGTTTTCTATCAACTTATCTGGTGAAATAAAGGTAAAATAAAATAAATAAATAAAATGCATTTCCAACATTGGTCAATTGGTGGGGTGTTTGGAAGTTCCGGGGAGATATTTAAGAGATATAATATCTCACAATCCCATCTGTTTCGCTATTTCCAAGTGCAAAACTTTGCTAAATCTAACAACCCTAATTTTCCAAATTCACTGCTAGACTCTGTGTAAGGAAATCCTGAACACACCACCAAAGGTAAAAGGAGTTATATCCCAAATATATAAAATCATCAACTCAATTACTGAGAGTAACATTGTCAAAATCAAAGTAGATTGGGAAATTGAACTTGACATGAGCATACCAGATTCATTTTGGAACCAGGCCCTAACTAGGGTCAATAAAAGCTCTTTCTGTGCGCAGTTAAATATTCTACAATTCAAGGTACCGCATCGCCTGCACTACTCTAACTCCAAACTTTCGAAGATGTACTCAAATTTAGTGGATGGCTGCAATAGATGTCACATTTCACAAGCAGATTGTGCACACATGTTCTGGTTGTGTCCACAACTGACACATTACTGAGATACAATATAGAAAGTCCTATCAGAGTCCCTCAATCTAAGTCTTCTACACCCAATGCCTGGATGTGCATCTTTGGTGTTCAGGGGGGAGGGACCAAGATCAAACTTTAATAAATAAACACAAAAACATAAATGCTTTCTCAACCCTCACAAAGGAGAATCCTAAAGGATTGGAAGAGACCTCATCCCCCAAACTCTTCTACGTGGTTCAAGGATCTGGTGTTCTTTTTCAAATTGGAGCAATTGAAGTTCTCGCTGCGGGGACGTCCTTAGAAATTCAAATCCACTTGGGGTCCAATCATACAATACTTTGATAAATTGAAGTCTCTCTTTAGATTTATAACTCTTTTCTGTTACCTTGGGCTTTTTGAGTGTTTTCTGATTAAGACATGTGGGATATGTTGATATTCTGATCGGGTTTTAGGAGCCTTCTTCGGATATGCATACAGCTCATTCTGGATGACTCTCAATAGGGTTTTTACAGCACTTTGCGACACAAGACCTCTTTCTTGTTTACGACCAGCGTTGTATACAAAGACTGTAAAAAATAAGTATATCAATGCTAACACTATATACTCCGCTTTATGGTCTATGTGACTCTAAATGGACCATCATTTACTAAATGAACATCATGCTGTATTGAAGAAGACTTGAAACTAGAGATTGAGACCATAAACTCATGTTTACAATGTTTACTGAGGTAATAAATCAAGAGAGAAGTAGAGTCATTTTCTCATAGACTTCTATACAACCAGACTTCTTTTTGCGTCCAGAGGAGTCGCCCCCTGCTGGTCAGTAGAGAGAATTAAAGTTTAAAGACACTTCTGCATTGGTTTCACTCGGCAGAACCAGAGGTTGTCGCTTGGTTGAACAACAAGCCAATAGTTTGCAAAGCTGGAGTAGAGCTGCATGTCCAAAAGAAAAGCCCACATTTCTAGTGGGAGGGAGGAACGCACCTAAATTCACCAGAAGAGAATGGCATCAACGAGGGATTCACTGGAGCGTCATGGGGTCGTTTTAAGTTCATCAGAATATGAAGGGCAGCATGTAAACTGGGAGTATCAGTGGAATATTTGGGGTTGTGTCACTTAACTGCCTGTTACAGCATTACTGTGATTGCTCATAGAAAACAAAGACAAAATTCCCCACGCATAACATTCATCTTTTGATTATTTTAAGACATTTCTCATGGCTTATTCATACACATATATGCAGTATAGAGGTGAATTAATGGAATATGGATCTATAATGATTTATGAGGTCAAGTATCATAACACTTCATCGTTTTTTTCATTTTCTTTGTGTATTAAAATTCCCATAGTAGTAAAACATTATATAATTGTTTATGCATTACAATATGATTATAAACTACTCTAAGTGCTCATTGTTTGCTTTAATTAACGTGAAAAATCATAATTAAATCTATGCAAGAACACACCAAACGAAAAAATATTTTTCACTTTACTTTAAAATTACCATTTAGAGTAACTTATAATCACATTATAATGCATAACACTGATTCTAATGCACCACAAAAAATATTATGTTTTACAACTATGGTAATTATAACACACTATGATCCTTCCAAAGAAATTGTCAGTGAGTCACCAGCAAGTATGAAGTATTATGTTACTTGACCTTATAAGTCATTACAAAATGCTTTCTAATGATTGTTAAAAATCACTATGGGTGTTTATGAGTGCTTATAACTATGATTATACAGCGGTATGAGCAGATTATAACACGTTTAAGTTCATAACGCATTATAGACATTAAAGAAGTCACAAAGTGTTACCCAAAGGTGCAGCTGGATGTTAACAGGGGAGAGTTTACCTGAGGCAGGAGGCCACCTACAGAAAGAACTGGAGCTCCTGCTGGTCTGAGTTCAGTCTGAGCTGTCACACACACACACACACACACAAACACAAACACACAGTTTGTGCAACAATGCATCGGTCAAATTGGCGTGAATAAAGCAAAGACAAAAATTGGGCTTTGTGTTTTGTTAGACTGCTATGAATGAATGAGCGATCCTCTGTGAATGTTCATTGTTGCCATTTAAAAATATATACTTATGTTTGGCCGGCCAACAGCATCACACCATGGGTTGTAATGATTATCGGAGGCTGTAAATCTCGCTGGGATTTGGGCTGTGTCGTTGTTGAGGATAATCCACAGAATTCACTGTCTACAACTTTCATCAAGAATCTTTTTATTTTGGGGGGGTCTGGGGATAATTTGTTCATTTATTTTCCTCCCATTTCAGGTTTATTGTTATTGCATAATCCGCCGAGGGATAGGCTGCTTAAATGGCATTAAATGAAAATGTGTTCACTCATTGACCCAAACAGGTTTGAGAAACAACGGATCAAGTGTGTTTTGCCCTCGTAGTTTCAGTGGAAGATGCTGGTTGGTGTGTTGATGGATTAAACCTGGTGGGAGGAAGAAACGCAAGATTCCCAGGATGAGAAAAAGGTCCATTTGGACCAGAGCTTTGTTCCAATATTCCAGCCGGATTAATAAAAACACTGTCATAAATGGATGCATGGCAACACACACACACGCATCATGAGTGAGGCATGTTATCTGATGCATGATCCTAATCATGTGGCCAGCAGCGAGAGTGAGGAGGACTGGTGCTGTATGACTGAGGCGGTGTGGGATTGTGTCATGGTTGCATCATAAGCTCCTTTGACCTGATTCATCTGTCGCCGTGACATCACCGTGGTCTGGCTCCACTCAGGACAGCATTACTGATCCCTGGGAAACTGAGTACACGGTGTGACGTCGGAGGAGGCCTACTGGGAAAAACATGCAGCGTACAGTGTGTTAAAGTAGGAAAAAGGAAAATGTCAATTCTATCAGATTAGCTCGTGACAGTCTGGGGAACAATGTCACTAGTATTGTGTTCAACTGGTGGCATCAGCCATCTTCTATGGAGTGGTCTGCTGGGGCGGCAGCATCTCGACGGCTGACAGGAACAGATTCAACAAACTTATTAAGAAGGCAGCAGTGTGCTGGGGCATCCACTGGATACGGTGGAGGTGGTGGGAGACAGGAGGATGATGGCTAAACTATCATCCCTGATGAGCAACACCTCCCACCCCATGCGGGACGCCCTGGCAGCTCTCTGCAGCTCCTTCAGCCACCAGCTGATTCACCCCTGGTGTGTGAAGGAGAGGTACCAGGTCCTTCCTTCCTGCTGCTGTCAGGCTGCACAACCAGCTGTGCTGAGCACACAACACTAACAACACCAAAAAACACTAATAATCTGTGCAATAATTACACTGTGCAATACAAAATACTCTGTCTGTATATATAATATTCTTTATTTTTATTTTATTTTTTGAGTTTATTGTGAATTATTGTTTTACTTAGTTGATATTTATATTACTGTCGCTCGTTTTTTACTATGTATCTTGTGTGCACTGTCCACTTTGCTGCTGTGATCCTGTACATTTCCCCACTGCAGGACTAATAAAGGATTATTTAATTTATCTTATCTCTCTATCTACATAGGCATATTGACTTCCCTCTACTGGCTGAAACGCGCTATTGCAATTGAGTGTGGCTATTGGCTGATCTAGAGGCAGGTGACGCATATGTTACTGTTCATAAATTACCGTTTCAACTAGCCGTAACACTTTCAATATGCTAATGATAATGACCAACACTAATCGCTGAAGCTAATAATTTATCCTACTTGATAGCATGCGTATAGCTAGCACTAATGCGATCGCTAGCATATCTCGGCCTATCAATGTCCATTCAATTTCACAAATGTTTCTACTGTACTTATACCGAACAGACCCTCACAACCATAATCATTAACTAGCATTAGCAATTAGCATGACATTATTGATAATGGTTAGGGCTACAATCAGCGCTCATTTACAAACAGTCCGGCTAAATGTTGAAGCAACACAGACCAAGCCTCACAGTTCACGTGGTGTTCATCGTGTTCCGTAACTGTAGCAGGACATCATGGTGGAATTAGCTAAACAAGTAAGATTTAACAACTTATAAAACTTCATCCACACACTCGTGTCACAGCATAGGAAAGCACATTGCTATCGCCAGATAATCAGTCAAACACTTCGTTAAGGTGAGGGAGTGACCACAGTCATGTTTAAATGAACAAACATTGACCGTTGGTAAGAAACAGGAAATGGACAGCTGTCTCCTGTGTTAGTCGGATGTTTTTGTGATCCAGCCCTCCACACTGCGTGTTATAACATCACATGACTTCTTCCTCTGTTCCCGTCTTAACTACGATGTGTTAGCACAGACATGCAGCACTGGCCCGGGTCATAAAATATAAAACATGCAGAGCACTGTCCCACGTGAGTCCAGTTTGTGGTGCGTATATGGAATATTAAATCATTCATGAAGGAAAGTTACGCTTTCACTGAAGCTTCATGTGTTCATGCAATTAGATAGTGTGGTTCAGGAGTTCAAGCTATGTTAATTGAATTGGGCTGGAATGAAAATAATATATATTTCTGTTATTTAAAATAAAAAATAAAAATGACCTGAGGCCAGCCTACTACAGGGGCAGAAGTAGACACTGCTCCCCTAACTGCTCCCTGGGCGCCTATATGGGTCAAATGCAGAGATCAATTTCCTCTTCCGGGATGAATATAGTATATGGTATAATAAAAATTAAGTATCTACAAAAAGCAACTAAACGTTAAAGGGGACACGTCATGCTCGTTTTCAGCTTCGACCTTGTATTTGGGGTTTCTACTATTACGCTGTAATGTTCTCAAACTGTGTGTCTGAATATACCTGTATTGTATAAAACAGACAAAACTCCTAAACAACTCTCTTTATACAGTAAATACACACAACTCTCACTTGGATGTACTGTATCTTAAAGTTCATGTTTATTAGTTGTTGACACCGGCTTCTGTTTTTTTCACCAGTACTTTTATTTCATTTTGGAAATATTGTATATATTTTCTATTCATTTAATTAAAAACTGTTGCCTGACAGTTTAGAATCATTGTTTATAGAAGACTCCAACTCTGATAGAGTAGATGTTTACAAATGGTAACTGTTAATGTACAGTCATGAAGAAATGCATGCTGGGTAGCTCCCGACTAGCAGATTTATACCTAACTAACACAAATATGAACGAGAGGCACATATGAAATCTTACGACAGCAGCCAAAGAGCTGTAATGACATAATTCCATTATCTACTCTCTATTTTGTGTCAAGATCATCATTCAGTGTGTAACATTTGCACAAAACCAACGCAAGATAAACTGTTTGTAAAAACTCTTTCAGAACGTTGACGTAAATTGGCATTACCTATATCGTGGATCCAGCGATCCGAAGCCAAATGATGGTGGGACCTGATTTTAAAAGGAAGCACAGCTTGAAGACCACGAGATGACCAGCTTTGTAAAGTCAGGTAGGTCCAAATTCACATACCTTCACTCACCTCATCTGAGGATTAGTAGTCATGCACATATAACCACCTGAACCTGTGTAAAGGTAGTACGTGTTTGTTTGTATGGAGGCATGGGTTCAAATCTCACTTCTGACTGACAGTGATTTTAATTCACTGCCGCTGTTATTCTATAAACTGCCTCTGAACAGCAGATCAACCACGATACTAATTGATTCACAATTGTATGTATATATATATATATACAGTATATGATACCTAAGTTTTTAAATGTACGTATGTAAAGACATAAATGTATAAATAAACACAGTAATAAATACATGAAATATACAAATAAATAAATAGAGATACAAGGATCTGACTTTTTCTGTCCCTATACCGATAATGAAACCTGGGTTTTGTGTATCGGCCGATACCAAGTACCGATCTGATACCAGTGTTAGATTAATAAGGTGTATTATTCAACTTTATTTCAGACTCATGAGTCCATATAGCAAAAAAAATAAAATAAAATGAAACAAAAACACAAATACAACAACAATATATAAAATACTATACAATACGAGGACACCAAGACACAGGTGTAGTCATTGCAGTTAAAAAAAAAAGTCACTTGTTAAAAAACATACAGACATTTGTGCCAATGTTTCCAGAAACAAGAAGTATACCTTGTGTCACTTTGTGTTGGATCACTTAAGGCTTTTATAATTATATTTTCTGAATCAATTAATCGACATTTAAATTTGTAGATGAAATTCCTCAATACAGCATGGAAGGTGGGAACATTACGACTCACAAACATATGACTTGCACTAGTCCATCTTGAAAGCTTCAGCAAGATTCTGAAAGCATCATTAAATGCCACCTGAATCTTTTTCATTTTGGCTTTACTGTAACTGCACCACAGGTGGGCTGTATACAGTGGAGTACAGTAGGCTCTGAAGAGAGCTGTTTTAACATCGTCTGTACACATATAGAATTTACGTGCAAGCATATTAGCTTGTGCATACAATTTGCAACACTGCCGCTGCACATCGTCATCATCACTTAGATCATTCCTGATGATGTGACCCAAATATTTCATTTTCTGCACCACATTTAGCTCTTGGCCTCCCATAAAAAACGAGGGAAAATGTAGCTTCTGATCCTCCTTGGTTCTAGCAATCACAATAACACTCTTAGTAGAGTTGAATTTGATGTCATACTGCACGCCATACCGTGAGCAGACTCTGAGCAATTGCTGTAAACCAGCACTATAAGGAGACAGGACCACTAAGTCATCAGCGTACATCAGATGGTTGATAAGACTTTCCCCCACCATACATCCTGTGTTACACTCTTTTAACTTTTTAGAAAGGTCATCCATATACAGATTAAAAAGAGCAGGTGACAGTATTCCACCTTGTCGGACGCCATTGGTCACTAGGAAGGGTGCAGATACACTCTTACCCCATCTAGCTCGCATGGTTTGATGTAAATACCAAAAGTGCAGAATCCTAATCAAGTATGGAGGGACACTCCATACTCACTGTGTGGAAGTTCCTACGATCATTATTTTATGTCTAAGGCAAAATCAGGCTTAACTTAAACATTGCTTTCCTAACTTTGAAAAACAAAATTAGACAAATAAATACATGGATAAAAATGTACTGAATTGTTATTTATTTAACTATTGGTATCCAATACTGGATCTGCATGTCGTCACCGATAACTGATTCAGCTATTTGAGTCAGTTTTGGACTGATATCTGAAATATGTTTCGGTATCGATGCATCTGAATAAATAAATAATATTAACGCGTTGGCGTTCTGTGCAGCAGCGTGGGCGGGGCTTCAGGTCTCTGCAGACAGTTGATGATGTCGTTAGCGGGTCTTTACAGGCC
Organism: Pholis gunnellus; assembly: GCF_910591455.1. Classification (NCBI taxonomy): domain Eukaryota; kingdom Metazoa; phylum Chordata; class Actinopteri; order Perciformes; family Pholidae; genus Pholis; species Pholis gunnellus. The sequence continues at coordinate 2,235,133 of NC_136532.1, forward strand.
TCTGCTCACGTCTGCTGCTGGATGCTGGATATATTAACCTTTCTCATGCATTTCCTTGCCATAAAACCTTGAATTGCAGCTGTGTTTGAAAGGTGCTGTGACATTAAATGAACCTTCTTGCCTTAAGTTCTCAAGCCACTTTAGACTCGTACTAAACCAGCAAAATGTTGCAGAAAGTAATGTTCAGATGTTTTTAATTGAATTATTCTCTTTAGATGACCAACAGACTAAAGACACTATATTTGGACCAACATGTCTAATCAGTTGAGCCAACTTACTGTATATTTTAAGGCTGTTGGGTGCAAATGAGAACTCATCAGTGACTGTCCCTGAATGTATACATCAAAATGTATTTTTACACATTAAAATATTAAAGATGACGGTAGTACAACTTAGAATTTTCAACAACAATTTACAGGCATTACATAATTCAAACACACACACATTCAATTATATATATATATTTTTTTTTTTATTTTTTTGTACAGCCCAAAATCACAAATTACAATTTTTTTTTACAATCTGTACACATATGACATCCTCTATCCCAGAACCCTCGCATCGAAACAGGAAAAACTCCCCCCAAAAAAGAGGAAGAAACCTGTGGGAAAGCAACAGAGGAGGGATCCCTCTCCCAGGATGGACAGAAGTGCAATAGATGTCATGTGTACAGAATGAACAGAGTTGATGGGTGTGTTGGTGGGTTGAGTGGGCATTATTTAGGGATAGGGTAAAAGGGTTAGGGAAGTAGGGATAGGGTAAAAGGGTTAGGGAAGTAGGGATAGGGGAGAAGGGTTAGGGAAGTAGGGATAGGGGTAAAGGGTTAGGGAAGTAGGGGTGTAGGGATAGAGGGAAAGGGTTAGGGTATGAAGGCAAATCACTGTCAAAATCAGAGAGCGCAAATGAGATCCGTGCGTGCGTGTGTAGAGGTGTACATATGTGTATACACACATTTTATATTAATCACATTTAGCAGTATTTTAAAAGTATTGTCTGTTTTCATGTGCTACTGTTTTCCATGGAGACAATTAAAATACAAAATACACGTTATGGCATTTTATCTTTCAGGCTTGTATTAACCTACAAAGTACAGTGAATATAGCAGTGGCGGACTTGCAAAGCCTTCTCTGCTGGCCTAAACAGAATCACAAAGTTATAGCTATTTTATAATTTTCCTTAAATACACTACATGAATCATAATTTATACAAATATTTTTCCCATTATCTTATTTTCTCATTGCACAGCTACTGTGTTCCTCAGTTGCTCTGCTTCCAGTGCAGCTTGTTTTAAGTAGAGCTTTTATCCAATCAGATTTCACCTCTGTGTCTCTAGGTAAGAAGAGAGGCCCCAGGCCTGCAGACTCACAAGTGAATCCATGTGCAGTTTAAGTGAATGTGGACGATATTGTTGAGTGTCATAGTCTTCAATCAATCAGATCTTTAGTTTAACATTCTTTGACCCGCCAGAGCGGCCTGCATGCCTACAACTACGTCAGCAGCAGCAGCGCTGCGGTGAGATTCAGCGTGTGCTGTGATTGGTCAGTGGGTGAACACGTGACTATCGTGAAACGAAACCTAACGGCAGAGGCTGTTTTTTTTTTACCTAGCTTTGTTTTTTAACACTCAATGGCTGAAATTGGAAGAGAAAGGATTTATGAGTTGGGATTTCTTTGTCAACAAAGAAAGGAGGATGTGATCAGCATTTGGTAAGTCAACTGGTTCGTTTATTTACATCTAATATCTAAATGGCCCTTGAGTGTGTAGCAGAATGCGTGTTACTGCTGTTGTTTTTCCATTAAGCTAGTTAGCCTAGCCTCCCAGAACACTTGTGGAGACTCAGCTGTTTTTGTTCCGGTTCAGAGGTCACAGAGGTCATAGTTGCAGCCCAAGAAACGAATAATAACCCTAGCTGTGGCGCCATCATGTGGTTATAAGGTGGTATTTCAGCAGTGAAGGCCCAGGTATAAAATGCATGGCCCGCCACTGCTGTATTCACTGATTAGTATTCTAATGAGCCAGCTGAGCACAACAAAAACGAAAGGTGAGTTTTTCCAGATATGTCCCCTTTAAGTCCCAGAATACTTTGATTTGACTTGGAACCTGACTCCCCTCTGGCAGAGCCAGTTTCCATCTTCAATCTTTCTGCTCGATGCCACTAGTGTCTTTCACTCCACTAAAAACAAAATGGACAAAAGAAATGAATTAAAGCAAATTATTGAGACACTAAAAACTGCAAAGCTAAGGAGCGCACAGCAGTCTGATAATCGCGTGTCACGTCTTAGGTTGGCAAAAAAAGATAAATTTTTTTCAAATATTTAATGAAATCAACATGAAATACAGCTGTACATTTCATTATTATAGAACATGTAGATAACAACACGTATAGACCACTTAGTAAATATATGTATATATATATATATATATATATATTATATATACACACTGTGTCTTTGGCTCCAACACATTGGCTTCATGAGTCACTGTAGTTGTACTGTCTGCAGGTTGTGAGACAGGTGTGGGACCTCAGGAGTAAGGCAGCCCTGATAGGTCCATGTTTGTGTTGAAGATGACAGAGAACTCTTTGGAGAGCAGCTGGTGGAGGCTCACGCCGTCGTGAGCGTACACCCAGCGCCCCCCTGTCCAATCATAGCGCTTCGGTCCGCTGCAACGACAGACGCGAGGGAATTAGCTGAGACGCTTCAGTTTTTTTTGTTTTTTTTACAGTTTCAAGAAAAGCAAAGTAAACCCTCTAAAAGTACCTACATTTATTAATTATTGTGTCAGCGTGACATAGTACAAACAGGTGACAAATTAGATTAATACACAAGAAGTATGATCAGACATCATTATCTGAATATGCTGCTGACTGTTTGTGTGAATGTGTGAAAGCGTGTCGCACATTCAGATATAAATAACTGTGACCAGAGGGTGTCTGAGGAGGAGGAAATAAATAGCTAAATGAATAAATAAATGGTATTGGTATTAAAAATATAGTAATTAAGCAAAAATAAACATGCATTTGTTTTTATGCCACTATTTCAGTGGCATAAATTACCAGTGGTAAATTTGAAGACTAAGACAAACTAAGATGCTGGGAAATTTAGCTCACTTACACATCACTGTAACTCAAATGTGTATTTCGATGCATTTCGGTGTGATAAAGGTGACAAAGATGCAGCCGCCCCGCCCTAAATGGTGCACTCTGCCCAAGATGTTCATCTCTGGCAAAACGCAAAAAAAGTATAAAATGTTATCTTCAAGAAATATGCTGCTGCTAGTGAGGAATTTGTACTTATTTGAAGTATCCAACTATATTTTAGAATAAGAATAAACACAGATATCAGTACTCTTCACTTTCATATCAACATGTGTGACTGCACACCGAGAAACTTGACTAATACGGCAGTGGTATCAAACGATAGGTTGTCAAACTGAAAAGCATCTCTCTATGTCAGGGGTGTCCAAACTTTTTTCAAAGAGGGCCAGATTTGATAATGTGAAGATGCCCAAGGGCCAACAGTCCCTGCTGACATTATTTTAAACAATACAAGTTGCCTATACATACACACTATTATTTAAGAATTATATTTTCAATGACACAGCAGGGATAATTTTATTTTAAATATGATCTTTAAAATGTAGCATTCTGGTGTACTCTGAGAAGAAAATTAAGTGATAAGACATTTACTTTAAGCAAAAAACTAATTTATTATTCAGTTATTAATCAGTATTTCAGCTCTGGTTGAATAGCTGGATAGTTTTTTTCAATCTATTATTATTATTATTAACCTTTTATATAGACAAAATCCATTGAGAACGAGGTCTCATTTTCAAAAGTTTGTCATTTAAAAACAAAGCAAGAGTAGCGAGAACCATCACCTGTACAAATAAAGTGATTAGTTTTCATTGAACCCCGTTACTGTATTAACTTCCACTGTTACTGTAAAGCTGTTAGAATTGTGGCCTATCTTCTATTTGCAATTAATATGCATTCAATCCAGTTCAATTATTTAAATTAGAATGAAGAGTAAAGTAATAGCTGTGATCTATACACACCTCTGCATTAGCAACCTGCTGAAATGAAGATACAGGCACCTTAACCCTCTCCATCATTACTTCAGGGCCCTGTTGGGACCGGAAGTACCCTGGCTGTGGTCATCACAGTGAACAGTGTCTGGCAGTGTGATGAGAGGGCACGTGAGCCCTTGTTACTGTAGTTCATCTAATTGGAACAGAGGCAGCATTTAGCATACCCTACCTTATCAATATTTCTAAAACACTGCGACAGCAGGAAGCTGTACTCACGTCTGTGTAGAGTAGACCTCCACCTTTATCCAGGCCCAGCTCCTTCACATCTCAGCCCTGCATCAAGCTGCGCTACACAAACAGCGTCCTCTCCCTGAAGCTCTTTGACCTCATCATCTCATCAGTATCTGGGCCTCATCATCATGGTCTTAAAAGTTATTGTCACCACGAAATCATCCTCATTCTACTTTGAGTTAAAAAAAACAACCTGCCAGCAGATCCGCCGGTGTTCCGGTTAACGAGTGACCGCATGAACTGAACCGGGCATGTTTCATCGCGTTACGTTTTTTTTCCTCCTAAATCGCGATAATGACGAATGTTAACAAACAAAGTTCCGCATGCAGTGGACGTTATCCTTAACCGAGCAAGTCTGAACTGTGACTGAGGGAAAGACGGTGTAGACATCTTAACGCTGATTGGCCAAGACTCGACACATCAAAGATGTTTTATTGCGAAGATCACGTCATCACCTTTTTTCCTCGTCTCAATCCAATCTGAGAAACGCTGGCTGGCCAGATGACCCCCAACCCCCTAAAGAGAAAACATCTACGGATCACGTGGATGATATATTTTCATTCAAAACGGCTAATTTCGCTGAAAAGCAACAAGTTTGCAGGTATGCATTTGACTCGTGGGCCCGCGAAAAAGACCACTGCTGTGTGGCCAAGTTATCTTGGAGTTGCTTCGCTTTTCTAGCACGGTCGCTCTCTGATAGCTTGTTGAAGTATTAGCATGTTTTTTCTCGTAGTGTCTCTTTACATTATATCACTTAAACAAGGCAACAGTCTCATGACAAACTAGGCAGACACAGTTGTTTCGGTTTTCGGTGAAAAAATATGAAAGCGGCGGCCCTCGGTATCGACTTTCCTTATTTTACTTGCCGTAGCCATGACAGTTGAAGGGTCAGAGACAATTAAAAAAAGCCACAGTTACAGAGTGGTGCTGCCACCATGAGGTGAAAAGAGGAATTGCATGTTGAATTTGTATGATTTATTCATTCCGTTTTGACTGTGCTGGCGGGCCATAAATAATGCATTTTAAGACAGAAGGCGCGGGCCGTATAAAATCTGACCTCGGGCCGTGATTGTGTGATGACATCACATAGGTTCTGTAATTTCTCAATATCACGCTCAATATTACTTTTCTGGTGTTAGTATCACTTCTTATACACTTTATTTGTTCTCTGTATTTTGACTCTTGCATTTAATCTTTGTTGTTTTATTTTACTTTTTCTATTTTAGTTGATTTTTTGTACTATTTATTTACCTTACTCGTATTGTTATTGTGTTCTATTTAGCAATGGTGTCAGTGTTATTCCTTTTACACTTAATAGTCTTTCTATTGTTCATATATGTTTATAATTATATTCTATTGTTTTTTTGCTATTCTTCTGTTGTGATCTTTAATGAAACTGACACAAAGAGTTCCACTCTTCTCTTTTCTGATTGTTCTGCTTTAAAGCTGGACGATAAGGAGTGGGGCTATTTGTATTTGTTTTCTGGATGATGTGGTCGTTTGTGCGTTAGCATGTTGGGATGTGTTGCCAACTCTTTCTCTCTCGTTGATGAAGCTGCGGTCGGGTCTCGCAGCTCGTTTGGATTTCCGTTCGTGCTAGCCAACGAGCGGTTAGCTAACATCGTGCGGGTAAAGGTTTCCAGGCTGAACTCGCGTTGTTTGGGATAATCGTTCAAATCGCTGGCGCGCGCAGACCGGTGAAGCTAAGTGGATTTCCAGCTTTGTTTGGTTTGGTCAGTGAGGCTTGCTGCACAGACCAGACAGCTGCAGACAGATGCTGGTGTTGCAGAGAGCGCTTCCTCTTACGAGGGCGCTGAGGCAGGCGTCGTGAGAAGCACTGTGTGTGACGGTGCATGATGTCACGCTCAGTGCTCAGATCCGGCTCGTGTGTGTGTGTGTGTGTGTGTGTGTGTGTGTGTGTGTGTGTGTGTGTGTGTGTGTGTGTGTGTGTGTGTGCGCGTGTGTGTGTGGAGGTCAGGTGCGTGTCTCACCTGGTGGGAGAAGAAAGCCAGATCTGTCTGTTGGGTGTCTGTTTGTTGATGACGTAAGTGCCGTGGTCTCTGCCCACCTTCACTGTGAGCACTCCACTCTGTACAGGAACAAATTTCAACAACAGACCTTAATATTATTACATTTTAGAGGGCTTTTATTTTGAAATTCCACATTAGAACATACTGATATTATCTGAGGGACACTCTTTGAGGGATTGGTCTTTGGAAATGTACTCATTGACTTATTCACATCTCAAGGAGCATCAGAAGAAATGGACAGCATGTGAGTTAAATATGTCACAGCAAAGGGTCTGAATACTTATGACCATGTGATATTTCAGTTTTTCTTTTTTAATACATTTGCAAAAATTTCTACATTTGTTTTTTTCTGTCAAGATGGGGTGCTGAGTGTACATTAATGAGAAATAAAATGAACTTTTTTGATTTTAGCAAATGGCTGCAATGAAACAAAGAGTGAAAAATGTAAAGGGGTCTGAATACTTTCCGTACCCACTGTATAAAACTTTATAAACTGTGACATCAAATAGCTTATGCGGCTCCAGACAAATTTTATTTGGTGGAAAATAGGGCAAAATGGCTCTTTGAATAGTAAAGGTTGCTGACCCCTGGCCTAAACAATGCAATCTTCAGTGTTGACAGTTTAATAAATTAGACACTGATGATCTTTTTTTCAACCATAAATGCTTTGCGCTGGTTAGGGGGTACTTGGCTGAAAAAATATTTCACAGGGGGTACATCACTGAAAAAAGGTTGAGAACCACTGAAATAGACCATAAAGCAGGGGATTCTTTAGGGCGGGGCTACCTTGTGATTTACAGGTTGCTACAAGAGCCGTTTACTGGCTGCAAAAAAACATGCCGAACTAGAGGCTTCAACACTGAAGTCCAGAAACCAATACAGTCACACAGGATTTGTCTGTGTTTTAAGGGGGAGGTCTTTGAAGCCCCTCTAAGAGGGCTATACTCTGAAAGATGGAGGATTGCACTTATTGGTTCGAAACCAAAAAGGCACGAGGAAGAAAAGAGTTGACTGCTTCTTCTTGATTATTCCATGAAGATTTACTCCAGCACCTCTCCGAGACCCTCTGCAGAGTGCAGCAATGCCCCTGGCTCTTATTTAGCCAGCACAGTTACAGCTCTCTTGACTCTGCTCTGAGTGTGTGTGTGTGTTGTTTATGGCCCCATGTGTCACTGCAGCTAGTTGAAAAAGGGGGTCAGCTGCCATGATTGGAACACTGGCCAATCAGTCAGAGCCAGCAGCGACAGCCGCTGTCCAACCAAAACGATTACACACACACACACACACACACACACACACACACACACACACACACACACACACACACACACACACACACACACACACACACACACACACACACACTATTAATCAACCTCTCATGGACCACTGACAGGGTGGACGATGTTACAGGGGAGAAGCGTGGCGACGGATGGAAGAAATAAAAAGACACATGGACCCGTGGAGTGGACGTCCCAGAGCAAATCTCAACATCTCAGGACAGACTCACTGCAGACAGACAGACAGGAGGACAGTGCAGTTCGATGGTAGTGCCGGGAAACAGGAAATGCACCTTTCACTCCACGCATGCACTCTGCTTAGAACACAAACAACACATCTCAGTCAGCGAGACGGCCTCCACATCAGCAGCAGCTGTTATCAGGCCCGGGTGTGATGGGCCCCGAGCATCGATGAAGAAAGGCTGACACACAGAAGTCAGTGTAAACTGTCAAAGATTCTAAATGTCATCCTTTTGCTTTGTTACCGTCATTTGTAGTTATTTACATTAAAAACAATTCAAATAATTAGGAAATAAACCATTTTTTTAAATCTTAGCATTAATCATTTTAATGACGTATTACAAGCTGCTTAGAGCTAGTGTTGGAATAAATCACTCTCTAATATCTATTTTATGTTGCTGTGAAAACATCTGTATATATATATATATATAGGTTTCTTGCCAAAAAACTAATTTTACAAGATTTACATTATTTACCTTTGCCACATACACTCATTTTTAAGACTTTCATCATAAGTCAATGCAACCTCCGTTAGCGTTAGCTCCCTTAAAAGCAGGACTGTGCGGAAAAATGTCACGGTGCTTTATCCAATAAACTAGGGCTGCACGATTATGGCCAAAATCATAATCGCGATTATTTTGATCAATATTGAGATCACGATTATTCATTAATGACCAGTTACCGGACCTTAGATGCTCATCTTGTTCGCCCCCTGGTGGTTGGCTGACTGTTAATTGAGGAAGCTCTTGATTTGCTATGTAGCAGAGCACGTATTTTAAACGTCAATATCGCAGACGATCATGCTCATTTAATCGTGGCAGCCAAAATCGTGATCGCGATTAAAATTTGATTAATTGTGCAGCCCTACAATAAACATATTTCCCTCATGGTGGTGCTAGAGGACAAGCCAGAGCATTACCGAAGTCAGTGTAGACTACAGAGCAACACCTCTTTATAGAGAGGCCATGAGGCGGCAGCGACGCTAAGCTAGTGTTCAGCTGCTGCTTACCCTAAACCCAACTTACCCTAACCTTAACCTAAACCCAATATACCCTAACTTACCCTAAACCTCACCCTAACCGAAAACCAAGTCTTCACCCTAAAATGAATATGTCTCCCCCTCTAGGATAGGTCAGGGTAGGTCTCTCACCGTTTCTGTGCATCTCCGGGATTTACAGTTTTTAAGCCTCCAGCCAGATAAACTCGAGTCGTCTGCCAGCGAGAACAACAGACTAAGTGTGTCGATTCTACTGGGCAAGAAATCAATAAGGCAACAGAGCCCGGCAGCCAAACGGCAGGCCTTGCCTGAAAGAGCTTTATGGAGGACGGAGGGGTAACGGGCTGTGAACAGCCCATACCTACAGAACCTCTACCAACACTCCTACAGCTCACTCTCCTCTGGCCAGTGAAAGTTTGAGAGCCTGCTGGGATTTATCGACACAAAGTTTGCATCCTGTTTTCTACAAACTTCTTGTTTTTCGTACCGGATCTGCTGTTTTGATTTACAGAATATGATTTTACAGTGCAAACATTTCCAGAAGCAGCAGATGTTCCGATGAAGGCTGTGATATGTGTAATAAAATAATTATATAACTATAGCCATGTGTTTATGTTAACTCACAATGTATTTAGGCTACCAGGTAGAGGGCACAGAGCACTGTGGCCATTTAACTCATCCAGAGTAACGAGCAGAATCATTTGTGCAAAGAACTTGCATCGATGATTTCCAGTCATCGAGTCACTCCAGTTTCTTGAGGACTTGTTTCTGCCCTACTAGATGTGGATTTATAGTAACCAGGATCCTGCGGGTCATGTGAACACGTCCTCCGATTTACAGTGCTGGGCTGAAAAAAAAATCATGTATGTCGGTTGAAATCCAACCGCAGTGTTGTTAAACCAGTCTGGAGATGCAGCGAGTAGAGGAGCTATGAGTAAGTTAAAGTAGCTAAACTAAAGTCAGCTAACAGCTAGGCTAATTCATGTGGTGTAAAACGCCGGTCATTCAGGAAGTGCCCTGTCCTAGAGCTGCTGCGTGAACACTGTACTTTTCTAGATTACAGCACACTTGTAATGCGCTGCAGAGGGATTTATGTTTGGTTATTGTACTGTCTATGTCGTGAGGTGGCTCACACTGGAATTGAAAAGATGCAATTCGTAGGCGAATTCGTAGATGGAATTGTGAGGCCAGTGAAGATTCACACCTCGATCACACTCGTTCTTAAAACCCATTCAACAAGGCGTAAACTAGAACTACCGCCTCGAGGTTGCACACCTCCGCCAACTAGTCAAGTTGCAGTTCACCTCCACGTCTTTCCAGAATGTCATCACCCCATCATTATTAATCCTTTTAGATATTTGTGTGAAATTGTCATGACTAGCATATTAGAATTCTTGAGTAATGGCCATAGACTGTATATAAGAAGTTCACTTGGCAGAACCAGAGGTTGCCGCCTGGTTATGGCCAACAAATGTGACCTTTGACAACCAAATTCTAATCAGGTAATCATTGAGTCCAAGCTCCAGGCGCTCCTGACAGGGTTGGTAAACTTGTGAGATTGTGTATTCCAAAATCTTCCAGCCTCTCAATAGATTACCATTGTTTTGGTTTTTGGGCCACTCGCACATTTTACAAGCATTTGGCTGTAGGTTGGTGCTAATTTTTTAACCCTGGTTCCTGAGATGGGGGGGGCGGACAACCCACATCATAATGCCTCCGACCATGGCTGTCACCATGAACCTGCTAATAGTGGCTAAAAATACTAAGTACTGCAGTCAGATGATCCAAAGTGACCTTAAAAACAGAAATAGACGGACTTACGGAGTAGACAACGTCGTAGTCTGCTCCAGTGAAAGCTTCATCCGTCAGGTCCTCAAAATAATCGGTCAGGGCGTCCATTGTCTCCTCTGCCAGCTTGTCATACGCGCCTTCAGACAGCTCACTAGTAGAGGGTGACACAAAGCTACATATTAGTTGAAAACATTTAATCCAGACTGGCGATGCTGAGAGAATAAGTGTGGGCCACCTTTTCTGCACAGGGGGGGGGTTCTCCAGCCTCAGTGGTGTCAGGTGGATGTTCTTCCTCCACCTAACACCATCGGCTCTGCTCTCCAACTGCTGAGGACAGACAGTAAACAACAAGGACTCATTAGTCATCATCAGAAGTGTATGTGTTCATTGCTCTGCTCCGTATGCGCCATTTAGAATCTTTACCGTCAACTTTGATACAACTTTATAATGTATTCTCATGGCGAGAATACATTATACAAATAAATGATAAGGGAATTTGTGCGAGACAGTTCCGTTTGACCTTCACACGGCTTCGTTGTGAACTCTGTGTGTGGCGGGATTTAGGAGAAAACAGCATTAAAGCGCGTCCTGTCAGTTATTTCCTTCGTACAAATCCTTAAACTGTCAAACTTCTGAATGGAGTCGGGTCCGGAAGTAGAACTTATCTTACCTTGTTTTGAGGTTGACAGATGGGATGCAGCGCGTGCGTGGTAAGCGGACGAACCCCCGTCGGGTGAGACAAGCTCCTGAGCTAGAATATTAAACAACGTTAACATGCGGGTCAATACATAGAGTCAGTGAGCTGCGATATATGACGCAACAACTAACGTTAGCTTACTAGCGTTAAGTGACGCCGTTAGCTAACGTCGGCTACATAACATGAACTGTGCCGTGCGTCGGCTCGCGTGTCGGCTAACATTACCGGGTTAAGCAGGTTCCTGGTGCTCTGTAATGTCAGCATGTTGAGCTGTGTGTTCGCGAGGTGACATATCACGTGCGAATAAATACAAGGCGTTCTAGTGAAAAAGAGCATAGTAGTAGTACACCAGAGATGCTCTATGTGCACAGAGTTCGCGCCGGTGTACTGTGTTTTTCTTTTTCTTCTTCGTGTATATTGGCACACCACCACTTAACGTTCAATGTCCATACTGCCACCTAGTGGATGGGAGTGTAACACGCTCATTACCTCCTAGGGTTCATTCCTAACCACTTTTCCTTGACCTCTATTAAAACGTCATGGGGTCAAGGAAAGATGTGTCATGAGGAATTAAGAAAAGACAACCGTGGTGTTTAAAGAAAACAAGTCTGACTACAGTTTCACTAAGTCACATCATTATGATGCGACGGCGGATATCACTGACGTAGGTCTGCCATGGAGAAACTACAACGAAGAAGGACTACAAAAAACTAAAACATGACCCCATGAAATCTGTTGTTCTGTTGCATGCAGGCTTTATGAAGAGCTTCTTCTGTGAGAGGCTGTTCAATATCAACATTTCCTCTGTGCAATAATGTTGATTCAACTGTTTGGGTATATTTAACAGTTTAATAATCTATCATAGGCCTAGCTTTTTTTGTTTTTACTGACGCTTCTTGTTTTTATGAATTTGTTCATTGACAGTTTGCTATATTAACTGATCATTTTATTTCGTTTTTATTTAATTTTTTAACTATTTGTTACATGTTTGAAGTAAATAAATACATATGAAATGAAACGTAAGGATTTGTCACTGTCTGTTGATATTTATCAACATGAATCCCACTACTTTATGACTGTATGAGTATAATTGTTAAACCTGTGTACAGCCAAATAGTGCGTCACTTTAAATTGTGCTGCTTTCCTTTTGTAAAGGAAGGTCCAGCGTTTCGTATGCTAAAGGAGACGACACAAAATTTGTACAGAAAGACCCCAAATAGACCCAAAATAACACAAGGAGATATAAAGAAGGCCAAAATACACAAAAATTACCGCACAGAGACACAAAGCCAAAAAAACTCACACAAAATGAAAACAAAAGGACACAAAATTATTACAAAGAGATACAAAACGACTGAAAGAGACCCAAAATAACTACAAAGACATCCAAAGTCTGTGTGTCTTGCTCCTACAGTAAGGAGAGGTGGTGGGGCCTCTGGCCCATGGGGGCCCCCTTGTCTCATAATCTACCCATGTCCACATACAGTTATTTTAACCCAGAGACAGCAGCCTGTACACACACAGTGTGAATGTGGAATCATCTAACCGACAGTGTCAGCATTCAGGACATGAAAGATTTATTGCAGGGTTCCTGTCAACAACGCTTGATTTCATTTCTCCACGATGCCATTATTGGGATTTTTCAGTCTCAGTTTCATGTGTACCTGAAACAACCACAAACACGACGTCGTCATATTCATGCTACGTCACAATGTACCTAAAGCGTTAAAGAGGAGAACAGAGGTTGTGTCTGTTCACCAATACTTGCTCTGTTACTTACAACCAAACGGCAGGCCAGCCTCACTCCCACCGACATTATTCATGACTCTGCAGCCGTCCTACCGGTGGTCAGCCAATCAGTGCGCCCTCAGCTGGTGAGATGTGTCGGGCCCTCGTCTGATTGGCCGGCAGCTTCTCTGGTGAGGGCCGGGCACCGAGAGATCAGTGGAGGATCTCTGACCCAGGCCTCTGCTGAGGGGATCCATTGGACACGATGTAGTGGTGGCGGGGGGGGGGGGGTTAAAGCCGAGTGATCTCATTAGAAGGGAAACCTTCACTAACCCGTAACTGTCATTCATAGATTAGATTAGATCTGTGCCGAGGCAGAGCTCCCGGGTTCAGCAGGCCGACACAAGATCTAATGCTTGCTGCAATTGATTCTAAAGACTGTTGTAATCCGTCTACTATTAATAGTCACATGTTAGGTATGAAGAACAGAGTTGCATTTCTTTCATTTTTTCACTCTTCCACTCTCAGGCAGCCATTAGCAACAAGTTCCAGAGAGATTTTAAAAGTCACAACCACACAATGATAAGTCTGACAAAAAGAATGTGAGAATAATGTGGAATTTCTAGTAAATGAGTTGTTTTTAATTAATATTATTCTATTAATTTAATAGGAAATGTTTGATGGAACATAATGGAAGTTGTTAAACTATAAATAGGAACAAGAAGAAGCACCATGAATGAACAGCAGTTATTTAAGGATGCATTTATTGAGGAGTAAATGTGATCATGCAAACATCTGTCCTAATGCACCGTGTTCATTGATGAACCCCGTTGCTCTTCAAGGCCGGCGTGTGGGGCATTTGCCGTCAACTTATTGTAAATTCGTGACAAAGACGTTAATCAAAACAGTACGACTTTTCATTGTAAAGTACTTTTGTATTTATTACAAAATATATCCAAAATATTTGCCATCCGCTGGTACAAAAGGAGGACTCACCATCACTGAATTCATTTCACCCACATTACATTTTGAAGCACCAACGGTGCACGCTCACTCCACAGTTTGCATTTGTGTCAGTAGCTCCGCATTCGGTACTGTATGGAGTACGCCCCCTAGTGTTCAAAGTAAGAAAATGCACCTCTTCGCGGATGAACGATGTGTTAGCTGCTAACGTTAGTTTGTCGGAGTAGACGCTATTTTCTTTTTTAGCCCATTTCGGCGACAACAGCACTTTGTCTCGATTAAAACACGTACATCTTAAACACTGTTCTTTAAAGTAATTTTCTTTGGTTGTGGAAATGCAGTGCTGAGGTGCATGAGCCACTGGTTTTGTTTCTTTATGATGATCATACAGTCATATCCAAACATGCTCATGATTTGTTGTATGGTCTCCTTAGCAGTACAGGCACCTGAAGCATTATTTATTTATCCTCCCTCCTACCCTGATTTTGTCCTCACCTGTGCAGGAGATGAACTCAGCACTGTTGAGTGAGGCTTGCAGTCCAAACAATCAATCATTCCTATGCATTCGTACAGTCAGTCGTGGTTAGTCTGCCTGCCTCGCTGTGGTTGAACCTAGCACTCACAACTGGAACACTATGCGCCCTCGTTAGCGTCACATACACACCCTGATGAAGACTTTAAATGATGAAGAGTCCGTAGTAGGCAGCATTCCATTGTGTCTGTGTTCACGATGCTGCATTTGGCAACAGGACAGCAGAAATATTTAATTTGTACCCAAACTGTCCGTTTCCAAAAAAAAGCTGACAGCATTCCTAAATGTGGGAATAAAAGATGACAGTAATTAACTGCTCTGCTTCGAGCCCCATGAAACAGAAAATTAATATATGGTTTTTATATCCAGCATAGAGATTGGTCAAAGAGACACTCCAGTGTCTCTTTGAAAGCACTTTGAAGACATCTGGGGTCTTTTGTCTTGATGAATGATTAGTCCCTTTCACATTGTCCATATTCCCCCGGCTGTACTGGTCCCTCAGGTAACCTGGTCTCACTGAAGGAGGCCGGGCTCCCCTCGGGCTCTCAGGAGGCCTTATTGATGCAGGTTCCTGGAGTCTCCTGTAGGTTCACCTTGGATCTGCAGACGGAACAGATCAGTTTCCATCACGCTGTATGTCAAATGCACACTGGTTATAAATAATCTTTCTTATTAAAGAGTCTCTATAGGCTGTAAATGGTGCGATAAATGTCAAATGCATATGTATAGGCAGCTCATAGCTGAATAAGGCTTAAACAGGTGTTTGAACCCACGTTAGTTTGTGTTATCTGGACCACGAGGACTGGCAAGTCTTTGCCTGAACCATAAATAATGCGCCTGGATCACGGGTATTATAGTGTCTCTTAGTTTAAATACTGTTATCTCAAAACCTAAAAGGGAAAACATATATAAGCTCAAGCTTGAAATGCTACAATAAGTATACAATTCATACGTAAATGTCCCTGTAAATAAATGTAAAGAAAGAAAGCCATTGGCAGAGATCGATGTTTTAGATCTTCAAAATATTTAAAAGATGT
Organism: Pholis gunnellus; assembly: GCF_910591455.1. Taxonomy (NCBI): domain Eukaryota; kingdom Metazoa; phylum Chordata; class Actinopteri; order Perciformes; family Pholidae; genus Pholis; species Pholis gunnellus. The sequence continues at coordinate 2,250,748 of NC_136532.1, forward strand.
TATGTGTAGGATTTCAGACTCCATCCAACTGAAACTCCTCCCGTGTGGGAGGACTACGATGGCCAACAGCAATGGCCCCATCTAGAACCCGTGTTTGGTTTGTCTGGGCTGCTGTAGGAACGACCAGGGCCCTATTCCTCGTACGTGGTTCAACTAAGTCGATCAAATGTCCTATTATCCAGCTTAAATTAACTCGATGATTGACATCAGGCTATCTCGGTTCCTCAAAGGCTGATCCGCGCTCAAACAGTCTCGTTAATTCGAGCCAGATGTCAGACAACAGGATCGTTGCGCGTGTCCGTCCTACTTCAAAAGGGGGAAGCGTCGATCACCGAAACCATGATTTTCTAACAGTACAACGGCAAATAAACTCAAAGAAAGAGCCTCTTTTTACTCCGCTGACGAGCAGGAGATGATCATGAACACATACGAAGAATTCAAGACCATAATCATGGCGAAATCTAACGCTGTGAGGGCTAGACGAGAAGCATGGCAAAATATCGCAGACGTCGTTAAATGCGCAAGTATTGGGAAAATGTATAGGTTCATTTTAAGTGCCTCATCACCTCAATCAATCAGACGATATTTCTTTAAGTAGGCTTAATGAAATGTATCATCCAATGAGATCTTATAGCGAAAATAATTATATCAACTCTTTCAGAATAAGTAGATAAAAACAAGCCCAAAGAGTATCTAACTGATACGAATTAATAGATACTTATGAGGATATATGTACTGTATGCGCTTATGTATCATGTATATATATATATATATATATGTGTATATACATGTATGTGTAGATTACCATATAGAATAGGAGTTTGAATATGTGTGTGCGAATCTGTGTATGGGCGGATCAGTGTGTATGTATTATTCATAATAAGCGGTGAAAATAAATTGTGTGTAATTCTCTCTATTCTTATCATGAGTCCACCTTAATGATGTTCTACAATAATGATATCTATGGTGTACTAATAATACTGTCATATCATTATGAGTGCTTTCAACCATCATGTAGTTCAACCAGCCATCAAGAGGACACGGGAGCAAGTAAACACTAAGCACACAAACATTCAGAATGGTGAGTCAATACAACATGTGCCATGGTGATGTAATGAACACATCCATAAGTTTCTTAAGCACCAAATAAACTTTATGAACAGCACGGCATGCAGCGGCTTTCCCGATGTTCTCCGCATCACCGACACTGTACAAACATGAACCACTCACAAAAAAGCGCGAGGCTGTGATACAGTCTGTGAGACAGTAGATGGCGTGTGGTGTTCAATGTACGGCTCGGGAAGGTCTTTAAATAAATGATTCCTTGTCGGCAGAATCGATAGTGCTCGTACAGGAAGTCATCATGATGTGATAACGGATCTTGGCGATCTCGAAGAACTCTCTCCCTATAAAACGCTAATCTGACTAATATCGCTTCCTCATCGATGGATCTCTGAGGAAGGGAGCTGACACTTGTTTCCGGGGGAGTGGCAGCTTATCCAGCGGATCTAGCTCAAGCCTGCTCTGGAGCAGGTTCAGGCTTATGGATGTGTTGCTATGGTGATTTTTCCAAACTTGCTTCGAGGAACCGAAAAGCCTCACTTAAGTAATCTCATCCTGAAAATTATCCGGCTAACTCAGTTAGCCACGTACGAGGAATAGGGCCCTGCTCTGTATGTAGATAGAACGGCTTAGACGGCATTGAAAACATAACGATTCTTATTTTTAAGGTGATTATACATAAATGAAGACATACTTAATAATATTATGATATGGTGACCGGACAGCGTAATCTTCGGGCCCTGCTCCTTGGCACCAAGCGAGTACCGTCAAGTTTTCAGAACTTTTGCATCAACTAGGCTATTTGTGTTGAGAAGCTAAAGCTTTGCTGCTAGCTATGCTAACGCGTCAGCACTGACACTCCCACGGTAAACAAACACAAAGTGGTGGAGGTGATGTCGGAATTTTTTGACAATAAAAATACCTCATATTTGTATGTTCAATTCAACCAAGATGTTTTTTTAACCACCATCAGCTTTAATTATGTTTTATGTAAAGATGTTAAAAATCTAATCAATTAAAGAACTAATTTACAACAGTTTGTAGTACTGACAGCACTCACCATATGCAAAGTATAAGGCAAAGACACTTAGACTTTTGCATATCTTCCTGGTGTTTATGTAAATCAGAAACCTGTAAATGGACGTTCCTTTGCTCTTACCTGTTGTGTGTCATGTGACTCTTGACCAGGTGGCCGGCAGCCAGAGCAGACATCAGTGAGAGCTCTCCAGCCAGCACGGTGGCACACACGACCCTGGCCAGCTGCCGGGCGTTCTCCCCCGGACAGTCCTGACTGGCTCCCTGCACGCCCAGCATCTGCACACACACACACACACACACATACACATGAATGAACACTTCAGGAAGTTAGCTAAATAGATTGCATTGATTCTAGCAGGATTTATATGTTGCTGTATTTATTATTGTGTGTGTACCTGGAGGCAGGCTTGCTGGGGGGGCAGGCTGGTGCCTCCTCCTACGGTCCCCAGCTCTATGGAGGGCATGGTGCAGGTGATGTACAGGTCCTCCCCCGTTGGCCCCGACGCCTCCATCAGGGTGATGCAGTTACTGCTGCCCACCGACTGGGCCGGATCCTGGAGGAGCCACACACACACACACACACACACACACACACACACACACACACACACACACACACACACACACACACACACACACACACACACACACACACACACACACACACACACACACACACACACACACACACACACACACACACACACACACACACACACACACGTTAACCCAGGAAACACAAGAATATATAGAAAGGCCGCACGATAGAACTACTTTACCTGTCCACAGGCTATGTAGATGGCAGCCACCAGGTTGGCTGCGTGCGCGTTGAATCCGCCAATGCTGCCTGCCATGGCTGAGCCCACCAGGTTCTTACTGATGTTCACATCCACCAGAGCCGCCGTCGACGTTTTCAAAACCTGCAGCGCAGCGACAAGTGGGTCATGATATGGAATCTAGATTTACAGATGACTTTCCTTCTGTGTGCTTCTGTGGCCGGCACACACTGTCTTCATTGTAAAGATGCACGTGCTTTTAACATGAAGTAGATCCGGTATATCCTGCTGGACCTGATGCCAGGGATGTGTCGCGTAATGCCAGAGATAGAGACACCTGTTGAATCTCAGCGCATACACCGTGTCTCTCTCTCTCTCGCTCAGTCGACCACAAACTGAGATGTTCCCTAAAGGAGCTGCACTGCTCTTGTAACATACTGCTGGCCTGCCAGAACTTCCTGGAACTGACCCCTCGCCCTACCACCCTGCTGCTACTCCGTCAAGCTGTCAGAGCTACCATGGAGCCCACACTGTCACTAACTGCACTCCCTGGAGAAACACTATCTCTATTCTTGAAAAAGTAAAAAAGCGACGTGCAATGCAACATGTGTTTGAAGGATATATCCAGGATGTCAAAAGTGATTCATCAGTGAAAACAGGTTAAAGAGATAAAGAGCACAGTGTAAAAGTGAACCTGGTGATCGAGACAGAAGACAATGAAATTGAGGAACAATGTTCCAATGTTATGATTGGCCAGTCTACATTCGAGGGATGGGGCTAAGCGATGGACCATTGGTCTAAAAGTCCGAACCATCCAAAAAATACTTTCAAACTAACCGCACCACGGTTCAGTGCCGTATCTTCGCCGGACTAAGGGTCCGATCCCATCGAGACCCCTTGCAGCAGGCGCGGACGCTTCAAAAACGGCAATTGGCAAAGCCAGTCGGAAAAAACAGCTAAAACATAATTTGGGGCTTGCGCATATTCACATAGAGACCACATGCGGGACTGTGGCTACAGACTACGGCCGTAACAAATCTCTTTTTTTTCTACATTTGAAGCTTTGATTGAGGTTTTTGAATAAAGCTTATAATGTCTGTCATCATATTCTAGGATGTCATCACCCTAAAATGATGGGAAAAGAAGGATTTAGTGCAATTACGGTTATATACTGTAAATGTATAGTGCCGTTAGATTGCTGCCAGACCACCTCGTTAATGCCTGCCTCCCTTTGTGTGCGGCAAGCCGGACAGCAAACGTTTTTTGAAGTACGCATTCAGGCAGAATGTTTTGTGAGATAAAAACATTTTTAAATTGGTTAATGCTAGTAAAGACCTCACACAGTTTGTAAACTAACAACAGTAAGCTCCCGGCTCCTCCTACCTCTCTGACCACTTTAGCAGGGATGGTGGCCTCACAGACGGCAGACTTGCCCCGGCCTTCGATCCAGTTGATGGCTGCTGGTTTCTTGTCGGTGCAGTAGTTCCCGCTGACAGCCATCACCTGCAGCTCTGGGAAGTGCTGCTGCAGTGTGCTCAGAGCCTGCTCTGTACCCTGCAGGCAGACCAAGTATCATTTTAAACAAGGCTGTTGAGGACGTTAGGACTCGCTACAACGCCCAGACGGCGTGAAACAATACACATAGCCAGTCTGAAATAGTTACCTTAGAGATCATGTTCATCCCCATGGCATCTCCGGTCTTGGAATGGAAGCGGATGTAGAGATTTCTCCCAGCCAGACCAACCAGAAGCTTCTGGAGCCGCGCAAACCTGCCAATGGCAACCACAGGCTCTGAGCACAAAAACAACGTATGGAGACACACAACGGACACTGAGCCCACACTTTGAGTCCTAGTTCTGTCCATGTCAGGTTTCATGGCTTACCTGCTGGTGCTGTCGAACGCCTCTTTGACGGCCTGAAAACCGTCTGTGCTCTCCAGCCAGGCCTTGACCTCAGCGGCCTGGCAGGCAGAGGGCAATCTCACTACGGGTCCTCGAGTCATGCTGTCAGCCAGGATACGACAGTTGGCTCCGCCTCCCAGCTGACCGCAAGTCAGATACAGTACACATTAGAATACATTCTGGATTAATACTTTCTTTTTTTAAACACTGTTTTTAGGAATAATGCATCTGACAACAGCTGATCAAACACAAAAGAAGTTCTACATGATCAACACACTCATTTGTCATTGTCCTCCATGATACACGTCTTCTGATCTCATATCCTTATCAGATCAGAAGTCATTTGTCAGTGTCTCCCATGACCCAACCCTGACCTATTACAGTGTCATAGTTCACAAGCAGGCTGCAACCTTCGGTTCTGAAAAGAGAAGCTAATGCTGAAGTGCCTTAAACCTGTATTCTTTCTAATGGCCTTTAGGGGGCGACTCCTCTGGTTGTATAGAAGTCTATGAGAAAATGACTCTACTTCTCTCTTGATTTATTACCTCAGTAAACATTGTAAACATGAGTTTATGGTCTCAATCTCTAGTTTCAAGTCTTCTTCAACACAGCATGATGTTCATTTAGTAAATGATGGTCCATTTAGAGTCAAACAGACCATAAAGCAGGGGATGCTTTAGGGCAGGGGTACTGTGATTGACAGGTCGCTACCACGGTGTTGTCCGTGCTTTTCGTCTGAGAACTTTTCAGTTCATGAAAGTTAATTGTAAGATTTTGTCAACAGTTGTGTAATGTGTCAAAGTTATTGAATTGAATATTTCAAGAACTCTGCACCACTACTACTCCACAACAATAATTGTAAGAAAAATAACTGTCAAATGTGAATAAAAGTGGCCTCATCTCTCCTCAGTGTTTCAATTATTTTGTCCACCCTGGTACTATCTGGGTCTGTGGAAAACAATATATCACTTACAGCAATTGCTCGACATCCGCGGTTGGTGCTAGCAACCAAGCAGCCCTCCGTGGTTGCCATGGGAACCTGGAACTGCTTCCCATCCAGATGCAGCGGCCCGGCCACGCCTACTGGTACGGGAATGTAGCCAATCACATTCTCACAGCAGGTGCCTATAACCTGGAAAACAGAAACATTGTCAAACAGGAAGCAGAGGGCGACACAGATCCCTGCAGTTGGTCCTGGGTGTGTGTGTGTGTGTGTGTGTATGTGCACGTGCGTGTGTGTGTCTTCACCTTGGAGTAGTCGTAGTCGGTGTACGGCAGGGTGGTCAGCGCAGAAGGGGAGGGAAGTTTCGCAGATATCATCTGTCTACGTATGGCCACTCCTCTCTCTGGTTTCTCCATCATGGCCTCCAGTTTGTATGCAGGGATGTGTTTGGAGTTGACCAGCCGCACCACCTCAGCATCACTCAGGAAACGAGCCCCCAGCTGCAGGAGACAGACATGCATGCCCACTTTTTAGCGGTCCAATCAAAAGTGAAGGAACTGATTTAAATCCTTCTTGTTACGGGAACCTGCTCCAAAATTCCATTTCATTGGAGAATATGTGACAGTACAGACGCTGAAGACACCCAGAGTTACACTTCACTGGGACTTTAAGATTAGAAGAAACAAAACTCCAGGATACATCTTAACCGAGTAAAGTGGTTTCCTAAAGGATTGCAGTTGTTATTTACAATATAAACAGTGTTGATTATCACACACTCCTCAGTATTTTCACAGACAGATGTTAACAGGCATTTTGCTATGGGAGCTGTGAGTGATGATTGTTGCTATGGATATAAGACCGACCGGAATGCTTCGAAGCATTGATCGTTGCCATGGTAATCAACGTCCAAATCAGTATTTGAATGGATCTCTTTTTTTTTTTTTTTTTTTCACCCCAAAAATTACAAATAGCTCATGAAATAAGGAACGGTAATCTCACATTATTCAATATACATCAACATGAATTATGAAGAGTTATTCTCAGACGGATAGCACTGTTTGTTGTGTGTATAGTGTGTGTGTGTGTGTGTGTGTGTGTGTGTGTGTGTGTGTGTGTGTGTGTGTGTGTGTGTGTGTGTGTGTGTGTGTGTCATTGCGGAGCTGTCCCGGGTGCTGAAGCGCAGCGGAGGAGATCGATAGACATAGAATAAAATTCTCTATGTTGGCATAAGCTACAGTGGAGTTATATATTCATTTATAGGCCTACGTATAAGCAAATTCACTTTTGATATATTTACGAGCTATCTCTGTTATTCATTTGAGGTGATTTCAGCCCATTTTGTAGCAGTTTTCATTTCAATAAACCTGCATGTGATGTGGACCGATGTGAGGCCACAGGGAGCCGGCGGAATCAGAGCAAGTGTCTTTTCTATTGGTGTCACGCTCTAATTGGCTCAGTTTTGGAGAGAGAGTGGAGTGACTAAGCTCATTACAACCTAGTTAAATCACACAAACTGCCTCGAACCCTGCAGTCCTATTAGTGGGACGTGTCTCGACGACCGGCACAAGACACTTTAGGGAGCTGGGAGCTGGGCCAGGTGTCACGTAACCATTCATGTGAGCCACGAGTTATCGGCCGTGGCGATGTCTCACCTCAGGGTTGTTGATGATGGCCACGCATTCGTTCAGCTCTCTGGGCATCGTGGGGAGGCTCGGCTGATCCGTCTCAGACTTAGGCTCCCCCTCTTCGTCCCCCGCCACGAAGAAGCTCTTCGGCCGGGGCTCAGTGGCCGGGGAGGACAAGGGTCGGATCACTTCATCTAGGGAAACAAGGCAGAGTTGGAGATCACAGCGCTACACAAGTCACATCTGCTACGGCGTCATCACCGCCATCAGACACACACCTCTCTCCGCCTTGTTGGCAGGCGCCGGGGCAGCCGCGCTCGGGGCGGGGGGGGCGAGGGCTCTGGGAGGGCACGGCTCCTTCCTGCAGCAGGTCTCGGCGGGCCGCCGTGGGGTCAGGGCCGGGGCGGACATGGTGATGGGGTTCTTCAGCGACAGAGTGGACTCCATCTCGGCCTGCTCGAAGAAGATGTACTTGATCGCCAGCAGCAGGGCCAAGGCCAGACAGATCACTTGCTCGATGTCCATGGTGATCATCCTGCAGGGGGAGGGCCACAATAACGAGTCGTCTTAGAATTGATTTCAAAAGCCAACACTGGCCTTGGTCTCGTATCTTTAAATATACACTTTGATGTTGGTCCAGATATCATGAGGAACTGTTGAGATAAAAGCTTCATTCCAACATCGTTGACACTATTGCCTTAAAAGTCTCTTTATATTAGGACCATGTGCAATTTCCAGACACCATGGTGTCCGTTTCAGAATGAAAAGTCATTATGGGAGTAGTTTCCTATCTGGAAATAATTAAGAGATAATTAAGTGGCATCAAGAGATCATGAAATATAAGAGGTAGTTAAATCACTGTCATTATTATGTTGATTAAGTTTATACTGTATACTACAAGTGTCGCTGGAATTTTGACCTCTTCTTACTTCCACATCCTGATACAGTCTCCTCTACTCGTGAGCTTTATTACGTTGTGTTGAAGCATAAAATAGACGTATATAGATGTATAGAAGAAGATGTAGTAAGAGTGACGTCACCAATTGGTTTCTGGATAACAGCATTTCAGCCGTTGGCATCTTGGTTTTTTAGCCACCGCCAACTGTTATTTTTTTTAAACCAGAAGTTACTCGAGTGGGTGGAGCCAAGTACAACAGAACTCTACATTAGACATTTTGACCAAAATGCTACAGTTAACTTTCATGAACTGAAAACACACTGTGAAAGGGTTAAAGTTGTAAGACGAAAACACGGACAACTCTCAGACCGGACAACGTCATGGTAGCGACTTGTCAATCAAAGTAGCCCCGCCCTAAAACATCCCCTGCTTTATGGTCTATTTGACTCTAAATGGACCATCATTTACTAAATGAACATCATGCTGTATTGAAGAAGACTTGAAACTAGAGATTGAGACCATAAACTCATGTTTACAATGTTTACTGAGGTAATAAATCAAGAGAGAAGGAGAGTCATTTTCTCATAGACTTCTATACAACCAGAGGAGTCGCCCCCTGTCTGTCAGTAGAGAGAATGCCGGTTTAAGGCACTTCCGCATTAGCTTAACTTTTCAGTTCACTTTTGATACATAGCATTCATTTCCTTTCACACGCATGACAATGCACTGCAGGAAAGTCGGGGTAGCATATCGCTCGCCTCACCTGGTGAGGTAGAAGTGCCACAGTGGTCTCTCTGGCTCGATCCTCCTGGGCAAGAGGTGGTCCAGCTCCATGCCGACCTGTGGGACACCCACTGTGGTGTTGATGGACAAGGGCTCGGCGATCCAGCGGCTGTGGGCGTGAACCATCACCAGGCCCAGAGACTGCACACAGAGCAGAGATCAGAAATGATGTGTTGTTGTGTTGAAATGAAAATAAAGGAGGAAACAAAGGAAGAGATGTGTTACCATGATCATCTTGACTCTCTGGCTCACAGGGTTGGGTTTGTTGTCCTCCTCCTCCTCCATGACTCTGGAGAAGTGGCTCAGCTGCCAGATGGGATGGCCCTCCTGACTGTCGCGGGACAACTGCACAAGCAAAGGCCACACAGTCAAAAAACTGACATCAACACACACATACATGTACACACATACAATGAAAAACTGCATCCTTACCTCCAGCACAAGGGAGACACACGCTGGGAAGAAAGTCATGAACACGAAGTAGTTGGCCAAGACAGACATGCAGCCAAAGCAGCACATGATTTCCAACTGCCGCACGCCTGAAAGACACAAGACAGATACTCAAGCATCAGGAGAGGTGGCCGCCATATCACCAGTATGACTAAATCACAAAGCCACTGCTCAGTAACTGCATCCAGTGAAAACATGCTCTCAAAAGTGCTGAACACACAATTCCGGTGCTGCAACTTTCGTGTTAATGGAGCAATCTTAACAAGGAGAACAGGTCCTCAAAGCCCCCCAAAAAGCATGTTATATGTTATTCTTTTAATGCTGAAATTACACCAGTTATTATAGACTGTTTATCAGCAGAACTTTCCAACGGTTAACGCATCACGTGCGCTTCCGTCAGGAAACGTAACCAAATCAAAGCTCAAAATAGTGATATCTCATCAAAATCACTGCACTAAAAAAAATTCTGCGCTCCTCAGCACAACAGGGAAGCTACGAATGACTCGGCCGAGACCGAGAGCCACATATCTGAATATAGCATGTGGAATCCAGATAGCAGAAAAACGCCCTGAAACTGGTTGAGGTTCAGAGGATTAAAGAGTAACCTAACAGTGTCATTGTTCTGTCTGGTTGACACACCCAACAGTGATGTCATGGTGTAACGGCACAAGGAAAACTCTCAATGGCAGCAAGTACCTGACATGGTCCCCACTCCGATTACTAAGCACTCCACCAGGGCATCCAGAGTGAAGGTGGGTCCCAGTACCGCCATGCCACGAGCAATGTTTTCCCTCACTTCATCCTGAAAGTTAACGTACAAGAAACCAGTCAAGGCTACTGTTGGATTTCATGTCAAATGTGTGCAATTTGATGAGTCAATATTTTTTTCTTCTTCATACCTGAGAACTGGAGCTCAAGGCGAACTTGGCGAGGGCGCACGCTTTGGAGAGGTCGATGAGAAGCAGGAAGAACGGCAAGGCCTCGCTGGAGGACAGAGCAGAGCAATGAACTGGATTGTTTTTTTTAACAGAGACGCTGGTGAGGAAAGGACAGTGTGCATGCAGAAGTGCGCCCTTACTTGAGGCCTGTGAGCTCTTTGTCGAGGAAGTGAATGACGACTGTGCTGAATACGAAGCTGGAGAATATGGTGAAAAGGCCCGCAATGCCTGCAAGAGAGTAAATCAGGTGGATTTTAGATACATCTAGCTACAGCCAGAAGATCCACGGCATCTTTGGCATCTTATAAACATCGTAGGTGCACATCAATATTTTACCTAAAATATATTTGGAACCCAGTTGTCTCAAGTTCTGGAACTGGAAGTAGATATAGACAATGGCGATGCAGCGTGTGATGGTGAGGATGATGATGTCACTGCTCAGAATTTGCTGTAAAAAGAGAGGGAAATTAGTGGCAAGGTTACAGATATTTATCAGAAATGTAGGGTCAGGGATAATTCCCAATGGAAGACATTTTGTTGCTCAGACTTAGAAGTTCAGATTGACACCACTTTTGTGTCTATCGCTAATGCTACGGAGAACAACGGTGGCCTTCAGGTAATGTAAAAACGTGAAAGGCTCTCTCTAGAGCCAGTGTTTGGTTTGTCCGCTCTGGGCCTCTGTAGAAACATGGCGGACTCCGTGAAGAGGAACCGCTCCCTATGTAGATATGATGGGCTCATTTTAAGCTGACACACTATAACTCTGAGTTTCAGTTGATCAAACACAAATGGAAACATAGTTATAAATAATATATAACGTTTTTTTAATAGATGCTCCACACTGGCCCTTTAAGACAGGGGGAAACAGCTAGTTAACACTTTTGAGTTATGGCTCTACCGCTGCTAAATATGCATTATGTTTTGCAGGCTTTATAGCTGTTGGTCATGACAATGCATATTCATTTCTAATAGAGATACGGGTACTATGTCGGAGCTGAGAGGTTAGTAGAAGTACCTTTGTTTTCTTAATTATTTGATATTGTTTTATTTAGATTTTTTTCCTCATACATTGTTTCTCTGCCATTTCTACCTTTGTAACCTTTGCATTGATAACACACATAAATTAAGATTTTCATTATTATTATTGTATACTGTCACTACTAAAGTGTGACATATCTGTGGGAGAACAGTCCTGAGGGTTATTTTTAAGCGGCCTACTTTACATTGTGTGGTGGATGCACTACCACAGAGAACAGACTTCCTCCTGACGACGTCGTTCACTCACCTCCTCCGTTTTGGGGCAGTCAAAGTTCCAGCCGCAGATCTGGTCGTTACCGGTGAACATGTTCATGGACATCATACAGATGGTGAGGGTGACCGTGCCAACGATCACCTCCCAGGGGTGGGAGGCCACCAGGAGGCCGTGCATACGGAACAGACGGGTCAGCATGGTGCAACAGGGCTACATAAATAACACAAGCGGAGTAATGTCAGCTGGACACCTTAACATGACAGGTCAGTGATCATTGGTAGTGATATTATAGTGTGTGGTGGGTAGAAAACCTGTGGAACACGGCTGTGACCAGACAACTCATACGCAGACACATGCTAGGATGACTATGCCCCACAGCCAAAAGCAGACTGGACATCTCACCAAAGCAGGAAATGATTTCCAACAGCCAAACAAGGAGGAACCAATTTGAAAAAAAGTATAACTGTTCAGAAAAACCTCATGTTTTAATATCCCAAATACAGAAGAATAAAGCTCATGTGGGTATTACAAATTCAGAGAGAAAAAAAATCAGTCCATCGTTGTTGTCTCCGGGCTTGATATTTGAGATCAAATGAGTTTGAGACTTCTCTGGTTTCATTGAGAGAGAGATTAATGTTCACAGATATTGATTGAACTATCCTATGCCATAGAAATAACATTGGAATACATAATTTAGGTGGTGTTCCCCTTTAACTTTATCGCCAGTAATTTATTAAAACATTTTTTTTTAATAGTTACTTTACAGCCTACATAATTTAAACTGTGTCAATTACGTAGCCTAATATTGCCCCTGAGCACTCTGACGAATCACTCCCTAAAGAGAAACCCCATAATATTAAGCGTAATATTCAATACCCATGAATGCGTCGATACTCCACAGTTAATAGCACGCCGTTTGTTGTATTTACGATATGACCTATTTTGGGGGGAACATCAATGCTGCAATTCGTTCATACTGGTGATTTAAATCCCTTATCTGAGTGTATCTCCCGTAGACTAGCGGGTCTAAGCCATTCTGTTCCAAACTATCAACGTCCGCTGTCTGCGTTAGCGGAGCGGCTTTGTTGCGTCTATACTGTCAGATTTTGACGTAGCTCACCGGCTAGGCTCAGTCTCTAACGTTTGCAGGCATATCCCCAACATAAAACAACAATGTTTGAATGAAGAGTTGAGCTTTACTCACGTTGAGCGGGTCAGAGAGTGGTGGTTGAGAGAGAGGAGCTGCGGTGACGAGGTTCCAGCTTCCAGGTGTGGAGCACAGACAGCCGGGTCTCGCCGACGCACGGAGTGACTCTTCTCCCCCGATGGAGCGATGGCACGCTACGACATCATCCGACACTTCAGCCAATCACGTCCGTCACCTGCTCCGTGAGCGCGTTAGTCCACGCCCCGTTTCCTAGGCGACAGCAGCAATGGGGGCATGGCTACAGAGAGGACGCCTAATCTCGCCACCACACACACACTCTGAAGGTTGCACAGAGAGCCTATAGCGTTTGAGGGAGTGGGCTAGTTCCTGAAATGTATTGATGCTTTATAGATTAGTAGTTTAATATTAATTTACGTTTTTGTTTTATTTTCGTTTTTTTACTTATTCTATTGCGGGTTTCAGTCGCAGCTGTGGTACTCAGTTAATTAGGCTTTTACACTTTTCACGTTAGCCTACATCAAACTTTACACAATTGTGTATAGGCTACACATTTGTTAATACAAATTGAGGAATATTATGGATATGGGATGATAAGGGAACAGGAAGTGTGAAGGTGTTCAATACATTCTTCTCCTGAATGCAAAGCATGTTTTCTGGGATGGAAATCATATTCAACAAAGGAATAGGCCTACTGGTATTAGGGTGCTATTTTACTTTTTAAAGTTGGGCATCATGTTATAGCTGTATTTTTCAGATTGGACTACTACACATTGTTGGTTAGAGCCTACATTATACATCTTCACAACCTATATGCACATTTGTCCTCTACAAAGCTCCAAAGAAATGAGCTTTACAAAGTACACATTGACATTTAAATGTTCTCCCCAACATTTCCCATACAGTTGTGGTCATTCGGTTTTGTTCGTTCACGGCATAACAAAATCTGAGCGATTCAGGTTCAAGGCTGAACAGATTGTTCAGTAACTACAGCTGATCCAACAAACAAAGTTGACCCTGCCGTTTTCAAAGTCTGTACACATGACGGGATATAACTGTAACCCACCACATTGGATGATCCAAAAAAACATAAATACTTTTATTTATTCATTTTATTAAATATCCCTGTAAAAAAAATAAACAAATACACAGCCTATTGCTCAATTTTGGCTTACATTTTCCCTAGTGAGATTCCTGCTGTTTGACTATAAATGGAAGTTATGATATATTCTATTTATTGTTTGTTGCACTGCCAGCAGTGGAGCCTAGGGATGGTCTGTCTGTCTGTCTGTCTGTCTGTCCATACGGTCCACTCCGCAGTTAAGGCAGCATCTTAATCATTTTTATAGTGGCATGATTAATGGGAGGAGGATTAGATTTGCTGTGGTTACTGACATTTCCAAGAGGCCGATTCCTAAGATTGTACCTCTACTCTGGTGCCCCCATCAGGCCACAAATGATTCTCTCTGATATGCAGTTTGGTCCACAAACAGCATGAGAGTATCAATAATAGTGTCCATTCATTGATTTATCTGATTTCTGCCATCTAGCCTGGTTTCTTGTGTGCGACAAAGTCAATAATTGCATTTACTCAACAGGTTATTTGAACAAAATGTTGAAATACTTTACTGATTAAATGGCTTTACTTCTTCTCCACCACAACACGGCTGCAGTATAGAATGGATACGCTTGCAGTATCTTTAGAACTGGTCGAAGCAGACTATGAAGAAATGGCATGTGAATAGTTTCTCAACAATAGGGACCTTGCGCAAAGTTAGTTCTTTTACTGGATGGATATTGTAGTTGCACCATCAGGGAAACACAATGGAAATAAGCCTATGCGGCTTTATTGTGTAATGTAAATGTCTGCTATAATGGTCTTCAGGTCAAGAATGTATTATATGCATTTTAATGATTGTCAACCAAAATCTGTTCAGGCCTATATCTGCCTACTTTAGAGCTCGGCCTATATCGAAACTTTTTTCTCCACCGCGTTCGTTTCAGATTTTATGAAGCCTACAAAACAATATAATACAAGGTTATAGATGACAGTAAAGTAGTTTACTGTATGATGTAGCTCCACTTTGACCAGCTAGAATAGTTAATAGATAATATGATCAAACAACCAGGGGCCATTTTGCTTGGTGATACTTTACATTGAGTACACTTTACTGCCAATACTTCTGTAGGCCTTCTTAACATTGTGTGGATGGCTTCTTTACTTTTACTTGAGTAAAGGATGTGAGCTACTTCTTTCCTGACTAACTTTTTGTTAACTAACATAATTGCGTTATGTGTTGTCTTGACATTATGATCTGAAGTTCATCAGTTCACTGTAATGTATGACATTCAGAAAGCATTAAGGAAAGGACGTATACCCACAGAGACACAGCATCAGCGCATGCGCACTTTGTGCTGTGTTTTCGCGCCACAGTAGTGCCATCATTGCTAATGCTACACCTCCCCTCTCTCACTTTGAAGTCTGTCCTTTCTGAAGAAGAGGAACCTTACAGAGAAGAAGGATATCGATACCCAACCTCATTTAGACAGGTAATAACAGACCTTAAAACAATACTTGTTATAACGGTAGTCATGTTAAAGCCCGAGTTTCTCTGTCGTTGTTCTTTATCGTTAAGGTAAAGTTAGCTTATTAGCATGAAGAAAATAGCATCCAGCTAAAGCTAGGCTAACGTTACAAGAAGTTACTGTCATGGTGGTTAGGGTAGGGCAAAGTAGCACATGGTAACGTTAGTTACTGCCAAACACTTTGTGACTGTAGGAGAAGATGCTGCTCAAAGGTTTTTATCACATTTGCCGACTTTTTAGTTTTAATTGGGCTCATATTTCGACAGCTAGCTTATCATTAGCTGTTACAAAAAAGTGCTAATCACTAACAATTTACAGTAAGTTGCTAGCTGACTTTATAGCTAAGCTAATGGTAGCTGTGACCTTTAACCTTACTGTAAATGGTGAGCCCCGTTGTATTTAATTGTATTTATAAACAGGGGAGGCAGTAGAGTATTGTGAATTATGCTTTGATAATTTTGTCAAGCTGTCCGTCTTTTTTTTTCATTTGAATTTGACAGTTTTCTTTGTGAATAAATCAGATTTTTGTATATATATATATATATATATATTAATATTGTAATTAGACAGTTGGCCCCTGAACATAACTGCAAAAGTGCATCCTTACTGTAACTCTTAGCTGAATAAGAAGAGGCTGTCGGAAAAATAAAAGCCTCCAGCTCCAGCAGATCCACACTAACAGCTTGTCCAATGTCCACAGATTCATTTTTATAAGATACCACTATGTGATGCTGCACAAAATATAATGGGAAACTATACAAACAAAACCTCTGATGCACGAAATGTTTCCTTGAGGCAGAGCTATTCCGCTGTTAGACATCTGAATGGCTTTACTAGCTTTATTATGAGGGTCAGGTTTGCTGAAATGGAAGACATTGGACTGTACCTCATATCTTTACTCAGATACTCCATACACAAGGGTTTACTGTTGTCATTATACAGTCCAGGATTGCACACTGGAATGTAGTTACAGCCCCCTCCATGTTGCACACACAGAGAATGTACAAACGGATATATTCAAATGTTGACATTATAAAAAGTCTTTATACAATAAAACAATAAAATAGAACAAATATATAAAACTAGTACTCAAGGAAAAAATAAAAGGAAAAATAAATGATATTTACAAGGAATTTGTAATCAATAAATGAATGTTAAATTGTATGTATTACATTATTCAATTACTATGAATAATGCATAATAATAAAATACTTTAAAAATACTGTAAAAAATTACAGGATTTTTTGTAAACGTGTTATTGAAGCACTTCAGCATTGAACCAGCGGTTAGTGTGGTGATTTAAACATGCTCATCTGGGAGCAATGCACACAGAAATGAGAGTACATTACATTACAATCATTTAGCAGACGCTTTTATCCAAAGCGACTTACAATAAGTGTATTCAACATAGGTATTCAAGAGAACTACTAGTCACCAGAAGTTATAAGTGCATCTCCTTTGTTAAACAAGCATCTAATAGCAATAGAGATCACATTCAAAGCTTTAACATAAAAGTCCTTCAGGGAATCCTTTTAACTTTGCTATTTACAATTCCTGTACTGTATATCAGAAAATAAGTCTCTTGTTTTGAAGGTGTGGAGGTGAAAAAAGAAGTGCAACACCAGTTATTTTTTTAACCACCAGGTGGGTCTGATGGTACAACATAATGCACAAGTTCTGTTCAGGTAAATAAATTATTAGACCATGGACAGTTTATATGTAATCAGTTTACAAACTAATAGTGAGTTGAAATCTTTTTTTTTTGCAGAGTCAAAAAGATGCAACACTTTTTAAGACAGCTGGAATTCTAAATCTAAATCAGAAACTGACCATGGCCTCAGCAATGTCACTTCCACCCCCTCTAGTGGCTGTCCAATAGCTGAACACACTCTATGATGGATTCAGGGGAGTGCAGTCTTCATTCACTTCACCCCCATTATGATACAACAATATAAACAAGCTACTTTCACTGGAGACAAGATATTGAACAGCAAATGAAGGTTGTGAAAACAGAGAACATAAGGCAGAGGGCAGCGCTGAAAGGCCTGTGTTAGCCACGCCGAGGTCTGGTTATTAGCAAATATCAAAGATAATCATTAGCATCAATAAAATATTCCAAAATGAAATGATCCACATATGTTGATAATATACGGGGCATCTCCATGATGTAGGTACAGTTGGTCAAAATGGCATTAAAATGGCGAACAGAAGTAATTCATAATTATCAAAGATATTTACTTTTATATTGAATCATATGATTTTATTACATTAAATCAACTCGGGGGGGGGGGCAAAATGATAGACAATTGATGTAGTCTCGTTAAGTAAACTAAAATATCACTTTGGAACCAAGAATTATCCTATCAATATGGTAAGTTGAAGGATTTTGTAGCTCTTGACATAGCAGAGGTTGACAGTGTTCACGCTTAAATGCAACATTAAACAGGTCAGCAAGTATGTTCTTCCACAAACATTTATTAAAAACAGATAATAGAATACTAAAAGGTGAAACACAATATTAATCTAACTAAACAAACCAAAGAGAGTGTGTGTTTCTTTGTTCTGCTTAGTGTGTTACAGTTTTTTTCAATTGCTAACAAGCAGTGTTCAATACTGAAACCACGTGTTCAAAACTCTTCACACAGTCTGCATTACCAAGATTCATTTTGGCCAAACGGTTAATCTAACCTCCAAAACTCACTCAGACCAACAAAACACTTCATACACGTCTCAAAATAAGCTCGTTCCACCGATCACTGGCAACAAATTCTCATTCAGAAAACATGCATGTCACTCAGAACACACTGACCTAAAAAACACCAGCAACAGGGAGCATTACATCCATTATGAACTTTTATTTAGTTAGAATGAATTTTCACATAAACAGTATTTCAATATAGAATAACAGATTTTTAATTTATTGAATGTACTAAAGCATACGTATGTAACAAGAATGAATCAGAAATATATATATATTTTTAATATAGTACTTCATTTGTGAAAATACTGTAAATAGGTGACAAAAGAAAAAAAAAATCCTGAAATTCCAGGGCAAAAAAAAGAAAAAGTCAACAACACGTGTAGTCTAATCACTCGTTGTGAAGTTCTGTGATGGTTCTAGTCCTCCCTCTTGCTTGGATTAGGCCACATGTTCTCATCAACATCACATCTGATGTCTTCTCTGGCAATGCATCTTGGAAAGTATCTTTAGGAATGTCTAACCCAACCCTGGCAGTCTTCAAGAGAAATGTCTCCACACTCCGCATTCATTACCTCCAGTAAAGTCATCTGGTCATGTGGATGGTGGTCATAAACCTTCCACCTCCATGCCGAGAAAACTCCTCCTATTGTACTGTACTGTAATATGTATCATCTCACCTGTTGTTTTGCCGGAACATTTGTATTATTGACGCAACTGTTGGGCAGATTAGGTTGCACCCTTAGACCGGCCTCTCTCAAAGTGAGACCGTGGTTTACAACATGGTCAATAATTGTGGCCCTTATTTCATCCGATATCACCGCTCTTGGTCTTCCTCTCCTTTGTCCTCCACGCACTCTCCCTCGTACCACTCCTCTTTCCCCACCAACCTGTCTTCTGTGATCCATATTTCCAAACAAAATCAGTTCCAAGCTACCGGTAATTAGACTAAAACAAGACACCTGGGCTGGCTTTGAGCTGAAATTGCAATTAGCTTGGAATGATTATTATTTCATTTTCATTCATTTTCTATATTTCAAAATAATTACTGCAGAAATGTTTGAAATTTGCCATCATTCTGATTTGAATGTGCTTTTATCAGTTTTGAAAGCAGTGTGTTAGCATATGAAAAATGTCCTGCAAATACATAGTTTTTTGCAGTTTGTGGAGTATGAATGACAAAAGTGTTTGTGAATTTTGAAAAATGTGGTGATTGAATGCATTTTGTCTGAAAGCAATGAAAAATGATTCACAGTTTGGTCCGTAGACACTTGTGTGTCGCTGAACGTGTGAAGAGTTTTGAACATGTGGTTTCAGTATTGAACACTGCTTGTTAGCAATTGAAAAAAACTGTAATCACATCAATATATGTGCAACGGCAGAGTTAAACAGTCCCGTGCTTGGCCGTGTACTGTCAGTTTTTAGTATGGGAAGACTTTCTTTGTTATGCCGCAATTTTTTATTTGCATGGGGTTTGAGCAGAATAGTTTTTGAGGAATGTGGAAGTACCTTCAAAGTGTCATTATCTGTGTCACCCCTGTGTGTGTGTGTGTGTGTGTGTGTGTGTGTGTGTGTGTGTGTGTGTGTGTGTGTGTGTGTGTGTGTGTGTGTGTGTGTGTGTGTGTGTGTGTGTGTGTGTGTGTGTGTGTGTGTGTGTGTGCGTGCGTGTGTGCGTGTGTGTGTCTGCTTGTCGTCTGTAGACATTCCGGAGATGACTGACAGCTGTAATCAGGAGCACGGGAGGAACGGAGACGCGTTGAGCTCGGACGACGACTCCGTGAGCTTGTTGTGCGATCTCATAAACTGTCAGAGCAGGGGGGTGCCTGAGGACATGGAGATCGATGATTTAGATTCACAGTTTGGCCACAAAGAGCAGGAAAAGGAAGCGGGGACAGAGATGAATCGACTCAAACTGCCTGAGTCAGGGATACCCAGCTGTGCCCAGTCTGCAGCCGGCCGTGCTGATCCTACATCTCAATCAGGTAATTGTGAGTTAGAAACTACTGAAACGTCCGTTTACAGCAGCCAACAGGACGATCTCAGCAGTTTCTTTTTATAACGAGAACTTTCATTTTAGTCTTCCTCAAGCGAGAACATATTTCCATGTTATTATGACATATTTCTCATTATTACTCAATACCTTAATATTCAGCACCATATGGAAGTTTGTTGTTATAATAACACACAGACTTTCTTATAACGAGAAGTTTTTTTTCGTGAGATACGTTGATTTTGTGAAATAACGAGGACGTTTAGTGATGTGACATTGTTTCTTGTAAAAACTGAATATTTTGGCATCTGGTAGTAATATTAAGAAGAAGACGAAAAAAGTCACATTCACATGTATAAAGTATGACCACTGTAATTGAAAGGACCTCTCGCTCTCTGATTTGTCATGTCTATACTTTAATAAATTAAAAAAAATTATTTCACAAATCTATTTCACAAATAAAATTTAAATTTATTTCACAAATCTTGATTATTGTTTTTTTGTATCTTCAGCAAAGGTCTGGCAATGTGTGAAACTCCCCAACAAGAAAAAAGTCAACAAGAGGAATGAAAAGGGAGAGACTCTTCTGCACAAAGTGTGCAAGAGAGGAGACCTGGTGCAAGTCCAAGCCCTCATTCAAGCCGGGATCAGCATCAACGCGGAGGACAACGCAGGTCCGTCACAGCTCACACACTTCGATGCTCCGACATGTCCGTTACTCATGAAACAACGATTAACCGTCAAACACAAAAGCCACTCTCATCGGTAATTGGTGACTTTTAATTGTCAGGCTGGACGGCTCTCCACGAGGCTTCCGCTTTCGGCGCCGAGGCGGTGGTCGAGGAGCTGCTGAAGGCTGGAGCTAATGTTCACGTCAGAAGCTTCGATGGCGTCACGCCCCTGCATGACGCCGTTTACGCTGGATACTGTCAGGTGACGGAGAAACTCTGAATTAAACTTTTAAGGTGTAGAGCAGGGGTCTTCAATTAAAATACCGAAAGGTCCAGATTGAGAAAATCTCCTCGTGCAAAGGTCCGGAACATTACAATAATATCTAACTTGCGCTATTTAGTGCAATATATATATATTCAAGAAGCCTAGTAGTAGTAACAACGTATCTGTGTAGTCAACAACTGTGAAATAAAATAAAGAAAGTACACATCAATTACATTTTAAAATATAATATATAATTACGTTTTAAAATTTAACTGGATGGATTATAAATAATACATAGAAATACATAAATAAATGTTCCCTCATTTCAAGTAAAATAAGGGATTCATCTAAAAATAAAATACACAAATGAATTTTTGTGTGGCTGGAGTGAACTCTTTTCTTCTCTTTTGTTAAATCATTTCACATCATAACTGTCTCAGTGAACTTTATAATAAAGAATCTCTACACATTTCAACATCTTGACCTCAGTTCAGACTGGAGTGTTTGGTCTAAAGATGTGTGTTTGGTCTCGTGGTGGCGTTTCACATCGGCGCATTTAATAATGTCCACGGTATCTGAACATACGAGTCGTTTAGTAGCACCAGCAGGAAGAATGAACAAAGAGTTCGTCCATTCTTTATTAAAAGCTCTGTTCTCGTGGTCCACTTCTCTTTTTAGAGCACCGTGTAAAATTATCTGACTTACTTTTCCCACTGCTCTCTCTCCGTCTCCCGTGTCTGTGTGCAAATCTCACTCGGCTCACGATGCGTTTCAGAATAAAGATATTTGATTGGCTGAGTAGCGTCACGTGAGATGATTTACAACGTATGTGATTGGTCGGTGTGTTTCCTGGACTGCTGAACGAGTGCCGTAAAGGCTGGAAAAGCTGTGCAGGTTAAAATCGAAGCGCTCCGCCAAAATAAATAATTCTCAATTATCCATCAGTTACACGTCCGGGTCCGGATAGGACAGCGTCTGGGTCCGGATCCGGACCGCGGTCCGCCTATTGGCGACCCCTGGTGTAGAGGGTAGTTTTCAGCAACACTTCACCTGCCCACAGAGAGCCAAAGTCCTGCATCGCTTTCAGACTTGCCAAGCTTTGGTAACTCAGTGTTATCTCTTGTCTTCCTTAAATAGTTACCCTGGGGCTGGTTTTACAAAGACAAAAGAAGTGTCTATTTTCTTTCCTTATCCTTATCTCTGCCTCTTTTTCTCTTTCTCTTTTTTTCGGGAAGAATATATTTGCATGTTTGGATACTAAGCATGCAAATATGTCCATCCCAAAATAGAAGTATGAGCGATGCCAAACCATGACTCTTCTTAGACCACAGTCCTCACCGGCGGTTCATCAAATATTACACCCAGGCGGCAACCTCCGGTTATGCAGAGTGAAGCCGATGCGGAAGTGTCTTAAAACTTGCATTCTCTCTACTGACCATCAGGGGGCGACTCCTCTGGTTGTATAGAAGTCTATGATAAAATGACTCTACTTTAGATTTATTACCTCAGTAAACATTGTAAACATGAGTTTATGGTCTCAATCTCTAGTTTCAAGTATTCTTCAATACAACATGATGTTCATTTAGTAAATGATGGTCCATTTAGAGTCAAATAGACCATAAAGCAGGGGATGCTTTAGGGCGGGGCTTACTGTGTGATTGACTGTTTTCTGAGTGTTCTCTTAATTTTAGACTCGTCGACCAGAATAAGTTTAAACTCCCGTTTTAAACATCAGGGTAATTAGTCATTAGCATCGTCCCCAGGCCCAATACCACCATTGATATAATCTGTTCTCTATGATCAGTCATCGTAGCTGCTAAAACTGCAGCAATGAACATGGACACGGACAGATGAAGAATGTGTTGTATTACATGTCAATGCGCTGTGAATGCACGTGTTATATTGAGTGAGGCTGGTATCTGCTGTGATTGGCCAGGTTTTTTTAGGTTTGTACTTTCCACTGCAGTGTGTGTGGCATAAATCAGAAACAGCAGCGATTCTTTTCAGCGTGAGTTGGAATGGGCAAGAGGACTTTTTTTGACTTTGGATTGCCAGCTGTGACATCAGCTGCGTTTTTGAGCCAGAACACTTAATGACATTAATCACTTCCTGGAATTCATAAAGAGCTACCATTGGTGGAACACAGGAGCATTTACACCGGAAACCATGGACTTCATAGAGTCTTTTTTATTATATATACTGTATATCTATATATATATATATTAGAGGTTCCACTTCCCTGACATAATGTTGTGACTTGGCGTGTGTGTTGTGCAGGTAGTGAAGCTCCTCCTCCAGTACGGGTCAAACCCCAGCGACAGGAACGGGGCAGGCCTCAGTGCAATGGACATGGCGGAGGAGGAGGACATCAAAGAGCTGCTCTCTCTCGCATTGTCTTCTGTTCCATGTGAGGCACCTGCACGGTACAGACCACCAGGTGACCTACCTCACACATTCCATACAGATGTGATCCGACCCTTTCATTTTGACACACGGGACATATGATACATAGCAAGCGGCAGCTGAGCAAATGCATAATGCATCTTTAGGTTATACTCCACTGAAAGACTGTGTTTAGAGTATCAAACACTCACCTCCTGCAGCACTGAAAGGTGGCTCTGAAACATTTATGGCAACTAAGTTTGCTCACAATAGTTGCAGGCAACAAATACGAATAGCCAACTGCGCTAGTGACAAACAGAAGCAGCCACATTTTGGAAACCATGAAGGTTAAACTCCCGTTTAAACATCAGGGAAATATTAGGAACGTTCCTACTCAACACATTAAAGTCGGACAACCTAACTACAGAATAGGACTTTTGGCAACAAGTTGACATTCACTGCTCCAACTTGTGGCATAAATCTATGTGTAACTTGCGTTGGATCTGTTGTTCATTCTAAGCACAGGAAACCTCAGGTCTCAGAAGTTCCGTAGAGTGCTGATTTAAGGTCGTGTGCGGGTCTCTTTCAGGTGACCCGTCTTCAGAGGCTCACTGGCTCA
The DNA here is from genome assembly GCF_910591455.1 of Pholis gunnellus. Taxonomy (NCBI): domain Eukaryota; kingdom Metazoa; phylum Chordata; class Actinopteri; order Perciformes; family Pholidae; genus Pholis; species Pholis gunnellus. The sequence continues at coordinate 2,274,790 of NC_136532.1, forward strand.
GCCGCAGTGACACGGCGAACGTGGCATCCAGACACTCGGGTGACGGAGACAGAACCAGGGAGCCCGGTGACATTCAGCCGGGGAGGAAAGACTCCACCGCCGACGATGTGAGAGCTCTTTGCACTCCGAAGGCCTTTCGGCTCGAGTCTCAAGACTCAACCATCTACAGCACAGGTTCAATCACGTGATGCCGTCCTTCTCTTGCAGCGTCATTCACAGACCTTGACGGTGGTTTTGGAGGAGGTGGGGAGGAAACAAACAGAAATATCCACGTGGCCTCTGACCGGTCCGGAGGATGCAGGTAGAGCAGCTGCACCGACAGCCGCAATGATCACCATTTACATATTAATGTTTGAAGGACACACAAAGAGAAGTAGGCACCATAATTAGCCAAAAGGATCAGAGCATATCCAGCTGGTAACGCTAATGCAAATGAGATGACGTGTAAATTCATTGTCAGCTTGGTGTCAAGCAGAGCACAGGACAGATGCTGGATTTGTTGTTCCTGTTTTTCAGGCCGATATCATGCCGCTCTCACACAGATCCAGAAGGTGCTGATGGAGGAGCTCACCAAACAGCAACTGGAGAAAGATGCTCTGGCCCAAAGATGCTGGTCAGTTCATCGTTGACTCGAGGTGAAGCTTTGTGAGCTGGCAGCAAAAGATGTCGTGTCACGACCTGGCAAAATGATAGTAGTGAGTGATGCTGTCCTCACAGTGATGATGCTGTCCTCACAGTGATGATGCTGTCCTCACAGCTACTGTACTCATCGTATTATTATTTTTGCTAGACCGAGGAAAAGGGGAGACTAAACCGATCTCATTTTCAAACAGAAGAATGCTTATTTATTTATATTCGTTCATTGAGTCCCTGAAAACAGTGTATTCTTTTTTTAAATTATTATTAAAGTTATGTTACCCTGAATAAATGCTCCAGGTTGATAGAAGTATATGGATGGATTCCAGTCACTCTTTATAGATAATACTAATAATACATCTTATTTATAGAGCACTATTTCAGTATGCTTAAGCTGTCAAATGAAATAAGTTTTTATTAGTCGAACGTAAGTAATAAAGTGGAAAAATAAAATGTTTGGACAGCCTGCCCAAAGAAAGGCCTCAGCAATTGAACCCTAAAACAAAACAAAGTATCAAAAAGCACCTTTTAATAACGTCACAGTTTGTTTTTCAACCTAGACCCTAACTACCCATGATCTTGTGTCCTTTCCATAATGTTGTCAGACATTAGTGGTGGACGTTCATTGACAGTGAGGAGATGCCCGAGCGATCACATTACAGCCCGTTCTCCCTCAATACCGGACCGGTTTTAAAAATGTTTGGCACTGATATCTGATATCTCAGGATATATGCTGACACAGCATCACAGCAGAGTGACAGTTTGAGCGCAAAGAAGTCCACAGTTATGGCTCACACTCACTTCTACTTCCAAAAGGTGCTTTACATAATGGTGTTAATATGGGGATTTATTAATTAGACAAATTAAATAAATTATGAATTTGTAAATTCATTGTAATTCATTACCAGATCATTGCAAATGGTGATAATATATCTTAAGTTCCTTGTTTTAAAAAAAAAACATTGTTTCATTGTGTTTTCTAAGCTGCCTTCATTGTCCTCTGGTGGGACAATGAAGGCCTGAAAAGACTTCACCACTGTGCCAGAACACCACCTAACATCAGCGCTGTTTGTTTCTCTGTGCAGGAGTGTGCCCGACTGCCTTCAGCAACGTGTCTTGAAAAGTCAGCTCGCGTCCCTCGCCTCGCGTCAGAGGACCGTGGTGGAGCTCCTGCAGGTGCAGATGCGTTTGGTGGACGTGTATGTCACTGCGAAGGCCAGACTTTCCACGCCGCCTCCCGACCACGAAGGCAGCAGTGTAGTGAGGTGGCCAGCCGCTTCTACAGCTGGGGAAGCACACAGCCGTGATCAAAACAGTCGGGAACGCCACAGACCAGTTACACAGACCATCGCGGTAAGATCGACGCCTCCAAGCGACGCCAAGGACCGCTCGGCGCCCAGGCCTCCTGCTCCTCCGCTGACCCTTCTGCTGAAGAAGGATGCCTCATGCACCGATGTGCCGAACCAGAAAGCCAGTGGCTGCCAGAGCAGCGTCACACAAGCAGGAAATACTTCACGCCGTGTCAGCTTTCAGATGAAAGGAAACAATGCGCTGATACAGACGCAAGCTGAGGACAACAGCCCGCAGCTCTCTGAGCTCATACAGAGGGGAGTCATGTCGTCTGGAGGTGCTCTCCAGCTGCTGCTGAAGGTGAGGCAAAGCTCTTCTCATTGAACCCCACGTATTACAATTTGTTCTCTTTAGAGTTGTCTCCTAACACACCTGAACTCATTTAACAGAATGTCTTTCCTAATTACAAGAAAAGTTACATTTTGCTCATGTCTAAGGGTGTTCAATTTGAAATTCAGAGCATATCTGTGATTGAGGGATTGCGTCCATACGGCTCCCAATGGGGTGACTGGAAGCTAACGGTGCTAACAGCGCAAACAACAGCTAACCGGTGCTGACAGCGCTAACGGTGTTTACCAGAAAGGGGGAACCGTGTGGTTGCTGCTATATCAATGGTCTGAATTTTGAATATAGCACCTTTAACATACATATTGACAACATCTCTTACTTTTGGAACGTTAACCAAAGTCCATTAAAAATTATTTTGAAATTTGATTGCTGCATGATTTGTGTTGGTCACCCAACATGGCTACAGCATAATGTGTGTTATGGCAACAGCAGCAAGCAATTCTTTTGCCGGCGTCGCTGTCCTCATTCCAGAAAACAGCGTGTTCTTCTTTTTTTGCGCCCGCAGGGTCTCCGGCACCTCGCTCACGTGCAGGGAGATGGCTCGATAAAGGACAGCAAAGGCAAGGCGCACCGGGCTCCAGAGCGCTGGCTGGAGTCCATCCTTGGTAACAACATCCCCGTCAGCTCCACATACGCCTGGGACAAGGTTAGACACAAGCCTGCCTTCATCTCACCACTGCACTCACACAACATATGAATACTCTGTTGGCTCTTCATCAGGCAGACACTTGTGCTTCATCCGTTCCCATGAGACCACTACAATGAGGTTCCTGATGAACTGTGTATTCTTAAGATCACCTACACTGTATTAGCTGTGGATATTCATCTTGTCCAAAACGTTAACCAAAATGTTTCTGTGACCTTTCTCACAATCATATAAAAAAAAGTCCCTTCATGTTCCCACAGGAAACTCTTTCAGTTCAGCACCGCCCTCAGGACAAAAATTAGATTTTTCAAATGAGACAGAGCAAGTTACCAATCAGCCACAGAAACCCCGCCGGCATGCAGAGGACATGCATACTTCACACAGAGGCTCCAGCCAACCTTCACCACCAGGCCGCCCTAACCCTAATTCTTCCTGTGGGCCGTAGAGCTCCACTGTTCTCCCAAAACTACTAAAACACATTAATGAGCCACACTGTTGCCCTGGTTGACGTGTTCCTTCATCGCTGTGAACACACAACCTGTTTTCACTCAATGTGGATTAGTCCTCTGTAAAAACAGTAGTCCCTCACAAACACTAATCTAACTAACTTTTGTTAAGAAACCACAGAGAGCAGCTGTTTTGGGAAATTATCAAACTTCATTTCAGAAATGAAACCATAGATTTGTGAAGATTTACGTCTTCAGTAGGAACCAATGAGCTGAGAGCCAAAGACCGTCAGAAAGCTTTGAGGGACAGAGGCGGTCTCTATGGTTACAGTGAGAAACACAGAGAATAACACAGCCTTATCCTTCAAAACAGACATGCATATTTGCATGATTAGAATGTAAAGGGCCAATAATAATGTTTACAATAGTAGGTAATTAATATCTAGCACTTATCATAACCAGTCATTACAAAGTGTTTACAAAAGCCAAACAAAAAGGCAACGAGACAAACTAAGGCTGTGGTTACTCTCCTCTTTTCTTTGAGGAACTCGGCTGATCTGATAGAGATTACTTTTATTTTGTGGTCAAAGGAGCAGCCTTAACAAGGTAGATAAACACATTTAATTTCCTATAAATTATTCACAATAAAAGTCCCCCGTTATGTCTGCTGCTTATCTTCCTCCCTGCAGTATGAGCAGACGTGTTTTATTAAAGAATAGCCGCTTACAAAACTCCGCTAATTCAATGATTAAAACTGATTTTCCTATAAAAATGATTCACAGTAAAAGTCCCCCATTATTTTATTGATCAAAAGCTTTTATTTTGAAGCAGCAAAATCAGAAAATGTTGGGCCTTCAACAGCAGGAAGTTAACGGGACTCAGACAACAGAACCAGTTTTCCTCCCAACTGACCCGAAAAACTTTCAGATAGCAAGAATAAAACAAAATTCACAATGCAGTTCATAAACTGGAGCAGTACGGTAAAACACACTGCATGTGTGATATTAAAAGCTGCCCTTTTCTGTCACTTCCATAAGTTGTGAATCCAGCATGATTTAGTTGACTCGTGAGAGTCGGACCGTCTTCCTTCCTTCTCCGTCGATGTGGATCAAGGTTCATGTGGCTGCTGTTTCCTGCCTGCCAGTAGGGGTCTGTGGAGACGGGGCAAGACTCAGGATTAGGCTGTAAATTATTGAGTGTTCACCGTGGAGCAGTGCACCAGCACACACTCCTCCTCCTCCTCCTCCATATCCTCCATTAGATTTGAGTAAATTAAATACAGCGTGGCTCTACCGAGGCCTGCTCAATGGCCGCATGAACCGGAGTGCTGCTGAAAGACACCCGATAGCCCCCTCAGGGTTCACATATCCCCCCTCAGGACACCATGATACTCTCTTGAATAAGTCATCGCTTACAAACGGACATGTCAGCGTCGTTAAAATGTGTTTGTGATGACCTCCCCCCTCTGTTTGCTCAGGTGATGTTCGCCGACAGACCTCTGTCTCACTACCTGCTGCACACGGAGGACAAGGAAGACGAACCGCAGACTTCACCAGAGGGGCTGACCACAGGTCTGTTGTTCCCGTCTACATGACATGGCCTACCCCCCCGGCCCCACTTCCACTCGCATCCTGCCTGTGACATTTCCTTCAGAGCAGTAAAGAGGTGGCGGCCACTGAAGCGTGGCTTTTTCTGTGTCAATAATTAACCGCCTTGTACATCTCCCACCTGGAGATTCTCTCAGCACTGTTTACAGCGTCATTAAAGGGACAGTGTGGAACATTTAAGGGGGGGGGGTTATTGGCAGCTATTGAATATCATATTTATTACTGTTTTAATCAGCGTGTAATTGCAACGAAGAATCGTTGATGTTTTCCTTAGAAAAAAGCCATTTATATCTACGTAGGGAGCGGGTCGTCCTTCACCACCATGTTTCTACAGCAGCCCATAACGGACGCTGGCTGGCATTAGAGAGAGCCTTTACCTTTTTTATTTTATCCGAAGAGAGGGATGCGTTCCGAAACCTTGTCTGAAACGGGCCCCGGGTGTTTAGTTGGTTGTGACCTGCCCCAAACCACTAGATGCTATGAACTGTAGATTTTCTGTTCATAGGGACTTCATATGTAAAAGCATGGTTTTGAATGTATTTTGTGCAGAGGCAGCCAGCCTGAGACGTCTAATGAGAATCAAGATCATCCATCTGGTGGACGACGAGGAGCTGCTGCCAAATGCTGTGATGGACCGTTACTGGGAGAAGCTCCTGCAGAGAGACTGTTCAGAGTCTGAGGACTGGAGCACTGAATTATTGTAATCATCCTGTCCACAACTGTTTGCTTTGAGTATTTAACTTGGTGAGTTTTACTCACTCACTCATGTATAATCAGTTTACTGCACTCATTGTGGGCACAAAAGAGTGATCATATCCATCAAGTGTTTCAGCGTATTCATTTATCTCTCCCACATTACACTGGTTTGTAGTTTTTATGTGTTTGTACTTTAAACTTTAAACTCTATGTTCCCTCACTCACTTTAAGTGTGTCTGAGCCTCGAGACACGTGTAGTATTTGCATTTTTAAATGTGATCTTTTTTATGAATTGCGTTAACCCGAAACAATAAAGAGAACACTGTTGATTTGGTGTGTGGCTAAAGGTCTGAGCTGGAGGGTTTGTTACAGGACATGTTGGTAGGGATGTCCCTGGTTGCTAGGGACAACTCATTAGTCCAACGACCAATGAGTTGTCCCTAGCAACCATTTGGATCAGAAAAGCTGCTCTAAAATTAGAGAGAAAATAAGAGAAACACAAAGGCAGAGTTGTAATGAAGGCCACTGCTGCAATAATGACAGAATTAATATTTGTTTCCGGACTCAGGATGCTTCACTTATGTGAGATTAAAGTTTCTTTCTGTTTCACTTCCCCACCTCTGACTGAGAACAGCAAACAGCTGTTTCTCTCAACTTTGTGCTGGACTGAAGAGGACCATCCACTGCAGGGTCGATATTTTGTGCTTTATTCTCATGAAATTGCGACTTTTTTCTCATAATATCACAACTTATTCCATTAAAAATATATACTTTATTGTCAGAGAACACAAGGTTTGGACGGGAAATGAGCAGGAATCTTGAGGGTTTTATAGATTAAATAAAAAAATGAATTCATGTAGATTTAAAGTGGTCACTCCTCCAAACAAAAAAAAAAAAACGTAAGGGTAAATGCTGCCTTCCGTGTGAGTGACAGAAGGAAAACCAATATGTGACTCCCCCCACTCCTCCGAACAGTCGCTCCAGTCCGCGATGGAGCCCCGGACATAGCAGACTGAAGCTGGGGGGGAGGAATCTCGGCCACTCGGCACTTTTGCTCTGCGCGTGTGGTAAGTCGTCCGCTCCCTCGCGCGCCGTTAATTAGTCACCGTAATAAAGACAACGTTACCGGAGTGTCTCAGGGGAGACTCGAGGGTTGTACGGGAAATGTGCCTCATCATGTGATTCCTCCCGGAGAAAAACGGACGGTTATTCAGACTGTCCGGTGGGTAACGCGGACAAAAACTCAACAGCGCCCCGTGTTGCTTATTTTACTCTCACACTTAATGTGTTTTTCTTTCTTCTTTTTTTAAAATGTATTACAGGTCCTCGTGCGGAACTACGGGAGAAGTTTGCATGGCACGAGAGCCGCTCAAAGACAACTTTAGAGAGCAAGGTAAGTTGGAACAGAAGCAGCTTCTGCAAAGCATGAACTTAACATGTAATACAACTATCAGATCTATGTGAAGCGGATATGTTCATGAAGTAGATTATTAATAGGGAAATAAAGTTATAGTGCTATGTCCTCATAATCCTAAATGATTTACTACCTAGATAACTGCTCAAAGAATGTCAAACAAAAAATGTAAAGATAACTAAACGTGTATTACAGTTTACAATACCTTCATTGTTTTCCCTTCTTTTATTTGTATCCCCTTTTGTTTCCAGAATGAAAATAAGATGTGCCCACTACACACATAGATTGAGACACAGGTGCTTCCTGTTTTCTCTGTCTCTGCTGGCGGTCTGTCTGCTCAAGCTGGTCCACATCAAAGTGACGGTGAGGGACGGCGTCTACATCGAGCCCTACGGGATCACAGCCGGCCTCTCCGGACAACACAAGCAAAGGTACGACATCAACTGCACCGCCATCTACGAGCTGGACCCGGTGGAGATAGGCAAGGCTCTCGCCATCAAACGGAAGGCCATCGTCGACGTGGACGACGACAGCACAGTGACCTTGACCTCGGACTGTCAGGCGTTCATCAGAACGAGGGGTTATGATGAGGTCCCGGTGTCGGAGGCGGAGCGGGTCTTCCCGTTGGCCTACTCCCTGGTGGTGCACAAGAACGCGCCCATGGTGGAGCGCATCCTTCACGCCATCTACGCACCACACAACGTCTACTGCATCCACTACGATCAGAAGTCCTCCCCGGCATTCATTAAGGCCGTTCAGAACCTGGCCCGGTGTACTCCGAATGTGTTTATCGCCTCGAAATTGGAGTCAGTGGAGTACGCGCACATCAGCAGGCTCAACGCCGACCTGAACTGCCTCTCCGACCTGCTGAGGTCAGAGGTCAAGTGGAGGTATGTCATCAACCTGTGTGGCCAGGACTTCCCTCTCAAATCAAACCACGAACTGGTCGCAGAGCTGAAGCAGCTCAACGGCAGCAACATGCTGGAGTCCAGCCGGCCCAGCGAACTCAAGAAAAAGCGCTTCGGCTTCCGGCACGAGCTGAAGAACGTGCCTTACGAGTACCGTCGCATTCCCGTCAAGACCGCGGCGGTCAAAGAGGTCCCCCCGCACGGTATCGAGATGTTCATCGGGAGTGCGTATTTCGTCCTGTCACGCGATTTCGTCGATCACGTCAGCAGCAGCCCAGTGGCGAAGGACTTTCTGGCGTGGTCCGCCGACACATACTCACCAGATGAACACTTCTGGGCCACCCTCGTCAGGGTCCCCGGGGTGCCCGGACACATTCCCAGGTCGGAGGCAGACGTGACCGATCTGAGGAGTAAGACGCGACTCGTCAAATGGAACTATTTAGAGGGGAACCTTTACCCGGCCTGCACGGGTGCACACATGCGGAGCGTTTGCATCTACGGAGCGGCCGAGCTCCGCTGGCTCCTCAACTACGGCCACTGGTTCGCCAACAAATTTGACCCCAAAGTGGACCCGATCCTCATCAAGTGTTTGGAGGAGAAGCTGATGGAGAAACGAAAGTATGTGCAAACATGATACTGAAAGGGAAGAGGAAAGGAGGAGAAAGTGGTTCTAGTATTTATTTAAGTTGTTCGGCAAAGGTGCAAAATGACATCAAAGGACATCTACTCAATCATTGTACTGAAGCACAGTTTTTGAGACGCAGGCACTTTTCTTGAGGGTTTTCCTTCTATTAGCCTCTACTACCTATTCAGCCCAGTCGCCAGGAAAACATGTTGGCATTGTACGTTTCTATGAAAACACGGATACAGATCTTTTGCATTTGATCCGAGCAAGTGGAGTATATGGAGCAACAGTTATTGAAAGTTATGTAGTATAATGAGAAGGGGCAAACATGAGACTTTCACACAGGAGATCACTGTTCATGTCCTGTGTGAAACCAAAAATCCTCTAGTTACGTTGTTATGTCATTATCTGACCATTGACCGTGATCTCTGTCTGACCTTCATAGTGCTGCGACTGACACATTTTCGAATCGATTAACTGACTGTTTTACCGATTAGTCTATTAATCTAAAGCAGGGGTCTTCAACGTTTTTCAGGCCAAGGACCCCCAAACTGATAGAGAGATGGAGCAGGGACCCCCGACTAGATATATTGTATAAAATTGTGTTTTATATTAAACTGGGCCTAGTGCCATGTATAAACTGTTATTATCCATTCAATACTAAGCTATTCAAATAATACACAGGTTCATATATCCATGTTTTTGTTTTAAACATGTGAAGGTACAGTGAGTAGGGGGGCCGTGCTACTGACATTTAGAAACATACCTTCAGCTGATACCAATGCCAATATCAACATTGTCTGTCAATTGCATGATAATCATGCATACAAGCTATTCAAATTGACGTTTTAATTTTAAACATAAATGTGGAAACGAGAATGAGTGATGGCCTATTAGTGCCACTGCCACGCATTAACATACCTGTTATCTTGCATTCAATACTGAACTATTAAAATAATGGACAGATTCATGTTTTGAAATAAAAACATTTGTCTAATCAACCAAAGATTTTGCGGACCCCCTGCAGTACCTCCGCGGACCCCCTGTTGAAGACCTCTGATCTAAAAATCGAATTGATCAGTTCATTTAAATTTGACAAACTGTAGGCTATGTCATTGTAAATTAAAGATATTGTAATAGAGTATCAAAATGCTCCTGATATTCTTACAGTGCTCATACCAGTTTGCAATCAAAAATCGATAGACTCTCTAGCATTTTTCAACAAGGCAGCATAAATCACCATAACATGAGTGTATTTAGCAGCAACAAAAGATTTTAAAAAACATGCGCCGAATGAAAGTATTGATCTTCACGCATTTTCAGCGTCGACGTCATCGTTTACGCCGACTAACCGTGGACGCCCTGAACCTTGACCAAGTAATGTTGTTGCCTAAACCTGACCAATCGCTTCAAAACGTCAATCACGCAGCATTGTGTGTTTCTGCAGGCAAAATACGAGGCTGATGGATGAGGTGTTTATGGAACATATTTTTGGTCCAGAAACGTTGATATTCAACGCACCCCGTGATTTGCAGAAAAGGTATAATATAAAACGTTTTTCCTGAGGACTGGGCTGGTATATTCATTTCGTTAGCCTCTACTACCTATTTCATTGGAAAACACTGAACATTTCTCTGATGGCTTCTAATTACTTTGCGGATTAAGATTTCTCCAGCCAACCCACGATAAGGTTGTACAGTGTGGATTGCTTTAGTACCGAACACTATACGGAGAGGCACCGCCTCAATAATCAACAGTAATTTAACACTGTGAAAGAGATTGTTCTTCAGAATGAGTTCTTTAACTTCTATTCAAATGGGACATTTGACTAATTTGAATTTGAATTCTGTTTACAATGTGATATTGCTAAGGGAATGAAATTGTCTTTCCACCTCTTCAACATGATGCAGTCCTGTCCCCGCAGGATACCTAACGGCCTTTCCACATCATTTCATTCGTTCTAATCGTTGTCAGTCTGCAACTTTCCCCGATCGCACAAGGCATTTAAAAAGTGCCTTTGTCAAAAAGAAGGTTATTTGAGGGAAATGTCATCCTAAAAGCAAGCCGCTACTTGATGTCACGTCCGAACAGTGTCCGTGTTGATCTTGAATATGATTCCAGAGACTGCTTTTATATTGAGAGTAGAAATACCAAAGACTCATGCTGTTCTCATGTATTCTGCTTAATGTAATGCTCCGTGTTTTTTCTTTGTGATGAAGATAGCAACTGATGTAAAAGAAAAGTTGAGATCGACATTGAAAGGTTGTGATTTCTGACGGTTTATGTATTCCTGAATAAAAGTATGGTGCTTCTTACGGGCTGTTTGGCCTTCAGTTGTGTTCTCGGGTGATACCCTGTCGCCTCCGAACGAGCTCTGGCTTATTACTGGCTGACGTGGCGGTCAGATCTCCGTCCTCAACTTTCCACCGTTAGACGCCGAGCACTTCTGAGCTGTTAGCTCTGTCAGCGCTGTTGCCATCCTTTGCACTGTTAGATTCTAGCTCAGCCGTCTCCATGTTGGAGGAAATAGATACGCTCTGGACTCCGCATTGAGCACCTTTAACGAGCATCATTACTTTATGGCGAAATTGAATTGATAAAATGAAATACCATGATTTAAATTGACTGGGTTAGTCAGAAACAGACATTCCTGTGGGATAGATTCACACACAGGTGTTTCTGTTATTGTGTCTACCGCATGCATGTCAATGGCTTTTCATCCACAAATATAAGACAATGCTTTGCAAAGGTTTTCAAATGTGTTTGTTGTTGTTTAGGCATAAAGATGCACACAGCTCAGTGTGTTGGATGAAAACTCAGCAGGGTACCTTCAACTGATTTAATGGGGCTAGTTTAATGGGCTTCATACTGATCCTGTGGTTCCAGCTGCACCACGCCCTAAGTGCCTCTTACTGTAGAGAGTGGTGTTTTTAATTTCGCTCTGGCTGGCTCCGAACTTGGCTCCCAATACTGATGACTAAACGGGACTCACGTGGACGTTTGATATAAAGTAAATGAAATGAACATGAGGTGGGAGCTTACGAGCCACCATGACTCAGGATGCCAAAAGCACTGACTCCCATTCCTCAGTCTGTCAGAATAAAATAGAACACTGGCCCCCCCCACATCTCACCTGGCTGAAAGTCAAGCACAAAAGCCGGAGAAGAGGGAGGACAGAGTGGCCTCTTGTTACTCTTCACTACGATTAAAGAGATGGAGGACATGATTCTGGGGGGGGGGGGGGTCTCGTGTTCAAGTTCTCCGCCAGGTGAATGGCTCCTTCGAGATTCCGCTTCTCCTAATTTGTGAGTTGTTTTTTTATATCTAGTCAGTCTAAAATGGGATCAGGTTGTTGTTTAAAGGAAGGTAATACAACACAAAGGATGAGGGGCTGCAGCGTAGTAACAGCAGCAGGTGGTGGTTGCGTAGCAGCTGCTCATGTTTCCGTCTGCTCGGCCGGGAGGTAAACACTTACGGTCTTTAATGGGCTGCGATCTTTCACAGGAGGGTTTTAAAGGACACAATGGAAGAGGTGTCAAATGGCTAACTCCTCAGCTCACTTGATTATGATTGAAATGTGTGTGCGCTTTAACCTTAAAACGGTGACCTTCAGCGTTTAAGATCAGAGCTGGTCACTTAGTTCATTTTTTACCCCTTCCGTCCTCTTCTAGAGGTGCTCAGGATCTCAGGAAGTGTAAGATAAACTACATTTCCCATTTAGGTATAAAATCTTGGCAGAAAACTGTTTCAGCCAGATATCGGTGACAACGCTGTCAGCCAGCCTGTTCTCCTACAAGTGACTTTTCCGTATAGTGAAACTGTCATGTGTCTCCTGGAGAGGCTAGGTTTCTTATCATATGCTGCCCTTAAATGGACCCTGTGTTCTCGTGGTTACGACATGGGAAGTCGTGGACATGATATACTTCGTTAACAAGTAATATTAGGAAAGAAATGAGGCCGTTGGGAATATCAACATTTTCGCCTCCCCATGTTGTCCCCACGACCCCATTTGAATGCAGCAAATGGTTCACAGAAGTCCACACAGGGAGGAGGCTTGATCAATGCAGGACTTTCACCCAGGAGACCGCTGTTCATGTGTGAAGCCAAACCTCATCGTCGTCTCGTTTAAATCTACGTCCGTAACTTAGATAACGTAACAAACTTACAGATTTTTGGCCAAACCAGGATGTCTTATTAAACCTAACCAAGTAGTTAGTTGCGTTTTTGTTTTGTTTTGTTTCAATTTACAACGTTAATCATGTGTTTAAAACTGCGACTGTAATCCGGGAGAAAGCATGCTTCCCTAACCACCCAACCAAACCACTGATTGGTGAGGTGCCTTGATTACGAGTTGTGCAGTTTTCCCTCCAAGCTTCAGCCTCATATCCTTTACAATCATTTAGAAGCAGTGGCGGGCCATGCATTTTATACCTGGGCCTTCACTGCTGAAATACCACCTTATAACCACATGATGGCGCCACAGGCGGTTTATTATTCGTTTCTTGGGCTGTAACTATATACGTATTCGTATTAAACCGAGGCTTACGAACCGAACAATACGTTTGAATAATACTAGTGCATTTGGAAAATGCTGAAGTTTAAATTGTAGGAAATATAATGTTTCCTGCGCTCACTAGGATACAGCGGTCTGTGTGAAAAACGAACCAGTTGACTTACCAAATGCTGATCACATCCTCCTTTCTTTGTTTACAAAGAGTTAAATCCCAACTCACAAATCCGTTTCTCCTCCTTATTCAGCCATTGAGTGTTAAAAAACAAAGCTAGGTAAAAAAAAAATCTGCACCAAGCAAAATGCAAACAATATCATAATTTCTTCCATATCTTTCAATTTGAACTCTTACTACTCCAACTAAGCCTCTGCTGTACGTTTCGTTTCACAATAGTCACGTGCTTGCCCACTGACCAATCACAGCACATGCTGCATCTCACTGCAGAGCTGCTCCTGAAAACTGAGCTGCACGTAATGCTGACGTGCTTGTAGGCCAGCTAGAAGGCTCTGGCACGTCAAAGAATACGCCCAACATGTCAAACTAAAGATCTGATTGGTTGAACACTATGACAATCAACAATATCGTCCCCATTCACTTAAACTGCACATGGAGGCACTGGTGAGTCTGCAGGCCCGGGGCCTCTCTTCTTACCTAGAGACACAGAGGTGAAATCTGATTGGATAAAAGCTCTACTTAAAACAAGCTGCACTGGAAGCAGAGCAACTGAGGAACACAGTAGCTGTGCAATGAGAAAATAAGATAATGGGAAAAATATTTTTATAAATTATAATACATGTAGTGTATTTAAGAAAAATGATAAAATGATAAAATAGCTATAACTTTGTGATTCTGTTTAGGCCAGCAGAGAAGGCTTTGCAGGCCCTGACGGCCCACCACTGTCTGTACATCTCCTTCCAACCTCCTGGGGTACAATGTTTAAATATGACTAGCGTCAATTCCACAAAACCATCCCGAAAATAGGATAGTTGTCAGAAACCTGGTCGGGGCAAAAGTCCATCTGCTGAGTAAGATTGTGTGAAATTACCAAAAGCTCTAGTACAGCTGCCAATGGATATATTTTGTTCATATTTCCACTTCTTTTCTGTAATGGAAGTGTCACCACAAAAATAAGAAAGCCCAGCAGATCTACCTGAATGCTTCATTATCATCGTAGTGTTCACAGTAGTTGTGAGCAGCACGGGGCCCGTGGGTGGCAAGTCAAATGTAGGTATCATGTGAGCGGACACAGAGTGGCTACAGTAAACCAGTGGCCTCACTGTCTGCCCTCCTCTATATATCCCTGCTCCTCACAATAAACCCAATTCATGGCCCGCTCTGCAGTGCAAAGGGTTTGCAGAGGACAGGTGAAATTTGAATACGAAACCTGCGCCGCCTTCTACATGTCTGTCTATCTGCAGGTTCACAATGAACAATAAGCATCATTCTTTCTCTCTGTTCTGGTATTTTGGACAGGGTCCAACCTTCTTTTCCCCCTGGCTCATTAAGACCTCTTTCCCAAAAGAGGTGCTGTGTCGTCTTCCAAGTCTGTGAAATTATGATTCCCTTTCAGCAAAAGGTTTTGGCTTGCCCCTTAACACCCACTGGACGTTGTTACTCAATTTGGGATTTGTTTTGTAGCGATTTTTTGGCTTCAGAAATACAAGACATCAAAAACCAAGTTTATCCTCCCCCACTCAGAAGTAATTACATTATGGCTCACTGTTCCCAAGATTGTTTGTTATGCAAAGATGAAATCATTGGCCGAATGCCTCGAGGGACTTTGGACTCTTCCACTTCTCGCAACCCCGTTATCCGAGCTAACTCCCCGGCTAGCCTGACTGAGATGATATCTCTGGTTCGCCTGTTGCTCTGAATTCCTATTGCAGGTCACTGATAGATTCCCAGGAATGCCATTCAAAAAAAGACTTCCTGTAGAAGCTAAAACTAAGCCCTAATCAGCTAGTTATTTCCTCCTTATTCTCTCCACTAAACTTGCAGCATTGGGAGGTGGTGCCCCATTCATTCCTATTAAGTTGCTCAGTGGCGCATGAAGCAAAAAAAAGAGTATAAAATTACCTGGATCTTCCTCATCCATTGGGCCCAAAGATACTAGCTAGTGTCCTTTAACCCCGCCTCCCAGCCTCGTTGTCGTTATCATTTACGTGAACAGAAGAAGTCAAATAAAAAAAACTTTGGATTCAGCTATTAGTGCAGTTCACAATTTTCAGGACCTCACGGTTTAAATAAGCGTTGTTCAAGTGTTCATACTGGGAAGTTGATCTACCTAAAAAAACATTACAGAATTACAGATGTCTCTGACCCAATGTAAGTCAATGGGAAAAAGTATGTTTGTGCCCGATGGCATCTCAAACCGGTGGGAATTGTAATGGTTTGGCCACAATGCAAAATTTGCTTCGAAGCTTGGCGCTCTTCCTGAGGGTCTTTGAGGGGAAACCTGGCAGAGGGGTCCTTACAAAAGATCATCCTTACATGCTGTTTTATAAAACTCAAAAGTACAAGGGGTTGTGTGTGTATTTCAATGGGGAGGACTTATAAATAGGACATTATACTTGACGGTTTAAAGAGTGTTCTCGGAGTGCACAGAGCTCGATCTTCACGGTGGTCAGGACCCAATCAGGGGCCTCTCGGCGCGTATCCAAATACAGACTGTCATCAGTCCCGCCCAGTTCCTGTGGCGACGATGCCTCGTACCTCGACGGACCACGGAGCACCTCCGGGCGAACAACCCGTCTTTGTTCCTGTGGAGTAAAGCAGGACCCTGAATGCAGGATCAAGAATCCAGCAATGTGTGTGTGTGTGTGTGTGTGTGTGTGTGTGGGGGGGGAGAGGTTGTAAATAAATCCGCCCTTTCGAACTGTGAATGTACGTAAAGAGGTTAGATATGTTTATTTGAGATAAGGCCTGTATCAGAAACCAACCAACCAACTGATGTGAATGTCTGTTTATGTCTTTATGACTCCGGAGATATGTGTGTGGTGCCTTTGGACTCACTCACTCTCTGGCTGCATTTTGCTCCAAGGGAATACTTGCAGCATTATGCAGTAAAATGTGTTTGTAATTCCCAGGAAGCAGTTTGTTGCCACCAATTTTTACTTTCTAGATTCTTTTTCTTTTTCTCTCTTTCTGCCTCGGGCTGACTTCTCTCTCTCTCTCTCTTGCCACACCGCTCCCACCTCAATGCAAATATCTCTCCGAGCACACAACCTGAGCAAACAAACAAGTATGCGAGTTGCAAGATATGAGGCGAGCATTTGTTTCAGACAACTGTTCCGTTTTTGTTTTTTTTAAAACACCAAGGGTTGTCCTTTACATCTGCTGCCCTCCCGCTCATTTGGAATTATTTGGGTGGTATTGGCCCCGCCGCAGAAAACGCAGCGTGCGGACGTCGCACACTCTGGATCTGCAGTGGGCCAACCTTTTCTTTCACTCACTGCTTGTTGCTCAATCGTCCCAACAGATATTGACTTTGTGTTTTCATTAGCATGAAAAGCCAGCTTTATAACTGATGGCCGATGAAAAAGAAAAAAAAAGAGAAAGTTCTCCCAGTATAATGGAGGCCTTGTCTGTGCAGACAGCCGACGGTTCCAACCAACACCTCACTACATGAGGTAGTTGCCTGGCATAACAGAGGGTGCTGTATGTGATATCTTTTCTCACACTGCTGAGCAGTAAGAGTCTTATTGGATACAAATGACACGCTTTCCTCGAACAACAAAACATTGATTCATTTAATGATGAGATGAGAACTTAAGAAAAAAAAAAGATAAAACAATCAAATATTTATATAGACATTAAGAAAGGTCAATGTTAAGCTTAACTGATTTGATCCAAAACACACATTTAGGTGTTTATTTTACTTAAACAGAACATTTCAGAAGACTTGTATTATAAAAAAACAATTGTCTTAACGTAAGTAATCAACTGGTGGAGTTTCATGGTGTTATCTATTCTATTCTATCCTTTTTCCCCCTGTAGTGCCTTCAACATGTAGGTAATAAAAAAGAAATCACATCTTTAAAGGCTGTTTAATTATGTTTTTTCAACTTCAGTAGTATTTACATACAGAAAACGTTCTGGTGTCCTTCGTATCTATATTCTGAAGGTTTTTATTAGGGTTTTCTAGTCCACATACAGGACGTCTTACTGTTAGCTGTCTGTCTGAACAAGTCCAACTCGTGGAGTGGAAGTAAAAAAGTGTCATGAAATGGAAATACTTGTTACCAACACAACATCTGTAAATGATTGATTAAGTGCAATGTTAACGTCCTCTTTTAACCCTCAGTAAATCATAACATAATCAGTTGTAAATGATCCACTGTCAGTGAGGTAAATGATGCAGGTGATATTTATGACTTGCCTAGTATGAGACTAAATCTCAGCCCAGCCTTGATCAAATAGTTGGCTTTTAACAGGTTGGTTATTAATAGACAATGATACCTGCTGATTCAGTCGAGTATTTATAGATTTTCGAAATCCGGCCACTGTGTTTGGAAATTGATCCACTTTGATTGGGGAGGACTGAAGGGATATGACGGCCATCAACCTTCCTTTATCAAGGTATCGCGAAGGCTCAATTTCAGTATGAAACAAAGTGTTTTTATAGTTAATTCATTTATTTTTTAAATTTTGCCGGCCCGTGTAGACAAAAGCGGTCGTGTTTGGGAGCACCAGACTCCTTTTTGAGAACCTCTCACTTTCCGTCAGCAGGGTCTGACAGTCTGCCCCACGTAGTCCTGGTTTTGGTTCTCCCGCACCTCCCGTCCCCTCCAGCGGGCCCGGCAGTACGGCCTGGGTCTCCAGCATTGTGCGACTGTATGGTCACTATACCCATCTTGAATCAATTTAAGATCATTATTAATAATATCCCATAGAATAAGAAATACATCCTCTTGCATGTTTCAGTATACATCACTGTCGGAGGCCTGTGATTGTCTGATTCTGAGCGAGGGAGGACAATTTGGATGGACATGATTGTAGTCTTTAGTTTACAACACTTATGAGGGTCACTGCCGGCAGCACATCACATAGATTTTTTGCAAAAAAGTTAATTTTTACTTTCTTTTTTTTACCAGAAGTTAAGACCGTGTCTTAGATGTGCCACACTTACTGACCCTGGTTCTCCTGAAAATCCACCACCCTTTCCTTGGACCGGACCACAGTCAGAAGTACCACTCCCCATAGTGGTCCAGCAGGTGTCTGTAGTCCACCTCCTGTCCACCAACGATCTAAACAACACTTGCAGATTCATCTGAAAAACGTCTGCGGAGGCAGGATTCAGAGATGGTCGTCATGTCATCTATTCTCCACCACTGGGCCGGGGGCCCACTGGTTGGCCTCAGAGCACCATCTAGTGGGCTGCAGAGGTGCTGCCAAATAGTTAGATTAAATTATTACGATTACGATTTTTATTTGTGGTAATTTACAAAGCTATAGTTACATTTTATTTCTAACTGTGTTCAGAAATTCACATAAATAAAAGCCCTGCGCCAGTAAAAGCCCCAAAGTGTATGGTGAGGAGATATGACCCTGAATACATACAGTACATTTGGATTCATGATGGCAGCCAGTGATCTTGTTTGAAGATCAGAAGTGAGTCTAAAGTAACAAAAGCTTTTAATTGTGAGAAGAAATAAATTCATGAATTATAATCTCAGCCTCCTCTTTCAGCTGTTCAGGTTCCTGAACTGAGAGCTGCTTCTCATGTGAGCAGGTCTCTCGTGCCCTCTTCCGTTGTCTGGGGATGATCTTGAGGGACCCCTTCTTTTTTCTTCTTCTGTTTTTAAGCAATTATGGCTTTGCGTTATGAATATAGTGAGACAGGTAAACAGTAAACGCTCCTATAGTAATGGTGTTCCTATAGTTTCGTTTGTATAAAACATCAGTTTTAGTGTCAAGTTCCATGTTTTGAGTTATGTTTTGGAATGAAAATGAACATGTAATGGTTTCCTCTGTGTCATTTTCTCAGTAACGCTCTGCTGTCAAAAGCAACTGCTGTTCATGCTCTAAATATGGTAATTACTCCTGCTTCTCTACATATTCTTTCAATGAATGGTGATTATTTTATTGTTGCATGTTGCCTTTTGCATGTCTTTTAGGTGTCTTTTTTTAATTGAATATAAGCTATTACAGGTTGCCCTCACACTTGCGATTTGTATATTTATATTTGTGAAACAAAGAAGAGAAATCAAAATTGCTTACATCTTGATGAACACCACCGCTGTGTCCTTGAGAAGTCTTTTGATGTATTTGTTAATGTGTAACACTGGCCCAGTGGACCAGCTGAGAGTGTTCAGCTGGTGGTTGTTGTGGAACCACAAGCAGAGGGAAGTTTGAGTGGACAGCGCCACCTGCTGGGACCATCACATGACATGCACCGTAGCTAAAGAAATGACAACAATCTCACATTAAAGAAGCGTATCAGTTACGCCTTTGTGTTTCCAGTCAAAAATAATAATACAACAGTTTCTCTTTCATTTAGTGCAAACCGTTTTAACACTGGATACATATGAATATGACATAATTTGCCCTGAAATATTACAGGTTGAGGTCGGGGCCAGACCAGTTCCTCCACACACAAACCAAACAAACTGGTAAAACCATGTCTTTGTGGAGCTGGCTCTGTGCGCGGGGACATTGTGATGTTCAAACTGGAAAGGGATGCACACAAACTGTTGACACAAAGTTCAGAGAGCACCATTGTCGATAAAATACCTCTGTTTGTTGTGATTAAGAACCCAAAAGGAAGTACAACCTAACCGTGACCGTGATGTTTGTGCTGCTTTGCACAAGTATTCGTAGAGTTAAGGGGAGACACTGCAGGTGAATAGGGTAAACAAAAAAGTACTAATATATCACAATGAACCTTCCCCAGTATAACTTACATTAAGACAATTCCTTTTTTTTGTTATATTAAATATGCAAATAGAGCTTTATCTTATTAAATATGCGCAAATTTGCACACATTTCTACAACAGAAATGTGAACATTGGATAAAGCCAGGTTCACAATTCTTGTATCATCTTGTTGTTTCTCAAAACTAATTTAGAGAAAACAGACTTTAAAGAGATGTTTAGTTAAATTACAGACATTTTGAAGACACGACAGGTGAATAGGGTAAAAAATGTAACTAGATATCAGCATGAAACTTCCCCAGTTGATTACCAACATTAAGACAATTATTTATTGTATTCTGAAGTATTCTGAAATGTTATGTTTAAATATGCAAATAGGGCATTGTCTAATAGTAGGTTTTGGTGATTTTAGGAGAAATCTACAGATGCAAACAGACAAAGTATAAACACCTGAATGTGTATTTTGGATGTTTTCTTTCACTATGAGCGGGTGTGACCCAGAGCTCCGGTGGTTCCAGGGTCCCAACCATGTATGTGCAATGTTGTGTGTTTGAATGTGTTGCAAATTGTAAATGCTAACCTCATGAGGCATCTTGACCCCTTCTGCTACGTGGTTTCCAACCTTTTTCCTTAAGGGACTCCTTTTCTACCATTGGACGACTCCTGACTAAGTGACATTTTTACTGATATTTTATATCATATTCAATGCATAACAATAGCAGAACAGTGTGGAAGTCTCGGTGTGACTCCGTGGAGACATTTCGAGAGCTGCGAACTAAACCTGTTGAATAAACAGTTGAGCTCATTTGGCTGTCCGTCTCTTTCATCTTGACCCCAGAGACTCCTTGTTTTTTCTGACACCAGTTCCAGATGAAGTTCAAGAAGCTTCGTGTCAAAGAGTCCACATTCTAATCCGGATAACTCGGTTATCCTTGAACGGGGCCCTGAGACAGACTTCAGGTCTGAGTGCTGTACAGCGTCACGAGTTTCCAGCCCCTTCTAGGTCACAGTTGGTGTTGTCTTCAGATTGGTGCTTAGGCCGCTGAAGTCATGCCCTCGGTCCTCGGAGGGATGCAGGATGCAGGTTGTTTCCCCTGAAATGCCGCACTACAATAAAACGGAACTGGTTTCATAGGATTGAAGCTTCTTTTTTTAAGGGTGCGGTGCAGCTTTTTTCTGGAGTCTAGGGCTCCTTTGCCCAGCAGCTTCAGTCCTCCTCTTCTTAAGGCTCCCTAGTTAGTCAATCTTGTCCTCATGCATCCATATATATATATATATATAAAGTACAGTAGGCTATATGTATATAAACGAGAGTCAAATAATACATGCAGTTGTAATAGCGTGGTTTTACATTATGGTATTGCTTCTTTAAAACAAACTGCTGTAAATAATCGGTATGAAAACTGAGTTTTAGCCAATAGGAACAGTTTCACTCTTTGACTCTGTGGTCAAACAATAGTGCAGTGACCAGTTTACTTTGATGATGAGCAATGATGTCAGATTAGAAGGAGATGGGTTGGTGAGAAAATGACAGGAGAGGATGAAAGGTTAGTGCTTATTTTCAGTAGATTTCACTTATAATAAAGCTATAATCAAATAAAGCTGCATCAAAATCCCTGCACCTGTGGAATCAAACTTTGAACATTTGCTTAAGCACTATTTTATGTCCCTTTTGCACTATTTTAGATTTCATGTAAATGTAAAAAACATTGTTACAGATTGAACTGCCCAACGGTATTTCAAAAGGCTCAAATTAGCTCTACTTTCACCAATATCATTAAAATGTGTCTTACATGTTTACGCAGTAGTAATACAGGAGCAAATCTGCCGATTCATCAGTACTTAACTTTTGATTGTATTCTCTGACGATGGTTTCGTACTTTTACTGGTAAAAGAGAATTTGTTTGAAAATCAAAAGGAGTCAAACCGTAATGTAAGTGGTTTTATTCTTGATTTGCCCCTTAGACTCTCTCATATCATATTTGACACTCTTTATGACAGCATCACATGTGTATTTATACCCTTTAAAATGTCTACAAGGAATGAAATATTAAACTCCATGTTTATGTTGCATGTTGCATGCACCATGCATCATTGTATACCAAATATTCATATGTTAAATCACATTTGGCAACTTTATACATTTTCGGATCTCCTGTAACAATTGAAATGAACCTATGTGAGTTTGAAAATAGTTTGTAACACACAGTTTGTAACGAGGTTATCACAATGTAACCCTAAAACGTTTGTGTAATTTTAACGATGCTGGTGTGATGACGTCGCCGTCGGACGCTCTCGGTGAGTTTAGGATTATGGGGTCAGATTGGATTATAGTGTAGTTATATAAAGCATCTGCACGGGATTGGCGGCCCCAGCCGAGCATGCGCACTGCAGCGTCCCACCATAACACAAGAAACCAGGAGCGTGTTTACAGAAATTTAAAATGAACAGTGGGAGTTTTTAAAGGAAAGACAACGCCTCCCGTGAAAAAGTGCAGGTGAGTTCGCGTGTATTCCCGTGGTTCGGCTCGGCTCGGTTCCGTGTGCGCGCGCGTGTGTGCCCGGGTTTGTTCTCGGAGCACTTTGGAATTAGGAGACAAGAAAATAGGACGGCCGCGGCATCTGCTGGAGTGCAACCCGGGCAGGTATTAAATGCAGACTATTGCGAGTACATGTAAGGCTCCACAGCCTCATTGTGAACACACACACAACGATGGAAGTCGCAGCTAATGCGACGAGCTAGCTGGAGACGAAGCACAAAACAAACTTTTTTTTATCGGGGACAAAATGTTCAGAATTCAAACATCCGACAGCGATGGTAGTTGCTCTACAGCCGACTTCCCCACGGCTCCTTAAACACAACACTGTCCTTTAAGCGCTATCGTAACACGTATAGAACATTATTTGTTTTCAGATATTTTAGGCTAAAATTCGCTGCGTAGTATTTATTTAGCGTGTGGGTGTGTGTGGATGTTCAACACTGGCGCACACCGAGACCTCAAACTTCTTTGAAATCATTCGCGTCTTGTTAACTGTTTCTACTGTAGTGAAGTAAACGGAGCAGACCTGAAGAGCTCAAACGGTTAGAGGTGAGTTTGCGTGTCTGAAATCTGTAGGAAAGTTGTTTTATTTTACGCTCATGTTTGCATCTGTTCCTGGGACACTTTGCAGCGTGTCCGCTGAGAGCACACACCCACTACCCCCCCCCCCCCCCCCCCCCCCGACACTTTAGGAACTCTATGTACCCTGTTTTAAACTTTCGCGCGGTTTTACATTTAGTTTCTGAAAGTTTCGCATGTTTTGGTGCGTTGAGAACATGAAAATAAAAAAGTGCGCACTCAGCGTTGTCGCGTGCGGCAGCAGCGCTACTTGTTCGGCAGTCGTGTGTTCGGTTTGAACTCTTTTTTTTTTCTTCACCCAGCTGTATTAAGAAATTGCGTTGGATGCAAATGTCCATATGAACTAAGAGAAGAATGGCCCGTGCGGCGCAGCCTCTTCACCGTGTTCTCTGAACACCGTGTGCCGACAGTTTGTGTCAAAAATGTCGGTCTCGTTTTTTGTCAAAATGCAATAAAAAGCTTTATTTTCCCTTAGTAGTTCTCAGTAGAAAGTGTCAGTTGTAGCTCTTAAACTGCAAGCAGGGTGTTAAAGACCCGACAGGTTAAAGGTCAAACTGCTCTGTAAGCCCAGTGTAAAGGTGAGCTCTCACTGTTGTAAGTTATAAGAGCTCAAACACATTACAATCATGATCCCACGTCTTCTCCTCCATTACTTTATCTGCATTATCACTGAAATGAAGGCCTCAACCTCCCCCTTCTTTCCTCGTTTTGCTCATTAGGTGTCTTGTTTTTTGTACATCTGTCCAGACGCAGGACAATGTTTTATGTCCCACAGACCAGTGTGAAAACGTATTCCAAGATCGCCTCGTAGTCACGAGAGACAAATGGAAATAATGAGCTATTTACCTTCTAAAGGTTTTGTTCAGTGAATCATGATAGAAATATAGATATATATCCCCTATTGTAATTGTAATGTTAAGAGTTAATATTGGATTTAAACGTTGGCGTCTTTGCAGCCACTGTGCCGCCAGTTTTTATCTCGCAATCACAGAAGTGTTGCACAAGCATGTTTTTTTTTTATGGGCTAAGCACAGCAGGGCCCACCCGGTACGGGGGATGGAGATTCCCCCGTTGGCCACGGCACAATTCAAAATATTACACAAGGAAAGAAAACATTCCCCGATCATCTGAAGCGCGTCCTCAGTACATATGCAGTTGTTTGAACAGTTATTTGACTCAAATGTAGATTTAACGACCTGATGCGATTTGATACTTTCAGCACGCATTGACCAAACACGGTCCATTCATGCACTAGGTTTCCACCCAGTGTTGTTAACAGCTTGAGAGTGTTAGGCCCGCTGCCCAAAGTAGAGCTGTTTAAGAGCAAGCAAGAGAGAAGTGTCTGGTTAATGGGGGCATTTTGTGGTATTCTCTACTCCGTAGCCCGAGGGAACTATGGGCCTGCTTTCACCAGAGCCGTGCATGCATCCACACACAAACACGCAGTCAGCAGCCAGGGTTGTTTTCTCTCTCTCCCCCCCCCCCCCCCTCTCTCTCTCCCTCTCTCCCTCCCTCCCTCTCTCCCTCTCTCCCTCCCTCCCTCTCTCGCGCTCACAAAACACAGACTGGACTTTCTGCTCAGCTGCTGATGCTCAGTGACAGTGTGTGCATCAGAGAGGGATACAAGACGGGACAGGGGACATACATAATGGATGGGTGTCCGTGTTGGATGTTTTATGAAACGCATACATTGGTGTCCACATCTGTAAAATATGTGAATCGCATAAAAAACACACCCAGGAGGACCTGTCTCTCAGGGGGTTCAAACTGTCCCTGAGATGCCCCGGATGTATTTTTTGCTCCCGATGCAAGATTATATTTATAAGCCTGATACAAAATTCCAGCTGTGTCGTGCACGCTTTAGTGCAAATGCACATCAAGTGCCAATGCAGGCGAGTCATGCTTGAAAAACTGAGAGGTAACGAATGAACGCAAACCGCTCACGTCGCAGAGTAAATAATGGAATCGGTGCTGAGTAGACCACCGCCACCCGCTGAAGGTTGTGCACTTATTTGGCTGGAGCTTTGAGCTGTGTCAGAACGGATTCATGGAGGGACTGTCGATGTTGGTAGCGTGGTTATGTAGCTGCATTAGTGCTGTCACAAGCTGGAATTTAGCCTGCAAATGATTGTTATACAAATAACTGAACCTGCCCTCCAGCATCCTCGCAGCATTCCAGGATGTGGCTTTCCCCCTGACATTGTAACCTTGTGCTCAGCATGCACTTAAATGCGTACGAAGTGACAAAGTGTCTGTACTTTGTTGTGGATAACAGTGGCGTATGGCTGTAGATGTGGGAGGGGGTTAGCTCTGACACACATAACCCGAACTAGACTGTATGTCTGGCTGGTGACGCTCATCACAGGGTGCGAGTGTGCTGTTGGGAGAAACAGAAGGACAAGCGGGATGTGTCGTGTGCTGGGGGCGGATGCTACTTCATCATTTAAATGCCATATCTGACTGTAGCTGGTCAGAAGGGTACAAACTTAGAACCCCCTGTAGGAACATGTAGCGCTGAGTCCCTGCATCGTCTTTTTTTAAAAGCTAGTAATAGAACATCTGGACTGTGCGTTTCTGTTTGTACACGGATGTCACATGGACACTAAGGCGTAGAGTAACAGAGATCAATGGGTTCACTCTCTGATGAGATTGTGCCTCCTGGTTGTTTTCGGTGTTGTTGGCGGACATGTGCAGGCATTGACACCCCCCAGGGTTACAACCTGAGAAAACTGGTCTCTCAGGTCGCGCTCTCAT
Organism: Pholis gunnellus; assembly: GCF_910591455.1. Taxonomy (NCBI): domain Eukaryota; kingdom Metazoa; phylum Chordata; class Actinopteri; order Perciformes; family Pholidae; genus Pholis; species Pholis gunnellus. The sequence goes on from NC_136532.1 coordinate 2,300,721, forward strand.
CAAGTCTTTACCTCTGTGTTTAGTGTGAGCTGTGTTATGTTTTTTGTGTTTTTGTGAGGCTAGAAGTTTGTGTTTCAGCCTAAATTGAAAGACAATGGAAATTCCCGTCACGTTCTACTGTCATATAAAAACACAAAGCTCGTCTTTTACGACGATGAACGTGTGTTCAAGTTGAGCAAAACACAAACATGTGTTCATGCATGTATTTTCTGTCAAGCATGTGTGAGCAGACAGCTGTTGAAGCCTTGTGAATGGGCTTGTTTGACTCTTCGTTCCAAGCGCCTCCAACCTGCAGCCCCTGAAGGTATCGGCCGTAAACCCCGTTTGCTTCCTACTACAACCTCCTGCTCATTTTACATAATCCTACCACACACTGCAGTAATGGAGGCTACATTTGTGCGAGTGGTGGTTCAGTGTTTGTTTGCCTTCTACATGGTATTATTGTAGCATGTGTTTGTTAGCAGTGGGACATAATCGGTGTTTGTGGGTTTCAAAAAGCCCCGATCCTAAAGTCAAAACAGCTGGTAATCTGCAATATATTTATATTGCATTAATTAAAGGGCCAGTTTGTAGGATTTGGCGACATATAGTGGTGAGGTTGCAGATTGCAACCAACTGAAAGTTCTCCCGTGGTCCAAACGTGTAGGAGAACTACAGTGCCAGGTACGTATCTGTCCTATCTCCTATCCGGAGAAGGACTAGCTAACTAGCTAACTAGCTAACTAGCCAGCGGTCCGTCTCCAGAGCTGCGACCACACTACGATCCCGTGTGTTGTAACCATGACGGCTAACAACAATCGCCTTTTTCTTTTGTAGTCAAACGACAACGGAAAACAGTTCAATGTCCATTGCATGGATGTATAGTTACACTTGTTTTTAATTGACTTCAACTCAACTGGATTAGACACATTAGCCATGTTAGCTTCAGGAGCTGCCTGTGTACTCCACACAGTAGTGCTTTAAAGGAATAGTAAGGAGAAACTAAAGTTGGCTTCTGATCCTGAAGTTAAGCTAACTTTGTAAAGTAACTTTCACAGTTTATTAGTCTCACAAGAGATCACTAAGGATTAACTGGGATTGGTTGTGGCAGCTGGATTGGATCAGGTTACCACCGCCACGGGTTGAGCTCAAGTCTGTCCTACATAGAGACTGAAATGAATGGACTACTGTTTGGTTTGGAGGCATGTGCTGGGATTGGAAGAGCTTTCTTCAGTTCAGTTCGGGCTTTATTCTTTCAGATTCCTTGTTAGTTTAAGTATTTCATTTTACTATAAAAGTAAGGTACATATCAACATAAAAAGCGTTAAAGTTTGCAATAATGAAATGACAAAGATAATTATTCCAAAGGTGGGCTTTATTAATGGTTAATAAATAATTTACTACAAAAAAAACAACAAACGTTGGGATTGTGAAGGTTGTGGAAACTCCATTTGACAGATCGGATCACTCATTTCTAGAAAAGAGCTGCAGATGAACTCGCCCAAAATGTGCAAATGATTGATTAACCATTAATAAAGTTCCAACTTATAACAAAGACTTTATAAAGGGAGAGTGGTGCCCTATTATCGACTGAATGTTTCTCCATGCAAATCAATGGAGGACACGCATTGCATTATGTGCAGGTTTGAATGCATTTCTCTGTGCATGGAGGAGTGGTTAAAATAACTCCACTTGTTTTGCAATATGTCACTTTAAAAAAAATATATATTTATTTTCATATATTTATTTATGGCAGTCGGCCACTTTTAGATTTTTAACAGGCTGAACTTAATCCCATGAAAGAGCGGTGCTCAGAGATGAAGTCGCAAATACAAATCCGTACTTCAGCACCACGGACAGCACACACACACACACACACACACACACACACACACACACACACACACACACACACACAGTACAGTTAGACTACTATTTATTAAGAGTCATGGTTGGGACCACAGATTTTAACTTGCTCAAACCTCAGTCAGATAAAGGATCAACGAGTCCGACTAGACTAACATACTCAGCTGTACAACCCTCTGCCTGTGCATTTACTCTATACTGGGGGACGGGGGGACGGGGGGGGGGGGGGGGGGGGGGGGGGGACGGGCACTAACAAGGGCATCAAATCGCTTACTGCTAACAGGTCAGCTCTTCTGAACCCCAGAGACCCAAACATTGTCCCCATTTCTAGACTAAATATGTCACGTGGGTATGTAACAAGGCCGCCTCCTCCTGTTTGAGTGACGTCGATGAAGAACTTTCTCTGTTGTTAGTGTTGATCTTTTTGTGGGGATTTAGGGGGGAATAAGAAAACTATGGAAAAACAAGAAGCCATACCCTGAAAATATAATGAACCCAAAGTTGTACTTTAAACTTCTTCGCTTTGCTGCTGCCATAGATCTGTCCCATTTAAAGTGTTATTTCCAATGGCTGTATTTGATTTCAGGCCACATAAAAGGGAAGACCTATACAAAACGCACTGCTGGAATAATGTTTGAGAGATAAGTTTAAGGTTTCTAGATCTCCTCTGTGACCGCTGCCTCTCGCTGCTCTCTGTGTGTCCTGTAGGCATGAAGTTCCCCGTGGACCTCCTGGCTGACGTCAGCCAGACGGAGCTGGAGCGGTTGGCCCACAACTACATGAACAACCTCCTCTACAGCAACCCCGATTCCCCCGAACACCTCGCCCTCTCCGACTCCACCCAGGTATAACCCACCACACCAGGGCTGTAGCTCACTCCTGACTGGACCAGTGTGCTGTCTTTACATCCATACGTGTCAGGTCATTGGAATGTAACTAAGTACTGTATTTAAATACAATGTTGAGGTACTTCTGCTACACTCGAGTATTTCCATGTTCGGCCTCTTTATACTTCTAAACCACTACATTTATCTGACAGCTTTATTCAGATTCAGATTAACACAACATCTAAGTAAACTAATAAATGATGATGTATTGTTAATAAATATTATAAATTAGGCTGCCCAGCAGTATATAAAGTAGGGGAGCCTGATTCGACCGCTAATGTCATCGTCGCAGTGGCAGGAAAATGTGCTTATAACACAAAGAATCATTCATGTATAATAACAAAAGTCCACTGTTTGAAAATCAACATTTATTCAGTAGACCACTCGCATAAGAACGTAGCACTATCAGAGCACTAAATCTATTCTCAATTTATGAGCGATTCTCTAAAATCAACCGGGGGAGGTGCAGAGAAAACAGCTGTTTGCTGCTCTCTCTCTCTCTCTCTCTCTCTCTCTCTCTCTCTCTCTCTCTCTCTCTCTCTCTCTCTTCGGTTGACTGTCCCTTTTCTTCCTCATTGTTTCCCATCTGTCTGTGGATTGCTACAATGGGGGGGGGGGGGGGGGGGGGCAAACGGGCTGAAACCGTGTCTGTCACACCTACACGCAACAAACAGCCCATTATTCTGAAACGACGGCTAAACGATACGTCTCATGTATCTCGACCAATAACTTTCTACTGTTTTTCTATAGACACATGAAGCTCAAACAGACCAATGAGCAAAAGAAGAGAAAAAAACCTCAGACTTGAACAATCAGATTCGACTATGTCATTTCTTAGTCGGGGACCTTTTACCAGCTGCAACATGAAATAATCAGTTAATCATTGAAATCATGCACATGGAGCGAGGTGTGGTTAATGCCGTGCATTGAGACGTCTGTCTGTCCTCAGGTCACCATAGACGTCTCCAGCGTGGGCTTCGTGCCTCTCTATGGATCCGGCGACAAACAGAAGATCCTGGCCCTCTTCCTTCCCAGCGACCCGCTCACCGCCGTGGCCCTGTACCTGCTGGACCGCTGGTGGGCGGTGGACGACATCCTCAAGACGGCAGACCCCGCTCGAGGTGGAGCTGTGGAGGTATGAGGGAGTTCCACTGCCCAAAGTCCATTTCTTACTTGCCCCTCTACAGATTTTATTTATTTATTAGCGATTATCAAACAAGACTAAAGTTGATTGTCATGCTTAATCATAATTTAAGTACATGAAATGTGGCAAACTGCACAATACATAGTTGGAGCTGCGCCCACATCCTCTAACGCCACCAATCTAAACTCCTAAAAACATGGCACACCTTTGCACCAGGACAGTTAACAGAGGAGCCACGCGTCATATTGCTTGCTGAAAGGCTCACCAGCTGGCATCTTGGAATGTGAGGATGATTGGTTCATTTGAGGCGTTCGCAGGGAGGATGTCATCGCCTGCTTTATGAGTGACAATGTCAAGACTGCAGTTATTGAAAAGATATTCATCAAAATACCATAAACACATGCTTTCTATGTGGAAACGCTCTACTGAATATTGTGCGCCATCCATTCGAGCGTAACCGAAAAGTTATTTCAGTTCTAGTGCACCCAAATACATCAGATGGGGTTCTGACTGGGTTGTCTTATTTCACAGTTTGTGTGTTGGTAGGCACTCCATCTACCCAAATGTGTTTTTCATGACATGTCCTCTTTTTTGTGAATACCACGTTCTTCTACCTGTCCCACAGGTGGAGACGGTGGGAGAGAGAATAGTTCTATACATCCTCAATCGTGTCGTCTATCGAGCCAAAGAGATGAGCTCTGAGGAGCTCCCCTTCCTCTGCCATGGACAAAAAGAGAACGCGAAAATCCTCTGGAATAATGGAGAGGCTGTCGGCTTCTACTCGGTCAAACCCTCAGGTAATTTATGTGACGTTCATTAAATGTACTGCTTACAGCTTACAGTTTGCGTCGGTACAAGACCTGGTTTAGTCCACGTGTTGGTTCATTCCTTTCTGAAAATGTCCTCATGACTGTGCTTTCTGTTTCTCTTGCAGGCAGCTTTATTAGCTCTTTTTCAACCAGAAGCTATCAGCTCCCTGTGATGGACTCCATCTTCGTTAGAAAATGTCAGCGTGGTAAAGGCTTCGGCCTGCAGATGCTGGAGGACTTTGTGCTCAGTTTCAAAGAGGACTGTCTGGGGTTGAGGTACCCCATAACAAGATTCATGTATAAAGGTACAAGAGTCCAACCTGCAGCAAGTACACCTTATTCATATGTAGAGTCTGAATCTACTTTCTTACAGTCTGTGCTGTATATAGAGACACTAATGGTAGATTACCGTAAGTTAAATACACTCCTCTCTGTTCCCTAGTGTGTGAGAAATACCTGTGTCAGTACCCAGGAGACACAGACTTGCTGTGGGAGGTGGAGAGCATAGGTGGGCCCAACCAGAGGACCAATATCGCCAGAAAGATCCAGGCCATGGACCAGAGTGGTAAAAAAAAAGAACAGAATGTGAATTGTAGAGCTAGACCATTAAAATCCCTCCGGGATATCCATCCATCCATTTTCCTCCGCTTTATCCGGGGTCGGGTCGCGGTGGCAGCAGGCCAAGCAGGCTGACCCAGACTTCCCTCTCGCCCGCAACATTTTCCAGCTCATACTGGATATCCCAAAAGATTTGACACCATAAAGATTGTGTCATCTTGAAATTGCCAAATATTTAATTTAGTAAAGAATGTGCTGCAAAATGTCATTTTGCTACTTATCTAAGCATGTCTTACCTTGTTCCTCAGCAGTATCCAAGAGTCTGTCATTCACAGAGGAATCACTCGTGATTACTGAAAGGATGGAACAGGATGCGGTAATGGAGGCGATCACCACTCAAATAAAAGAGGCCGGCTCTATGGAATGCACGGTGGAAATTGTGGTGCGTTGTTATATCTTCCAATTTTGCAGATCATGTATTTGAGAAATAATTCTACAAGTTAAAAAAAATAATCCCGGTCATTTTGATTTGTAGGAGGAAGTGATGCTACTGAGCGCTACCAGAGGTGAGCATCATTTTACATCTACGTAGTAAACTCTCCCCCAAAGCCTCTTTCACACTGAATGGTCAAGGCGGGAATGTCGCGCAGTTATTCTGCATCACTGCTATTGTTGGCAGCATTATGCCACCTTTTTTTGGTGCAAGGCGGATCTTACATTTTTTTACGTCGGAATCTTTGTGTGAAAGGGTCTTTAGGTTGTATAATAAAGTTTGTATGGTTTAATGTAATGATGTAGTAACGTTGTTCCAATCGTAACACTTTCAGAGGCTGAGCTGCCCCTCACAGCCCGGGGTCGGAGCAGCGGCTCCAAACGAAGGAAGATGGGAGAAAAGAATGGAGAGGACAAGTCCGAGAAAGTTATCAGGTCTGTATGAATAAAACCATCACTAGCGACGGGTGTTGTTGGGAGTTCATTATCGATTCAGTTTGATTATTTTGTGAGAAAAAAAAGAATCAACATTGCTTTATTATTCTTGTATGTAAACAAATGAGCAGCAATACAAAAAGTTCCAAAATCTTTAAAATACATTCACAGCTAAACAATTAGCTAAGTGATTAGCTTTCATGTATTAGCCTGTTCTTCTGATCAATCTCAGCATGGCATCACTAGCTTTACCTGCAATGGACGAGGATGGACGGCTGCTCCACAAACAGTAGACAAGTGATCATTTCTGCAGATTGATGTTCTGCTTGTTGGTCACATGTTGTGATAAACTGCTTTGAACTGCACTTGAAATTAACAAGTGGTATCTCTAATCTTTTTAGAATTGAGGATATTGAAGCAGAAACCCCGAGCAAGGATCAAGTTTCTGCGCAACAGAAGACAGAACTGCACATCTCTGAATTGGTGAAGACTGAGGTGTGTATATGCAAATTCTTCTTCACATGTTTGTCTACAGATCAGTACAGCAACTTGTTCATGATTCAATTTATCTTGTTTATTTTTAGGGTATGTCCAGTGTGGCTCCTGGAGAGCAGGGAGAGCATATGTTGGACCAACCAGCCACCGTCCTAGCCCAACAAGACCTACAAGAAGATGACGTTACATTAGCACCTACGACTGAGGAGCCACAAGTAGAAGATAATGCCCCCGAAAATCTGAACAGCATCTCCTGTGACTCACAGATAACAGTTGAGAATGTGGCGTCAGAAATTGAGGAAAAGTGTCATAAGGAAGACACTGCAGCGCTGGCACTCTCTGAAGAAGCTTTGGAGGAAGCAGAAACTCTGGACAAAGTGGGAGAGGGAACTCAAGTTGGGGTCACTGATGAAAAGTCGGAAGAGAGAGTAACACAACAAGAGGCAGGTCTATCAACACATGCAACATCAGAGAATGGTGAAGCTGGAAAAACAGGAAGAGCCAATGTAAAGGCTGTGACAACTGTAGAGAGTATAACCCCCAGGCGGAGATCTACGCGTCACAGCAAGCAAGAAGAGGGGGTAAAGCAGGGAACTACAGCCCAGAAGGCAGGGATAATTTTGAGAGGAAGAACTATCAGGAACACACAAAAATATACCCGACACAGCCAAAAAGTATCTGAAGAATTAGAGAAAGAGGTTGATGAAGTGGCAGAGGAGGAAGACGGTTCTACAACCCAGGTAGTGGAGGAGTCGGATGGAACTGAGGGAGAAGCACAAGAAGAAGAACAAACCTCCATAGAAGAGGATGTAGTCACGGTGGAAGAGTTATCGGAACAACTAGAAGATGAACAACTGAAAAATGAAGAGAAGATAGAGAAACAACAGGAGCCAGGGGTGGAAGACACAGAGCTTCCGGATACAGTAGGGACTGCTCTAACAAAGGAATATGAGGATGTAATAGTAACCGATGAATCTGAGAAGGTAGAAACATCAGTGATACAGAATAAAACGGATGTCCCTGAGAATGATATTGAAGTGCCCCCTGCAGAAGCTTCTGCTGGTGAAGAGAATGCAGATGAACAAGCAGCAGACAAACAGATGGAGGAACACCACCAGGTAGAACAAGAAGGGACTGTTGACAAAACGGAAGAAGAGATAACAACCGAGGAACTAACTGTAGATGTTACAGTTCCAAAGGCAGAGGAAGCAGCAGAGGACGTTATACCTTCGACAAAGGAGGAGAAAGAGTGTGAAGTTTCTGAGATATGTACAGATAGCGAGGCAGACATTCCAGGAGGAGATGCTGCTGAAGGGAACCTTCCACTAGCTGAGGTCGATGAGGCAATGAGCTTGGAAGAGGAAGAGGCACCAGCTGTTGAAACCAGGGCTCTGAGACGTGAAGCAAAAACAAGCACAGCTACACCAAGACATAAATCAGCAAGAGGCAGAAAGCAGGTGGATGAACAAGAAGCAGAGAACGGTGAAGGAGAACCAGCAGTGACAACCAGAACACTGAGACGCGGGAGGGTTTCTACCACTAACACACCTAAAGGAAAATCCAAAAGAAGCCGTAAACAAATCCAGGAAGAAAAGCAAAAGGGAGAGGAGGAATTTAAATGTGTCGAGGAAACAGGAGTGGTGGAAGAAGATGCAGCAAAGGAAGCAGCTGTAGAGAAGACTGATGAGGAGATAGAGGAGATAGTAGATAAGGTTAAGGAAGCTGCCTCTGAAAATGAGGAGGGTTTAGAGTTAGATATAGATGATGTGGAGGAAGGGGAAGATGTGGCAGAGCAAAAACAAGATGCAGAGGAAGATAAAACAGGGCTGGTATCAGAGCCACTAACTGAAGGGGACGAGGGGAAAGCCCCAGAGGAGGATAAAATAGAGGTGGAGAATGAGGAACTTGTTACTGTGGAGGTGGAAAAAGGAGAGTCTGAGGAAGGAACAATGATGCTGACTGAAGAGGAAGAGAACACAGCTGTAGTTTCAGCTTCTGCAGATGATTTAGTACAAGAAGAGACAGATGCACCATTACCTTCACTGGCCACTGACTCAGCTGTACTTCCACCTGTCGAAGATGAGGCAACACCTTCAGCAGAGGAGCAACGGAGTGAGGAAACAGCAACCCAGCTTTCTGATCTCCGAAGAGTGACAGTGGTTTTAGTGGACCTGCAAAAAACCTATCACGATGTCCAGGATGAAACAGCAGCTACAGAGGAGGGTCTTCCTGTACAAAAGACTGCTGCTGAGGCACAAGAGGAGCAGAGGGAAGAAACAATGAAAGAGGAAGAAACGGTGGCACAGGAGAATGTCCCTGGATCCTCTGTGGGTATTGAAAAAACTGAGCTGGAGAAGGTGTCAGTGAAAGAGGAACGGTGTGAGGATAAAGTGGAAGCAGTCACAAAACAAGATACAGAGGAGGAGAGAGATGAGGAGAGAGATGAGGAGACAGCTGAAGCGGTCGAAGCCACACCAAGAACCAGAGGCAGACCGAGAAAAGTAAGAAAGGAGGCAGCTTCAGAAATGAAGGAAGTGGTACCGATAGTTGAAATCAGGGTTTTGAGGGCTGGAAGGAAATCATACTATGCCCGACACAGAAGTACAACAAAAAGAACCCGCAAGCAACTCCAGGAAGGAGAAGAAGAAGAAGAAGAGCAGGAGGAGGAGGAGGAGGTCGGAGAGGAATCTACAGCAGTTGAGGCAAGAGAGACGGAGGAAGAACAGGAAGAACAACAGATGACTGATCGGAAGATGGGAGAGAAAATTGAAGAAAGGGATGCAACTGAACAAGCAGAACATATAGAAGCAGAAATGGCCTCAGAGAAAGAGGATATAGTGGCAGAGCAAGTTGTCAACCAACACGATGCTCAGGAGGAGGGACAGATCGACTGTACTGAGACAGTGGCCGATGTGGACACAGAGGCCTCAGTTGGACAGCACGATCATGAGGAAAAGACCTTGGTTGTTGCAGAGGAAGCACTCGCAAAGCAAGATACAGTGGAGGGAGAACAGTCAACCTCCACATCTGAAGTGGCAGAAAGTGCACAGGAGACAATGTTGACAGCAAAGGTTGAGCAGGCAGAAGATGTGTCTGAGGAGGAAGCACCAGTTGTTGAAAGAGTTCTAAGAAGTGGTGAAAAGACTGTGAGAGCCACAACAAGAAGAAAAACCACAAAGAAACACGAGGATGAGCAAGAGGAAGAGGCACCGGGAGAGAACAGCACAGAAGAAGATGAACCAGCAGTAGAAATTAGGGTTCTGACGAAGGGAAGAAAGCCTGCTGATGCCACACCTAGATGTAAATCCAAAAGAGCTCGCACACAGTGTCAGACCGAGGAAGAGCGAGAGGAAGAAACCACTCCACCTGAAGAGACACAAGTAGAGGAAACCAAAGCTTTGCTGGAGGAAACTGACCCAAAAGAGGAAAGCAGAGATGAGACGATTGAAGCAAAGGATGGTGATGAGGATGCACCTCCGGATGAAGGAAATACAGAACCAGAGTTCTGCATTGTGGCAGAAGCTGTATTAGGAGAATCACTCGCAGAGCAAGAGACAGTGGAAGAGACGTGTGCAGATGGACAGGGAGAGGCTTCTGTTGGGGAAAGAGCTGAAGAGACACCTAATACAGACGAGGGAAAGGTGACTGATGAGGAAGAAGCACCAACTGTTGAAACAGGAGTTCTGACAAGTGGTGAAAAGACAGTGAGAACCACAACAAGGAAGGGAAGAAGGTCTGCTGCCGCCGCACCTAGACGTGAATCCAAAAGAGCCCGCACACAGTGTCAGCAGGAGGAAGTGGAAGAAGAAGAAGCTACTCCTGCTGAAGAGATTGAAGGAGAGGCTGGGCAGGAATCACTGGAGGAGAAAGACAAAGATGTGGAAGAGGAAGGAGCTCGTAATGCGGCTGGGGAAGAACCTACCGTGGGAGATGCAGAGCAGACGAAGGATGCCTCGACAGAGGAAGCAGGAGTGCTTGAAGAGGAGGTCAACAGTGTGGAAGCTGTGGATGGGATTGGTACTGACACTGTCCTACCTTCATCAACTGAGGAGGAAACCGCAGTCGTAGAACAACCCACTGCTGCTGCAGAAGTGGGATCGGACGCTGCCATCGCTGAAGGAGAGGCTCTAGTTGAAGATGCATCTGTGGTGGCCGAGGATGAAGCTCCAGCCGTAACAGCAAGAGCATTTAGGAGCAAACAAAAAGCATCACCTGCCACACCATCTCCAAGATCCAGAAGACAGAAAGACGATTCCCCTCGAAGATCCGTACGAAAAAGGCCAAAGGTGTGTTACAGGGAAAACAATGAGGGTGAGCGAGATGAGACTGAGGGCAACACTGTCCAGGAGGAAAAGGTTACAGTAGCATCAGACGAGGACCAAGGCAATGAGAAAGCTGAGCCTTCTTCGGATACAGATGAAGAGGTAGAGGGAGCGGGTTCAAGCCAAGAGGACGAGGAATATGAGCATAATATGTCCGAGGAAGAAGAGGAACCTATATTGATTGGGAAGAGAGTTTTAAGAGGGAGGTCAGTTCCTTCAGTAATAATAACCCCGCGGTCTAAATCCAGACGCCGCAGCGCTAAAGTGTCCAAAGAAGAAAGGAGCCCTCGATCAGCTCAGAAGAGAAAAAGTACCGAGGTGACACGCAGATCTAAGCGTCTCAGCAGAGTTTAGGATGTTCACAATACCATCAATGACAATGTGTGGAGTCACTAAACTGGGAAAATGCCAAAAAAGCTAAACGATATATATATATTTTCACACTAAATTTTTTAATGCAGGCTCACAAAGTGCTGCACCCGGTGGAATCCAGGGGATACTGTGGCCGTCCATGGTCTTGCTTTAGGGCCACTATTATCTTTCCTCTCGACCCCCTCATTGTAATCTGACCTGGGGACAGTGTCTCTCACAACTATTTTCACCAGCATGTCTCCGTTTTCTACAAACAAAAACCTACGCCACCCTGACCATTATAATGACATACAAATCCTTCACACTGCGTTGGATTTGAAAAGCGTTTTTGTCTTTTCCCACTTTGTTTAAAGAGTTAAAACACCCAAGTTTGAGAAGTCAAGAAGAGACTGGGTTCATTGAAATCTGCACACAAAAACAGATGGACAAACTCCTGCGGGGTCCACATTGGATTTCATTTGATCGTTTCTTAAAAGCCATAATTTCCATTTTAACTGAGAATTCTTACAAGTGGGGAATTATTATTTTTATATTGTAAAAATGTGAATGTCCAGTTTGCATCGTGTGATGCAACAAATCTCTCAACAATAGGTTTTGGTATTTTTTTACTCGGCAACATGTCAGTTAGACATCAAATGAATAAATCTCTTTTTTTTTAATTGGTGAAACGCTCCAATCGTTTTTGACTCTACAGAGGAACCAGTTATTTTGTATAGCTTGTTTATGTACTTTGATTAAAACAAATAATTACCAAAACATGTTCTTGCTTTGCAACTATCAGCAGAACTCAGGTCTTAATATTAGCATCTTCTCTTTTTTTTTCTATATACATTTCACATGTAGAGATTTTTAACATGTAGATCCATCTAATACGTAATCACCTCTCGTGTTACGCTTTTATCTAACTTTGTGAACTTGAGCAGTATAACCTGTAGAGAGGACGGTTTTCTCAAGTCAATGCCCTCTATCACGCTTCTTGTTTCTATTAATGTGATTATTTAGTCTACATTATACATCGATGTGAGTTTAAGTGTTGATTTTGTTGTCTTAGCTGTATGATGTAAAGCTGTGATCTTTCTCAAACGTGTTTGTGCTTATTAGCAGATGCCGTTGAAGTTATTCAAGGTCACTAACTCCTTTTTTTCGTCTGTGTGGACTTACTTTTCTCTGTGAAATGATGTTTCCATGAGCTGAAATTGTGGCAAATAAAGGTTTCTGAAGGTAGCAGTTTGACTTTTGTGCTTATTGGGCATAAACCTTTCTCATCGGATCTTAGTGTTCGATCCATGACACAGGCCCGATCCCAGTTCTGTCCCGCTGTCAAATCGTTGAGTGTGTGCAGACATTTTGTGCCCTTTATGGACACTTTTCGTAAGTCAGCATTTCTGCAGACCTCAGGGAATTACCCACAATTCATGGCAACATGATATTAAACACGGGGTTACCAGTGGAAGCATGGTATGGCGTCAGATCAGTCTCAATAATTGCAAATGCACACAGAAAGACTCACAAATGCACACAGAACGACTCACAAATGCACACAGAACGACTCACAAATGCATTCCAATGCACACAGAAATAAATTACGATTTATATAAATGTAAAAAAAATAATCACAAATATATTTCTGTATTTGTGTGTGGATTTTTCTATTTGTTTGTGGATTTGTATGGACTTCTTTGCGGATCGCTCCACATTAGTGTGTGGGTTTTTTGAGACTCCCCTGACGTGGCTGGATTCGCAAATACGTTTTTTTTTTTTACATGGATCTATCTGTAGCCAATCAGATGTCAGCTTGCCTAGTTTAAACATATTAATTAATACATAATAAGTAAAAAAGACAACTAGATTGTGTTACTGAGTTCAAAGATTGATCGTCTTGAACATGAACTAACCCTTTGATTGGAACGTTAGCTGATCTTAGCCAGTAGAGATGCTAAGATCAAGTTATCATTAACGTTGGAGTGAATAAATTAGCCTTTTAAAAGATTTTGAAGTTTTCATTTTGAGTGCTGTCATTTTGGGAGCAGTTAACACACATTTTTCTGATCCATTTTTGTCATGTTTTGTTTATTTACTTATCTATCCCCTAGGAATCACTGAGGCGTGACATCCTTCAGAGATTGCATGATAGACTGGTACACATCTTGGAGAGGCAACCTCTTGACATTGAAGGGCTACAGTTTGCATGCCGTCAGGATTTAGTTTTATTAAGTGCTCTACATGAAATAGTGGATGTAGGAGAGAATATATTGTCTGCACTTTCAAACATAAATACACTTATCCAGCAGGAGAGAGAGAATGAACAGACATTTGTAACTCTGGAGTTGCAAAGATGTTCTGGACGTGGGCGTCCACGATTGACTGTCATTAGAGAATCTCACACTCTCACACTCTTGTTGAACTTGGGCTGCCATCAAATTGCATTGCCAAACTCCTTGGTGTGTCAAGAGCAACGCTATTTAGACTGATGGCCGAAAATAATATATACATGTCTGATCAATACAGTGGCTGCAGTGACGATGAACTAGATTCATTGGTCACAGAAATGAAAGGCACAATGCCAGATGCTGGCTACAGTCTAGTCCGAGGTGCTCTACTGTAAAGGGACACAAAGTGCAATGAGACCGAGTCTATGCATCTATGCATCTATGCATCGTGTGGACAGTGTTGGTGTGCTTGCAAGGATGAGCCGATAGAGATGTGTGGTGAGGAGAACATACTCTGTTCCTTACCCAAAGTACATGGTGCACATTGACACCAATCACAAGCTTATCAGGTATGTCTGCATGCTATCTGTATGTACATTGTTAATTATAGTGATTTTAAAATAATGTCTAGTGTTGTATATCTTGTATTTTGTGTATTGTATTATATTATTAAAATAGCAACCATGATAGAAGATCACATTGAACTTTATTGAATTGGAATTCCATAAGCTGATTTTGTAGTGTTCCCATTCCCACAAATATTATTTAGTGAGACCTATGCTGTTAGAGATGTTTCTGTATTGTGTTTAGGAGTTACTTCTTGTCAAATTTGTTTTGGTCTAGGTACAACTTTGTTATCTTTGGGGGAATAGACGGCTATTCAAGAAAGGTAAGACTTATAATTGAGTACCAACAGCTGCTAAGTGTTGCTGAACATCCCTGTTGTAAGCAGGAGGATGTTTTTCTCCTTTATAAGCTTCATTTTATATTCTGTATAAACAGATGGCGAGCCTTTGGTAAAATATATCATTTGCCCTCATTGGAAAATGTCCCCTTGCTTTCCTCACAACTGGTTGTGTAACCTACCAGTTTCCATTGCAGAAGAAAAGCAGGCTTTCTATAAATTCACATGACCGTCGTAATTGTATTTTTTTTGTAAACTGGATGACAGCAATGCCTATCCCACCCATCCTATGTTAACCTTGAGGCTGTGATTTTAACATTTAACAACTTTACTTTCAAAGTGTCCATCTATCCTTTTCAGTGAGCTTTGGCTTTGTCCATGTCGTAGGACTTGTCTGAGCTGTCATGAGATATCATTATATTGAATGATTCTCTAGTAATGAGTTGTTTTCTTAATGTTCTACATGTCATTTGGGCATTGATTGTTTTGCCCCTGAAAGAACATTATAGTTTGATGTATGTCTCGAGGAAAACGGATTGAAGTTCTAATATGTTGTTCTTCCTGTATGTGTAGATTATGTACCTGAAGATAGCAGACAACAGCCGGTCTGACACTCACTTGGTCTTCTTCAATGAGGCTGTTAATGAGCATGGGTTCCCTCTGAGATATTCATGTTATTTCAATGTAATACTTTGTGTGATTGTTCACCTATCCTTAAAATTAAGATGCTTCCCTCAAATAGCTACATCAGTTCAAAAACAGGAATTGAACCCCTCCTGTGTTTGTGATGCTTGAACATAGATTTCAATTGTGCATACTTATTTGCCTGATGAGGTATATTTAAATTCACAAGATGATATTATATTTTCAGAGTGAGAGGAGATCGTGGAGGAGAAAATGTGGGAGTAGCAGAGTTAATGTTCTCAGTTGGTGGAACTGACATTAACAGCTTCATTGCAGGGAAAAGTGTACACGATCAACGCTGAGTTAAACCTCATTTTAATTAAAACTTAAAATGTATCCTTAAGATTCCTTTTAACAAACCTCCTTCACAAACACGAACATTTGAATTTTCACAGAAACGTACTGGCCATGAACATTTTAAAGCAAAAACTTACTTTTAAAATGAATTTCATAATCTTATGGACTCCCTCCCATGTCGGTCAGTTGATACTTTAAAATCAAAACAATATTAAGTTAGAATTATTGCCACTGATTCAATGACGGGCTGGGGAGAAGTAAACAGTTCCTTAAGCGATCTCTTGTACAAGTTGTGAAAATGTTCTTTTTTCCCCTCAAATACAGAATTGAACACCTGTGGCGTGATGTGTTCATGAGTGTAACAGGTGTGTATTATAACACCCTGCACTCTCTTGAGGACCAACACCTGCTTGACATCAGCAACATTCTGCACATATACTGCTGCCACTACGTGTTTCTGCCACGAACACAGGCATGTCTTCAGTGAGGCGTGGGACAACCATTCCATCAGGACAGAGCAAAACCTGACACCAAACCAGTTGTGAGAGAGAATCCTAGTATAGCTTCCTCTTTTCCATTATATTCCATGATTGCCTTCATATTTTACCCCAATCATTTATTTTATTCATGGGTAATTGCATTCCATTTTCTTTTTCTTTCTTCCCAAACTAAGACCTATTTTGTAATAAGCAGTGGTAAGGGCACAGTGCTTCTTTAAATTTGTTTAAAGGTAATTAAATACAATTCATATACACTTATCTGTCTTTGTCAGGGTATACCAGAGATTCAATGGGAGGAGAGTGGATACACAAATGAACCTCATCCTGGGTCAATGTTCCGACACTGGACAGGCCTCTCAGATCCTGAAATGATGCAGCTGCAAGACCACGTTGAACCATTGCAAGAGTCTGACAGTTTGGGAGTTGACATATATCTCAACACTGTCCAGTATGTTGAGAACTTAATTGAGGAAAGGTATTTATTACATGCTTGACGTGTCAAACAACTCCAGTCGAATTTTCAGTAAGTAATTCAACTTGAAATTATTTGTTTACTTAACGACGCTTACCATGTTCAAGTTTATATTTCCTTTTTTTTCATGGTGAAGGTATAGCATGATGTGCTCACATTACTCCTGAACTTCCCAAAAATGTTTAACATGTGTGAAGTAATGACTACGAGCATTTCATTTGAAGTTTGCATTGTTTTTACTCGTGCCTTTCTTGCATACAATTTGTACATAAAAACAATTAAAAAACAAAACATTGTACTGCTTTACTGTGGTTCAAGGGACTGCTCATTGTTATGGTGTAACAGTATTGATAGTGGTATTGAACACTTGAATGAAATAATCATATTTAAAGAACTTCAGAACTAAATAGGGCATATGTGGTCATATGTGAACAGGAATTCAAGTGCAACACTTTGATATTTTCATCTACACAAGCCCAAAACCAGAACTAATGGAACTGATGGCCATCATCATGTCCTGGTGGAACATCTCATAGGTCTGGTAGTGGCTGGGGAGAAATTTGAAGAAGCAGGTGAGAGCAACCGGGTAAGTTGAGGTTACAACCTCAACGATGAGGTTTCTCGTCAGCAGCTCCCACCCAACCCAGAACTTCAGGAGGTCACGGAGCACCTCCGGTGATGCTATGGAAGAGAACATGTTACGCATGAGACACCTCAAATGCATTTAATTGAAAATTGAAATTTGAGCCACTAAAACTTGCCAAAATATCATATACACCATGCATAGAATTATATCTGTACCCCAAATTGTATGCAGATGTTGCATCAGAACTGCCATCTCTTCCTTTTTTGTTCATTCTTAGCAATCGCAGCACACAAACAAGTAGGTGCAAATAGAGATAAGAGATGCAATAAATATGTAGAGGACAAGACAAGTGTTACCTTCCTCTATGAACTTCCTCAAAAATCCAGTGACGAGACTGACTTTATCCAATGGAACAGGGTCGTCCTCTTCCTCGTCACCGTCACATTTGGGTTGTGGCCAGTGGATGTTCTGGATCACAGCCTACAGGGGATCCAATAAAAGTGTGTATCATGCTAAGATTAAAACTTGTTAGATGTGGCATTGTGATCTTACAAATAATACAACATTGTTTTTACATTGGTAACAGAGACCTAAACAAATTAAATTACATGAAAGTATTTGCAAACAAATCTCAGGAATAACATAAATCCAATAAAGACACAAGGCAGCTGTGGGTAAAGCTCCTCATGCGACTCCCTTGGAAAAATGATGGGGTGCACATCTGGCCTGTCTGAAAGAAGCGGCCAGATTCCCGTTTCTTTGAGACCTTTGTGAATCTGTTTAAGAGGCTGCTTAACACGTTTAAGAACCTGCAAACAGAATTGATAGGACAGAAGGCAAGATTTACAATGAGGCACTACTTCAAAAGAAGGCCCCACAGATGCTTACACAGCTGACCACTTAATTGGTTAGACTGTCATGTCACAATTATATTGTTTCAATAAGATCATTTATAAAATGATTACTGCATGTGAAAGCAGTTCTTGGAACAGCCAGTCGTGATAGGTGGAGGTTGGCACAGGGAGAACCCAGGACAGGCAAAGATCAGGCACACTGCTGGTGTCTTCTGCAGTAAGTTCTGCATTCTTAAGCTAAAAAAGCACACATTCACAAAAAGAATTAAGAATTGAATAATTGCATGCAGTTATTTCTGGGCAATCAACAAAAAAGGCAAAAGGTAGAAATAACCAACATCTGGAAAAACCACAGGGACAAAATAACTTTGGAAATCAGATCTTGTTAAATATCCCAACACTGACCTCTGAATCTAATCTATTGGTGACGCATGAGATGACATACACATGTAGCATTGTGGTGCATTGGTAATGGACATGCAAACTTTTAACTACATTACTCACAAATCCAATTGTTTCACGATGGTCAAGATTAGGACAGTCCAGAAGGGTCAGAGTCGATACTGCAGTGTCTGTGCTCCCGCCAGTCAACAAGGTCACCACAGAACAACTGAGTCCTGAGAAACAGAAAGCACCATACAGGAAGGAATGGCCGATCATTCCACCCGCCATCTCAAACAGGTTGCTTTCCCGAAGCACATCTGCTGCAGAGGGAACCCCATGTTCTTTTTCGCCTTCAAAAAGGCTTGTACGAGCAGCAGGGCCTTAATTAGAAGGAGGTTTATTTAGATTGAGCATTGACAAGGGGAGTATTTAAATAAGCTGAGTATACATGTCAATAAACATTCAGGCTCTTGCTATGGACAGTGTGGAGACATCATATATCTCCACACTGTCCAATGCATGTTTGACATGTCTAATTAAACATATTTTTCTGTGAAAAGATAATGGGTGACAGACCAGCTGTTTCTGGAAGGGAGTCAACATCCCTCTCATTGTACACGTGCACGTACACACATGTACTCGCAGAGATGGGCAAAAATACTTCAAAATGTATTTTGATACAATATACACAGTACCCCTCAACTAAATGTATTAAAATAAAATACAAAATACTGGTGCCAGAAAATGTAACAAAATACAATACATGTATTTTGTATTTAAAATATAGGAAATACTTTTTTTATATAGCAGAGCATTCAGGTTTATATACAGTACTGTACACAAAGCTCTGCTGAACCACACAAACAGGAAGAACAGTCACAGAATGTCAGTGTAACTAAGCAAAGCTATTAAAAGACAACAACTTGATTGATTATGTATATACAGGACTGTCTCAGAAAATTAGAATATTGTGATAAAGTTCTTTATTTTGTGTAATGCAATTAAAAAAACAAAAATGTCATGCATTCTGGATTCATTACAAATCAACTGAAATATTGCAAGCCTTTTATTCTTTTAATATTGCTGATTATGGCTTACAGCTTAAGAAAACTCAAATATCCTATCTCTAAATATTAGAATATCATGAAAAAGTATACTAGTAGGGTATTCAACTAATCACTTGAATCGTCTAATTAACTCGAAACACCTGCAAGGGTTTCCTGAGCCTTGAAAAACACTCAGCTTGGTTCAGTAAACTAAATCACACGTATGGGGATTATCACAATATTCTAATTTTCTGAGACAGTCCTGTATATATATATATATATATATATATATATATATATATATATATATATATATTTGTATTAATGGGACTTAACAGCCCATAAACTTTGGCTTTGTATCAACAAAATATTCATCACATATGACATACAAGCTCCCAATCTCCCTCTTCCTATAGCTAGCTACTCGACTGATAAGTTAACTCGCTAAACACTGGCTATGCACTAGCCTAGACAGCATGCTAGCGTGTTAGCATCGATCGCTAGCTTGCTATTATAACCATCACCATGTATATACAATAGGCTATGTAGCCAGACCCAGACATAAAGTATACATCAAGCTAGTTGACATCTGTCACACTCAGATAAAATATTTAACTTGACAGACAATCCGTTGAACATGAAGATCTGAAGACTGAACTCGTGAACTGTTTTTTGATTCGTGGAGAAAGTATTTTGAGTATTTTAAATACAAAATTACTCCACTCTAAAGTATTTTGTTACAAATTACGTTAGATTTTTTATCGGCCCTATCAAATACAAATTACAAAATACTCCAAAGTAATTGAAATACGCATTTTCAAATATAAGTAATAGAAATACTGCCCATCTCTGCGTACACGTACGCGCACACACACACACACACACACACACACACACACACACACACACACACACACACACACACACACACACACACACACACACACACACACACACACACACACACACACACACACACACACACACACCTAAATGTATACTGAAGCCAGTCTTAAGTTTCCGCATGGCCATTGATAAAACATGTCGGTTGACACCGTCACCGACTGCTGCATCACCTTGAAAATAAAGATGAGCACAGATGAAGATTACAAGCAACCAGATGACAAGCGATATACTAGACAAAGCATTGGCTACATTCTTTAGAGGTTCCACTAAGAATGCAACAATTTCTGTCTTCTGTGGAAAAGGAAACATGCACGAAATCCTCATTATGCAACTCTTTTTTTAAAGTCAGTAACTATTCAGTTACACTGTTTGGCAATACCTCTCAGCCTGCACCTGAATGGACTTGCCCAGTTAGCATCATTCCTTTTAAAGAATGAAATTATTGAACTGTCCTGTTCTTCTTCTTCATGAAACAAGTCCAGTGAGAGAAAGAGCCGTGGACATTCCGAGTGACGGTCGTTCTTCTTGCTTTCATTCGCCCATGCTGAAAAAAAGAAAAAGGATTGGTGCAAAGGAACTTCTAAACTACGTCATATCAGCTGCCATCCCAGAGTCAGTCTGATTTCTTGTCTCGACAGTGACATTTTGGAAGCCCTGCAGTACAGTGACGTGCGGTGAGGTTCGTGGCTGGTGAGGCTTTCAGAGTCAGATTTACAAATATATGAACCCAATATAGAGTAGTTTAAATCACCATTCAATTGGTGATTTGTTTTCCTTCGCTTTTAATTAACAGCAGTAATAACTTGTCCCTGCAAAACTTACTGCTTCACACTCCAGTCCAGTAGCTGGCGGTAAGGGTTATCTAAGCGTGTTTGCTAACTGCCAATAAAACCAGAGAAGAAGATGGGAAAGCGTACAGGATGAAGAACACGGACAACGCATTTATTTTCGGTGTTACGGTTTAACCAGGGACCCTGTTAACTGGCGACCTTCAGCCGAATGCGTCTGTTGTTGTCCTAGCTACGGCAGCTGTTAAAAACGAGAAGAGAACACGTAGCTGTCCTCGTGAATGCCGCATTGTTTAGTTTTGCGATACAGTGTCAAACCTCCTCATTTACAGTCTTTGGTCAAAACATACCGGATTCGACGTTGGAGCGTCTTTTGAGGAAACTAGTCCACTCGAGTTTGAAACGTTGCTTGCTTGTTGTTTATGTGTTGAAACAGGAAGGGAGCAAATTCCCCTTCCTTTGAAATAATCAGAGCTAACCATAAATGGCAATGCCATAAAATGACCATCCAAGAACACAGAGATATCAAGTTGAGTTCATTTGACTTTAATAAGTAAAAAAAGACATAATCATGTTCAATTTGTCAAAAAAGTTGAACATGGATTAGATTATTTTCAATTGCAAACGGGACACAGAGTCTATATATCAAATCGTCATTGATAACTCTTGTGTTAAAGTTTTAACCCATGGTAAAACTGAACGTGATTATGTCTTTATAAACAACAAGCAAGCAACGTTTCAAACTCGAGTGGACTAGTTTCCTCAAAAGACGCTCCGACGTCGAATCCGGTATGTTTTGACCAAAGACTGTAAATGAGGAGGTTTGACACTGTATCGCAAAACTAAACAATGCGGCATTCACGAGGACAGCTACGTGTTCTCTTCTCGTTTTAACAGCTGCCGTAGCTAGGACAACAACAGACGCATTCGGCTGAAGGTCGCCAGTTAACAGGGTCCCTGGTTAAACCGAAACACCGGAAAGCGTGTTTCTTTCCGGAAGAAATATCCATCTGGCGTTGCACTCAAACGGTATTGTAGGTACAACTGATTGTTTGTTATTAACGTTAGCGTAACGTAAGTTGTCTTTATATGTTCATGAGTGCGATAGAAATTCGTATCACACACAACAATAAACAATCACTAGATGATACAGTGAACAGAATTGTTAGCTAGCTTGCTGTGTAAAAAGTGAATGCTAAGTTAACGTTAATGACTTCGAGTAACGTGAAGGGTACTTGCGGCCAAGAAATTACTTTATCTTACTGTAATGTTTGAAATTACAAGATATGCATAATGCTCGTGATTAAATGTGATGTTAGCAAATATTTCTGCTCAGCCAACTAGTGTTAGCTGTTGTGTCTACGCTATTCTAATAATAACTTAGCGTCTTCTTATACATTCGCTCCAGTATTCGGTACAATTAACGACATGTAATAATAATACTATTGATCATCTGTAAGGTCAGCAAACAATTCGGCTTAATATACCGTTAGTGGTCCGTGCACGAAGTATAATTCACTTGCCATTGTTCACGTTGTGTAATGAACAATGTCACTTTAGGGCTATTGCCTCATCTCATTGGTCTACTTGTGCAAATGTATCTGCCAAGTGTGAGTTCGATAGCCGATGCTGCCGAAACGCGGTTAAAGCTTTAGCTGTGTTATTGTTGCATTGAATGAACACGTGCAAAGCAATTCAGCGCACTGATTCAGTGTAGGCTCCACAGAGACACTGCACACATGAAAGCTACATTAATTCGTGCATTAACTTTATGAGAGAAAAATTAGATCTGCTGGTTCTATGACCTCAGTATTTGTCCTCAAATACATGTGTCAAAGTTTGTCAAAGCACAACGCGTTTCATGCTATTTTGTCATTTAAAATGGTCAATACACTATAGTTAATTAACAGGTTCTGGGTTTCATTAAACAACTTTTAATGAACAGTGAATTGCTACTGAACAAACTCGCCTTTTCATATTCAGATCCTGTAAGAAAAAATACAGAATGAATCAAATGTCATTTAACAAGGAAGTTGCAATACTAAGGATTAGTACTACTTTATAATAGATGACAAAAGTTTCTGAAATATAGTTTGAAGATGGGAAGGAGCTGATTGGCTGGCCTGCAATTCATGTTTCCACGTTGCCAACGGGCAGCAGACGGGTAGAAAACAATTTGAAGAGTGACATTTTGTGTTCTACAGTATGTTATCACTGTTGTTAATAAGTGTTGTAAACAGAAACATGTGCACCCTGTTGCAGGCTGCCATATTGAACACGCTATTAAAGTTTGGGTTGGCACTGGTGATGAGAGTCGGCTTGAAAGTGACTTTTCTGCGGTGGTCATGATGATGAAGCATTCTGTACACAGCCCAGAGGATTATCCTGCAAAAGGATTTTTATTATTCATTTATTTTATGTAGAATAGTTAAAAGTGTAAACAGTAAATAAACCTGAAGGATTTTGCATTGAGTAGCTTAGTGGCTTCATTGTCATGACAACAGAGCCAGCAATAAAGTCAAAGTTCAAGGTTAAACTCTACAGTCAGACTCATCACAAGTCTCAACACTACAGCCTGAAACTTTCACCCAAATAGTTTAAGAAGCCTTTATTTAAATACATAAATTGATAATATAATGAATCATTACATACAAATAATTCAGTGTTTGTGCAGTTTATTTATGTTCAATTGTGGGAAAGTGGCAGAAATATGACTATCACAGTTATATATTCTGTTAATTATTTGGGCTATTTGTTTATTTATTTATTTAATTTAGCTCTCCTTAAATTGCAAACACGTTTGAAAATGCGCAACTTTTACTTTGAAGGTGAGCTGTCTCTGTTTCCAACTCTCGACTTCCTTTACTCCATTTTCATTATTAAAGTTGGATAACTGGAACCAGGTGATGTTTTGGTGCACTGAATTTCATTGCACGTGTTCATTTAATGCGACAATAACACAGCTAAAGCGTTAGGCAGCATCGGCTATCGAACAACGAACTCCCACTGAGCAGAACACATTTACAGGAACACAAGTAGACCAATGAGATTACGTAATATCCCTAAACTGACATTGTAAATCAAACAACGTGAAGAATGGCAAATGAACTATACTTCCTGCACGGACCGTTATGGACTGTTTATGGTAACGCTAGACTCCGATAATGTTTTGGGCCTTGCCACAGGGTCCTGCCAAATCCCATTAAATATACTTGCAACTGAAGAATGAGATTTTTTAGTCTTCATTTCCTATCATTACGTTTAAAACACAGCCTTTTAGGAATCATTAGTGTCTTCTGATATAGAATGCTAGTATTCGTCATATAAATATTTCATGAACCAATTTAGCTGTAGTTTCTATTAATAGAGTGAGATGGATAAACAGCATGATAAGTGACTCCTTGCAATCCCTGGGCTGTTAATGAAGTGTGACACCCTGCGCAGAAGACTTGTGTATTGATGTGAAGCTGAATTTTCTCTGTTTTTTGGCTATAACTTTACTTGAATATCTGGTTGGCAGACATAATGGATGAAGAACCAGAGAGAGCCAAGCGCTGGGAAGGCGGCTATGAGAGGACATGGTAAGACCATTAAACTCATGAATTTTTCAACTTGAAATATGTGTTGTTTTTTACATAGATAGATTTCACAATGGTGCCCTGCAGATACACAGTCCAACATGAGTAGACACAAACGGTAAAAGAAGAACATTCCACAAGGACAAAGCAGACACATTTACTAAAACAGGAGCATTCACTGTCAAGCAATAGAAACGTAAAGTGTTCCAGGGTCGTCTAACTTAAGGGAGTCCTGAATGTATTCCACCTATGAGGGGCATAATAGGAGAATGCAGTTTTTCTCACTTCCGTATTCATACGTGGGGTATCCAAGGTAATGCATTCTTTGAACAATGAAGAAGTTTAGTATGGCATATTTCTAATACCTTTTAAGCGCTGATAAATAAAGTGGTTGCCTGGTAAATACAAAGTAGACGGTGTTGTTCCCTTCGAGTGGTAAGTGACGGGTCACCCTACCTCCTCATAGAGGTTATAATGATGGGCTCCAAAACTCACCTGTAATACATGTAAGAGACCTGTGATTTTAGCAATAATAGGTATTTATAATATGGGACTTTTTATTTGAGCCCCGGTTATTGTACTGAGGGTTTCTCATGTTGTATCGAATGAAGTGTAATTAGTCTTATCTGGGTTCAGTAAAAGCCTGAATTTATTCAGGGGCTTTTGTCAATAGGCACTGAATAAATGACCATACGGAATAGAACTTTATTAAACCCAAAGAGAGAAATAAAATAAACTCTTGTGCCAGAGATTGATCAAAGATTACAACAGAAGAAGAAAAAACATTGGAGTATGTTATAAACATATATGAACAATAT